>NC_142597.1:40044696-40644696 GCF_965207765.1 Zootoca vivipara | reverse complement strand
ATTGCATTTTGGGCCCCTCCTGCTCCTCCTGCTGTGTGGGGCACTTGACTTCTTCCCCAAGAGTCCCATTCTGATGGTGCAATGTGGGTACATACATCTCCTTTAGGGGCAAGAGGCATTCATCGCCCACTCTTGAGATTTAACATCCCCTGGGGGGAAGGAGCTGAGCCTTGAAGAATGACAGTTCTAGCAAAATCTGAGGAAGCACATTTGAAGAAGGCATTCCTGACAGGCCCAGAGAAATGGGGACAGCAGTTTACCAGGGGGCAGGAATGAGAAAGGAGGGCCTGTCCATGATAAACAGGGACAGTTGGAAAACGTATGTGTCAGAGTAAGTGAATGCAAAACGATCGGCCCTTGAGTCCCAACTCAGCACTTCTTTCTTTGAAAAACTCCTGCTTGTTAACATGAAGAGAACAAAATAAGGTCAAGCCTGTGCTTGGTACGGAATGGGGGGGGGCACACAGAGGAAACCTTGCTCACTCATTAACTACACTTAAAAGAAACAAAACAAAAACTCAATAAGGGAGAATACTGGGCGGACTTTAAACTGACAGTGCCTTGTGGACCTGACAGGGCTATGGATTATTATCTTCTCTCTCTCTTTCTCTTTTAACACACATTGTTAGTTTACGAGGCTCACCTTCCTGATTTTAGTTTGTCGACAGATGTGCAGAGAGTTGAATCCTGCTGGCTGCAATCCCTTTTCATCCCTGGGTGGTGGAGCTTGGGGCATGCATTTCTGAGCATGGACAGAGTACCCAGGCGGAAGATGAGGAGAGATTTTTATCAGCACCTCAGTTCCACTTACTTGAATAGGATATGATTGCCCTACTGGGATAAAATTCCCACTCGGTCACCATATTTTTGGAGTGAACTGGAGCCAGTGTGGATCAATTGAACAGAGGCCTGTTTATGAATACATTTAATAATAATAATAATAATCCAAAGAGCTTGAAGTGGCACAGTTTTTGCCCCCTCCGTTTTATCCTCGTAACAACCCTGCAATAAAGGTCAAGCAGAGTGATCAAGATTAAACTGCAAACAAACAAACAAACAAAATCCTGTATATTTTGAGGAAATATGTTAAGATTATTTTATGTCAGGCATCCCCAAACTTCGGCCCTCCAGATGTTTTGGACTACAGTTCCCATCATCCCTGACCACTGGTCCTGTTAGCTAGGGATCATGGGAGTTGTAGGCCAAAACATCTGGAGGGCCACAGTTTGGGGGTGCCTGTTTTACGTGGTACAAGAGGGAGGGGGAGGAGAGAGAGTGTGTAATATTTATTTATTGGTTTAATTTAGTTATTTATTTATTGCTTTTCTAAGATGCCCTTCCTCCTCATGGGGGAGGGGATTAGAACTCAGGGTCCCTCCAGTGCATCTTGACTGGCAAGAGATCCAGGACAGACAAAAGGGAAGTCCTTCTGATGCCCTTATGGATATGTGCTCCTCCCAGATCAGTGATATGATTTGCAGCAAGGTTGGGTAACCCTGTGTCCCTTCTGATGTGTGGCCAGTGGCTAGGGATGATGGGAGATGTTGTCTGACAACAACCATAATGGCTTCCCTCACCCCTGACATGCACAATCCTCACGACAACCCTGTGAGGTAGGTTCGTCTGAGAATCAGCGAGTCAGTAAGAAGGGACCCTGATTGGGAGCGACACTGCCCAGTGAACTTCATGGGTGAGGGTCTCTTTAGACTTAATCTGAGCCTCTAATCCAGGGGTCAGCAACTATTTTCAGCCGTGGGCTGCTCCACCATCCCTCAGACCATGTGGGGGGCTGGACTATATTTTGAAGGAAAAAATGAACGAATTCCTATGCCCCACAAATAACCCAGAGATGCATTTTAAATAAAAGCACACATTCTATTCATGTAAAAACACCAGGCAGGCCCCACAAATAACCCAGAGATGCATTTTAAATAAAAGGACACATTCTACTCATGTAAAAACACACTGATTCCCGGACCATCAGTGGGCCGGATTGAGAAGGCGATTGGGTTGCATCCGGCCCATGGGCCTTAGGTTGCCTATCCCTGCTCTAATCTGTACCCCCTCCCACAGATATTGTTGGACTCCAGCTCCCTTCAGGCTTGACCATTGGGATGGCGCTGTGGTCTAAACCACTGAGCCTCTTGGGCTTGCAGATCGGAAGGTTGGCAGTTCAAATTCCCGCAACGGAGTGAGCTCCCGTTGCTCCATCCCAGCTCCTGCCAACCTAACAGTTCGAAAGCACAACCAGTGCATGTAGATAAATAGGTACTTCTGTGGCAGGAAGGTAAATGGCATTTCCGTGTGCTCTGGTTTCCATCACGGTCTCCCGTTGTGCCAGAAGCGGTTTAGTCATGCTGGCCACATGACCCAGAAAGCTGTCTGTGGACAAACGGTGGCTCCCTTGGCCTGAAAGTGAGTTGAGCGCTGTAACCCCATAGTTGCCTTTGACTGGACTTAACTGTCCTGCTCACTGGGACTGATAGAAGTTGGAGTCTGATAGTTTCTGGGATGTTGACCTTCTGTGCTGCCTGCAATTAAAATTAGACTTCCTGTCTTTACATCACGCCTTCCGTTTGCCTCATGATTTGGAATTGTCCCCCTTTTGAGCTTCTGCAAGCCTTTGGCTTCAGGCTGATACTGTGCATGGCACATGTCCGTCTTACCAAATATCTGAGATCCTTTTTACCTGGAGGTGCAAAAAATAAAACCTGGGCATATCCGCACCACCATGCATTTAAAGCATATGAATTTCCCCCAAAGAATGCTGGTAACTATAGTTTACCCCTCCACATACCTGCAATTCCCAGCACCCTTCTACGATTCCCGGGATTCCTTGGGAGAAGCCATGTGTTTTAAATTTTTGCATGTATCCAACCCATGCCAAACCGCATTCTCCCTATTGTGGGTTGTGCGCTCTAGAGCTGAGCACAGAATCTCTGTTCTCTCGTTGTTTCTCCTACCTTTTCAAATGTTTGTAATTGCTAGTTAATGTTTGCTTATATCTCTGATGGCTGAATGACAAGGTTCATCTATCAAGTGTTTTTTATTTTTTACGGCCTTTTTCAAAGATGGAAGCATTAAAAAACAAAGGGGGAAATGTCACTGTTCTCTTCTTTCCTGCAACCCCCCCCCCATTCCCTTGCTTTGATGTGGAGGCTTAATAGTGTTTTAGAGAAGTCTGTGGTGTACTCGGCACAAGCTATTTTCTGATGTGAAAGTGGGAATCTTTAGCTTTTGTTATAAATGTTGCTCGTCCTTAAGATCAATTGAAAAGCAACACTTGCATGGATAGAGGAAAAAGATGAATATGTAGAGACTGCAGGGTGCTAGAATAGATGGGCCATTGGCCTGATCCAGCAGGCTAATCTTAAGTTCTGAAGTTTTGGGATTTTTTTGAGGACTGGCAGGTTGCAGCGTCTGAATGCACCTCTCTACCAGGGAGGCTAAAGTAACTGTCATGCTTGATTTATATCTGTGCTTTTCATGCTGTCTTAAAGGTAAAGGTAAAGGGACCCCTGACACCCCATCCTTTATCCCCATTTACCAGCCAAAATGAGACAGGCACCTGGCATGATAATGTTTAACAGTAAAGGGACCCCTGACCATTAGGTCCAGTTGTGACCGACTCTGGGGTTGCGGCACTCATCTCATGTTATTGGCCGAAGGAGCCGGCGTACAGCTTCCAGGTCATGTGGCCAGCATGACAAAGCCGCTTCTGGCGAACCAGAGCAGCACACGGAAATGCCGTTTACCTTCCCGCCGGAGTGGTACCTATTTATCTACTTGCACTTTGACGTGCTTTTGAACTGCTAGGTTGGCAGGAGCTGGGACCGAGCGACGGGAGCTCACCCCATCGCAGGGATTCGAACTGTCGACCTTCTGATCGGCAAGCCCTGCCTAGGCTCTGTGGTTTAACCCACAGCGCCACCTGCGTCCCATCATGTTGACTTACTTGATAGTTATCCTGATATGCTTTTACTTTTTGAGATGTGATTGATTTTCTTTTTTAAAGTGAGTGCTGATTATTATTATTATTATTATTATTATTATTATTATTATTATTATTATCATACTTGAGATTTTGAGTACTGCTTAGAGGGGATATGTTTATTTTAAAAAGCAGCGTGTGCATGATTAAAATCAATAAATAAATTTAGCACTGTTGCTTTCCCACAGACAAGAGCATTTTGCATGGGAAATTTGCAGCTGTTGATGCAAGGCAAAGGTGAAATTTGAACCCATGCCCCTCTGATTCTGTGCCTCCCCCCAAGCTCTTTACTGGATCACACCAGCATTCCATGTCTTCCTGCAGCTTTTGTTTAATATTTCTTGGGATTTTTTTTATTTTTATTTTTTTTGTATCTCTGCCAAGCTAATATTGACAACAAGATAGGATATTTACGTGGGAGCTATTTTTCCGTAGCCAAAAAACCCCATCCCCAAACACGTTTGCATTTTTCTGAACAATACTGTTATTTCAAGATAAGAAATTAAAACAAACAACACCCCCCACAGCATACACACAAGTAAACGTGCATAAAATTGTGGTATGAAGCTCGGTTTTTCAGATTTTTACATGTTTACCTGGAAGTAAATACCATTGAATTCAGTGGGGCTTACTTCTGAGTAGACATGCACAGGATCATACTGTGATGTAGTTCAGACATGGCCATTTTGTCAAGTCTTCTGCGCAAAAGGACAAATTTTAACTTATGTTCTGAAAAGTTTGCCAGCTGTTTCACTAGTAAGTGAAATTTAGAGGCCAGGAGGCGTTTTCAGGTTGCATGAGACGGGGTAGGGAAGTCCTCACTTTGGGTGACATTCAATCCATTGATTTCAATTAATCTACTCTGAGTAGTGTTGGATATCAACCTTTAGCATTAAAACTCCCTGAGCATTTTCTACATAATATTGTTATGCTGTACGAACACATGAGCTCTCTCACTGCCTCAAATTACAGTTACAGCCTCAGTTTTGTTTTTGAAGATTTGGCATCAATCATTACGTTTCTGCAAAATAATAGAATACAAAAGTAAGCTCTCTTTTTTTTTGCAAAATTCAGTCATACACAAATTCGTAGACACAGTGAAATGACTAGAACTGATGTAGTGGCTCATTAATTTCAGAGGATCTTCTGTGAGTATGACTAATGCTAAGATAAAACCCAGTAAAACTTTATAAAGGGAAACAGGTGAGAAAGGGGAGATGGGAGTGAAAACAAGAGTCAGAAATTGCCTCTGGAGGCAAGCCACCAAATCGAGGGATCCTATACACATTACAGTATAGCCTAATTCTGCCTAAAAACACATGAAATATTGTATTTTCCTCTCCCACTATGTTATTAAAAATAATTGCTCCATATTGCAATTATCTTATTATTACAGTATCTCGGGTTACAGTATTTGAATACTTGTTCATTTTATTCTGGCTACTTTATCCCACTTTTAATTTCCCATCTGATATTAAGGGGATGTTGTTGTTTTTTAACCCTAGTTATAGCTGATGATTCATTAAGGAAATGAATAGGATACAATTTGATTGTGAAAAATTTAGCACCCACAAGGGAGGCCTGCAGACGTGATAAAATGCACACCCGCATTCTTGGACATCAAGCAGCTCTATGAGAGAAAATAAATGCTGACTAAATTCTTAGGAACACAGGAAGCTGCCTCTACAGTACAGCAACTCAGGGCTTCTCTGAGAAACCTGGTTTACTGATCATTTATCCTGATTTCCTTGCACAAAGCTTACAGGGGAGTTGGAACACATCTGGTCACTATCAACCATTCATTCCAATTCATTTACAACAACATGCATTTATCCTGAATTCATCCTGATTTGCTTGCAGGGTATGTATACATTTCTTCCTATAAATCATTTGCTTTTTCAAACCATATAATAAGAAAGTCACTAATAAGAGTGTGGGGAAAATATACAGACTTGTTAGAATGGAAAACACCATGGTAGCTGTCACCTACTGAAGCATTTTCACTTAAGTCGACCAAAAAAGTAAGTTGGTTGACATACAGAGGGTTATTAACAGAGGATGAAGGTAAACTCAAATTTAAGGAGTACGATGAGTTGAAAGATTATTTACAAAGTTGGTTACACCATAGGCAACTAAATGATATTTTTAAAGGAAGATAATAAAAAAGGTCTCCAGATTTAGCCTCCAGATTTCAAAAAGAAATAGTGGAAGAGAATTTTAAGTTGCTTAAAAAAGCATGTAGTATTTTATTAGAATGGGAAACTAAAGATGAAGAAGTTAAATCAGTTATGATTAAATGGGTCCAGGATGTGGGACACAACATTCAATTTGAAAGTTGGGGGAAACTGTGGAAAGTTGATATAAAATTTACAGATTGCATATTATTAAGAGAGAATTACATGAAAATGATGTATAGATGGTGTATTACACCATTGAAAATGGCTAAGATGTTTAGGAAAGAAAATAATAGATTCCCCAAAAATGTATGATTATTTGTTTGAATCCCTTCCACAAAACAGTCACAGTCTGGAGAGGCACCTTCAGACTTTGTCTGTCTTGCCCAGAATCAGCTGCTCTGGCTTGGTAGCATCCCTCTCCGGGGTCCTGGACGGGGGAATCAGTCCCATCACCTGCTTCCTTTTTAATGGGATATGCCTGGGATTGAACCCGGGAACATCTGCAGGTAAAGCAGGTCATCTGTGGCTGTAAAGGCTCACCAATGCAGGCTTTTAATCTTTTATAAACTGAAGGCATCAGTTTGGCATTTGTGGGGTTGGGGGGAAAGGAATCAAGAGCATAAATAAAGCCTTTCTCTTCTTGATCTGATAGAACACATATTTTCAACGACACAAATGCAATGACAGGAAACATAAATCAACTACACGTATGGACACGTATCAGCCGGGCGAGTGAAATGAAGTCGAGCCACACTCTTTCAATTGCATCTTTGCAAAATAATATCCCTGGAGCCCCGTTGCCTAAAAACAAATCAGCCCTATTAGAAACTGTTTCACATCCTTAGGAGAATTAAGAGCATGTAGAGATGATAGACAGATACATAAACATATAGCATTGTAGACTAAAAATAAAATATAGTCAGCAGCCAATGATACCGTGAGATTGCCGGGGTCTTCCAAATATCAGATTTGTAAGCTGAAAAAGAAGCTGTGCTTAGCATCCTTGAGGAAAATGGATAAAGGACTCACCCTCTGAAGCGGCTGCAGCAAAATACAGTGAGAGCAGAACGAGGGAATTCAGGAATCCCATGATCTCTTTTCCAGATGGGCTGGAAAGATGTACCAGCGTAGATCTCTGTATACATGATCCCAGACCTGTTCTGGGTTTTTATACAGGAGGAGGGCAGGCAGCCCTGATCACCTTTCCTGGACATAAGCAGGAGGATGGTGAGAGACACCTCCCCTTTTTAATTCCTCCAGCTATAAACTGCAATAACGATCCCGTCTCCTTTGAAACTTCTTCATTTCCTCCACACCCCTTCAGCGGCTGCTGTCAAAGGAGCAAGATTCTCCTCTGGCCCTGAAGAGCTGCCTGTGAAATGAACTTAGCCAGATGACTAGTAACTTATTAGTTAAGTCAAACTTTTCTTTTACCCCTCACCCCACTTTTCTATTTCTCATTATTGCGCCTTGGCTCAGGGATATTGGTAGATAAGGCAGAGAGTATTCCAGGTAACTCATTGTTTCTTTTTTATGGCTGTGATATTGCTTCTCTTCCTCCCTCATCCAGTGAAACATTGTGGATCATAATCAACCGGACAGCTTGAGAAATATGATATTGATGCAGGAATAATAGCAAATACATCCTCTCTGGTGCTGATGGATTCTTGTGCATATAATGCTCAGCAAGGCAGCTGTGTTGGTTTGAGAGCATTCAAATATCTAAGTGAGTTTGGCATCAGATTCTTTGGGCTATCTACTTTCTGCAGCAGCACAGTGCACTGGTTAGAGTCAGGTGGTCAAGTGCCACATTCAAATGGGAGTAATTTGTCAGGGGCCAGAGCTAAAGATGGCAGGAACGACTAATTCTTTCATTTTTTTTCATTCTTTCTACCATTCCCCATTCCCTCTCTGAGCATGGATATTGTTATTTTAAACAAAAACAAAAACAATAAAGAGTTTACCAGGCTTTATCATGTGTAGCAGGACAGAACTTCTAGTGCACCACTGTAAATAAGTTAGTTCAATCAATATCCAGTTCTCTGAGTCCAGGGCACTCATTCACATAAAAGCTTCCCCGTTGTGTCTCTGCATGAGTCACTGTTCTAGTTTGGTAGCCTTCTTCTCATCCTCCGCCAACTCTTAGCCATTCTGCTGCATCTTTACTTTGGCTATACTTGGTCCATTCGATCCTTCCCAATGCATGGAGACACAGCAGAACCTCTTCATAGGAGGCTGCCTGTTGTGTGTCTCCATGGTGTGCTGCCTTAGGCTCTTCTCAGTTTGTTTCTGCTGAGAGCAGCCTGGCACTTCTCCTGTATCTTTGCAGTTGGTATGATTGGACAATCCAGTCACATCTGAGGCACGGAGGTAGCAGAATTATCCTCCTCACCCACTCAGAGGAGTCTGCCCATTGTGTCTCTGTGTGAGCCACTTGCTCTGCTCAGGAACTGCCAAATCTCTGTGCAGTGCCCTTATGTGGTGAACCTTTGAGCTACAGGTGCAGGCCTTCTCAGTGAACGTCCCTCAGGCCTTGGACTGACTCCAGCTCACTCCGGCTAGCTATTGAGTCACTCTTGGACAGGAAGGAACATAAAAGGGGCTTCCTGTCCTGGCTCAGCCTTGCTGAAGCAAGGTCTTTCTTTCCCTGGTGTGTCCCTTTGTTTGTCATTCTTTGGGTCACAGGCTTGCTCCTTGATCATACCACCTGCTTTGCCCTGTAGTTCTCTGATCCAACACTTCATTCTGACTCCTCACTGACTTCCGCCATGGCCCTCGGCTCACCCTGGACTGCTGCCCATGTCCCAATCAGGTGGTGTGCTCATAAAAGCAATTTGTCTAGAAATGTGTGGCAGTGGTAGCTTGTGCCCAGTAGGGCCAGTGGAAGAGAGAGCAGGGAGCTCACAGTTAGGTGGAGCCAGAGCCCATGACAGCCAGTCAACTCTTTCTAGTTTTGTCTCCATCTTCCTCCCTGCTGAGTTCTGCATGGGCAACAACATGGAGACTGAAGAGGAGGAAGTTGACAGAAAGCCCCCCCCCCAACTAGACTGGTTGTTAAGAAAGAAGGCAGACAGGTGGGGGGGTGCTTGAGGGGGTAGACTGAGATAGGGTGGGGGCAGTGTCCTCCCATTTGCCCTAATGGAGCAGATAATAATATTTGTCAGTCACTTGTCTCACAGTGAGACCCAAAGTGACTTACATTAAAAACGATTAAGAACAAAAAACTAAAAACACCCTTATAGAGATAAAAGGCAGAAGTCCCTCCTCACTAAAAGAGACCACCTTTCAAATCAAGGGCTGCAAGCCTGGAGAAGGAGAGAAATCTTTGGCTGCAGGCTGAAACTGGATAAAGATAGCACCAGACATGCCTCCCTGGGAAGAGTACAGGTATTTAAAAATGCAAACCAGCAACCTACATGATAATGGCCAGTATTTTGCAGGAGCGATTCGGACGCATATCAGAAATTTAGCTTTGTGCAATTAAAGTGGGTTAAAGGACTCTGAGCTGTGGTGCAACAAATCCACTTAATTTTTTATTTTTATTTTAATCAGACTGTTTGCAGATTCCTGCATTGCAGGGGGTTGGACAAGATGACCCTCATGGTCCCTTCCAACTCCATGATTCTCTGGTTCTGTTAGGAAAGTGACAGTGAAATGCACCGAAAAGTGTGGGATGAATGAATGGTTAATGGGAACATGTATAAACGTCACACTAGCAAAATGGGATCAGGTGCTCATGGTCAGATAACAAATCAGAACACATGCTCAGTCCGGACTGGATGTTGCCTGACCGCATCTGCTTAATGCAAGCAGATCAGGATGAATGCTCAATAAGCAGCCCATCTGGAGGAGCCCCAACACATCTGTTGGGTTCTGATTCTGGGTTGCAACACACTCTTCATCTATCAGACATATGAGAAGCAATGCATGTGGTCCAGTGTTATATTTCTAACAGGAACCATCCTGAGGCCCCTGAGAATCTGTCACACAAGGTTGATGTGGTAATAATAATAATAATAATAATAATAATAATAATAATAATAATAATTTATTTATACCCCGCCCATCTGGCTGGGTTTCCCCAGCCACTCTGGGCGGCTTCCAACAGAAAAATAAAACACACTAATCTATTAAACATTAAAAGCCTCCCTAAACAGGGCTGCCTTCAGATGTCTTCTAAAAATCTGGTAGCTGTTTTTTTCTTTGACATCTGATGGGAGGGCGTTCCACAGGACGGGCGCCACCACCGAGAAGGCCCTCTGCCTGGTTCCCTGTAGCTTGGCTTCTCGCAACGAGGGAACCACCAGAAGGCCCTTGGTGCTGGACCTCAGTGTCCGGGCAGAATGATGGGGTGGAGATGCTCCTTCAGGCTCTCTTTTGTGTTTTGTTTCTGGTTATCCAGTATTCAGGACAAAAAGCACAGCAGATATAGTAAGCTTTTGGATCCTGACACTCACTGAACATGCTCTTATCCCTTTAATCATCAGCTCCCCACCCTTCAGCTGATGCAATGTGCATTGAAAAAGCAAGCAACCTGCATATTAATTGTTATGTACTGAGCTGAATCCTAGAACAATAGGATTCAGAATCAGCGGGAGCTACCCAATCCAACTCCAGGTGGAAGTGAATCCGCAACCTGATTGGCCTGCTGGAGCAGCCAATCAGGCGGCTGGCAGAAGTGAATCTGCTACCTGATTGGCCTGTAGGAGCAGCCAATCAGGCTGCAGGCAGAAGTCAATCCACAATATAATTGGCCCACAGGTGTAGCCCTGAAGTAGCCAATCACGCAAGGCCCATTGTGTAAATAATGTATATAAGCAGATGGTTTTGGGAAAAGAGCCATTCGTCTTCTCTTCTTCTCCTTGATGACTATGAGCTGAATAAAGAGCATGAAATTCACTCTCGACTCTGAGTATATTTCACTGGCGACGAGGATGGGATCCTGCTGAGCTGACCGCCACCACGCACTGCACCGCAGCACCGCCACCTGCTGCACCGCTGCATCGCACCGTGCATCCAGGCTTCAGCTCCAGGACCCAAGGAACCCAGAATGGCAACCGACAGCAGCTTCTCGCCATTCAAACCAGCATCAGGAGACTGGGAAGGGTACGCCGCCCGTTTCAACTTCCTCCTGCAAGCAAAAGAAGTCACCAACGATGCCATGAAGAGGGCGACATTCTTCAGCGTCTGTGGAGAGGAGACGTTTGAAATCGCCCGGGCTCTCCTTGCACCTAGAGATGTCGCTACCGTCTCTTACAAAACAATAATGGAACGGCTGAAGGAGCACTTCTCACCACAGCCCTCGGTGGTAGCTTGCCGAAATGCCTTCTACGCAAAGCGGCAAGCCCCGGGGGAAACCATAACTGGGTTTGTGACCTCCCTCCGCCAAGCCGCCCGGTTATGCAACTTCTCAGAGTTGGAGAACATGCTTCGTGACCGCCTCGTCGGTGGCCTGAGGGACGAGATGTTGCAACGACGCCTCTACGCCAAAAAAGACCTCACGTTCCAGATTGCTCTGGAGGAAGCCCTGGCAACCGAAGCCGCCGAGAGGTCAACGCAAGAGGCACGACCGGCCCCGCCATCCCAACCGAGGGTCTACCACGAAGACCTCACCGACGAATCCGAATCTGACAGGGAGGAAGTACACCGAGTACAGCGGCGCACTCAAGCAGCACACACACCACAGCAGCCTCGACGAGAAGGAGGGAACTGTGCAAGCTGCGGGGAGAACCACGAGAGGAGGACCTGTCGTTTCCGCAACGCAGAGTGCAGGCAGTGCAGAAAATTGGGACACATCGCCCGGGTGTGTCGGGCTCAACTCACCCGTCGACAAGCATCAGATGACCGACCCAGGAGCCCCAGGTCACACGGCACCATGCACCAAGGCAACTCGACGGAGATCACGGACTACCAGGTATTCCAGTTGCCCCATCCCAGCACAGAGAAAATTTATATAGAGGTACAGATAGAGGGAGCCCCATGCCGCATGGAGCTGGACACAGGTTCAACTCTATCCATAATCTCGGCCCGAACATTAAGGGAACTGTGCCCTAATGGGGGTCCCAAACTAAGGCCGGCCCCATTCACCCTCCGGGACTTCCAGAAACGTAAGGTCCCTACAATGGGGGTGGGGACCTTCAGGGTGCAATATCGAGGGCGAAAGCAACAATTGGACTTGCTGGTAGTTAAGGGCCCCTACGTTAGCTTACTGGGACTGGCATGGTTTGGACCTCTGGGGCTAGCCGTTACCGGGGTGAACCGCACTAGCTTACAAGTGGACGTGGACGCCATATGCAAAGAGTTTCCAGGGGTTTTCGATGGGGCATTGGGACGATATACAGGACCCCCCATTGCCCTACAGCTAGACCCCGCTGTACGACCCATCAGGCACAAGGCCCGCCGGGTCCCGTTCGCCCTGAAACCCCGCATAGACGAGGAATTGGACCGGCTCGTGGAGCAAGGAGTGCTGGAGCCGGTGCCCAACTCCCCCTGGGAAACTCCAATTGTCACACCCGTCAAGCCTAACGGTTCGGTCCGCATCTGTGCAGACTACAAATGCACCATAAACAAGGCTCTCACGGCCCATGCATACCCAGTGCCAGTGGTCAGCCATGTCCTCGCCACCCTGGCTGGGTCAAAAATCTTTGGCAAACTGGACTTGGCCCAAGCGTATCAACAGTTGCCTGTGGACGAAGCCACAGCAGAGGCTCAGACGATTGTGACGCACAGAGGGGCATTCAGAGTAAAGCGGCTGCAATTTGGCGTTAGCGTGGCACCAGGCATATTCCAGAATCTAATGGACTCTCTCCTTAAAGGGATTCCTGGCGTCACCCCCTTCTTCGATGATGTACTGATCGCCGGGGCCACACCAGAGGAATTTGAGGACCGCCTCCGCTCCGTCCTGCACCGTTTCCAGACGGCGGGCCTCAAGGTGAAGCGGGAAAAGTGTTTACTGGGAGTGCCGCAGGTGGACTTTCTGGGATTTAAGGTGGACGCAGAAGGGGTCCATCCAACCGGTGACAAGGTACGGGCCATTTGTGAGGCCCCAGCGCCCAAGAGCAAGCCCGAACTTCAGTCATTCTTGGGACTATTGAACTTTTACCATGCCTTCCTTCCCCATAAGGCAGCGGTAGCGGAGCCCCTACACAGACTCCTAGATAAAAGGGCCCCTTGGGTGTGGGGCCAGCGACAAAGGGCCGCATTCCAGGCAGTCAAGGACTTGCTCGTCTCGAACTCTGTCTTGGCACACTTCGACGAGAGGCTGCCAGTGGTGCTGGCATGCGACGCCTCTCCCTATGGCATCGGCGATGTCCTGGGACACCAACTCCCGGATGGAAGAGAGGTGCCGGTGGCATACTTCTCCCAGACGCTTGCTGCAGCCGAACGAAACTACTCACAGATTGACAAGGAGGGTCTGGCAATCGTGAAGGGCGTAAAAAAATTCCATGATTTCTTGTACGGGCGGCCCTTTACCATAGTGACTGACCACAAGCCGTTGCTTGGCCTGTTTGCCCCCGAGAAGCAGACCCCCCAAGTGTTGTCTCCACGTGTCCTCAGGTGGTCAATTTTCCTTGCCGGCTACCAGTATGCACTAATCCACCGCCCTGGGAAGGCGATGGGCCACGCAGACGCCCTCAGCAGGCTACCACTACCAGAAACAGGCCCCGACCCAGCGCCTGCGCAAGAGGTTATGACCCTGGAGCTGCTTCCCGACCGACCCATTCAGGCACAAGAAGTTGCGCACCATTCCACAAAAGATAGGGTCATCTCCCGGGTCCTGGACTGGGTGTGGCGAGGATGGCCCAGCAGCAGCCCCGGGCCAGAATTCGCTGGCTACACAAACCGCAAACATGAACTGTCGGCCCACAAGGGGTGCCTGTTATGGGGAAGCAGGGTTGTTGTTCCCCAGCCCCTCCGCAAAAGGGTCCTCACAGCCCTACACGAGACACACCCAGGGGTAGTGAGGATGAAGGCCCTTGCCAGGAGTTATGTGTGGTGGCCGGGGATTGACAGAGAGATAGAGGCCTGGGTCCAACACTGCCAGACCTGCCAAGAATCCCGCCCGGATCCCCCAAGGGCCCCAGTCCAGCCCTGGGAGTCCGCCCGACAACCATGGTCACGCTTGCACGTGGACTTCGCTGGCCCCTTCCAGGGAAAAACATTCTTCATAGTGGTGGATTCCTACACCAAATGGCTGGAGGTCGCACTGGTACCGTCCACTTCTACGGCGGCAGCCATCCGGGTACTACGTAAGCTGTTTGCAACCCACGGGCTCCCTGACACCCTCGTCTCGGACAATGGAACCGCATTCATGTCAGAGGAGTTCCAGACCTTCACAGCGCAGAACGCCATCCGCCACATCCGCTCAGCACCATTCCACCCTGCCACCAATGGCCAAGCGGAGCGCATGGTGCGGACCACCAAGGACAGCCTCCGCCGCATGACACAAGGGGACTGGGAATACCGCCTTGCCGCATTTCTTCTAGCACAGCACAGCACCCCAAGCACAACGACGGGCCGGAGCCCAGCTGAACTACTTATGGGCCGGCGCCTTGCAACTAGACTGGACCGACTTCACCCCGACAGAGCTCAGGATGAGGTAGTGGTGGGGAAAGGCAGGAACTCCCGGACATTTGTGGCCCAGGACCCAGTGTATGCAAAGAATTTTGGGGCAGGCCCAGCATGGGTACCCGCCACAGTCACCAAGGTGACCGGTCCCGTGTCGTACGAGGTACTAACGGAAGGGGGGCAATGTTGGCGCCGCCACTGCGACCAGCTACGGCGACGATTCCCAGGAGGAACCCGGGAGGAGAGCAGGACAGAGGGGTCCCAAGGGGACAGCAGGGCAGTGAGGCCTGTAGAGCGAGAGGGGTGGGCAGGGGAAGCAGAAGCAGTAGGCACAGAGGGGCGCCCCGAGGCTGGAAGGACACCGGAACCAGAGCCACAACCTAGTGGTTCAGTGGCGCCAGACCAGACAGCCCCGGCACAGCCAGCAGCCTCGGAACACGAGCCAGAACCAGAACCCCTGACCAAGGAACACCCCAGGCCACAACGCACACGGAGGCGGCCAGCAGACCTTGGGGACTACGAATGCAACTTCCCGGGCAGGACTGGAACTTAGAGGGGAGGGGTGTTATGTACTGAGCTGAATCCTAGAATAATAGGATTCAGAATCAGCGGGAGCTACCCAATCCAACTCCAGGTGGAAGTGAATCCGCAACCTGATTGGCCTGCTGGAGCAGCCAATCAGGCGGCTGGCAGAAGTGAATCTGCTACCTGATTGGCCTGTAGGAGCAGCCAATCAGGCTGCAGGCAGAAGTCAATCCACAATATAATTGGCCCACAGGTGTAGCCCTGAAGTAGCCAATCACGCAAGGCCCATTGTGTAAATAATGTATATAAGCAGATGGTTTTGGGAAAAGAGCCATTCGTCTTCTCTTCTTCTCCTTGATGACTATGAGCTGAATAAAGAGCATGAAATTCACTCTCGACTCTGAGTATATTTCATTAATCTAGGTTGGCTCTGAGGTCACAGCCATACCATCCGTTTAAATAGGGCTGCCGTACATCCAGGTTTTCCCAGAATTCTTTGGGGGAAGCCATTAAGAGTGACTGACCAATGGGGCTGTCTGCCTTCTTATTCTTGACGTTTCAAAGATGTTATCTTCCTCCTCTTCTTAGCATCTCAGCTGTTTCCCCTGTGTAAAATTTCTTAACATGGCCATTGGGTAATGTACGGTACATCACATTGCCAGCATTGCATGTGGGGAATGATATTAAATGGTACCCATTCATTACTTTGGGGGGTCCCCAAAGCCTATCAGATTGCATGTATAATCTTCAAATATCTAAAGGGCTGTCACACAGAAGATGGATAAAGCATGTTTTCTCCTGCTCTGGAGGCTAGGACCTGAAACAATGGATCGAGGTTATAAAAAAGGAAATTCCAATTAAACATCAGGAAGAACTTTCTGACAGTAAGAGCTCATACCCTCCAACATTTCTCCGATGAAAATATGGACGTCCCCCCCATTCCATAATGATAATTTTACCACTTATACCCCACACATCTTACAGGGTTGCCCCAGCCACTCTGGGCAACTCCCAACATATATAAAAACATAATAAAACATTAAACATTTTTTTAAAAAAACCTTCCCTCTACAGGATTGCCTTCAGACGGCTCAGGGATTGGATAACTCCATACCCTCCAACATTTCTCTGATGAAAACAGGGACGTTCTAAGGGAAAGTGGGGCATTCCAGGATCAAATCAGAAACCAGGATGGCTTCTCTAAATCAGGGACGTCCCTGGAAAATAGGGACACCTGGAGGGTCTGATAGTTGTTTGCTGGTGGAACAGACTCCCTTGGGAGGTGGTGGAATCACCTTCCTTGGAGGTTTTTATGCGGTGGGTGGATAGTCATCCCTGCATTGCAGGGGGTTGGACTAGATGACCCTTGGAGTCCTTTCCAATTCTACAATTCTATGATTCTACCATTGAGTAGGCACAAATGGCCACATGGAAGAAGATGCTTTCGAGCGGTAACTCCAAGCAAAAACCTGCTTGTACATGGAACCTGACCCCTTAAACTCGCAGTTAACAAAAAGCTATTTCTCATTTATTTATCTCGAACAAAATCTATGTATTGTAGGGCATCCTAATATTCCTTTTTAAATGTACCAGCATTTGTTTATGTTCCTCTGCAAAACATTTATCATTTGACTGAATGCCAAGCTGGAGTTACACTCCCCTAAAAGATTATGATGGGCAGCATCCAACTCAATTTTGCTTTTGTGTGTGTTATGGTACACACCAGTACAGCTTTTGCACCATGACCTCTTCTTTTGCCGCCCATAGCAGGTATTTTGTGCTGGCATTTGCAATACTTTTCTCAGGATATTAGTACCAGCACCTCATTTTTAACAAACACCGGGTCTAACCGTGCATGTTTTTGCAACAGCCTTCTTGCTCCTGCTGCCTCTCACCACCCTTTGATAGCCTCTCTTGGCGTTTAGATTACTTAATATTTCGGATTCTTGGGGGGGGATCCCCCCCTAAAGGACAATCCATCACGGTTCCTCGGCAGATGCACTGCAGCAAGGAATTTATGAAGGATGGAAAAAGCAAGGCATTATAATAACGCTCTTGGCTTTGGCTCCAGGACAGCTGTTCCTCCTGTTTTCTGCAGAAAAATCCCCAGGAAACCAGAGGTTCAGTCAGCATCTCTAGATAAAACTCCTGCTTGCCGCTTGACAGGAAGGAAGGCAGAGGTGAAAAGGCTTGGGGTGAAAATCTTGCCAGTGGGATGGATGACTGCGATAAAAGGACCAGCCCCCACCCTTTCTTTCATTATTGTATCAGATAGGTTTTTTCACCTTTCAAAGCAAGCATTTTCTCAAAGGGGATTATGTGATCAAGATACTAAAAACACAGGCAGATGAACCTTCCCCCCCCCCGCCCCCCGCAAGAACCACATTCCCATCTGGGCAATCTTCTGGGGGGGCCACTTGCTGGACTGGGGAGGGCCAGAGGCAAAAGTTGGCAAAGCAAGATTTCACTTTTGTACAGTAGGATATATATATATATATATATATATATATATATATATATATATATATATATATATCGGAAAATTAGAATATAGTCGAATAGTGCATTTATTTCATTAATGCAACATAAAAGGTGAAACCAATCTATGAGATAGATGCATGACATGCAAAGCAAGATATGTCAAGCCTTGATTTGTTGTCATTGTAATTATTTGTCGTTAGGCGGGTCAATTATAAATGGAATGTCATTAATGAAATGTCATAGCGATGTTTATTTTTTGTTGATTTTTGTATGATTGTAACTATTTGTTTTATTCCTGTGGAATTTCCAAAAGAAAGCATTTGTCAAAATTAAAATAAAAATAAAAAATAATAAGTCGCATTAGTGAAATAAATACATTTTTTGACGATATTCTAATTTTCCAAGTTTCACACACACACACACACACACACACACCTGAATACTGGTATATGTATGTGTGTGTGTGTATGTGTGTATATATATATATATGAAACTCGGAAAATTAGAATATCGTCGAAAAATGGATTTATTTCACTAATGCGACTTTTTATTTTTTATTTTTCTTTTAACACACACACACACACCTGTACACTGGTACTGTGTGTGTGTGTGTGTGTGTGTGTGTGTGTGTGTCGATCGCTTTATATTTTTAATAAAAATCTCAAAGCGGTTTACAGCATATTAAACAAATCAATAAAACATTAGCCGGGCGATGTTCCTCCGGCTTCACGAGAAGCCTCTTTTATTTTATAGGGCTGGGTGAGTGAGTCTGGGCCCCGTCCCCTAGGCCAGGTGGAAAGGGCCTTGTGGAGAGCGGCCTTCACACTCACAGCTGGGCGATGTTCCTCCGGCCTCATGAGGACCCTCGTTTTCTAAACCAGGGAGGCTAGCTTCTACACCCTCCCTCCCACACCCCTCTCTATCCTCCACCCAGGAAAGCAAGGGGCCTTATCACAGTGCAAGGATGCATTCCTGCTAGGCAAAAGCATTCAAGGAAAAGTGCAGAGCAAAGTCACCTGGGGAGAGTCTTAGGGCCAGACGGAGAGCTCTTCAAAATGTGGCTAATCTGACCTGCTATGTTTGCTCATTCATTCTTCTGAGAGAGACACTGTGTTTCTGCCTTCCAGTCGTGTCCTGTTGGCGCCATTTCCTATCACATTCCCTCCACTGCCCCCGGTTAATTACATTATGGAATGTCCTCTCCAGAAAAGCTCATTTGGCACCAAAATAAATTATTCCGCCACCAAGTGTATTATTATCTCCCGCTTCTGGTGTCTCACAACATCATATGCTTGCCATTAGCTAACTGCCTAGTTTGCTGGTTCTTAGACTGGTGTATGTTGGCTTTATCTAACATTGCACTGCTATTGGGGGGAGGGGGGAATTCACTAGAGATTTTTAAAAGTAAGTTCAAGTTAATTGTAAACTCAGTTTGAATTGAACCATGAATTCAGAAAAACAGCCTTCAAATGCCTGCTGAAATAAAAAATAGGTATTCACCAAGCACCCAAATTTCCATGTCAACTGGGATGGGAGTTATAGTTGCTTGGCAGCTGCCTTGAAGGCTGTGAGATGTTAAAATGTTTTAAAATAAGCTAGAATGACTATTTGCCATGGTGGCTGGAGCATGTCCAGAGGAGAGTGACCAGGATAGTTGAGGGTTTGTAGTTTTTTAAGGGTGCTGGGAATTGTAGCACTGTAGTGGAGGGACAACGACTACAATTCTCATTAACTTTTTTTTTGAGGTGGTCATGTACTTTAAAAGTATGGTGTTTACACAGTTCACATCCTGTGATGACTATTTTTGAAAGAGCTGAGTTTAGGTTAGAAAAGGAGGAAATAAGGATCAAGAAAGATACGATAGCTGCCTTTGAATATATGCTGGCGAGACTAGAATCAACGAATGGAAATGGAAGATTTCACCAATACATTATGAAAAAAGTTTCAGAGGTATTTGACAGTGGTGAAGGCTGCTTCGAGAGGTGTCCAGCAATCTTTAGCTGGAGGTATTTAAGCAGAGTCCAGAGTCCAGACTCTGAACATCCATCTGTCAGGATGAAACCTGCCTTGAGCTTGAAGGTCAGAATGGATGATATCTGAGTGCAACTTTATAATACCAAGTCATAAAGTTATATGTATGTTTTTTATCTATTTGGGGGGAGGGGCAAGGATTGTATTTTTTAATTTTATACTTTTTTGGAGGGATAAATAAAATAAACAAGCATGAGAAGAAATATGAATGCAGTACACAAACACAGCATGCCCCTGTTTGTTGGCTGCTTGTTTTAAATCCCACAGATTCTTCCCATCCCAGCCAGCTGTCGCCACCTACAGAGTCTTTGGTCCATGTTGTGCTCTGGACGGTCTGAATGGGTCCCTTCCTGGTCTTGTTGTGGCCTCCACCAATATGAGTCACCCCCTCCCACCCCCAAAGTGTGGGAAATGCCCGACATTCAGACTCTTGGGGGGGGGGGCGGTTACGCATGGACATGTTGAAGTTGAAATCTGTAGGGATACAGGAATTCTTCTGATACAGGACGGGGACAAAAAAAAGTCCTGATGGAAATCTGGAAAGGGATCACAAAACCTCTTCTTCCCTTCGTAGCTAAAGAGGAAGGCTTTAATCCATTTTAATACAAAACTAGATAACAGGAGCATTTCGTTCCCCTGGACTTTCTGAATGTGCTGTAGGGGGAAGCTCAGTGGCAGAATATCTGCTTTGCTCACAGAAGATTTCCAATCCAATCCCCGCCATCTCCAGGTAGGCTTGGAAAGGTTCCCTGTCTGAAACCTTGGAGAGCTGCTGCCGGTCAGTGTAGACAGTACTACCGGTAAGCTAGATGGGCCCAATCGTCTGAATCGGTATAAGGCAACCTCCCTATGTTAATATCGGGAATATGCTGCAGCATCAGTTAAATAGCTTTTGATAGTTACTAGCCATGATGGCTCTATATACACTGGGGGTGCTGTGGCCCTCCAGACCTTTTTCTCTGGCCCTTGGAAACTCCCCCCACGCCACTGCTCCACCCCACCCTCTTTGGGTGCTTTTGCCTGGCTGGAATGGGTCCTTGAACTGTGATAATGTCTCTTGCTTCCCCGGAGGGAGGACGGACAGATGTGGGGTGTTTGTGTAGAAATCTCTGACTCCTGTGTGGCAGGAATATAGCCCACTGTACAAAAACAAAATGTAATTAATTCTCTGCTCTGTCTGCTTTGGCCCACTTAACTAGCTATTGGCATGTGGCCCTTGTGGAGGTTGGCAATGAGGGAATGCAGCCCTCAGATGGAAAAATCCTCCCCACATCTGATTTATATATGATGTCTCTGAATACGAGTTGCTATGGATCGCAAGCGGGACGAGTGGTTAGCGTTAGCCTCTGTGGGAAACAGGATGTCAAACTGGTCGGGCATTTGGTCTAATCCAATAGGGATCTTCTGATGTACTTAATCTCTTGATCAGCTAAGATCTGTCCAATGAACCGGGCAACAATTTCCCTTTTTAAAACAATTAACATTTAAAGAAAAGACAAGTGTTTATAAAAGGATATTTCAGAGCTAGAAAAGTTTCAGAAAAGGGTATGCGATGTGATCTGGAGCAACTTTCTGAGGCGAGGTCACCGAGTTTGGTGCTTTTTAGTTCAGAAGAAAATATGAGCAATGGGTGGGGATGTAATAGAGGTTTGCAGAATTGTGCATGGTGTGAAGAAAGAGAGAGGCTTCTCTCCCTCTGGCCTCGTCCACATTTCCGCTCTTGTGCCATATTTTATTCTGCAGAAAACCCGACTGACATTTGTTACCACTCAGCAGCAAACAGTGGGTTTCTCCATGGAAGGTGGCAGGGCAAACAAAAAATCTGAGACAAGTGTGGATGACCATTCTCTCTCATAATATTAGGCCTCAGGAGCATCTAAAGGTTCAGGACAGACAAAAGAAATGTCACACAGTGCATGGTTAAACTATTTAATTAAGCCAACTTAAGTGGCTTCGAAAGAGGATTAGACAAAATCAAGGAGGACAAGTCTTACTAGCCACAATGGCTGTGCTCCACCCCCTCTGTTGGAGGCAGTAGGCCTTGGAATTCCAGTTTCCGAGAATCACAGGTGGGGAGAAGAATGTTGCATTCAGGTCCTTTTGTGGGCTTCTCATAGGCAGAGGAAAGTCAGAGGTGGCACCTCTTGCTTTTTATGGCCTTTCATCCCTGATCCTAATCCTAATTACTGAAAGAAACAACAATATGCTAGGGCAATTGAAATCCTGTAGTGGCATAATAAAACCTTTAATGTGGGTTGAGACCTAGACAATGAGAGTCAAATGTGCAGTTTCATGCAACCAGTGAAGTAGATTCTAACTCACAAAAATCTTATTCCTCAGTCATGCTGAACTTTATAAAATAATTGTAGAAGGCAATATTTTATGGTTTATTATTGTTTATATTTTGAACACCAAAATCTTTTAAGGGCCTCTAAAGGTCTTCATCTGCCCATGATTACAAGGCTCAAAGCCTACCTGATGCCAATAGGATTTCCAAGGTGCAGGTGTTGCCACAATAAAAGATTAACTAAAAGACATCCATGAGAGGGGGCACTTCATCTTGTCCTGTAACTCTTCTCAGTTGGACAGAGGTTCTCTGCAGTGTCCCAGGCCTCTTCCTAGGAAGAGGACTCCCTGTGAGCTGGATCAGGCAGGACCCGGACACGCAAGACAGGCTGATTCATGCTGAAAAAGTAGTGCTAAGTTATCTATGTCATTAGAACTACACCCAAAGGAAGAAGCATTCAGCATTCCTCCACCCACATTCAACATCTGTTGTTGATATGGTGCAGAGTGAAGGAGCCATAGCTCACTGGTAGAGCATCAGCTTTGCATGCAGAAGGTCACAGGTTCATTTCCTGGCACCTCCAGGTAAGGTTTGGGCTGCCCCTGTCTGAAACCCTAGAGAGCTGCTTCCTGTCAGTGTAGACAATATGCACTAGGCTAAATGGACCACCAGTGGTCTGATTCAGCATAAGGTCGTTTCCTATGTTCCATACACTCTTGTGCGTATCTTTGCCTTCTTAGGGGGGCTCAAAACTTGTTTTTTACTTCAAGTAAAAGCACGGAGCTCACACAGATTGGCACTTGCATGGTTGGGATGAGCCTAGCTGATTGGTAGAGCCCCTGCTTGCATGCAGGAGGTCCCAACTTCAATCCCTAGCAGCAGCTGGTGGAGATGGAAATGACCCCTGTCTGAAACCCTCGGCAGCTGCTTCTGGTCAGTATAAACAACACTGAGCTGCGTGGCCAATACCGGTAGGAACATGGGCAGCCGCCTTGCACTGAGTCAGCCCAATGGCCTATCTAGCTCAGCTTTATCTATCCTGGCTGGCAAGGACTCTGCGGGATTTCAGACAGGGAGCCTTTCCAGCCTTACCTGGAGAACCCAGGGTTTAAACCTGGGACCTTCCTTTAGAGCAGGCACCCCCAAACTTCGGCCCTCCAGATGTTTTGGACTACAATTCCCATCTTCCCCGGCCACTGGTCCTGTTAGCTAGGGATCATGGGAGTTGTAGGCCAAAACATCTGGAGGACTGCAGTTTGGGGATTCCTGCTTTAGAGTTTGTTATGATGGTTTACAGCAGGTATCCCCAAACTTGGCCCTCCATATATTTTTGGACTACAATTCCCATCATCCCTGACCACTAGTCCTGTTAGCTAGGGATGATGGGAGTTGTAGTCCCAAAACATCTGGAGGGCCAAGTTTGGGGGTGCCTGGTTTACAGCCTGAGAGGGGAAGAAAGGGGAAATGGAAATGAACATATTTAGCTCCCAACACTTTCATACTGTCACATAATGACTGATGGCAGGGCAGTTTTGGAAGGGAGATGCCTAGGGATGGGCTGTCTCAGCCTGGCTGATGGAGTGGGCCTTGCTGCCTCACCTCTCCTGCTGCAGCATCCAGAGGGAATGGCCACGGAGGGAAGCCATTCTTCAGAGAGGAGGAGCTACAGATGGGTGAATCTTCCATTTTCTGCTTCTCTCAGTTTCTCGGTTTCCCAGTCTTAAATTCAGTTCCCCACATCTCCAGATCAGTTTGCGGATTTATTTATTTTTTATTAAAAGTAATTGTGAAAGCTCACCAGAGTTTTAGTGCACATTTCCCCTAACAATACATATTTTCGCTTGCAGTTTTGCCTTTGTATACAATTTTTTGCAAAGCAATTTCCCCCCAAGATAGTGCAATTTTTAAAAATGATACAGTCTTTCTGTGAATATGCATTTGTATGCACACTTTACCGAAAGCTGTGCATTTTTGTACACATTACGTGGCTGGAGAACTGCAACGCAAAATTCAGAGGAAGTGTGCCTTTTTTGTTGTTGTTTTAAAGAACTTTATTTTCAACTTGTTTATTGCTTCCATGATATTCTTTATAAAAAGTAACAACTGATACATAATAAAAACATTAATAAACCCACCAATACAAGATCAAAGAGTGACGTTTCTTGTATATAACTTTTCACCAAGCCTAATGCTATGTTTATTGGAGAGGAAGTGTGCCTTTTGAATGAATGATAGATAGATAGATGATAGATAGATAGATAGATAGATAGATAGATAGATAGATAGATAGATACTTTATTGTCATTGTACATAGTATGAGTTTCCATTCCCATCTTATTTCGGAAAGTACAAATTAGGTAAGTTCGGCTTTAATGGAAGTGGAATCACATTTCTTCCTTCTCCCAAGTCCCAACCAGGCTGATGGAGTGGGCCTTGCTGTCTCAGCTCTCCCCCTGCTGCCACCCGGTAGAATGGCAGCTGACGGAGGCAGATCTGGGCTAGGAAGAACCAAAAGGCGGCCTCCTCCCCAACAACTAACAAGTTTGCAACAGCCATAGAAACAGCAAGGATAACCACATAGTTCCATGATCAAGGCCGGCCCTACCATTAGGCAAAGCAAGATGTCAGGTGGGGATGGGGGATAGTGGTGGCAAGTGGTTGGATAAGAGAACTGTGGGTGCCCCATAGAGCCTGTCCTGCAGCTGTTTCCCATTGGGACTGGTAGGGTGGCAGACAGGGAGCCCAACAATAGTGGAGCCAGAGCCAATGACAAGTGGAACTGACTCTGGTTTTGTCCCCATCTTCCTCCCTGCTGGGCAATACTGAGACTAAGGAGGAGGAAGCCAATAGCCAGTGACACACTCTGGCTGGTTGTGAGTGGGGGACTGCCTGAGGGCCAACTGTGCTTGGTGAAGCTTTGCCCCACTTGCCCTGTAGATCCAACCGTCCCTGCCTGCACCCTCCAAGCTAGCCTGCTGACCTCTGATACAATCAAGGATGCTGCCCCATTGCCAGTGTTGAAATAATATTCACCTGCACAATGCACATGCCACGAGGGATGCCACCATAGGAATGTAAGAAGAAGTCTCATACTGAGCCAGATTGTTGGTCCATCCAGCTCAATATTGCCTACACTGACTCGCAGTGGCTCTCCACCATTTCAGACAGGAGTCTCTCTCCCAGCCCTACCGGGAGATGCAGCCAGGGATTTAATCTGGGATCTTGTGCATGCAAAGCGGATGCTTTACCACTGAGCTTACGGGCCCTTCCCATCTCATCATCCTTCACTGCTTCTCAGCTGGCAAAAAGTCTCGGGCTGGCCATGTACAGTCACACAGTCATCTCCCCACTGGGGACTGGCATTTCCGTGGCTAGTGGCTGCCCCTCATATATGCACAGATCATTTAGCACAGCTAAGGGCAGTGTCTCGCTCTGCCCGCACGCCTGTGCCTGCCAAGAAGATCACAAGCACCGCCAGATCTGACAGCCCGAAATCGCCATCATGGGGGAAGAAGGATTGAATCCTGGCTGAAACTGAGACTGGGCAAAGCCTGTCAAACAAAGAGCTCACATCAATTCTCTAGGCTTCCATTTGCCTCGTGGGCTGGTGTGAGGAAAGCCAATTTAAGTCCTGCATGGATCAAGGCAGCCCAGAACTGAATCTCACGTCCCTTGGAATAGGACATGTCAACAGCAGCACCTTTGCTGTCATTGACCATTGACAGGGAGCAGGGAACCGGAGGCTCAAGAAGATGACTCAGTTCTGGTATCCAAGTTGTGTCTCTAATCAAACTCGTTGCCAGCCCTGTGCCCTGTCCCAGAGAGTTGCGAGAATTGTCTGAGGATCCTAGGAAAATGCCTTATTGTTGGCCAGACCATTTGTTCAGCTTGCCCAGTACTGGCAGGCAGCTCTGACCGGCAGCAGCTCTCCAGGGTTTCAGGTGGAGAGGTGGACTGTCCCATCGCTTGCTACTTTATGTTTTTAACTGGAAACGCTGGGAATTGAACATGGGGACGTCTGCATGCTAAGCAAGTGCTTGACAACTGAGCTAAGGTTCCTACCCACTTTGAGCCTGTTGATACACCTCTGACCACAAGAGAAATGTTTCTAACAGACTTTCAGGTGCTGGCCCGTTGACCAACTCCTGTTAACTGAACAGGAAATTAGATTGTTCCAAAACAAAAGTGGAATTTTTGGTTGCCTCCCAGTGTATACAAAGGTGGAGCTTGAGCAAGGGGCTTGGAGCAACATTATTGAAACATTGAACTGTGGCTTGGTGCTACGTCTGAAGTAGGAATGGGAACGTAATGACTATGTATTCAGCAGAGAGAAGGGCACCTGGATTCCTTGTAAAAATAGAAAATACTGCATTCAGATAATCTAAACTGATTTAAGGGCCACATTACTCCATTGGAAAGCTGTTGGGGGCCACATTACAGTAGGGGGCTGGAGGCCAGACTTGCACACAATCACACACGGTTAACACAAGTGCAAGCTCTAAATGCTCTGCAGCCAAGTAATGTGGACAAAAATGCATGTGTACTGCAAAATATGCATGGAAGCTCAAAACATTAGTGAACATAACACACAAAAATGTGTTATATTAGGAGAAATTGCTTTGGAAAACAGTGCTGCATAAATTTTCATGAGGACTTTAAAAACCTGCATCGGAACCTGATGTGGAAATGGGGAGGACTCAAAACTGGAAAAATGAGAAAGCGAAAGAAGCCAACATTGACAGAATCCCGCACCCCCACTTACAGAGAATCCCAGTGGGCTTCTCTTAATGTGGTTTCCCTACCATGATTCTGCTTGCAATAATCTGAGCAAAGACGCTCCCCTTTGTCATCGTCCCTGGTTTGAATCAGAGGAACACCAGCCCTGCCCTGACCCCCATTCTGCATGCCCTTCGACAGAATTACCTGTGCATACAGCTGTGGCCTTTGTATCTACATGGAAAGGTACATGTGTTTATCTCTGCATGTCCCCCTTAACAAAGAAGTAACCACAATCCTTATCGCAAGGCTCACCTCTCCCTGCTGTAAAACAAGTTTTATGGTCTGGGCAGACTGTCCTCTTGCTTATCCAGAGAGATGGAGATAATTCTGGAGAAGGATCCAGTGACATCCCTGGCAATAAACTGCAATTGAAAAGGAAGTGGGAGGTTGGGGGGAAATTGTATCCAATGGGTCATTTCAGAGGAACAAAGTTTGCGGATGTGAAGTCTAGAGATAAGAAACAGAGAGGTGATCTTGGCAAATGGCTTCGATGCACGTAGGCCTTTAAGCTTCTCCCACACTCCTGTCCTGATAAAGCAGGTCAACCTGATTTGTGTCAGGCTCTGGGCTTAATGACCTCAGGTGGCCAGTTCCACAACTCTTCAGCCAGCGAGTACAGCTGTGGGGTGCTGAATGCAGATAAAGTAAATAACATTTATTTTAAAATCTTCGTTCTGATATTATGCTTCCGTTGTGTTTTCAGGCGTGGGGGACCTGTGGCCCAGATATTGCTGGAGTCCCAACTCCCATCAGCCCCAGCCAACTTGGCTGATGGTCAGAGCTGATGGGAACTGGAGTCCTAGAGGGCCACAGGGTCTCCACCCAGGTTCACATAATGAAAATCCATGTTTGGTTTTTTTTTCTTGCCAGTGTGAGGAGCTGGGAAAATGAAACAAAGAACGCTGATAAACAAAATTGTAAATAGAGAAGAATGCATTAGTGCAACTAAAAATAACACAGAATCCTGCAGTAGGGCTGTAACTGCAATCCTATACACTGAACTCAATGGGTCTTACTTCTGAGAATAGACATTAGAGTGACCACCTAGGCATCATTTTAAAAAGGAGATACATGTTTGCAATCAGAAGAGAGATGGTTGAGGGCTTCCATTTGAAACAGCGCCCTCTCCTGTCCTAGTGCAGTATGTGCAAACCCACCCACTTTCTCTTTCTTATTCTAGGTGTCTGGAGATTTTGGATTTCTCAAGAGCCCTGAAGATTTGCTTTGCAACTAATAATTATGGACATTGGCATGGTATCATTCCATCTACTTCTGATGCACAAAGGTGTGTGTGATTATAATTATTTGGTCAAAACAGCATCAGTCACACTCAAGAATGGGAGGCATTAGAGCATATCACAAACTTTTTTGGGGGGGGAGAAATCCTAAGGGGGAATTCCCCACCTCAGAAATAACTCAGTGAGCATGCTCAGTTATCACAGAATGTTGACTATCAGGGGAAAATATGGATATCTAGAGAAACTGCATACAAAAATTGGTGTACTAGGAGAAATTTGCATTTAAATGCTAATGAATTTTGGTAATGACTTTAAAAAAACCTGTCATGGAAATGTGGAGAACTGAAATTAAAAGTGGAATAATGAGAAACTGAGAGAAACCCAAATTGACAGATGCCTTCATCCTTATGTAGTTCACATGGTTAAGATTCTTACTGCAGGCCCTCCAGATCTTGTTGGACTACAAAGCCCATCATCCTTAATCATCGGAAATACCGTACTAGTTGGAGTTGATAGGAATTTAGGTCCAGCAACACCTGCAGGGTGACAGCTTCCTCATCCCTGGCTTAAAGCTTCATTGCTGCAGATGGCAGGATCTGAACCAATGGGTTCAAACAACAAAAAGAGGGGATTCTGGTGAAACATTATGAAGAAATTCCCAATGGTATGAGCTGTTTGACAAACTGGAACAAACTATGTCAGTGGGTGGGTGAACTCTCCCTTGTTGGAGCTTGCTCAGCAAAGGTTGGAAGGCAGATTTCCTGGGATTGGATTAGATAACCTTTGTGGCGACTTCCAACTTTACAATCCTCTCTTTATCTATCTGCGTCTAGCTATCTGCTCTTGGCATTTCTCTCTTATCTATCTAGACATCCAACCATCCATCCATCTTTATCCCCATCTCTCTCTCTTCAAGAGGCTTAATGTTTGGCAGTTAATTAACGCAATTCCAGTGTAGGCGTCCAAGATGAGATTTGAGATGGAGAAAACCACACAGAGAGATTACAGGGAGCTTATTAGATGCATTTGCTACCTAGGACCATCCTAGCAACCTCAGGGTTGGGAGCCATCACCCTGAACTAATAACCAAAATGTTTTGACGCACAGGAGTTAACGTTTAACCCACAGCTTGGGTAGTATTCTGGAAAGCAGAAACCTGTTGTGTTCAACCCCCACCCCCAACGCCTTGGAGCCACAAAGCCTGAGGGCACCCAACTTTCCATCCAGCTTTGGACTGTAGGCTATGGGAAGAAAAAGAGCGATCATTTAAAAGCTTGGCGTGTTGTCATTGGGAGTCACTGGAGCTAGAACCAGGTCTCAAAGAGCTCTGGGAGCAGCTTCCTGATGTGGTGAGTGACCATACCTTGCAATATTTTCTAAGGCAGCGTAAGAATCCTCAGATTCTGGACTGGACCTCCCAGCACCCAGGTTGCCGTTAGCCCCTCCTAGGCAGAAACGGCGGTAGAGGTCTCTGTGCTTAGACTGAGATTTTGCCAGAGCAACAACTAACTTCCTAGCCCTGACTCCTGCCTTTGACTCTTGGCTTTGCCTTGCTGGCTCCTGCTCCCCTCTGATCGCTTCCTGATTGATTTGGCCTGACCCTCACCATGATTAAGCACCAGAGCTGCCTCAACCGCACCACTCACGTTTGGACTAGTCACCTGGTGCTTTCCTTGGGTGCCCCTCAGCTGACCATCTCCTTAATCTCCGTCTTCTTCAACTCTGCCGTCATCTTTGCCGTGGTGTGCTCCAAAGAACTGCACAAGCCCATCTTCATCCTTTTCTGCAACATGGCCTTCTCTGACCTCTTCACTAGCTCTTCAGGCTTCTGGATCGCCCTGTTGTTCATCACCAACCCTCAAAGTACCACCAGTGGGTCCAAGGAACTCCTCACAGCGTATGCCTTCTACGCCATGTCAATCCTGGCCACCATCTACAACTTAGTTCTCATTGGGATTGAGCGTTACTTGGCTGTGGCAGAATGCCTGAGGAGAAGATGGTGGCTTGGCAGGAACCAGATCCTGGGCATGGTGCTGGGTGTCTGGGGGCTTGGCTTCTTTTTGGGCTTCCTGCCCCTGATGGGCTGGAATTGCTTGGATGGAGAAAACGCCTCTTCCCTTTACAGCCCTCTGTGTATCAACTACCTTATTTTCATAACTATCCCTCACTGTGCAGTGGTTTTGGTCCTCCCTTTCTTCACCTACTGCGGCATCATTGGGTTTTTGAGGAAACACAAGATGGCAATGGGTGCCTTGGGGCAAACCCATGCCTCCTACAGGCTGGCTGAGATCCAAGTAACCCGGACAAGTATATTCATCTGGCTGCTGGCTATGCTGTCTTACACACCCTTCTTTGCTGGCGTTGTCCTGGATATAACCACTCAGCAGTGTCCCAACAATTTCTCCATGGGTGTCTACGTCTTCCGAAACCTTACCGCCATCATGATCACCATGAATTCGTTGGGGAACCCCATCATCTACACCCTGAAAGTGAAAACTTTGTGGCACAGACTCAGGTTTTTGAAGTCCCCTTCCAGCAACCGCATAGAAGTGCAGGCCATTGGGAAAATGTGACCCTGCTCAGACACTGACCAAAGCAAATCCAGTCTTGTACGTTTTCACCCAAACATCTTTAAATGTCCGCATAGAGTAGTCGCTGAGAGTTCAATCCTATGCATGTCTACTCCGAAGTTCAGTGGGATGCATTCCCCAAGGACATGTGTTTAGGACTGCAGCGTAAATCACTTTATAAGGGCCACGGGTAGCTGGCAGTTACAGAGATCTGATTTGTTTCAGCTCACCAAAGCGAGCCAGCTTCAGCACTGTATAGCACTGGACAGTTCTCAAGTACAAGGGAGAGGGAGATTTAATTCATCGGCTCTCCTATGGACAATACTGTAGAATTGTGCTACCTACACCTTGGTAGCATTCATGAACAGGATCGTGTTGGGTAGAAATTATTTACTGTGAACTAACTTCAGAGTGAGTTATTAGACAGAAGAATTTCGATTAGTGGTTTAAAAGGTTCACACCACCCTCCTTATGATTAGAATTAACAGCAACATTCCAAACTTCATGCAGTACAGAAAGTTTGGCAAGTGTAACAGGAGTCTGGGAAACACTAGTTTAATGTAATTATATATACATATATATATGGACTGATTAAAATCTTGTTGTTGATTGAAAAAACATATTAAGATAGGGTGAAAAATAAATGCTACATCAAATTGTATGTGATGCAAGGTGACTTTGGATAATGTGCTTTCTTATGGAACAATCTGGGGCAGCCTTTGGCAGCGTGGTAGCCTCCATATATTTTGGACTACAACTCCCATTGGCCTCAATCAGCATGGCTATACAGTGCGGGGCTGATGGAAGTTTTAAGTGCAGAACATCTGGAAGACACCAGGTTGGCAAAGGCTTCAGCATGAATAAAACTCAGCTGAGAAACCTCAACCAATATGTGTAGCAGAACTGGAAAATCTCATGCAGCAATTCATCTACTAAAAATCAGACCCCATTGGGTTCAATGGGATTTACTCAACAAGCAGAGCAGCCTTAGAAGGATTTTGTGTGTGTATAAAACCAATGTAACATCAGAGCCAACTGGGAAGGCTTTGCAGTGTTTGCTTTGGCATGACATTAATAAAATGCAATCCTTCCTTTTAGTATCGTTAACCTTTCTCTGAGCAAAGCCAAGCTCACCACATTTAATTTAATTCACTGGTACATCAATGCACAGGAGATAGTGCTGTTTCACAATGTTTACAGAAGGCAAACATTAGCATTTTTATGTAGCTTAGCTCCATCATCTGGCCTCAAAGGCCTCAAAGAATACACACACATGCACACATATATCCTGGTTTTGAACACATTGGTCACCCAGTTATTTTTCTGACTGCAACTTGTTTATTTCATAAAATTTACATCAGTTGATTGTGAGAAACTGAAAAGCAGTTTATAACAAAGAAAAACAACATCATTATCACTAAGAAAAATTAATAATAAATAAATTTAATTAATAAAATAAAATAAAGATAAATAAATAAAATAAATAAAATTAATTTTTTGAATAACAAGACTAAAACAGATTAAGAAAAACAATAAAAAATATATCCTGCTTTCCTTTGTCATAAACTTATGCAGCTTATGTAAGACTACAAAATCATTAAAACATCAAAGATTCCAAAATGCACAATCAGTTTACAGCTTATAATGATGATGTAATAGTAGCAGTAGCAATACTACTGAGTATTAATTATTTATTTACTTACTTTGTCCAGCCAAAACCATTACAAAAGATAAAATATATAAAATAGAATAAAATACATAACAGTTAAACAAATGATTAAAACCAGACATTGTGTCGGATAAGAGTTTGCACACCTGAATAATATAACAATATCGTCTGTAATTATACCCTGCTGTTACTCTAGGTTCATCTTGGTCCGGTCCAGTATTGTCTTCTCCAGGCATCCCCAAACTGCAGCCCTCCAGATGTTTTGGCCTACAACTCCCATGATCCCTAGCTAACAGGACCAGTGGTCAGGGAAGATGGGAATTGTAGTCCAAAACATCTGGAGTGCCAAAGTTTGGGGGTGCCTGGTCTACTCCGACTGGCAGCAGCTCTCCCAAAGTTTCAGGGAGAAGCCTTTCCCCATCAACTACCTGCTCAATTGAATTAGAGAAGATCTGTGCATGTTTGGCACCAGCTTGGCTGCAAGGAGTTGCCAGAAGCAGGCATCCACAGTGCCAGCCAATCTTCTTAGTGCCTCCATCCCAAAGGTGTGTAGGATTTACCCCTTTAGCCCTTTTCTTCTCTTGAAGAAATCCTGCAAAGCAGCGGAGGTACAGGACCAGCGTTTCTTCCCTTCCGCAAGATGGGCTACCTTTCTACTCTTGGTCTAGTGGTCCACTCAATCCGCCGGAGCCTGTCTTCGCGTGCAGGGGAAGAAGTTCCTAACTCCCCGAGGGTTTGAGACCCATCGGCTCCCCTCACCTGGTTTAGCCGGCCAGGGTGTGTCTGCTGTCACATGCCGACAGCTTCTAGGAGCCACACGTGAGAGCCAAGTACAGAGTGGGGACCAAAGATGCACAGACGACCCCAGGAGGAGCACTGACGTGTCCCCCACCAGAGGTACCACCTCTCCCCTAACACCCCATACACCCCAATACCGTTAGTCCTATTATTATTACTGCTACTGCTACCATTACTAAGATTTACAGCAACCACCCCACTAATCTACAGCACACACACGCACGCACAGGATGGGGGTTACAAACTTAAAGGCAGCAAGAATCCCCAAAAGAACAGCTTATAAACAATGCAAGAGAGAGAGAAAATCAACAATGGTATATGATTATTACTTATTACTTCTACCACTACTACGATTTACAGCAACCGTCGCACTAATCCACAGCACGCACACGCATCCCCAAAAGAACAGCTTAAAAACAATGCAATAGACACAGAGAGAAAATCATTCTCTCTCCCGCCTGCACTGGGGCTTAATCAGAGCGTGCAACACAGCAGTTCTCAGCCATTGCAATCGAGCGCGATCCTGTTTCGAATGGATGCAGGAGCAGGAGGCGCGGCCTATCGATGGGCTCGGGCGCTCTGCTGGCTCGGCCTAGCCCCAGATCCTCGCCGGCCAGGAAGGAGACGCACGTGGGAGATCGGGCAGCAGCGTCCGCCATGCAGAGGCCGGGCGGCTCCCGTGTGTGTGTTGTGTGCGGGGAAGGCGGGCGGGGCGGCGCCAAGTACCGCTGCCCGGGCTGCCGGGAGAGATAGTAAGTAGCGGGCCGGTGCAAGCAGCGCCCCCCGGGAACCCTTTGGTGGGCTCCGGTTTCGTAGGGACGGAAGGCACTCTGTGTGTGCTCAGAGGTGGTTCTGCGGGATCCTGTGTGTGCTCAGAGGCGCAGCACGAGGGCTGAGGGGGTGGGGAGCTCAATTTTTGTCGCGAAACTGTATGGGGTTACAGCCTCAAGGGTGAAAGAGATCCTGTGTTCGCTTCGGGGTGTGGGCAGTTACCGCCCCCAGTGGTGGTTTTAAAAAGTGTTGGACAAGGTCCTGGGAGCCGAGGGTTCAAATCCCCACTTAGCAATGAAGCTCCCTTGGGATCACATCCACACCCAAGTATTTTGAAGCGCATGACTCCCCCATCCGTCTCGGAAGAATCATTAGCTCATTGTTGATTGAGCTCATGTGCGGTTCGTACTTAAAATCAGTCCCTAAGGCAAGTAAAAAGTAATTAAATAGCAAAGGTGAGTAATATAAGAAGTGGAATTCCGTGTACACTTCTGGCCCCATCACGTAGGGGAAAAAAAGTTGGGGAAAGTTCAAAAAAGGGCAACCAAAAGGGGGGGGGGAGACACTCCCCTAGGAGCAAAAGTCACAGTATTTGGGACCTTTTAGGCAAGTAAGAGGCGTCACAATAGTCATTTATAAAATTATGCATGGCATGGAGAAAGTGGCTGGAGAAATCCCCCCTCTCCTTTCATAACACTAGAGCTTGTGGATGGTCATGGTAGCTGAATGTTGGAAGAGGCAGGACAGATAAAAGATAGGACTTCTTTGCACAGCATGTAGAAGTCACTCCCTTGATGGCCACCAACTTGGATGGCTTTAAAAGAGGATTGAACAAATTCATGGAGGATGAGGCTATGCATGGCGATGCAGCGCTACTATACAATTATACAGCTGAGAAGTGGCTTATATATAAAGGAGACCGTTTTTGTGGTCCTGCTCATTGCCCGTCATGCACTGACCTGCTGCTATACTATGAAGGAGTTACAAGTGTTTGGTTTTAACACACATAAAAAAATTCTTTCAGTAGCACCTTAAAGACCAACTAAGTTTTTATTTTGGTATGAGCTTTCGTGTGCATGCACACTTCTTCAGATACACTTTCGTGTGCATGCACACGAAAGCTCATACCAAAATAAAAACTTAGTTGGTCTTTAAGGTGCTACTGAAAGAATTTTTTTCTTTTGCTTCGACTCAGAGCAACACGGCTACCTACCTGTAACTAGTTTTAACACACAGTTATCTTACTCTTGTTGATGTTGCAAAATTTTCAGGAGTAGCCAACATGGTGCACTCCACATGTTGCAGACTTCAACTCCCATCATCCCTATTTTGCCATGGGAATCCAAAACATCCAGAAGGCACCGAGTTGGCCACTCCTGCATCTTATTATTTTACGTAGTATAAACCATTTTTTGAGAAAGGGCAATTTGTATAAATAATGAGCCGTGTTTTGTGCAGCGGTAATATAAGGAGCCTTTGTGGTGTGATAATGGTGTCGAGCTTAAGACTTGGGAGACCTGGGTTCAAATTCCCCCCTCAGCCATGAATCTGACTGGGTGACTTTGGGCAGGTCACACTTTTTCCATCCTGATCTACCTCACAGGTTTGTTGTGAGGATAAAATGGTGGGAGGGAAGAGAAACACCATATAGTGTTTGAACTCCTTGGGAAAGAAGTAAATGTCTCCACTTAAAAAAGCTTCTCTTTGTTCTTGCAGTTGTTCAGTGTCCTGCTGCAGGAAACATAAAGGTAGGATTATATATTTTTAAATAATGACTAGGCTTCCTTGAGTAATTTGCGAGTGTGGGTATATAGTGTACTTTTGTGGTATACCATACTTCATGATGGATGGCTACTTTTTGGTCACAACAATGCCAATGTTCAGGCTGCGAGTGCTGTTGCATTTTTAGCCAAAATGGCCTCCTCCGTGCACAAAAGTGGTGTTGGTGGACTTAAAAGCCTGGGGTTTTCAGAAATAACAATAATATCCCAAAACCTTAGTTTGGGTGGTGGTGATGAAATAGTTAGAGCCTGGGAGATTTGAAGGTGCTGCCAGAAGAGGTCCATATTGCCTCTAACCGCCGGCAAAGCTGGAATTATACTTGATAATCTGATGACATTTGTTATTTTAACTCATGTGCAACTGTACTCATTCTATTGTTTTCCATATTTTAATTTGCCGTCTGTTATAATTGTTCTGTTTTATATATATACCAGTATTATAAAATGTCGGGGGTGGAAAGAATATATGGCGGGGGCAATCTTAACCCAAAAGAATGGCCTCAACCACTCGCTTCCCTTGGCTTGGATGTAATGAGATGTGTTTGGTGTTTGAACAGAACAATGTGCACCCAAAGCAGAGCCGCGTCTGGAGCCTACAAGTCAAGAAACTTCCCAGAGGACGGCATCCATGAACAATGAAGGTATTTGCACCCTTTCCAGCTTGCTTGCAAAAACAAACAGGCTTTTTATTGGCATCGATACTTGGGGGTCATACTGAGGGAAGAGACACAGTTGAGTCAGAGCATCATAAGGACCCTTTTGGATCAGACTAAAGTTTCTTCTAGAACAGTATCCCGTCTTCCCATTGTGGCTGAGTGGCAGGTGACAAAGGCACCATAGACTGATTGGGTACCAGCCCTGGCACTTTTGCTGGCACTACTTTGTTCCTGCTTTTTTCTCAGGACATTCTTGGTCAGTGGATGACATTTTGACAGAAGAGGATGAAGGCGATAAGGTGCCCCTGCAGAAACTTCGGCTCTTGGGTAAGTTTTCCAGTGGAAAATATTATGAGTTTTCCCTGTAAAACAGGGATGGGGGAGCTTACTATTTTTGGACTACAACACCCATCATCCTAACCACCTGCTTGCTGTGGCTGATGGGAGCGGCAATCCCAGTAGCCATGTGGAGGGTGTCTGGTTGGTTATTCCTACTATAAAGAAATTCCTATGTGTGAATTGAAGCAGTTGGTTCATAGGTGAGCAGATGACCCTGAGATTGTTATTTTATGGGTAGGGGGGGGGCACCACTGCTTTAAGAATCCACTGTCTGATTTCATGCCCAAAGTTCCTGAATAGCAGGGATGGGGAGCATGTGACCCTCCCAGATGTTGTCTTTCTGTCCCTGACTGGGTGCGTGGGACTGATCAGACTTGGGACCACAGCCCCCCCCCCCCATAAGCCTTTGTCCAGTATTTTCTGCTAAAATAAAATAATAATACATTGAAAGTACAGATAAAAAACAATCAAAATTACAAGGCTCAGGAGCAGCACAAAAGGTGTATTTTTTAAATAAACAGATGGCAGATAACGTAGAAAAATGAAAGCAACAAGGCACATCATGAAAACTAAATGATGCAGTTTGTTGGGGGAAGAGTTTGTATACCTGAATTTGACATATTAGAAATGAAATCCCACCAAACAGCATAGAAATGTTCTGGATCTTACCCTTAGAAATATGTAATTTGCACATTGTTTCCTCTGCAATAACCAAATTCCACATATTTGGGAGGGCGGAGTGAGAGGTTTAAGTACTGTAGTGTCTTTGCTCTCTGGGCCAAATAAGACAATATTGTCTGCTCCCGACAATTGCTCTTCAGGGTCTTGGGGCAGAAAGTGGTTTTCCCCATCATCTCTTACCTTAGGGATGGGGAACCTTTGGCCCTCCAGAAGTGGCTGACCATTGGCCCTTGCTGGCTGTGGCTGATGGGAGGCCCAAGAACAGCAGGATGGAGACATGTTCTCAGGCCCTGTGTTATTTCATCTGGAGATGCTGGGGATTGAACTCTGGGCTTTCTGGATGCAAAGCCAGCACTCTACCCACTGAGCTCCAGTCCTTCTCGAAAGGATGAGCAACAGTCGCCAAAGATCTTCCCACGCTCCTTGGAGTCATCTCCCTCTTTTTCTGAAACAGGGGAATCTGAAGAACTCAAAGGCCTCCTCCTCAATCCCCACCTCGGCCAGCTGCTTCTCACTGTCGACCAGGCCAAAGACAAGAGTGCCGTCCTGAAGAAATACATGCAGGAGCCCCTCTTTGTGGAGTTTGCAGACTGTTGCCTGAGGGTTGTTGAGCCTCCCGAGGAGAACGAATGCCCAGAGTGATTTTTGTGTGTGTGGAGCAGGTAAACGATGCCCCTCTCTGGATGGGGAAGCTTGTTATTTGCAAGGATGGAGGGAGGGCTTCTCTTGTGGCTAACCCCTGGAGCACCATAAGCTATAATTCCTAGCCCTATTTCCTAGGGAGGGCACACCATTCCCCTGGTGACCATGGGCCCCAGATTTGGGGGGAAATTAAGTGTTTACACACACTGCATTTTCTGTGTTCCAGAAGTATCCTCTCCACCACCTTTGATTATCTTCAGGCTGTAAAGAGAGTTCAGGTTTGGAACAGGAGGAAGAGCCAAGTTTCCCACTGCTCTTGTAAGAGCATCTTGATCTTACATTGGATGGGAATAAATGCAATTGCAGCTAAAGTTACTTTGCCCTATTGATTTCAGTGAGACTTCCTTGGGGTGAACCCCTGGTTTTGTTCCCATTAGTTCTGGAGCCATTGACAGAAGCAGGCTGGAGAAACAAACACAGTAACTTATTTCATAATCATGGATGTTTTTATTGAGTCTTGATTTGTAGAAAATGGCCTATAAGTATGAAACTGATCCCTGTATCTAATCCTAAGGAGTGTACTTATAGACTGAATCTTATCTTCCTGTCTGAGCATTGTTTGGAATTCTGCTTACTGAAATTTTGAAATGACTGAGCCCATAAACTTTGTCTTACCCCAGAGTAGATTTGCCTGCCTGGTGTCCACCAGATGTTTTGGATTGCAGAATCCCATCTGCCCTAGCCAGCTTAGCTACATGCCAACTGGGGTGAATGGGAGCTGTGGTCCAATAGAGTTGGAGAGAACCCAGTTGGCATAGGGGGCAATTTTTTTTTAAAAAAAGTCCCAGAGCAACAGTGGGTTTGTTTCTCTCTCCCTGAGAGAACAACCACCCTGTATTACAATAAAGTTTAAAAACGTTTAAAAGAGACCTTTTCACAATACTGTACTTTAAAAAAAAGTTACCTTTGGTTTATAACTCAAGACAGTAGTTCACAATGTGATTTTCCTGAGGTATGGACTTGGAATATTAAAACCCCAGTTGGTTTAGAGATTTTGCTTCCAACTCCTGATTATATAAATTGGAGTAAGATAATTGATGTTTAAACCAATCTGGTGAATAAGTTGCTCACCTGCCATTTTAATTTTATTTTTACTGGACAGGAAGCTAGTAGCCTACACACCTGCAGAGGAAGAAATACTGACTAGTAAAAAATAAAAAAAATAAAGTTTTTGCTTAAGCAGGCTTGTGGTAGGATCAGGGAGGTGCAGTCCACCTCCACAAGTCTGCTGAGGAAACTGCTTCATTTCCTCTGTGGCTAGAACGGCACTGAGGGTTGACCTGCATGGAATTCCAGATCACCTATGGTGACCAGGCAAGTTGTTAAATGCAAGGCTGGGTGGAGTCTCTCTCTCTGGCAGGTGTTGGCGTAAGCTGCTCAGCTTTTGTAGATGGACACAAGGCCCCCTCGGTCCCCAGAGAAGTGTGTGTATGAGGTGCAGCCTGTCCTTCTGTATTTTGAAAGGATGGATAGAATATGTATGTCACAGAGAAATTCTGTGATAGGATCTCCCAACATCATGTGCATATAGTGCTTGCAGTAATGGGGAGGTGTGCCTTCCCCAGAGAATTGCCCTGTGACCTTCCACCAAGAGATGCTACACACCACATGACAGTCTGAACCATTTTTTGAGGAAACAGTATCCTAAATGCAGTGGGAGAGATGCAGCTTGATGAAGGTTCTTGGGTGAGAAAGCGAAAAAAAAAGTGCAGTAAATAGTACATAAAAGCATGTAGAAGTCAGTTTTCAAGCTGAAAGGAGCTTGTAGTTGTCGATGAGAATCTGGTTGAAGCCGGTCATGGTGCAGTTGTGGGTGTGCGGCCTGGTGTTTGCGTAAAGCAGTGGAGATTTCCTGCAGTGGAACTTGATAGAGCCCTAGGAGGAGAAATGGGTTGCCCTGGTGAGCCATGTCCAGGCAGCATGCACAACACTAAATGAGATGGACCAATGGTCTGACTCTGAAAAAGGCAGCTTTCTATGTGGTTGGACTCCCAACTTCCATCAGCCGTGGGCAGCATAGCCAGTGGTTAGAGATGATGTGATGTGTAGTCCAGTGACATATATTCATTGCAGGCGGTTAGACTAGATGATTCTCAGGGTCCCGCCCAACTCTAAAATTCTATCGGGAGGGACACAGGTTCCCCATCCCTGCCGCCTTTATGGAAAAGGATGAGCCTTGGATGTTTCAGGGCAGAGTTTGGCATCAGGCTTTTTTATTTTTACATACGTTTTGGGGTTTTCTAACTGGCACTGACTCTGAAAGATTTCTGTCCACCTCCCTCCCACAACATGGGAGACAGTAACCAACCAGTTTTTTTGGGGGGGGGGGTTAGTCACATGGTCCTTACCTGTGGGAGGGCTCTGATGGAGGTGACACCTTTCGTGCGCTGCTTGGTCTCTGCCTTGTGATGGTTGTTCTGCTGTAGCACTTGGAGGCAGGCCAGGAGGGCGAGGTCTCTCTGAAAAGCACCCAGTGTCACTGGGCCGCTTGAAAGGACCAGCCCAAGAGGCCAGAACTGGATTGCTGCATTTAGGGGGCATAGTTTTTCCAACTTGCTATGTGTCTCACTCAATGAAGCTGTTGCCTTAAGGCTGGAGGAGAGGGGGCTTCCTTCTAAGTCATCCAACTCCTCTGCGGCCAGGACATCCATCTTGGCCTACAGAAAGACAGAAAGTATTTAAAACTTATTGGGGGGGGGCAGAGATTCTCAGAAAGTAGAAAGTTGTGTTGGTGCTGTTTTTTCTGTTGTGTAACTGCAGCCTCGTTTCCAGCTTTCCAAAAAGCTGCTGGGAAGACTTTGATCTCTTACCTTCCATTTCTTCCAGGTCCGTTTTATAACCCTGACAGCTTTCCGTAGCCTCTGGAAATGTTTCCTGGCCAACCACGAGCGAACAGCTGAGAAAGAAAGACATTGCATTAAGGGAGTACAAGGAACAGAGGAAAGGACCTGATACCAGGTGTCCATGCAGCTTAGTATCGTCTGCTCTGACTGTCCGGGGTCTCAGGCAGAGAGAAGGCTCCATCCCATCCCTTGCTATCTGATCCTTCCAAATGCAGAGTGAACCTGCCACCTTCTGCATGCAAAGCAAGTGCTCTCCCACTGAGCTAAGTCCCCTCTCTAAAATGTACACAGAAAGCCTTCTACCCAGTCAGACTGTTTGTCCACCTATCTAACCTAGGGGTGGACAACCGTAGGCCTGGGGTCTGAATACAGCCCTCCAGGTCTCATCTCTTCTCTCCTCAGGTCACACATTCTCTCTCTAGACCACATCCCTCACCAGGCTGCTTGCCTGGCTCCTCCTTGAGGCTTTCTGCCTGCCTGGGATGTGTCCTTGAAATCCGACCATACCGCTTTTGCTCGTCTGGCTGGAGGATAGAGAGAGGAGTGTGTGTTGGAAGTGTATGCATTCACAAAGCCCAGAACAAGGTAGGTTCAGGGCACCTTAGAGACCTCCTGAACCTTTCTATCCCAGCTCGATCATTGAGATAATCTATAGGAGCCTAGTTGGACATTTCCCTCATTTGACAACATCAAGAAACCTGTCACAGGCCCAGCCCTGTGGAACACATGGCCAACAGAGATTCAGCAAGCACCTTCTGTACCAGCTTTTAAATGCATGCTGAAAACTTTTGTTTCACTGGGCTTATGCAGGCAATTAAGAAGACATTTGTACAATGGTTAGCTGATCTTTGATTTTATGTATAATTGTTGTAAACCATTCTCTTGTGCTTTTTATGAACATCTGTATATGAATATTTTTTAAAAATATATGAAATAGCACAATGCCACGGTAAAATCTGTCTTTATTGCTGCGGGCATGTGACCCTCAGAAGGGAACGTAACCCCTTGGCCTGAAAAGGGTTCCCTGCCCCCGACCTAACCCAGGTAAACCCACCTGCTCCTACTTTCCCCTCACCTGACTGGATGACTGTGGCCGACGCTCTCTCTTGAGCCAGCTTCCTCCTCTTAAACCTTCGCCAGCAGCACTGGATGCAGAAAGCTTTGTCAGCTAAGACTCTGGCTCGCCCAACTTCAAGGAGTTCCAGCTACAGCAGAGAAAAATAATAAGTCTGTTAGTTGGAGCCACATGCACTCAGGCTTCAGGCATATCTGGCCTTTGGACTGCCCCCAAAGGATTTTATTTTATTTTTAAGGAGACCGATTTAACCTGGTGAGAAGAGTTTCAGAGTCCCTGTTTTAAGTACAAGTAAGCAAACCTACCTGATTGGAGATGTAGTGTGGGTAATGGTTAGAGCAGAGTCCGCTAGCCTTTTCCAGGCAGACCTTTTGGAGGTAGGCATGATAAGAACTGCAGTTCTCAATGCTAACTTCCAAAACACTTTCTTACCAGCTATTCCTACACTATTTAAAATAATTTACATATATTACTGAACAACATTTTGGCATCATAACAGCGGACATATTGGAGGAGTCACTGAATTAAAAAAAACCCAACAGTTTAAAAACACATTTTGAGGATGGCTTGGTGTGAGGTGAGTGAACCTTGGTTGAAAGTGTTGGATTAGGATTTATTTCATTTTTAAAAAATGTATTTGGTACATTCCTATCCAACCTCATTGGGCAAACGTAAGAAAAACAAACCAAACATTGGCTCATTCCTGTTTTTAAAATGAAAACCAAGGCTACATTCACACAATACATTTAACATGACACAGCCATGGCTCCCTCAAGGAATTCTGGGAGCGGTGGTTTCTTAAAGGTGGTTTACGAGACCCCATTCCCCTCCCATGGCTACAGTCTCCAGCGTTCCCCGAGAAGAGGGATTAATTGTTAAACCACTCTGGCACTGAAGCTCTGTGAAAGGAATGGGGTTTATCTTGACATCTCTCAGCACCCCTAACTAATGGCAGCTCCCAGAAATCTGGGGGGGGGAGGGGGAGCCATGCCTTTTTAAAGTGGCATCATAGCACTTTAGAACCATTGGCACATGGTGTGATTTGCAGAAAACTGAATCCTGTTTATGATGAGAGTGAGTGCCAAAGATCCCACTGAAGGTGTCCCCCTTACCGTGGAGTTTGTCATAAATACTTTGGTTTTTCCACAATATACTGGCACAATACAGGATTGGTTCTCTGTAGGCTTGAGGGGAGGGGCATCAGGGGGGCACATTTGCTGAAGGATCTCTTGGACCGCAGAGCGTAAAGCATTGCTTTTGTCCTCTGCAGAAGACACCATCAAACCTGTGAGAAAAGAAGGGAATATTTTATAATGTATTATTTTACTGCTAGAATCATAGAAATTGTATAGTATTGGTTTTATTTTGAGGGGGGAAATGAGGCTGACTTTAGCTTTTAAACATTGATTTTTATTGGCAATTTTAATATATGTTTTAATATTTCATGTAAACCGCTAAGGGGTTTTAGGATGAATTGGCAAACTGATCTTGTTGTAGAAATAGAAATAAAGACAAAGACATGGTTGGCTTGCCACATATAGCTTGGACCTAACCTCATGAGACCTGACCCTGTGCTTACCTCCACTGGCTGGCCTGGTCTGCTAAAGCAAACAGAGAAAGAGAGATGTGATTCGTTGCTTGAAAGGAGAAACAGCCCAGTAGAGAGAAAAGCGGTTTTTTGCAAGAGCAGCAGAATAATCCAGGGTGGAGCTGGAGAGATGAAAAAGTGTAGTTGGAAGGGTATTGGATTCATGCACAGAAGAGGAAAATACAGTAGCAGCATTTCTTGCATAAAAGCAGGTTTCTGACAATGCCATTATGACATCAAGAAAAATTCCATTCTGCCAATTTTGGCTTGTATAAGATCATAAGAAGAGCCTGCTGGACCAGGCGAAAGGTCCGCTAGATGCCTACAGGGAACCTGGGTGCAAGAGTGCTCTTCCCAACTTCCCAATCTGTCTATAGAGGCACGCTGCCTCTGACGGGAGGGAGAACACAGTTGCACCGTCGCCAGTGAGGGATGATAAAAATGTGCACCACACAAGACATAGCTGTCAACCCTCCGTTTTTTTGCGGGAAACTCCCTTATTCCAAGCCACAGATGCCAACTTTCCCTTTTTTTGCTGGAAATTCCTTTATTCCAGCGCTGTTTCCCACTGCTATCCTGGATTGTTAGATATACCATAGACTGTCCCTGGGACAGGTGAGGCTGCTGATCCCTTATTTTCAAATCCGAAAGTTGACAGCTATGGCTAGACATAAATACAATTTTTAAAGAATGTGAAATAAAGATTCCAAGGTTGCTTATCCACACTCAATGGGACAGATGCAGGAAACTTGACCCTGCACCAAAGCATTGTGTGCTTCGTTTTTGGCTGGCTCTGAGAAATAGCGCCAGAAAGTCTGAAAAGAAAGGCAGGAATTTAAAGTGGGGGAATTGACAGAGACTCTTAGATGGCTTCTCAGTGCACCAAGCTGGGAAATATCAGTAAATTCCAGACATATTTCAAGTTGCTAAGGAAAAAGACTTGATTAAAGAAACACACCGTTCCCCATAATGTGCGAGAAACCATTCTCCTGAGGCGTGGTGTTTAACTTTTGCTTTGGTGATCTCCTCAGCACTTTATAACGCTCCATGAAGCTTTCAAAGGAAATCCTGCCAGGTCAAAGGGGAGGGAGAGAAAGAAAATCAGTCCAAAGCATTGCTGATTAAACATGTGCAGCCTGAGGCATCCTGAACACAACTCCCACTGCTCAGCCTCTCCTACACAAAGCATGCCCACATCTCATTGGATGACAGGACTGAATGCCCCACCTCCATGTCTGTTCTGAATAGAAGAGGAGTGCTAAGAGTTTCTGTCTGAGCAAGAGTGGTAGTGGCCTTTCCACACAACGATGGGGTGTGGAACAGGAACACCCTGTTTTGTGATCCGCTCTCTCTCTACTTTTTTAGATGTGGCAGCACAAGGTTGCATCCTAGACTGATCTCCCTGTTGTGATAGATACCTTATCTTTCAATCTACTTGTTTCATGGTGGGGGGGACATTGTAGTGTGGTTGTTGCCAGCAATCAGCCTGAATTTGTACAATCTACTCCCCCACCCTGAAGGAAGGGTGAGGGAATCCAGATGAACATGTGTCCCCCGAAATAATAATAATAAATAATAATTTTTTCTTTATACCCCACCCTTTCCAATTTGAAAACCGGGTTCAGGGCAGCTAACAGCAAATATGAAACATTAATTAAAAGCGACTTTAAAAAACAGCATAAAATACAACGTAAGTATAGCAATTTTTTAAAAAAAGCAAGGGGGAATAGCAACTCTGCACAGCCTCACCGAATTGGGAAGCCTGCAGCGCTGATGTTGACAGCTTCCACGATGCCACATGCCTCCAACTGCTGCAGAACCTGACAAAATAGGATGATTTTTAAAGGCAGGGTTGAGAGCTGGTGCCCATTCTAGTGACTTTAAAGGCCAGCGATATGAAATAAGGCCTTCCTTGGTCAAATGTCACCTGCGCCACAGGTACTTATGTGGCCTTGGCACTGAGTTCGGCCCACCCCCCAAGCCAGCTTTGGACGTTCAATTCTGAGTGCATTACCTCGTCCTTTCGGAAAAGAGCTGCCCGGCAATCTGCGTTGGGCTTGATGCAGCGGATGTAGTGGGGGGTGGTGCTGCGCAGGATCTCCACCAGCTTCTCGAGCGACCCCTGCGAGACAAACAGAGGGCAGGGCGTTGGGCTCATCATTCCCTCTATTTCCGATGCTCAGGCTGTGAGCGCTGATGCCTAGGGAGGTAAAATGATACCGCCTATGCCCAAGAGTAGGGACGGGTAGGAACTGAAAAATTCATTTCAGTTCGTGCTTAAAGGCCAATTCAACTAGTCTGCACTTTCTGTGCGGAGTGAAACATAACCATCCTTTGAAATGCACACGCCCCTGAATTTTGCTCTGGAGTTCTCCAGCCAAACGTTCATATGTTAGGTTGGAGCGTGCAAAAAATGCAGACGTTAGTAACAATAATACAGACAAATGCATTGTTTAGGGGGAATGACATAGCAAAAATGTGTCCATTAGGAGAAAGTCGCACTATGACACCAACGGCATTTGAAATTATAAGTATATATTGCAAACTGATGTGGAAATGCAGAGAGCTGAATTTAAGATTTGAAAAAAAACAAGAGAAGCTTGTCCAAAACCCTAAAGGGCCACTGCTAGCCAATGTAGCCGATACGGAGCTAGATGGGCCAGTGGGTCTTATGTAATGCAGCCTTTTATGTTCCTAATTTCCTGACATGGTGAGTGTTGTTGGCACTCTAGGCACACACAAACACATACCCAATTCGTGCAGAGGAACAGTGAGTCTGATCCTGCATGGCTTGCACCCTAGCAAATTGCCTAGAATCCTCAAGCAAGACACAGCTCTATGACAGGATGCTTGGGAAACAAGGCCCTCTGGTTCCCAGCCGCTAGGCATTTTGGAAACATCTAACATTACTGACGATTGTTCTGTGTACAGAATGACCACTTGTTCTGAGAATCCCAGGTTTTATTCTGTTTAACAAACACTAGCTTCTAGCCCTCACTGTTGTACAGAGAAGTGTGGAAGAAGAAAAACAACAGCTTTGAAGGCACATAGCTTTAAAAAAAGGTATAAATATGGGACAAACCTTGAATTTGGAGACTACTGTAACCACCACAGGTTTCACCTGAGTCCTGATGTCGTTTGTGCTTGTTTTTTGGCTTGTGGTTTCCACAGGAAACAATTTCTGAAGCAAAGAATCCTGGGACAGCTGTAGCAACAGAACCAGCTCTGGGGGAACGGGGTCCTTTTTTGAGGGCAGGGAAGAGAAGACAAGGAGCGTGCAATTGTTATTATTTTCTGAGGGAAAATTGTATGAAACTTACAGGGAGCAGGAGGAAATATTATCGTTAGGACAACATATTTGCAAACAACTTGGGAGAAACTGGATGGAGAATACTTCCAACTTAAAATATTGCGACTTAAGGTAACATCCTGGACCAGGAGGCAATAACTGGGAGGCGATTTGGCACCCAAAGAGCTCTTTGTGCATACCCAGAGGTTTTGTTATTTCTGCAGCAGGGTCCCTGTCTCCAATGCCTTGGAGCCACCCAAACAGCATGAAAGAAGCTTTATTGCTCCTGAGAATAAGTCTTCTCACACTTGGGCTGATTGGAGCGTATCAGAGTGAATGAAAGGTGGTGAGTCGGCCACTGAGGATAAGCTCCTACGCAGAAGAACATCAAGGAGGAGCTGTTCTATAGGCTCCAAAGCTAAACGTTTAGGAACACTGAAAACACAAGGTGCTGTTTCAAGAGAACAATGTGCAAGTTCTGCTACATACAATGGAACTTCAAGGAACGCACACTTTAAAAGCCACTCCAAAAGAAGGTATTTGAGCACTCCAAATCATTTGCCCATGTTTGTGTGCAGAAAGCTGTAGAAATAGCTGAAAGGCAACACATGAAGATCTGCAGTGATCATTGCAATGCATCCCTGATTATTATTGTTGTATAATTATAAGTTTAGTGCATAAACTTAGAAGGGTGTTTTTTTTTAATTGCAGAAGGGGGCATGGCTGTGACTATCACAAAGGGACCCTGCACATCTGAATCGGCCACTGGGGAAACCCAGCCAGATGGACGGGGTATAAATAATAAGTTGTTGTTGCTATTGCACTACTGAGTGTACCTTGTTCTTTTCCACCATTCCTTCCACCTGATAGCGGACATCCCCAGCGTAATGGGAAACAATGAAGTTGGGCTCCTTACTAAACCGGTCCCTGCTAACACACCGGTTGTCAGACAAAGCCACGTCAATCCGGGTTTGAAGCTGGCTGGTGTTGGAGGGTCTGTTGAGTCGGCATTCCTAAGAGAGAGAAATGGCAAGAATGGGGAAAGTTGGACTGACAGAAGTGGGGAGGGGATGCCAAGTGAATTTTAATTGACACTATGGAGAGCAGTAAGTGTTTGCCATTGTGGGTAAATCAAACCTCCAACTACAAAGGCATTACCTCTCTTGAGTATTAGATCTGAGTGTCAGACTAGGACCTGGGAGACCAGGGTTCAATTATTTATTATTATTATTATTATTATTATTATTATTATTATTATTATTATTATTAATATCCCATCTTTTCCCCAGACCAGGACTCAAGGTGACTTACACAAGTTTAAACACACAGATAAAATACAAAAGCTGGAAACATGTAAAAGATAATTGTCACGAAGTAAATAAACGTTAGTATAACTGAAATAATATTAAAAACTAATTATTAAAATACAGATAAAGGTTCAAATCTCCACTCAGCAATAAAGTTCACTTGATGATTTTCAATATTGTTTTTTTTAACTGATCGCTCTTCCTGCTGTGATGTCAAAAAAATTTTGTGACCCACTCCACCCAAAATGTGTCCCTTAAAACATTAACATTTCTTGTTTCGCAAAACCCACCTGTTACACTTTGGTCCCTGGAAGGTCAACCATTGGTCAATGTGGTCCTTGGTCCAAAAAAGGCTAACCATCCATGTTCAAGACAAAAATCTCTTACTCCCCTGTAAATAGGAGGCTATGCTGCCTTTATGAAAATGTTCCCTTTATTACAGACGTTCAGGGTGTGAGTGCTAATGCTTATCAGTCAATGGGGAGCTGAAGTATTACTATCCATACACAAGATGGAAGGTTACTGTTTTTGTTTGCTACTATGGTCTGCATTTTTGTGTTTTTACGGTATATTGTAAACCACCCTGCGATCCTAGGATGAAGGGTGGTATAGAAAGTTAGTTACTGTAGTTAGTAAATGACTGAATGAATGAAGCCTGCAGGCTTGGGCTAGGGAACCATGAGGTTGGCAGAAGCACAATAAATAAATAAATTTGCTTCTCCCTAATCCTAGTCCAACATTCTAACCACTATACCACACAGTCTTGGCTATATATCCAACAGGCCTAATCCACGGATGTCAGCACTCTCAGAAAGCCAGGAATGACTAGTGGTTTCAAAGCAGCCCAAATCACTGGAAACTGAGCACTTTGAATCATAGAATCATAGAGTTGGAAGAGACCACAAGGGCCATCCAGTCCAACCCCCTGCCAAGCAGGAAACATCATCAAAGCATTCCTGACAGATGGCTGTCAAGCCTCCGCTTTGGACCCACCTCGTTCAGCAGAGAGAAGATGCTGACTGGACTGCCTTCAATTACATCCAGGCAGCACTGATTGTCCTGGTAGTTGATGAAAGACCACTCCAGGCCTTCTGCAGCATACTCTTCCTGGGGAAACAGAAGGAGGAGGAGGAGGTGGGGCCACTCACAGCATGTTGCCCAAGCCCCACCCCCCTTCTACCGATGTTGGACCTGGCTGTTGCAAAACAGCCTCGTGGGAGAACCCAAACACGGGCATTACCTGCTGCGCTTTGAGGAAATGGGCTACAAAATGCTGCTGCAGTTTCTCGTTGGCATAGTTGATGCACAGCTGCTCCAGGTGGTTGTGCGGAAAAGATTCAAAGCCGTAAACATCCAACAGGCCTGGAAGTTGGGGTGGGAGACAAGGCGGCTGGATCCAGCAATCTGGGGTGCTTCGATTAAGACAATGTCCTGCCCTCCCCTACCCTGCTGCTCCAGGGTCCCCAATGGGGTGCCTGCAAAAAGTCTCTAGAAATATCCCCTCCAAACCCCAGTGTACAAGAGAGGCTGTTTACTCTTCTTGCTCAACTCCTGTCTGCACTGGGGTGTAGGAAGCTGTCTCCTATCAAGCAAGACCATTAGCTCAGTATTGTCTACAGTGACTGACAGCAGCTCGCCCGGGTTTCAGGCAGGGAGTCTCTCCTAGTCTTACCTGGAGATTCTGTGGAATGAACCAGGGACAGCAGATACTCAGCCACTGAGCTGTGGGGCCCTTCCCACCAGTTGCCAGGATTAGACACCACTTGCCCACCCGTTCTGAACAGAGTAGAGTAGCATACAGCTTCTCTGTATAAGCAAGCATGGAGGTGGCTGATTGAAGTGCCTTTTCCACCACTGATGGAGTTTTTTGGGGTGGGACAGGGCATGTTGACATCATTTATCTCTCCTGCTCTTTTAGATGTGGCAGGCATTTTGTGTCATGGTGCATGTCCCATGGGAGCAATCTTGTGACTGGTGCCCACAATACTTCCTCAAAATTCAAAATATGCCCCATGGCCCAAACCCCACATTGTCAGCCTTCACCCACAAGCAAAGGTGTAGTGGCCTTCATGTGGGATTCGTGTGAGCAGTCTAGAAAGTAAGTTATTTGCAAATTGAAAGTATTCCCTGCCTTCAACCCTACCCTGCCCTGGGTCTGAATGATTTATATCCAGGCTGCAAAATCCAGCTTTTTAAAAGCACAGAGTCTGGATTTCCTGGGTGCAAGTCATATGTTTGTTGATACCCCACACCCAGGAGGAACTGAAAAATGTTACCTATGAAGTTGCTCCAGACAGAAGGATCTGCATTGATGCTTCCATTGATCACGGCCACCAGCCAGTCAAATAACCTGTAACAGAAAAAAGCTACTGTGCCATCCCAATTGGCTGGAGAGACAGACACCCTGTTTGAAACAGGTACAAGGGGAGGAGGCAGACACAGAGAAGCCTAAACGTTTGTGGCACAGATCTTGTGCAGGGCTTAATCTTCTAGCCTAAAAATCTGTTTCAATATTGAGACTGAACCTAGGACAAGTGAAAGAATGATCCCTTCCCCACCTTGCCTCCCCCAAAGCACACATGCTTTGTGCAGAGTTAACTTGGGGAATTGCAAAGATGGGCTCAAACCAACATTTAAAGCAATGGCCCTGCAAAGGTTGTCTGATCAGACAACTCCCATCATCCTTGATCATTGGCCATTTGCTGGTTGGAGGCTGGTAGGAGTCGGAAGTCCAAAACATCTCGAAGGCCACGGGTTCCCCATCAGTGATCTAAAAATTAGTGAACCTGAAAAGGTCTAAACACAAACGTGGCAAGGCTGGTTTTCATCATGAGTGACAGTTGCTCCGACTGTGTTGTGGCGTATCTGCACTTCCGAGCAGACTTCCAGCCAATCAGTCTTCCCCTTTTCCAGACACACTGTTCCATTCCGTTCTCCACCTGTAACTCACGGCTTTCTATTTCCCCCCAACTCATACTGAACATTCCATGGCTACTGAGCATGCTCATGAGCACTCCGATAGCTCCCTCTTGTTTTTCAGTGGCCCCACTCTGCCACAATCCTGTTGGCACATTCCACCCAACTTCAGTATCAGAGGGAGACATGGGTGCTTCCTTATTTTTTTTAAAAAATTAATTTTTAATTTTCCTGGGTGCAAGAGTCGTATGTCTGTCAATACCCCACACCCAAGTCTGATTTAAAAGGTTTTAAATATATGTTTCAGATTTGCTTGATGGTTGCTTTGGACAGGGTCTCCATAGAAGAAAGCGGTCTAGGTCTATTGATTCAGAGGTGGGAAATCATAGCTGTCAAGTTTTCTCTTTTCTCGCAAGGAAGCCTATTCAGCATAAGGGAATTTCTCTTAAAAAAAGGGAGAACTTGACAGCTATGGTGGGAAATCCTCCTTCAGCCAGAGGCGGCACTCCCGGGTGGGCAATTTCCCAGGGGCCACATCCCAGTGGTGCGCAGGGCCGAGGTAAACATGGGTGGAAAGCAAATGTTACCTCTGAACAGTAGGCTGGTTTCTACAAGCACTCCTCTGTCCCGACTCCAGACAAGCCAAGAGTTCAGGGACACACCCGAGCCATGCCAATCATTTAAAGGGGGGTATGAAGCTGGTGAGGGGTGTGGCTGGGAAGGAGGTGTGGCCCAGAGAGAGCCCTGAGGGCCACAGAAAGTGTCCTGGAGGTTGTAATTGGCTCCTAGGCCTAAGGTTCCCCACTCCTGAATCAAGTACAGTGGAACCTCGGTTTATGAACACCTCGGTTTACGAATTTTCGGTTTATGAACGCCGCGGACCCATCTGGAACGGATTAATTCACTTTCCATTACTTTCAATGGGAAAGTTCGCTTCAGTTTATGAACAGACTTCCAGAACCAATTGTGTTCATAAACCGAGGTACCACTGTAAACAGAATCATTATCATTGCCTTGCAGTTAAAACCACCTGGAGACTAGTGCAAGGCAGCGAATAAAGCACTGGGCTTGGAATGTGAAAGCCAAACCAGACCCAGATCTGCCACACAGGTTATATTCTCCACTGCGGGCTTGCCTACCTTCCAGGGGTGTTACCAGGACAGAATTAGGCTGCTCCTTTTCTTTTGGGGGAGAACAAAAGGCAAGGAAAGCCAAAGAGAGAGGGTGACACAGAAGCAGCTCCTGAAACAAGGTCCAGAGCACTTACTTGGCATAGATGACCTTGGCAAGACAGTCCCTTCTCGTCCCACATTCAACCTTGGGGCAAGCCTTCTTGAATACCTGCCGTTGCTTCCCAGCTGTTATTGTCCGGATCCGCAGCGTTTCCAGCAACTGCTCTACGGGCACCTTTAATAATCTGGAAGCAGCCTTTGCAAATCCTGGGTTTGGAAGATTTTATTTTGCTTTATTTAAGGTTCTGTGGCTATTTTAAAAAAAAGATTCCCACTTAATCTTGCGGTTTGTCCTTGGTTTACCACTCATTCTTTTCTGAGAGCAAGGCAACTCAAAAGTTCACACACAACGTTAAGCCAAATCAGACTTTAGTGATTTTCCCTCTAAATACCCTCATGATGCTCTCTGTCTAAGCCATGGTTTGAAAGTATAATTAGTGTGAAGGAGGCTACTGTAATTGTTGCCTAGCATCCTGGGAACTTTAGTTGAAGGCTGGTCTAAAAATATAATGAATAATAAAACCAATTTTTTCAGGGATCGGAGGGATCATGGCGACTCACCTTTGGCGCTGTCGTCCAGTTCGCAAGGCTGCGACTCATCCTCAGCCTCAGAGAACTGGATGTTACCCAGGTGGAGAAGACCTGCTAATATCTGGGGGAAAAGGGATGAGATGCTTCAAGGGTGGGGGAACACTTTGGGGCACATAGACGATTCAGGTTAGCTAGGAGCCAGCACTCCAAACGTCCCTGCAGAATCTGGGTAGGAAGTCATCAATGTTCACCCTGCCAACGATTTAAGCCAGAGGCAGGAAACCTTTTTCACCTTAAGGACCGTATTCCCATGTGGGCAACTTTCTGAGGGCCACATACTATAGGGGAGTGTGGCCAGAGACATGCCACTCTCCATCCTCCTTCCAGGCATTATCATAGTAAAGCCACTAGCAGGGGCACAGTTCTGTGTTTCAACCAACCTTGAAAACATTATTCTGCGTGGAGCAGTCAATGCCCAGATGCGACATCGCCTCTCGTGTCACCTCAAAGGAGTCCTCTGTGGAAGAGAAAGAGACCCTCAAGTTAGAGATGGAGATGGTGTGTCTCTTAAGAGTATTATCCCCATTGGGAAGAAAGCTGTGAAATGGTGCCTCTGGTGGACGGGGCCCCGAGGCAAAAGTGGGCAGAGCAATGACTGCAAAATTTCTCTTTGTGTAGTAGGTTACTTTCCATCCAGGCAAGAATGTGGTAATAATAACATCTCGAGGACCACAAGTTTCTAGTCCTCAACACAGCAGCGGTTGCAACCCCCCTGACAGATAACCATGCAGCCTTTCCTTAACAGAGAGCCTACATTTCTTTAAGCTTATTCTTAAACTTCCCCACTGCTTCCCCTAAAGCAGCTGAGGTTCCTTTTACAATATATGGTCCCAAAGCAACACCTTCTAGAGTCTTTTCAGGATTCGGAAGCCAGCAAAATTTTGCCCCTTCAGCGACGTCCCATTCCAGTCGTTCTTCGTGACTGGCACCTTTTGCAATCTGGAAAGGAAGAGTAAACAGTTCAGGCAATTCTCCTCAAAGCAAGCAATGGTAGCGTAAGCAGCAAATTATATATGTGTGCATGTAGAGAAATGTAGGGAAGAGTAAAATGAGACAAGAAAAGGGAATCACTCACATTAAATTTAAAAGCAATGGCACAATATTACATCATGCCAAAACTATGGTTTGGAGCCAAAACCGTGGTGGTTGTAGCCAAGCCCGTTCTACTCAGAATAGACCTGTTGAAATGAATGGACTTCAGTTAGTCATGCCCATTAGTTTCAATGGGTTTACTCTGAGTAGAAGTTAGTCAGATACAACCCATGGTTTCCAAAGCGCACAACAGTCTGCCTGTCTGCTTTCATATTTTACAATTTGTAGCTTATATCAAGAGAGGGAAAAGTTTGCATACAAACAAAAGAAAATAACAAAAAATATTAAAACCATATGTAACATAAAATCTAGCTGATGACAAAACAATTACAATATTTTCCATGCAAAGAGGCATTTGCCTAAACCAGTGGTTCCCAACAGGTGGTCCGGGGACCCCCAGGGGTCCGCGAGCTATGCCAGAGGGGTCCGCAAGATGCTATTAGAATAAAAAATATATTAAATATATTTCGTATGATAACAGATTTTTTGTTTTGACCGCTTCCTGCATGAGCAGAGTCTAGCGCAAAACTAGAATTAGATAGAGGCAGTAGTTCTGCTGTATGCCGTTAGGTGGCGCTTTACAAACACTACTGTTTTGCAAAGAGGCAACGCGCGCATTCTACTTCATTTGTGCGCTACTGCGCAGGTACCCTGTCTTCTCCATTCCCCTCCCTCCTCCCTGGCACGCGCTGCCTCTTTGCAAAACAGTAGTGTTTGTAAACAAAGCGTTTTTCGCGGAAGCTACAGTTTGCGTAGTTAAAAATGGACCGTTGGTTAAAAAGTGGTTCGTTAAAACGACAAAGGCCTACAGATGAAGAGGAAGAACTGTAAAAAAACGTATAAATATAAAATATAAAAAGACTCTTAATTTGGCTCTCACTTTTTAATTTTAGGGTTAGGAATTAATGGGGGTCCTTGTCACAATAGCGGCTCGATGAGGGGTCCTCGAGAAAATTTTGTTGGGAACCCCTGGCCTAAACTAAGGAACAAACATACAGATTTGCCAATTTAAAAAAAAAATGAAGGAATGACAGGTTAACATCATTGTTTTCTTTATTCCCCAATTATTAGTAACACAGAGAAATATAAATAACATACGTCTGCCTAAACTTACTTTCACAAAACCCACACTTGGAATAAAGAGGAGCGACTACGCAGAATCCATCCCTAGAATCGCCAGACAGGGCAGGGAGAGATCCCTGCCTGAAACCCCGGAGTGCTGCTGCCACCCAGTGTAGACAGTACTGAGCTAGATGGACCAAGGATCTGACCTGGTATGAAGGCTGCTTCCTGTGCTGCTGTAATTAACTGACATCAAATTATTTCAAGGGTTTCTCTTTGTGTTTAATTAATTTGGTAATACTTATCAAGTTTAAGTTACCGATTTTGGGACCCTCAAAGGAGCAGAAGCCAGATACTGACTCTGCATTCCCCCGCATGTAAACATACAAAAAGGAAAGGTCATGTATTTGAAATAATAACAACAAAAAACACTGATGGCACAAACCTGGTAGAAGATATGAAAGTTCCTTTCACAGGGGGCTTGGTAGGCAACCCTTGTTTTCTCCAGCAGGAAAGTCTGGATGGAAGCACTTGTTAGATGCTGAGACCTGGAGAAAAATGCTCAGAAATCATTTTTCAATATATTTCTAAGTATCTGGAAGTTTGTGAACCCCATCAACCCCAAGGATGCATGCCAAGTTCAGCACATGTCCTCATGGCAATAAAGACAGCACAAAATTTGCAGTTAGGAACTAGTGGCAATGTCAGCCAACTTCAGTGCTGTCCAGCTGTATGTCTCTCTCTCTCTTTTTTAAATTCATACCTGTTTAGCTGAAGCTGGATGTATTTGCCAAAACGGCTGCTGTTGCTGTTCCGAAGGGTACATGCATTTCCTGCGAAGTCAAGCCCAAGTGGAGAACAAGAGAAGAGGCAGATTAATAATCAAAAATAAAACAACAACACACCAGTCAAGGCAATTCTCCCTCTTAAGGAAGGAAATGTAGCGGATTGGCAGATTCTGGGAATAGACAGTTCACCATTTGTATGCACACAATGGGAAATCCCTGTTAATGTAGAATAGGGTTGCCATATGGCTGGAATTTCCCGTACATAGCCAGCATACTGCAGTCGGGAGCAGAAATCTCAAAAATGTCCGGGAAAATCCGGAGGTATGGCAACCCATGTTGGCAGTGTCGTTTTGGGCGATTTCCCTTTAAAATAGCTCCAAAAAAGCTCAACAACTTTGGGCAAAACTAAAAATTGCTCACAACTTTGGCAAAAAAAAACCCCTTTGTGTCCGGATTCTCACCTTTTTGAAATATGGCAACCCTATTGTACAACAGACATGCGAAACTCCTGGCCTGCTAGACCATTTCCCCCAAGCCGCACACATCTGTACTACCTGATGTCATATGTGGTTTCAGGTGTGCAGCACATTAAGACATGGCTGCAGATCAACAACTGGGAGCCTTAAAGTGTACCGATTAGTACTTGGAAGGCGGTTTTCTATTTGGTGGCTTTTAAAATTCAATTTGAAATGAAAGCCCAGCTGAGGTTCTTTCAAGTCATGGTTTGCCTGCTGTCCACAGAACCCAAAGCACAGTTCACACCACCTGTGGTTTGGCAGTTTGATCTGTGCTGCTACACTGGCAGGAATATATCTATTCAAAAGTCATATTTACCAAAGGCTTCCATCACTGGGTTGGAGTCCAACACCCTCTTTTCTATCCTTTCCACTGCCACACTGCCTTTGGGGATGGTGGAGGACGAGGCGACCGTGGCGTAAAATTTCATCAGGCAACGCGAGGTCCATGTCTGGAAAGATGGTCATGAATGTGAGCTGTGGGCTGCTCTTGACAGATGTCATTGAATCAGAAAGGTGTTCACGGGGAGGGAAAGAGGGAGAGGCCACAAATGAAGAGCTAGCATTTTGAGACTGTTCCCACGTGCAGAGAACTTGCTGCTAGAATGTGTGAACAGGCACTGCTCAGCTCACCCATGTGCTAAATAGAATGGCCAATGACTGTGGGAAGCTTGGACTCCAACGCTCCAACCTCCCTTCTCCTTTCCCATTTATCAGTTTAGTAAAAAATATTTCCCCACCTGCCATCAATGCCGATACCGGGACAGGGTACAGAAAATAAATGCCAGCCAACCAAGTCTTAAACATACCAAACACATACTAAAATGCTCAGAACAAATAAAGCTGCAAAAAAACTACAGAGCAAGTAAAACAATCCACCACCTCGAACCCTGCGATCAGCAGGTGAGGTGTTGGTGCTGCCATGGGGGGCTAGCTGGTGCCGACCTGCAGCATGGTCTTTTCCAGTGGTGGCTCCCAGTTTGTGGAATACCCTCCCTGGGGGAGGTGCATCTGTCTCCCTCAATACTGACTTTTCAGGATGATTTGAAAGACATTCATGTTTACCCAAGTGATTGATGGCTGAAAGATACTGAGCCTGACAACCCTGAAATCATTGGCTGAGGGAATGTGATTGCTTTTACGCTGCTTTGGAATGTTTCTAATGATCTTGTTTTAATGATATGTTTGTGGCCCTGGTGAGATATATAATAAATAAACTGCTTACACAACTCTAAAATGCCTGGGCATACAAAGGTCTTGGCCTGGGGCCAAAATGACAGCACCGCCACTGGGTCGAAAAAGGTTCCCCACCCCTGGGTCAGAATAAGTCACGGTTTCCCAATTTCGGATTCGATAGGAAACTGCAGTGTATTATCAAAACCAAAAGTGGATAGCTCATAAGGACACTATGACATCAGGGCTACATAACACCTTTCTCAGATATGGTAGCTGTCCACATGCAGGGAACTTTGCACAGATCAGAAAAAGCCTTGCACTTTGAGGTAATGCATAAAAGATAAAATATAAAAGGAAAAGTTCTGTTCGCTATTCACCTACACAAGCCACCCATCCAGCAACATGGCCTTCACCCAGAGGTGGGCAGGCAGGCAGACGATCCCAGAAATATGCCTGAAGGAAGTCTTTCCCTTACCTTCCCAGCTCCACTTTCGCCGCTCACAATGATGGACTGGTTTACAGGTGGGATCTGGCTCTGGACATTCCTGTAGGTCTCCTCTGCTACCACGAAGACATGAGGTTTGAGTTCCTGAGCAGCAAAAGAGCGAACATGTGTGGTTTTTTGGAAGGGAAAAAGCTACTGTCAGGTGCAGCTCACTAAATACAGGGGTGGAGAACCTGTGGCCTCTGGATCTTGCAGACTTCAGTCCCCATCATCCATGACCATGGGCCACCAACGGTTAGGGATGATGGGAACTGTAGTCCTTGGATCCCTAGATCTTTCTGCACACCAGCTCTCATCATCCCTAACCATTGGGCAAAACTGGCTGGGGCTGATGGGAATTGGAGTCCAAAAGGCATTGGAGGGTTGCATCTGTTCCCCACCCAATGGGTTAATGGCTTAGTGGGAACCTAAGGGCGATGATGGATGCAGGGCAGGTGGGAAGCTTGCAACCTTCCCTACCCCATCATGACTTCTGCTCCAAAAGTGCAGCCTTTACAGCTTCCTTTTTAAAAGCCACCAACTGTTAAAGATCTCATTTGGCAGGAGCTGAGCTGGTGCAGTCCGCCCTCCACCCCTCACTCACCTGAAGGCGGGGGGCAGTGTGGTAGTCCCTCATGAGCTCGAGCGAGTAGAGAGGCGGTATCGTCCGGAAGGGGTTGACTGCCACCAGGCTGCTGCCGGCATTGGTGTAAAACACGTCGATGGCGTATCTCGCTTGCAGGCACTTCAGGACTGAGGACGACGGAAGGTTTCATCAATGGCAAGAAATGTGCTATTTCATGTTTGCGAACTCAACCTCCCCCCCCCCCAACAAGGCAGGAGTGGGGGAGCTGTAAGACTCCAAATGTTGGAGCTGTAGCCCAGCAATATCTAGAGAGATACAGCTTCCCACACTGCTGGTATAAATTATAGACAGCTGAGAGACTGGGGTCTTTTTAGTTCAGCCCCAATCCCAAGAACCAAGGTGAGGAGGGTTTATTTGGGGGGGGGTGTAATGGAAGAAATGCACTAGGGGAAATGAGTTTGTTCCTTGAATGTGGGAGAGGGCAGAACAGAAAGAGTAGGCCCACAGCCTGGGGTGCCGGGTGATGCTGAGGGCTGCATGAAATTGGACCGAGGGCCACAGGTTCACCACCCTGGTCTTCTAGTGACATGTGAATGCACAGTGGTGTTTGTTTGTTTTTAAACTCTACCAGTTGTGATGGTCACAGGATTCACTTTGGTAAGGTCATCAAAGCAATGGAGCTGCCGTTCGTCACCCAAGAAGGATTTGACATCTTCCCCGAGACCATTCTCTTCATCGCAACCGGTGGCCGGGTGACTCTTTGTGCCGTTCACCTGAAGGAAGAGGGCAGAAGGAAATGTCACTAAGTGACCAAAACACCAGGATGGTGATTTTGCCATATAAAAAGCTGCCCTGAAAGTACGTTTACAAGCAGGTAAGGCTGGGATCCACTCTTGCCTGAAACCCTGGAGAACTGCCACCAGTCGGAAGTCCCAGGTTCAATCCTTGGCACTTCCAGGCACAGATGGAAAAGACTCCTCTGGAATTCTGGAGCCTCTGTCCATCAGTGTACACAATACTGAGATAAATTGATCAAAGGCCAGCCTCAGTTTAAGGCAGATTCCTATGTTCCTATCAAAGTTGGCCCTTAAATTCAGAACCATGAGGACTAGATTCTTGCTTTAATTTTAGGGAAGAGCTGTAGCTCAGCAGTAAAGGCCCTGTTCTGTTTGGAGAAGGTCTCAGGGTCAGTCCCCAGCAGCTAGGAGAAACTCCCTGCCTAAAACCCTGAAGAGCTGCTGCCAGCCAGTGCAGATAGCACTGAGCTAGATGGACCCAGTGGCCAGACTCAGTATCAGGCAGCTTCTTAGCTTCTGGACAGGCAGCCGTATGGTCTGCTCCCTGGATGGCTTCCTGGCACTACTGGAAGCCTTTCCACATTACCATCTTAGCTTTCCCTGACATTACCTGCTTGGGCATTTCCCTTCTCATTTTGGGGGGCTTTGAAGTTCGTGTTGGAGAATGCATTGGAGCACTACCAGCTTGGCAAAATCTCAATGGTGGCAGACTTCAGGTTGCAGGAAATCTCAAGCAAGAGAAACGAGGAGCCCTGAATAGAATGAAGAAGGTTGTTTACTTGAAGCGGTTTTGGCAACCTGCAATAAGCTACTGAGAGCGACAGGGAAGACTTCAATGGGCCACGTGATAAATCATGGGGGTGGGGAACCGTTTTTTTTCAGCCCTTCTAGGCCACGTGCCAGGGGCAAAAGTAGATGGAGCAAGAAAGGTGTGTTTTACTTAGGCTAATTTCTCCATATACTCCCACACACTGCTTTCTTTCCTCCATCCAGGCAAACAAAGGGCCTTATCAGAACGAAGGGCACCTTACGGCCAGACACCAACACTCAAGGAAGGTGCAAAGCAAAACAGAGAAGAGCGTGTGGCCTAGACTAGAGGGCTGCATATGCATCCAGTCCAACTTTTTTAGATTAAAAGCTGGGGTGCATGTTTTCCAGGACGTGCTCCCGGGTGAGGCATGTGACCTGCGCTGCTATCTCCCCCCACAAGTGCTTTTTTCAGGGTGTGAGATCACAGCACCCAAAATACCCACTGCAATTTCACATGGAGAAATGGGATGTCCTCCCCTTTTTTTCTCTAGGACACATGGCGGGTATGGATTTGGCCTGGGGATCTACTCTAAGGTTCCCCACCCTCAGGATAGAAAATACCAAGCTTGATGGAGCAATGGTCTGAATCGGTACAAGGCAGCTTCTTCTGTTCCTATTTAAATCGGCCCTTAGTACGACACCATGAGGACTGGAAACTTGTTTTATCCTGTGAGGGAAGAGCCGTAGCTTGGTCCTGTGTTGAAAACCCAGCATCTCCAGGTACAGCTCAGAACACCACTTCCTATATTCCAGCGCTCTGAGCAACGGCAAGCATCTGGGTTTAGGGAGGCAAAGTGGGGCCTGGGGACTATCCCCAGGGTCAATTATACAAAATTGAACGGAAGGGGCAATATCACAAATCCCTAAATGAGGGGGGGGAAAGAGTTTAGAGAAATATCTGTTTGCATCCTTTTGGATTAAGGGTAGCGAAGTAGATTCTTCTCCTTCCTTAAATGTAAGGTTTCCCGGCTGTTACAGATTTGTGGGAGGAGGGGAAGGAAGGCCTGTGGGGAAAAACGACAGCAGAACATTTTTGCACAGGCGTGGCCAGTGGAAAGTTACACGCCAGGGGGGAAAAAACAAAAAACCATCCAGCAACCCAGACTGCTGGTTCTATCCAGCAGCAGCAAACTCAGCCAGCTGCAGCCAGCAGATTTAAACTGTGGGGTGTTGTTTTTATTAATTTCCCCTGTGATCATTTCACTGGTTAGAATCCCCCCCCATCAAAAATAATTATGCTTAAGAGATAGACCCATATTATTCATTTACAGCTACTATTCGTGGGATTTGCAATAAAATGTTGCAGCATGGAATGTGCCCATTCAGGCTTCCTGCAAGCCTGGTTATTCCATTCTGGTCTCTGCTCCCTTATGTTGGGTGATATCCATCATCAGCCATGCTCAGAGTTAGACCTACTCTTCTTGCTTCTCTATACTTCCTGCACTAATGAGAGAAGACCCTGGTCCACGTCAGAGTATGCAGGAGAGTGGGCTGGTGGCAATCACAAATTGTGGCTGGCTAGTAAGCCAAAGCAATATTTGTGGGCCTCCAGGGTGGATAAACATCATTTTTTATTATTATTTCAATCGGATTTTTAAAATAAAATGCTTTTGGAGGAAAAATCTTTCTAAAGATAGTTTTCTATTTAAGTTACATTATAGCCCAAAGGCCATACATCAGGAAATAAGGATTTGTTTTAAGTTTTTCATGTGTGCTAAAACTCAGTCTGGTTTTTTAAAAAAAATTATCCACATCGAAAACAAACATGGATACATATGCTATAATATTATTGCTCTAGTTAAATAAATTGTTTAAATTGTTATTAAATAAATGATTATTTTTCTCCTTCCAATAAAGTACAGCAGAAAAGTTGTCCAAATATAAACAGTTAACTTATTAAACCTCACAATAATTTCATAATTATCTATGTATTTCTAAGTGTAACCAAATCAGTATTTTTTGATATAACTGTAAAAACTACTCTGAAAATTTATTATTCCAAAAGTGAAACCTTCCTCTGGTTGTAAATATTAAGATTATACCAGCAATAATGAGTCTATCGGGGGGGGGGAGTTTAAGTCAAGTTTGAGTCAAGTGATTTAAATCGATTTGATTTGATTTAAATCAAATCCACCCTGTGGACCATCAATTAGGATTCCTTTTATTTCTGATGTTCAGTGGGTGAGTGCCGATCCATAAACAGCCCCATCCACACAAGCAAGGGAAGTAATCAGCAGGCCCAGGTGTAGGAGGTAGGGAGAAGCACTAAGGTTTGCAGAAGTGCAAAATAATAATAATCATTTTTAAAAAGGAGTGGGGTGCAAAGAGGAGATAGGGCTTAGTGGGCATGGAATGCTGACTGCCTGAAGTCAATAACATTGGGGGGGGGAACCCCTACAGGTGGAACAATAAAGCTATTCTTCCCTTAACTCTGAAGATCCATTGTTGGCCTCTTTGTGGATTACAGTTACCCTTTAAACAACCTGTCCTGCTTATAAAGGATTGTTAGAACAGATTTCCACACACAAACACACTCTTCAGCTGGGTGCCAAGGACAGTGGGTCTCCTAATTCTCATTCAGCCTCTATTTGCGGTAACAGCAATGTATGATATCTCATTCAGGATTCAAGAGCATTAAAATCTCCTTGGCGGACCAGACCAAAAATCCATCCAGTGGCCTGTCTCCAACAGAAGACAGTTGTGATGCTTCTGGGAAGCTCCCAAACAGGACATGATGGGAATTTAACCACCCTTCATTGGTTGTCAAGTACTTAAGAGATGTTGCATTTTAAGTATGGGAGGGGGAGAATGTAAAGGCAGCATGAGGAAGAATTGCCATTTCTGTGCAACAGCTGAGAAGCCATCGAGCATTCGAGAAGTGACCCAATAAGCTTGCAACATTATAAGGCCTTGCAATTAAGAGTTCGGCCACTGGACCCTGGGACCTGAGATGTCAGTATGGAGGCAGAAGAGCAGAGGAGAGGAAGGACCTTCGTGCATTAGGAGACACTAACAGATCCTTGGCGGGGGGTGCGGGGGGTGCGGGGGGTGCGGGGTGGGCTCCCACCCCTCCCTCCTTACAACAGCCCCCCAGTACGACCTAAAGCAATCCAGCCCATGTATCACAATCTAAAACGGCACAGCAGCTGATTGAGCTCCCTGCTGCAACCACACTGCTCTGGTCAACTTAAGTTTGCACTTCTCTCGCCGGAAGCAGAGAAAATGAGGAAAGACGGGCAACAGCTCAGTGGTACAGCATCTACTCTGCAGGCTGAAGGTGCCAGGCTCAGTTTCCAGGTGGGGATGGAAGGACTTGTCTGAAATCCTAGAGAGCCACTGCCAGACAGTGTGGATGATACTGAGCTAACATAGACCGATAATCCAACTGCAACTTCCTATGTTTCAAATACTTTCATGAATGTCTGTAGACACTTAAGAGCTAGAAATTTGGGTTGTGGTTGTTGTTGTTGACGACTATAAATGAACACATGGAGTCTATACAAAAAGGCACTTAAATGTGTGGAATGAGCTTAGGTCAGTGGCAGACATAATTTGCATGCACAAGGTTGCAGGTTCCATCTCCAGGTAGGAAATGGGCAAAACAGTCGTCTAAAACCCTGCAGAGCTGCTGCCAGTCAGTGTAGACAACATTGCGCTGGTCTGACTCAGTATCAGACAGCTTTCTATGTTCCTAAAAAGTAACCTCTGGTTTACAGATGTGTATATTTCATTTCTTCTCTGGTTTACAGATGTGTATACTGTATTTCATTTTTTCTTGAAAACTGGATACTCTGTTACATCTGTTTAGGCACCAGGCAAAAACATTCCTTTTCTCCCAGGCCTTTGGCTAATATGGTACATCTATGCATGTATGTAGGTTACTACCTGATGGAAATATTTTTGTATTGCAAACTGCCCTCTGATCCTCAGATAAAGGGTGGAATAGAAATAAAAATAATAAAAATAATAATGTCTTTCTACTTTAGTGTATTCAAGGCCTTCCAAAGTTGTATTTATTTATAATTTTTTAATTCTGCTTTTCTTATAAATTTTTAAATCTGCTTTTCAGACAACAATAATCTCTCAGATCAAGTTACGTTAAAAATAAAGAGAGAGACAGGCCCTGGCATCAGGCTTAGAAACAAAAAAAGCCAGAAACAATAAAGGAAAGTCAGAGTGGAGGGAAAAGGAAAGGGAAAGGGAGAGGGAGAGGGAGAGGGAGAGGGAGAGGGAGAGGGAGAGGGAGAGATCAGCCCTTCAAGGCCCACACTAAGTGGTGAGCAAACTGGTCCCCTTCAGATGTTGCTGGACTCAAACTCCCATCAGCCCCAGACAACATGGCAAATGGTCAGGGATTATGAGAGACATAGTTCAGCATCATCGGGAGCGGGGGGGGGCACAGCTTCCCCATCCCACATCTATGGTGATCAGCTAAGAGAGCAAACTTTGAGCCTCCAAGTAGAGGGACAGTCTACCTGCATACTGTACTGGGGTCCCACAGCAGGATGGAAGAGCTGGCACCTTCTTGTTCTGCTTGTGGGTTTCTGGAGACCCCTGGATAGTCATCATTGGCAATGGATGTCCTGAACTTTGGGTTTGATCAGGCAAGGTCATTGCACTTTGTTTTTAAATTTACGTGATGTTGGTGCTGTGACACATTGTTGTTACAATGACGAAAAATGCTGTATTTTGAATTAGCTTTACCCAGTATGCCTTGCACACTTTTTTTGTCAACAAAGAAAAGTCCAAAGGCCCCCAAAGATTCACCCAGTTATTAGCCAAGCTTGCCTAGACACACACTCTAATTTCAAGCAAGCCTCTGCTCCAAGTGGGACATGTTTTGAAACCTGCACAAATCAGATTAATAAAGGGTGACCTATCCACTATGAGCCTCCACAGCCAGAGGGTATAAAATTGATTCCCTCCCCTTTATAACTAAATCTCACAACAGCCCTATGAGGGAGGTAAGATTGCCTCTCCCTAATCCCAGTTCAATGCGCTAACCCAGGTGCGGGGAACCTTTGGCCCTCCAGATGTTGCTGAACTACAATTCCCATAATCTCTGACAGTTGGTTCTGTTTGTTGGGGCTGATGGGAGTTGTAGTTCAGCAAAATCTGGAGGGCCTAGGTATTCTATACATGTTTACTCAGAAGACAGTACTGCTATGTTCAGTGGGCTTACTCCCAGGTAAGTGTGTTGACATTATAGAATCATGGCAGCCTAGCATTTGTAGAGCTAAAATTGAAAAGGGGTGGGGGGGTCATCATTGAAAAGCCAAATAAAAGAAACCCCCAAAATGTATAAATATACAACGTTGGACAGGAACACATCAGAAGATGTAGAAGAAGCTTAAAACCAGGGATCAGCAACGTTTACACTTATTATAATTATTATTTATGCAAGTTTCTCTACCCCACTCTTCAAGCCAATGCCTAAGTGTGACTAACCAAAAATAGGTAAGAAATAAAATCAAAATAGATGAAAAACTCTTAAAACATAACAACAAACTAAAGGCAGTGATTTATATACAGTATTGTTATGAGAGGGGGGGTACTGAGGGATTTGAAAATCAGGCCCCCCTTTCGTAGAAACATAGGAGATGTCTTATACAGAGTCAGACACTGACCAGCAGCAGCGCTTCAAGTTTTCATGCAGAGGCCACTCCCAGCCCCACCCGAAATTGAACCTGGGACCTTCTGCATGCCAAATAGATGTTCTACCACTGAGCTATGGCCCTTTCCCACCGGGATCCTTCCTTTGTTCTTCAATGAGTGGGAAAAGAACTCTGCACACCCTTAAGGGAACTCTTGTTTCATTCCCTTTCTGAAGCAGCATGTGGAGTGGGGGGGGGATAAATTGTGGAGCTTAAACTAAGAGATCAGCATTTTTTGAGAGGAAGAGAGAAATAACTACACTTATAAGGAACTGATGAAAGAAAGCAGAGAAAAAGAGATTTCAGGCTAAATGGACTCACCCGTTCCATGTACAGTATATATGGAGAAGGAGAGGATCGAGAGCGACCGGCGAAAGGCAACGTCCTCCGGAGGTAGGCGAAGGAGAGGCTAAGGACGGCTCTCAGCCAGTCCCGGGCAAAGGCGGAGCTGAAGGCGGAGGCTGCTGGGTTTGAATCGGAAGGGCTTCCAGACTCCCTGGAAGATCCGGATTTGACGCCCCGCCTCTGGGACGCGGAGCCCGATTTCGGACTCCAGGGGGAATCTGGAGCGCTCACAGGACCGCAGCTTTTCGGCGCCAATCTGTGCGCGCTTAACTTGCGCATACAGTATCCCATTGAAATCCAATGGGGCTCACTACCCAGTAGGGATGTGTGAGGTTTGCAGCCCGCCGGCCTCATCCTGTGCCTGTTTCCTCCGAAGGAAGCAGACAGGGCTGACTCCTGACTGCCAATTCACGTTCAGAGAACCGTGGCGCAAGTTTTCCTCGGAAGGAAGCTCCACCGAGTTCAACAATGAGGTTTACTCCTAAGAAAAGGGTGCGCAGGGTCGCTGCGTGGTTTACGCGGAAATTAGTGGGATTTCCCAAGAAAATGTGCGGGGTGGGTGAGTTCCAGTTTAACAGCCGGGATCCGTGTATTATCGGAAGCAAAGCATGCTTCCCGAAGCAACAACGCAGGCTTTACTCGGTAGCCAGCTCCGCTGCACCTAGAAAGCGTGTGTTGCACCACAGCCTAAAATAGTTGTTTTAAATTTTTACATGTTGTGTTTTAATAGTTGTGACCCGCCCCTGGACCTTAGGACTAAAGGCGGGTAGTACTAAGTAAGTAAATAATTAATAATACTGTATTCGGATCGAGGTGGTGGGGAAAGGAAATGCACTCTTACCAGATCGGACCCACGTGGGGACAAGGAAATTCGCTGCTTGTTCTACACGCGGAACACCTGGGGTGTTACACTCCCTAGTATCATGGAGGGGTGGGATCAAAAGCGTGAACACTTCCTTGCAGGCAAGCAGAAAGCTAGCACAGTAAGGAGAAGTGTTAGTTTTTTTAAAAAAAAATGTAGGGAGGTGTTGTTGTTTTTTTTTACTGGAGGTGAAAACTTACGGGGGGGGGGAGGCATCCTTATTCAGCTGAAATGCGAAGTGGCCCACTCCAGTCTGTGTCGACCAAACCTACAATCGGTGGCTGGCAAACAAGCAATGCAAATTATTTAATTTGTTTTTAAAATTATAAACCGCTAACTGAAAGAACCACGGGGTTGTACAATCAAATAATCAGAACCTCATGAAATTGTAAAATACATCGCCCCTCCACTACAAATCTTTGTTGCTGTGCTAGGCAAATCTCTTGTGAGTAAATGAACGTGATCATCAGGAATTGCGATTATGTACATAGATGACACCGATTGTGTGCCTTTCAGCCGCTTGATAACGCTGGGGAGGCTTCACCTGCTGAGTATCTGCCTGCCATGCAGCCTGTTGTCACAGGTGTAGGATCAGGATGCAGTTCTCCCACCTCACCCTGCCTTTTCTTTTTAGTGCCTTTTAATGTGTCATTAGTAACCTTTACAGTATATTAAACTTGGCCATGGCTGAGCAGTCTGATGAATCAGGCAATCTCGTTTAGCAGGCTACTTGCTCTGATGAAAATGTCATCAGGAAACAGATCCCCGATTTACCTTTTTTTGCAGCAGGAAGTATAAGCGAGGAGCTGTGCAGAGCTAAGGAGAAACTCTACACCTGTATTTTAAATACAGTTTTCATTCTCAGAGAAACAGCAAAGACCTGTCTCTGACCCAGCCTTTCTGCTGAGAATGTTTTCAGTTAGCCAAACAAATCCTGCTGTCTTTCTTCGCTGAAACTTAACCTCCATAAGAATGCAGGTAATTCTTTCAAAATGTTTTTGCTGCATATTTTCCAGATCTTATAGCTTTTATTTGTAGGGCTTTTGACTAGTGGATGAAACCTTCAGAGAGCAGATGTTTTGTCTTGCACTGTGTAGGGTTTGGATGAATTACCCATTATTAATGTTTGTGCAGATGTGATTATTTGATAACTGTAATTATATATACCGCCCTTTTCTCCAATGCATTCAAGGCAGCTTACAGTTTTAAATAACGGCTGCAGTCTGATACATCATGTGATGCTAAAAGGAATGGGGAGGAAAGAAGGAAATGGGCAAACTTTGTTAAAATAGCAGGTGTGGGTGCAGCTGGTACTTGAATCAGCTAAAGGAGCAAGAGAGAGGGGGGTCTCTCTGCCCCAAGACACTAATGGCATAAGAGGGTGAGAGGGAGGCATCTGCTTCCCAAAACGAACATGCTATTTAAATTAGTTATAAGAAGCCAGGAAGGGTATGAGGCAGCTTCCTATGTTTCTGTGATGATGGAAAGTGCAGCCAAGAAACATCTGGAAGGCCACATTCTCATAAACCATTATTTAGCATTACAGTGGAAGCTCACTGGGTGACCTTGGGACCAGTGACTGCCTCTTAGCCTAACCTACCTCACAGGGTTATTGTAGGGGATTAAATGAAGTGGGAGAGAACTACGTGCGCTAACTTGGGCCCCTTGGAGGAAAAAGGTGGGATATAAATGCAGCAACTAAATAAGAGTGATTTTTTTTATAAAAAAAAATTCCTGTCTATAAGTACTGGTATGTTACAATTGCAAAGAATGTTATGTCTCTGGAACTAAGTTTTGTTTATGTTCTTCTAAGCTCTGTTCAGAATTTGATTTATGTTTTTAAGTTCTGTGCTTTGTGTGCTTCTGTGGATAAAATCCACGTTAAAACAAGCAAGGAAAATAAACTAACTAAATATCTAACCCTGAAGGCTATGTTCTACTTCCATGCTCAGAAGTGGTATACTTTTGAATACCAGTTGCTGAGGGATCACAAATGGGGAGAGTCCTGTTACAGTCAGGTCCACCTTGTGGGCTTTCCCAGAGGGACATCATATTGGTCGCTGTGATAACAGGATGTTGGACTAGATGGGCCTTTGGCCTGATCCAGTGACAGTGCTTTTCTTAGGTTCATAACACACCTTGTCCTGAAAGCTTGCCATCTTCAGGGGAAGGTGAGCAAAGAGCCTCAAAATGGCCAGTCAGTAAGGTTTGCTGGCTTGCAGCCTTTTATCAAGGAAGATCCTGAGCTGTAATTAAGCTAGCACGTCACCTCCTTGCAGACTTGCAGGGCTGAGAGGCGAGGGTGTGGTGAGCTCTTGCCTTTTAAACTCCATCTTCAGAGACGCCTTTCCCTGACGAGCTGCAGCTTGTCTCACCCAAAGATGCATATCGCAAAAATGTTTCTAGGGGAAAAATGAAGGTGGCAGTCGATTGTAGGCCTCAAGAAAAAGAAGAGGAGGAAAGGTGATTAGACAGAATTTGCCGAGATGCATTCACTAGTGGAAGAATACTATGTAGGAGTAAGAACATAAGAAGAGCTCTGCTGGATCAGGCCAGTGACCCACCTAGTCCAGCATCCTGTTCTCATAGTGGTCAACCAGATGCCCCTATGGGAATTTAACAAGCAGGACATGAGCATAACAACTCTCCCTACTTGTGATTCCCCAGCAACTGGTATTTAGAGGCATACTGCCTCCCACAGTGGAGTGAGAACATAGCCGTTGTGGCAAGTAGCCTCAATGTGAGTAAGGCCCATTGAGTTCAGCTGGGCTTGCTGCCAAGTAGAGAGTGTATAGCAGGGTGTCTGCCGCACATCTGGCTACCCCTATTGTAAGGCTGTTGTCATGCTGGAGTTCCTGTGGCTGGCTGTTGGCAGCGAAGCAAACTGCAGTGTGATGACACCCTTACAATTTTATTATATAGCAAAAAGGCCCCACACACTTTTACATGTGGTCATTGGAGGGTTGACTGATTCAGTGTGACTCTCGGACCAAAAAGGTGTAGCATTTCAATCTTCTTGCCCTTATCTCCTCTCTCTTCTACAACTGAAATTGAGAATATAAAATATTTGGGGCCCTCCAGACTAGTGGTGTTGGGTTTGTTTTTTTGCAAAGATATTTTGCAACATGTTATTAATGTAATAATAGTGCATTGTTGGTGGATTTATACTGGACTGTCTACACATCATTCAGCTTTATGAGTTGTTGTTCTTTGATGTTTTCCTGATGTTGCTGCATTATTGCCATCTGAAGTGCCATCTTTCACTAGGGTGCAATAAATCAGCTGGAACATTGGGGGATATAAAAAATTACAGGATTTCAGCAGGAAGTTATGGGACACACACTGACTAGAAATGAAGCAATGTGACTGCCCTGAAACTTTCACAGGTGTAGACGGTATTGAAAGCGGGAGTGCATATAATAATAATAATGATAGCATCGTGAGCATAAATTACCATGAATGCTCAATAAGGACACCTGGAGGGGCCCTCGTGTCTTATGATTCCCTCTAAACCTGAAATTGAGGGTGCTGTGTAAATTTATGTGAATGATTTCACCGCAATAATTTTACTAGTGGCAGTTGCTAAGAATGTTGGCTCTGACTTGTTAAAAAGAAACAAAATATTCTCTTCAGGTGTTTGCCTTGCAAGTCCGAATAACAGCTGGTACATGTTGGGATCCTATGGTATGTGGTTCCTAGGCAAGCTCTTTTGATTTCTTGCAAGCGTGTTTTGCAACTGCTTGTAAAAGTAGCAGTTAAAAAATAATGTGGGCTGCATGTCATCATGCACAGAGAAAGTGACTTCAGCATGGGTTTTTTTTTTAATTTCTATCCTGCCCACTGGTTTAAAAAGTCTATTGGAGCAACTTACAGTGGTACCAAGAGAGATTCACCAAGGTGAGGATTTACCTTGGGGTAGATGCAGTTGCCTACTCTTGATTTTTGTTCAGTTTGCTTGCTGCTAACTTGATTTCTTCTTTCTTTTTTTAGTGACTTACAAAAGCAGAAAAAATGTCGCAAAAGGAAAAAGAAGAATTTTTAAGTAATTTGAATGGAACTACCTTGTTGGAGATCTCCATTGGCTTACCCCTAGCATCATTATGCCTCCTTTCCAGAGGGCTTCTGTTGATCTTGTATTTTCTCTGCTATGGAAGACCACTACAGTCAATGGTTGGCCATTTTCTTCTAGACTTCACAATCTTAGTTGTCCCGCCAGTGTTGTCTTGTACAATTTTGGCTCCTGTCCTACCTTGGGTAATGCTCTCCATCACCCTATTCTGTGTCAGCTTGGTTTTGATCATATACAGTCAGAGAACCAATTATGTGAGAGTGCCGCCTAAGCAAATCATAAGCGATTTCTTGAGGACAAGCTTGGAACCAGAGTACATTCCTTCAATAACGGTGTTCCGAGTCTTTGTCAATGTCTTGACATCCATCAGCATTCTGGCTGTAGATTTTCCACAGTACCCTCGGCGGTATGCCAAAACAGAGACCTATGGAACAGGGGTAATGGATTTTGGAGTGGGATCATTTGTTTTTGGGAACGCTGTGGTTTGTCCAGAAGTCCGGCTGAAGCCTGGCACAGCACAGCACAAAGTCTCTTATCTTGCCAGGCAGTTCTTTGCTGTGTGGCCTTTGCTACTTCTTGGCTTTGGGCGGGTGATGAGCATCAAGGCCATTGACTATTACGAACATGTCTCGGAATACGGTGTGCACTGGAACTTTTTCTTCACTTTAGCCGTTGTACGGATGGCTGCGTCATTGCTTTTGGCTGTCTTCCCCGTGCGCAGAGCATGGTTAATTGCAGCAACACTTGCCATAGTCTATGAAGGCTTCCTCAGCTTCACACCTTTGAAGATGTTCATCTTGCATGGGAGCGATGGCCAAGATTCACGGGACGGGTTTTTCAATGCCAACAGAGAGGGCATATTTTCTGTCATCGGCTACCTAGCTGTTTACATGGCTAGCGTGCAAGTAGGCTTATATTTGTTAAAGAGGAGGAGCTTGGTGGGAGAGTGGCTTGGCGTGATCGGCTCTTTCCTGATTGCAGCTTTCTTCCTCTTTATCTGTCTTCATGTAACGCAAACTCGCATAGACACCGTATCCCGACGGATGGCAAACCTCTCCTTTTGCGTGTGGGTCATTGCTCACGGCCTGTTACTCTTTAGTTGCTTTTTGGTGGCTGATCTTGTGCTGGTGTTTGGAAAGTTTCTGGTGGCTGGGGCTAGCATTCCTTGCAGCTGGAATTTCATGCAGCCGGCAGCAGCAAGTAAAAAACATGACCTGGAGCCCCAGGATCGGAAAACATTGCCTCGGAGTGTGTGCATGATCAGCGCTGTGAATAAGAATCAGCTCCTGTATTTCTTACTAGCGAATGTCTTGACTGGCTTTGTGAATATGGTGGTCGACACGATTCACAGCAATGCATTCTGGGCTATGTTTGTCCTGCATCTATATATGTTTACAAACTGTTTGGTTATGTATCTGTTGCAAGCAAGAAATATAATCTTAAAGTGGTGGTAATTATATATATGTGTGTGTGTATATATATATAAGTTGTAACCAAAAAGAAAAGGTTTTGCCTGCTGGGATTGCACTGGTTTTATAAGACTTTGCATGCATGCAGGTATACTGGAATGTGTATAAAGGAAGGAATGTGGACTATAGTTGTTTTAAACTCATGGCCACTTTCATCACATTTCCATATGTCTGTAGCATTGGGACCAAAGCTCAAGCTGGAGCCAGAGCCAATGGCAGGCAGAGCCTCCTCATACTTGTTTTGTCCTCCTCCTTCCTACTGTGTTCTATAAGGGGCAACAATGAGACTAAGGAGGGACAGGAAGCTTACAGTCAGGGACATCCCCTGGGCTAGTTGTAAGAAGGAAGGCAGGGCTGGTGGGGGCCATTTGAGGGGAAACTGAGGTTGGTCACCCTTGCAGACCAGACATTAAGCTTATTTGTCCCTTTGTCACATTCATGTGCAGGGTGCCCTTCTCTCCTGCCGTGGGTCTGCACACACTGAATGTCTAACATGCTAAGACGTGGTACTGAGGCAGAGGGCACTTTGTGCTTGATGAAGGTTTACAACAGGCACCCCCAAACTGCGGCCCTCCAGATGTTTTGGCCTACAACTCCCATGATCCCTAGCTAACAGGACCAGTGGTCGGGGAAGGTGGGAATTGTAGTCCAAAACATCTGGAGGGCCAAAGTTTGGGGATGCCTGGTTTACAACATGTGAATGGATCCCTCCAGACTGGTATTTTTGCAGATGTATTCTGCAACGTGTCATTGACACAATAATAGTGCATTAATGGTGGATTTATACTGGACTGTCCAGACATCATTCCGCTTTCCTAGTTGTTCAGAGATGCTTCCCCAATCAATGTTGCTGTTTTATTGCCACCTGGAGGGGCACTATTGTGCAATAAAATCAGAACTAAAAAAACAAATATTTGTGGCATTAAAAGTAGCAATCTTTCAGCAGGAAGATATGGGGACATGCACCAATTGGAAATAAAGCAGTATGTCTGCCATTTAAGTGCAAAAAGAATTGAAAGTGAGATCATGTAGAACCGCTCCAATAACATAATAACCCCATCAGGAATGCAATTCATAAATGCATGATAAAAGGATGCCTGGATGGGCTACAAGTCCTTCTACACAGCTGCATTCACCTATTTTAATTTATAATGTGTTTGTGTTCAAATGCAATGGGCAATCCAATCAAATATTTTCCAAAAAACTAAAACTTACAATGAGGAATGTTGGAATTATTTCTCATAAAAAAGACAAATGAATTTAACTAGAGGCTGTGAGAGAGAGAGAGAGAACTGAAAGAGCTCAAAATAATCGGAGGTGTACATTGGATTGAGTCAACACAAAGGTGATTATAATTTGCAAATAAAATGCATCAAAACCTCCAAGCAAATAAAATATCTATATTTAAGATGATATTGTAATGTGTTATTGCTTTACCGTCAGACATTTGAATTATACTACTTCACAAGAAACTGTTTCCCTGAGCCTTCAAGAAATACTGAAGAGAAATAACAAAGAAAAGAGGGAATATTTGATTCAGTTCACATTTAAAGGCAAACCTACCTAATTCACATGTTCCAACACAAACCACAAAGCAAAACACAGCAATCTTTTGAAATTTGCACTTCTCTGAATTTTGCAATGCAGTTCTCCAGAAAAGGAAATATATTAGGGCCAAGTGTGCCTAAAAATGCATGTATGAAGATAGAATAGAAAAATGCATTATATTAGGGGAAGCTACTTTGCAAAAAGCACAAGAGGCAAAACTGCATACAATATTTTTTTAGTCTAGAGGAATTTTAATTATAAGCCTGATATTTCATGAGGCTTAAAAATAATAATCACAAACTGATGTGGAGAGCTGAACTTAAATTTGGAAGACTGAAAGAAACCAAACTTGACAGTTTTAACCATTCATAACAAAGAATTAGATATAATAATAATAATTTATTATTTATACCCCGCCCATCTGGCTGGGCTTCCCCAGCCATTCTGGGCGGCTTCCAACAAAATATTAAAATACAGTAATCCATCAAACATTAAAAGCTTCCCTAAACAGCTTCTATGAAAAGGATCAGGTCCATTGCAAGGAAGTACAAGAGCAATCATGGGCAATCTGGGGGTTTAGAGGCTCCCCTCTTCCTTTCCTCTCTTTCCTCTCCCTTACACACACACACACAAAAACACACACACAAACACTCTCCACAGAATCACACCCAAGACAATGTGGTCTAGCACCTTTGTAAGCTCCCTTATCCCCTCCATGAAGGATGCCAAGTCCAGCCCCAAAAGAAAATCTCAAAACTCTTTATTGGCCGTCCAACCTCAGCCCCTTTGAAATATTGGATGTGACCCATCACAGGTCGGGCCATCATTCCCAGTCTGGTAAAAGAATTGAAGATTGCCATGTTGATTCTATTTTGGGATTCTGGGAACTGCCCATTGGTCATCATAAACTGGATTAGAGTTTGCCATTGGCTAGAGGGAAACAATTTTCAGCCAGTAAATCTCTGGGATGCAAATAAAAGGCAAGTAAAACTTACTGGCTCTCATTTCTGATGTCACAGGCTCAACAATAAGCAATTCACAGTGGAACCATGGCCAGCAACAGTAATTATGGGATAGACATAGTCATTTCCCATTGCAATAAAGTAAGGCATTCCATGCTGAATGAGTGACAATTAACTGGCTATGTTGTCCATAATTAAACACATAACTGTTCCTGGCCAGGGGAGATAGTGGCCATAAACTTGTTAGTACGCTGTATGTTTGTGAGGTACAGTATGTGGTTCTTCTCTAATCCCTTTTTTTGAAGCAGTTCTTAACAATTTTGTGACCAAATCACTGCACATAGGAAGCTACCATATGAAGAGTCAAACCATTGGCCCATCTGTCTCAATATTGTCTACATTGACTGGCAGCAGCTTTCCAGGGCTTTAGGCAGCAGTCTCTACCTGCCGTACCTGGAGATATTGAGGACTGAACCTGAAACCTGTATTAAAAGCAGAAACACCCCACAGCTCTTCCCTGAAAAAAACTGGCGACTGGAGTCCTCTGGTTCTGAATGAAGGGCTGATTTGATACAGGAAGCTGCCATATGCAGACTCAGACACATCTAGCTCAGTGCTGATTACACTGACTAGCAGCTGCTCTTCAGGGTTTCTGACAGGATCTGGATACTGGGGCCTGAACCAGAGACCAACTGCGTGCAAAGCAGATGTTCTGACACTGAGCTAATAATGCACAATAACTCCGTGTTCTTTAGATTTTTGGACTGTGTGTGCTCTATCACTGTAATCTTATGGATGGTGATTCCCAGGCAATTATTATGGGATTGTATAACCTAAGCCACTTATGAAGCTCTTGCCTGTCCCATCAAATGCTTGCCTAAATGAAGAGGCTGACTTGCTGGCAGGTACTGGTAGTTCCTGTTGCAGTGGCAAAATTCCTAAGCCGAATGTGTAAGAAGTTGTACGTTGAGATCTACACAAATGGGCAACGGCTCACATATGGGCCAGATAAGCAGGCAAATGGGGCAGGAACCTATGAGCCAATGGCCAGGTAAATGCAGCAATGTGCAGGAAACTCCAGTTCAATGTACATGTAGATTCTGTGCCTTACTGTGGTATTTCGGGGGGGGGGGAATATTCGCAACCCTACCTGGGGATTGAACCTGGGACATTTTGCATGCAGAGCAGATGCTGAGCTGCTACGACACTTTCACAGGACACTGGAGGCCCTCGTTGAATGTCCAGTTGGCATCTTTGGCACTCCTGTCCACGTATTCTGTGGAAGGCAGAGATTATCTGGTTAGTTGACATGATTGCTCTTTAAACACCCCTCTTTCTCTGATGGGAGCCTGATCAGCTCCTTAGTGTTCTCTGCTTCCCATGCACAAAAGCTTATTATGCTACAGCAGGAGTCGGCAACCTTCGTCCCTCACACCATGTGGTGGGCCAGACTAAATTTTTTTTGGGGGGGGGGAATGAACTAATTCCTATGTCCCACAAATAACCCAGAGATGCATTTTAAATAAAGGCACACATTCTACTCATGTAAAAACACCAGGCAGGCCCCACAAATAACCCAGAGATGCATTTTAAATAAAAGAACACATTCTACTCATGTAAAAACATGCTGATTCCTGGACCGTCCGTGGGCCGGATTGAGAAGGCGATTGGGCTGCATCCGGCCCACGGGCCTGAGGTTGCCTACCCCTGTGCTACAGGTTTTGAAAGAGAAAAAGCTTCACCCCTTTTTAAATGTTGGGAAACCAACATTATTATTATTATTATTATTATTATTATTATTATTATTATTACCACCACAGGACTCTTATTCTGCCACCCTTTGCTTTGAGGTCTGTGGAGGAGGCCCTGTGAGTTGCAGGCACCAAGTACAGCATAGTCAATGGTCAGGGATGATGGGTGTTGTAGTCCACAACCTGGAGGGCCATGGATTTCCCATCCCTGATTTATATTACGTGGCGCTTCAAAGCATTTCGCCCTCACAACATCCTTGCAAGGGAGGCTAGGCTGAGAGCCGTGGCTGCCTAGAGAGCTTTGTGGGCCGAGTAAGGATTTGCACCGTTTTTGTTTTCAGGACCCTGTAATCCGAGGGAGACTGGCCTAATGGGTTCCCCAGTGAGCTTTGGGGCCAGGTTGCATCATCACAGCCACCATCAGACAGAGAGCTTCCTGCTGCCAAGTTCGACTTAAAACCATTTTTGTCCTCTCCCACAACAACCCTGCACAATAGGCCAGCCTGAGAGAGATTGGGAGTGGCAACACCAGTCACCCCATGAGCTTAATGGCAGAATGATTTCAGCCTCCCAAAAACCCTGTGAGGCAGTCTAAGCTGACACATCGTCCTCAGGGTGGCCATTTGAACCCAGGTCTTCCTAGTCCTATTCTCCCACACTATATTATTATTATTATTACTACTACTATTATTATTATTTCTCCACGATGGTGTACATGGTTCTCTCCACCATTTTTTCCTCACACAACAACCTGGCCAGGTAGGTGAGGCTGAGGGGACAGTAGTTGGCCTGAGGAGTCAAACTAAAACCATAACATAAACCTTTACTGTACAGTATTGGGTTTTGAAAGGGAGTTTTTATTGTCTGTCTTCTGTGGAGGGGAAAAAGCAGGAACTGGGCCCTCGTCACGTTTGGAGGTTTTGGGGGCGAACTGAGGGCAAAATGGCTCTCCTTTTCCCCGCCCGGCGCGCGAACTATTTCGCGAGGCGGAGGGAGCCGTTTATTGATTACAGGGCCATTCACCTCCTTCTCCCGGCGTTCTCAGCGGAGGCTATTTGTGACAAGCGGAGGAGGAGGAAGAGGGATGGGCTTCTTGTTATAGATCTATGTTTTCTCCCTCCCCCCTCCTCCCCGCTCTCTCTCATAACGCCTTTCTTTCTACTCGCGCATGCGCGAAAAGCCGCCTGACGGATCCTCCCCTGTTTCTCTTTCTCTAGGGGTGAGGGAAGCGCGCCCTCCCCTCCCCTCAACTGCGTGCCGAGGAGCGCGAGGCGAAGGAAGGATTTAAAATACGGGGTGGGGAGAGAGGAAAGGGGCGGAGCGTACATAATAAAACGCCGAGAGAGAGAGAGAGAGCCATGGTGGGTGGGGCTTGGGCGGGGCCAAAGGGGAGCGAAACGGCCGTGCGCAGAAGTAGGGAGGGGAGGAGAAGGAGGAGCAGCTAGGCCAAGCAGTTAATCTGAGAGGAAGGTGGTGGCGGAGGGGGGGAAGTGGGCGGGGTTAGGGGAGTGAGGGGGCGGGGCAGGCCGAGCGGTTGGTTGGGGGCGGCGGGTGGGGAAGGAGGGGAGGGCTGGCCGGCCTTTTTTTCTGCCTCTCGCGAGAGGAGGAGGAGGAGCTAAAGCCGGACGAGGAGGCCCGAGGTCTGCTGTAGCAGCGCTCCTGAAAGGGGTGGGCGAAGGAAGGGAAGAGAGACCGGGCAAAAAACTGCCCGTCCCTTTTGAGGTTTGTGCGCACATGTCAGTCCCTCGGCTGCGACAGGGGCAGCAGAGCCTCAGCCAATAGCAAAAGTGGGCTGGGGGTGGGTGGCATGGTAAATTTGCATATAGGTGTGGAGCCTGTCAAGGAAATACATCTTAGCTCCCTCCTCATTTATTCCCTTCTTAGAAGGATTAATTCTTCCTGTAGATTTATTTCCTTTCTACTCCCCCCCCGCTATAAAAAGGTTCTCCAGAATCTCTTTTAGGGGTTAAGGTGTGAGATCGCGAAGGATAGACCTTGAGCGGGCTTCTTTGTTGTTGTTGCTTTAATTATTTCCTTCTAACGTCTTCAGGGTGCATGGCGGTTTGCAAGCTGCAGAGCAACAAGTCCTTGCCCCGAGGTGTTTGCATTTGGAAAGATTTTTTTTTTAAATCGACATCAGAGGGAGTGGGTGAAAGTGGCTTTAAAGGGGCTGAAGCAGAAAATCAAAAAAGGCTGATAGGATGAACCACACTCTCCCTTATTAAGGAAAGTCTCCTCCGCAGTTGGTTTGACGGGTTGAGGGTGAAGATAGGGAGGATTTCTTGAAATGTGATAGTGGGAAGTTGACATCGTTTTAAAATTTGGCGTGTTGGATGGGTGTATAGATGTGTATACATCTATATGTGCATGAAGCTTGTGGATAACTCTAGAATGAGAGCAATTCTGCCCCACCCCAAAAAACACCCATCTTTTTTTGACCCCCCTTTTTTACATGCCTGCATTGGTTGGTGTCATAGAAATGCCTGTGCACGCTTGAGTGGGAGCTTCAGTCAATCCTGGTGCCTTGATTAACATACCTGTATGTGGCATTTGCATAGCACAGGTTTTCATTAGGTGTTGGTTTGAACCCTCTTGATTGTAGATTTTAATTGTAGGTTTTAAAATACTATGTGTGACAAGGGCTTTTCTGTGTACCTGAGGCAGGCTATTTATTTGTAAAGAGGAATTATTCCTTTCATATGGAAAACCGCTGCTTGTTAGTGTACAGTTCTGGGCTAGATGGACCCTCAGTCTGACTTGGTCTAAGGCACCTTTTTGTATTGTGGCAGTTCTGGTCACAGTATTTCACAGTATCATTTTTGAAGGTTGGCGGCATAGAGCTAAGGAGCATATGCATTCTTGGGGTTGTATCTAAAGCTAGTCCTACTCAGAGTAGACCCATCACAGATAACATACAGAACTAACTAGGGTTTGTTAATTTACTCTGGGTCTAACTCAGAGTAAAACTGAGTTTTCTGCAACCCTTGGTCTTGAGGTAGTATATCTCTAAATCAGTGTTTCTCAAACTTGGGTTCCCAGCTGTTATTGGACTACAACTCCCATCATCCCTGGCCAGTGGTTATACAAATCCTCAAATTATTTGAGTATCTTTTTCCTGTGTTCTCCTTTGGCTCAGTGAATTTGGACTGATGGAAGAGGTCTCTGCTCCCTTGCTAGGATCCATAAGCATTGCAGGAAATAAGTTTTAGGAACATCCTTGCAAACGAAGGCTGAACTGTTCTTTGATATACTTCCTCTTCGTTAACAGCCAAGCCTTTTGGAAGGTGCCATTCTGTGTGTTTCCTTTCAGCCCTTAGTTATTTACTACTGTTACTAAGGCTGATCTGCAATGTGGAAGAGCATCAGGGAGCCTGCAAGCTCTCCTTTTCCTAGCCAAGCCAGTGATAAAACCCATTACTGTACTGAAATAATGGGTGCCTGCTTTCTTGTGCTGGGACCTTTGTGGAAGAAGGACATCCCTTGCCCACTGTAAAAATAAAGCCTCACAATGCTATTGCCAAAGATTTAAGGTTTAATAGACATGACTAACTTGGTTCCGTTAATTTAAATAGCTTTACTTTGTTGGATTCAACACGGATTTATTTATTTCAGCTATTTATATACTGGTTAATCCTCAGAGCATCTTGAGGGGTATACTCAATATTACAGAAATATACACTGTGTGTGTGTGTGTGTGTGTGTAATATTATATAATATTGTCTTGGATTGATCAATTGTACATACTGCATTTTTACTGTATATTTCTTTTGTAATACCATTAACGATGTTCACTGCTTTGTAGGCTTTACTACTCAGCTTTGAGCCATTGAAAATAACGGCCATGCTAACTTGGGTTGATTAATTTCAGTAGGTGTGCTCTTGAGTAAAAAGTGGCTGGATACAACACTATCATAAACAAACTATGCCATACCAAAATTATTAAAAACAGATGGGAGTAAATATGTCTACTCTTTCTCTGACCTACACTTTGATGTTTTTGTCCCCCAATGTTCCCCCCCCCATTGCAAACTCCAATATCTCACTTTTGGTGTCGTTTTTTTATGGCTTAGAAGTATTCATGAGCTCTTAGATTTTCCAGAAATTCCCAGACTTTACAGTTCATTAGCTGTAAGGATAGAAAGCAGAAGCCCATTTTTTTGGGGGGGGGGATCCAGGGTAAAACTCTGTCAAGTGTCCTCTTCTTCCTGGCCCCCCCCCCCGCCCCGCCCCAAGAGGCCTTATTGGGGGCACTCTGGTGTGCATTCAGAGAATCTCCCCATGCCGAATCATCCAATGCGGCAAGGCAGGCTGAGTTTCCCTCTTGTGGTGAAAGTGCGGTGGCGAATCCAGAGCTTGCATTTACTTGCCTGGGGTTTGGCTGTTTTCAGGCTAGGAGCTGGGAGGAAGAAGCAAGAGTAGCGGCGTCGGCAGAGATGGCGCGGCTGGTGGCAGTTTGCAGGGACGGCGAGGAAGAATTCCCCTTCGAGAGGCGACAGATCCCCCTCTACATCGATGACACCCTGACGGTAAGCGGCGGTTGAGCAAGTTGGGCTGTGTGCTGTGTGCACGGAGGAATTGCAACATACCGAGGCAGTATTTTGCAATGCCTAGGCGAGCTCTCTCTCTCTCTCTCTCTCTCGCACCCCCCTCCCGCTCCACTCCACCGCCCTCCCCGGGCTCTAGAAAGGCCCCAGCCCCGCCTCGGAGTTCTCCCAGGACAGTAATTGGTGCGCTTTGCTGCACACACTGTTGCATCAATTGTGCACAGTGCGCTTTCCCCCTTAACCACGTCTCTAACACACACGCATGCGGGGGGGGGGGAACCACACACACAGACGGCCTAACCAGAAGATAGTCGTAGCCATTTTGGAACCTAGGTGTCTGCAAAGAAGCGGGAGGCCTCTGGTGGTTTTGCCTGACGCCTGAAAGGCGAAAAGGTTTCTGTGCGTCTTAAGTGACCTATTAGCTGTCTTGTCACTCAGGCTGTCTCCGGTCCCAAAATCAGTTAGTGAACTTTCCAGGATTTGGTTGCAGTGGCCATGCTCCGCGCAGTTGTGTGGCTTGAGGTTTTGTGTGTGTAGCTATTGTGTGGTGTTCTTTAAAAACAACAGTGCACTGTGCAGCTGAAAAGGGATTTCTTCCTAGACTTATTCTTGCTCTTATTGCATTTGTATCCCACCTTTCTCTCTGAGGGGCTCAAGGTGGCATGCACAGTTCTCTCTCTTATTTAACCCCCACAACAATCCTGTGAGGTGGGTTAGCTAACCCAAGGTGCTCCATTGAGCTTCATGGCCAAGTAGAGATTTGAACCTTGGCCTCTCAGGTCCTAACCACTGCACTGCACCGGCTCTTGAAATGGTGCAAGAAGCATTTTGGATGTGTTACTTATATTTATGTAAGGAGCTTAGTGACCTGACGTATCTCTCCCTAACATGCGTTTCAGGACTGTTTGGGGGAGAGAAAGTGCTATGAGACGATCCAAATTCTGTGACCGCAAAAACTAGAGCTCCCACCTCCAGAGAGAAAGTCTGTCTTATTCTGCAGCCTTTGGTTTGATATCCCAAAGATGGGTGTGTGTCTGGCACTTGGGGCCTGACACTTGGATTATCCACTGTCAGAGGGAGGTTTGGTTAGGAAAAAACAAACTATCCCGCCATTCTCAGTGCCAAATACAGGCTGCTTATGATTATGGGAGTCTTAATTTTTGAGTGAGCTGAAATCAGCTTCCAAAAAAATGTAAGCTTCTAAAAGATGCTCAGGCTCTGATTTTGGTGAACCTCCACCAAGAGGAAGTTACCCAGGAAAAGGAAATAGCTGGGCAGCTTCTAAGATTACAACTCAGCGTCCCATGGCGGTCCCTGGTGATGTGGTTTAAGAATGTAGGAGGAGTCCTTCTGAGTCAGGCCAATGGCCGGTCTTGTCCAGCATGCTGTTCAAACCAGATAACCTGAGTGCAACAACACTACTCTCCCACCTGTGATTCCCGGCAGCTTTTATTCTGGACCTGGTATGCTGGAGAGAGTACCAAGCCATTGTGGCTTAATAGCCTTCTGCTCCATGAATGCCACTATCCTTTGGCACTCTCTGAGCCGGGTCCTCTTTCCTGGACAACTGGACCTCTTTCCGGGTCAACTGGATGGCACCTTTTTAATAGCAAATTTTCAAGCCTGTTAAGCCATTTTGTGTGTGTCATGCTGAAATTCCCTCTTCTACACCACTGCTGCAAGATGTAGCTGTGTCCTCATACACATCTCTCCTCCCCACCCCGCAATAAGAAGCAGATGTGCCCGCAGCCTAGGGGCCTCACTGGGGTCCTCATTCTGCACAGGGAGCTTCCTTCCTCTTCCCCTATGCAGATTATGTCTTAATATGTTTGGATCCGGTAGTTCATCCACTTGCTGCAGCCAGGCTTAATGGAGTGGTGATTACTCTAAGGCTATGTATACACTACCGTACATCAGCCATCCCCAAACTGTGGCCCTCCAGATGTTTTGGCCTACAACTCCCATGATCCCTAGCTAAGAGGACCAGTGGTCAGGGATGATGGAAATTGTAGTCCAAAACATCTGGAGGGCTGAAGTTTGGGGATGCCTGCTACACCTTTAACATTCTTTCCCTCAAAGAATTCTGGGCACTCTAGTGCACCTGTCCCTGAGTTACAGTGCCCAGCAACCCTTAACAAACTATGGTGCCCCTAATTATTTGAGGAAAAGAACAGGCTTCAAACAGGCTTTAGAGACATAGCATGTACAGTGGTACCTCTGGTTATGAACTTAATTCGTTCTGGAGGTCTGTTCTTAAGCTGAAACCGTTCTTATCCCGAGGCACGCTTTCGCTAATGGGGCCTCCCGCTGCACATGCGCCTCTGGTGTGTGATTTCTGTTCGCATCCTGGGGCAAAGTTTGCAACCAGGAGCAGCTAATTTCGGCTTAGCGGAGTTCGTAACCCGAAGCCTTCGCAACCAGAAGTGTTCGTAAATAGAGGCACCACTGTATACAGCCTTACAAAACTGCAGTCCTAAACACCTTTAATTGGGAAGGGCATAAGACCCCATTAGACACAGTCAGTGTTAGAAATTAGCCAGGCGCCAAGTGTGTTTTGCTACTGGCATGGGTCCAATAGCCACTGTGTGGAGATTTCTGGGCGACCACAGTTGAAAAACCTCTGTCTTAGTCCCTGGTTAACACCATTTCCATTTCCACAGTATGTGTTTCCCCATCTTTGATACTGGGACAAGTGAATTGTTGTAAGAGCAAGCTACAGTCAAGCAATGTAGTTGAGACCATAGAATCATAGAATTGTAGCATTGTAAGGTACCCCTGGGGGTCCTCTAGTCCACCCCCAAGCAAATAAACATTCCGTTGTGGCAACTGTAACATAGTTTTAAGGTGCCGTTTGGCACCTAGCTTATATATCAAGAGTTTCTAACGCTGGACACAGTGGCATATTTAACTTCCCAGCAAAAAAATGCAAGGATTTCACTGTACAGTACTTTAATAACTCTTTGAGATGTCGAACATCTCAAAAGGTGCTGAAATGGGTCACTGTGTGTTCCTGCAATGTAGTTACCAGTTGCAGGCCTTGGATTGGGGGACTCGGCGCTACAGCTAGGTGTTTGCTGTAGCCACAAGCTCAGGTGAGGCTTCTTGCATTTTGGTGGAAGGATTTGGATGAGATGAACCATTTTATCTGGTTCCTGCTGAACTGACAGTCTCCTCCTGATCCAAGAACTATCTTACATCTGAGACTTAAAAGCTTGGTCTAAAACACCTGCAGAGCCCCAAGCTGGGGACACCCTGATGAATGTGTCACTTCAGAAGCTGGCTGTGAAAGCTTCCCTCTTGTTCTGCTACGTCTGTGCCTCCAGCTTCTCCCTGACCAAAGCATCCTTCCCGCAGCTGCCTGGACTTGGGATAGTGGCACCCGTGCAAATCCATACTATTTGCCAAACTCCAAATATATTTGGTAGTTGTCAACAGTCAACGCGTACCAGGATTAGTTTGTGGCCCACTAGAAACACGAGCAGAGCAGGACGTGTGTGTGGCGGGGGAAACACACTTTTCTTCCAGGTTGCCAAACTTTGTTGCCTGGTCACCTGGAGGTGCTGCTTGGGTGCCCTAGGTGAGCAGCAGCTTGCAAGCCTGCTAGAGTTGTGGGCAGGGAGGGAGAGAGAGCTGGCGCCAGTCAATGTAGACCAGAAGCATCGTGCACCAGGTATTTTGGACTGCAGCTCCCATAATCCCTGACTGTAGGTCATGTTGGCTGGGACTGATGGGAGTTGTAGTTCAGCAACATCTGGAGGGCTCTCCCAATACCTGATAACCTGGATATGCCAGGATTTGAACCTGGGGCTGCTCTGCTGCTGAGCTGTGTCCTCTTCCCTTTGCGTGAGTGTTGCTCAGTTTCTGTGTCAAGGTGCATATCCTTTCCTTTGATACAGTGGTGATTGGTAACTATAGTGCAGGGCTAGTCCCCTCCCCTCATGACACACCCTCTATGCAGTGTTAGAAATTAGCCAGGTGCGTTTTGCGACTGGTGCAGGTCCAGTTGTGACCACATGGGAGATCGCTAGATGCTAGGTTGGTGACCGACATTTCTCTCTAACTATCCCCTCCAGCTTAAGCAGGTAACCAGGAGAGCTTATTTATTGCATTTATAGTGCGCCTTTTCCTTCAAGCAGTACATGGTTTACCTTCCTCATCTGTTAATCCCCCCAACAACCCTGTGAGGTAGGCTAAGGGGCTGTGACTGACTCCAAGGTCACCCAGCGAGCTCCAGTACTGAGTGGGGATTTGAACCCTGATCTCCCAGGTCCTAGTCAGACACTAACCACTACACCACACTGGTCAGCTCTATAAATTAAGTAGGCAAATAAATAGGGGGAAAGCCAAAAGTCACTTATAGAAGGATCTGAAATATTTTCCTTGAAGCTTGAATTTGTATTATTTGATGTTTTGATGTATTGTAAACCGCTTGAGATTTTTTCTTTAAAATATAAAGCGGTATATAAATGAAACTATCAACAACAACAAATTAATTAATAAATTTCATTGGAAAAAAGGCACCTAGGCATTCCATAGTGGTGACTGTTACCTAGGTTTAAGGTGCTATTTGGCGATTAGCTTATATATCTGAGTTTCTAACACTGTCTCTATGGAAGAGCTTTTAAATACTTCTGTGTACGTTGCATAGGGCTAGAGAAAGGGTTAAGCAGATATTTAAGAAAAGCTCCCATCATTCCTGTCCCGTAGCCACACTGGCTGGGGCTGAGTTGGGAACCCCCAGCAACATCCGGGTGCTGGTGGAAACAGGTTCCCCCAACCTCACAGTTTAAAGGACAGAAAAGATCCTTTTCAAACCAAAGGAGTCTGTGTTTGTGCTCATAAGGCAGCGGGAATGTTGGATTGGACCAAAGTTCACTCCTTTGCCTTCTGGGAGCATGAGTCATTCTTCTCTTCTCAGTGACCTCTGACCTTCTGCAGGATCAAGCCCACCACTTGCAAGATAAGGTTTTCTGTGGTTGGCTTTGAAGAGGGAGATCTGGAGTGGAGTTGGGGATTGGTAAAGTGTACTCCTCACCTTCCATAAATTCATTCTGGGGATTTCTGCCCCTTGCCCTCCAAACACTGAGTGGCTTTCCACATAAGCCAGATATACAATAAACACACAAGCAGTGAATCTAGAGTGTAGTATAAAAACAGCAATATATATATATATATATATATATATATAATTTTAAGAAACCAGATTAGATGAGAAGCTCTGGGGACATAAAATGGTCTTTGACTTTGTGATGAAAAATGAAACCAAATAGGGACAAGCAAATCTCTCCATTTCGATTTCTTCTTTTTCTTCCAGTCTTAAATTCAGCTCTTCAGAATTTTGTTTATTTTTAGATCTTCATGAAAATGACTATGAAAATTCTTCAATGTTTGCGTCTGAATTTCTAATGCACATGTCTTCGTATGCAACTTTGCTTAATATTATAATTTTTGTTAGACGTTCTCCCCCCCCCCCATACAAGGTATTTTTGTACATTAATTTCACTAATACGTGCTTCTAAAAATGTACATCTGACCTACCATGTGCATTTTTGTGCATGACTTGGTTGGGGAACTGCATTTTAAAATTTGGTGAAGTGGCAAGTTGTGATGAATATCTGAGTTGGTGCGTTGTTTCAGGAAGTGCAAATTAGGTAGAGCAGGCACCCCCAAACTGCGGCCCTCCAGATGTTTTGGCCTACAACTCCCATGATCCCTAGCTAACAGGACCAGTGGTCAGGGATGATGAGAATTGTAGGCCGAAGTTTGGGGGATGCCTGCGGTAGAGCAACCTCAGCCCTCCAGATGTTTTGAGACTACAGTTCTCATCATCCCTGACCACGGGTCCTGCTGGCTAGGGATCATGGGAGTTTTGGCCAAAAACATCTGGAGGGCCGAGGTTGAGGAAGCCTGAGGTAGAGTCCCATTTAGATTCAAACCAGGTCAAATTTCTCTCCCATCCCTAGCCTCAAGGTAGGCATCCGGGGGGGGGGGATCTCCTTTGGAAGGTTGTTCCAACATCAAGGTGCCACTACTGAAATGGTTCTTCTCCCAGTTAACCACCCAGTGCATTTCAGAGGACAGTTGCACCACAGAGAGGGGAAGGCAATGAAAGTAGGAGACTCCAGTCCAGTTGGCTACGTATGTGCCCAAGAGGCCTCTACTGCTCCTTCTTATTTGGACCTGGGATATTGGTTCGGTTTTGCTCCCATGAAACCATGTTGCAGAACAAACCTTTCCTTAGCTATAGATCATGGTTTCTTAAGAGCAGAACAAACCACAGCCCTTGGTTCAGGCAGGTCGCTAAGTTCGAAATTGGGTCCCAGTATGAATGGGGAGGATGAAGAGGGTGCAGTTTTGCTTATGCTCAGTAAACCATGGTTTGCGGCTTACTGTGATGTGTGAACTTTGAGCGAAATAACGGGGTGCGGTGCTGTGAAATCTAGAAGGACAAATGCTAAGAATATTCTTGCATGCTCATAACCAAGGCAGGGCTATTTCGGATGTGGGCATGTGCTGTAGTGGCAAGAGACAGTGCAGGGTGGTAATTAAAAGTTATATTTCACAAGGCAGGAGCGCAGACCTGCACACCGACTAGTTGTCACTGTTATGCCACAGTTGCAAAGCACGTGGAATGCTGTCTGCGTAGGGTAACTTTTGGACCTCTTTGAACAAATGCTGAGCCAAAGTACACAGAGAAGAGAAAATGAAAGAGAACTCATTTTTAGCCAGGCTGGTTTAACACTACCCATAGCTATATAGAATAAAGAATTGTACAGTTGGAAGGGAACCAAGGGTCATCTAGTTCAACCCCTTGCAATGCAGGAATCACAGCTAATTAATCCCTGACAGGTGACCATCAAACCTCTCTTTAAAAACCTCCAGTGAAGGGGAGCCCACCACCTTCCGCTGTTGAACAGCTCTTACCATCCAAAAGTTCTTTCTAAGGTTGAGTCGGAATCTCCTTTGTAGCAATCTGATTCCATTCATTTGGGTCCTACCCTCTGGACCAGCAGGAAACAAACTTGCCCCATCATCCATGTGACAGCCTGTCAGATTTTTGAACATGGCTATCATGATTTTTGTTTGGAAAATGAAAATAACAAAAGCCAGGCCGCTTTGCTTTCACCTGTTACACCTAAAAAGGGGCCACCAGACACTCCACTAAAGAGAAATGTGTTAAAGGTGTTAACTGAATTGCAGAGTTTTTTTAATTTTTAAGTGCCCAAGTTTGAAGCTAGATCTTAATTTTGTGAACCCCCCATCCAAAAAAGAACCCCCACATGCACCCTATTAAAAAGCACTTTGATTCTTTCTGGTTCTGTAGTTCTGGTTCATTCTGGTTCTCAAGAGCCACCTGTGCAGAACTGGCTTTGGGATGTTTGTTTTCATTAATGCCACCCCCAATTAATGCCACCCCCCCAAATTCAGAAGTTCCTGGGGGTTTCCTTTGAAAGGCGACGGGGAAATGAAAGTGTGCCGGATCCATTACGCAGACAGTGTTACCATCCAAATTAAGGCATAAGGGGGTGGAGGGTCCTTGGAGAAGGGAGCCACAGTTGTACCTTGCGTGTTCAGGACTTCTGTAGTCCAAACTTCTGATATGCAGAAGCCTCCTTCACACATTCTCTGCTAGAGTAGGAGGCTTCTGCACACTCTTCCAGCTTGTGTTTGCCAAGAGCTCAAAAGTGAGAGATTCTCAGGGGATGCCCGTTTCCGTGCCTCACAAGGTAGACCTGCCAGCCCTTGTTGGGTGTAGATTTACCAAGAAGGAATTGAATCCGGAAGTGTCACAAAAGCGCTGTGCCAATTAGTGTAAATCTGCAGGGTAGTCCTTGCTCCCAGCCGTTCCCCCACCCTCCTCACGCAAGGCTACAGGAGCAGAAAACATTGTACCTTGGAGTCACTTGTTTTTAATTAATGCGCTCCTAAATTGGCACTTTGGGAGAATTGGCTTCTCCCCCACCATTAAGCTGTCACACGTGCGTGATTCCCGCTCTGTAATTTTGTTGCTGTAATTAAGCCGTTGGATCACTTACTCTTGCGTGGCGTTTGGAGGCTGCTGACTACTTAGGAATTGCACAAGCCCTTTGATAAGCAGAAGGACTGTAGCTTAGGGGTTAGAGCACCTGCTTTGCATGCAAAAGGTCCCAGGTTCAATCCCCAGCATCTCCAGGTAGGGCTAAGAAAAGACTCCCTGCCTGCAGCCCTGGAGAGCCACTGCCAGTCAGTGTTGACAGTACTGAGCTAGATAGACCCATGGTCTGTCTTGGTACAAGGCAGTTTCCATTGTTCCTGTTTAACTGGCCGGCTAAACCAGATGAGAGTAGCCGATGGGTCTCAAACCCTCGGTGAGTTAGGGACTTCCCCTACCTGCGAAGACAGGTTCTGGCTGATGGAGCAGATGAGACCAATAGTGGGTCCAGCAGTCAAGAAGGCAGTTTCTGCACGTGCTGTAGAGGGAAGTGGGGGGCAGATGAGGCTCATCCACCTGGAGATGAAAAACTCTGATCCTAAATCTCCGCTGCCTCGTGGGACATCTTTGGGAGAAGAAAAGGCTAAGGAGCAAACCCTCCACAAATTGGGAGCGGAGTCCCTAAGATGGTTGGATGGTACACCTCCTTCCGGCAACTCCTGCAGCCAAGGTGGTGCCAGACATATTGCTCTGCTTCCCTTTGGACCACATCTGCAAGGCTGAGAGGGGGTGTGTCTTGTCATCTGGGCAGCCCAGGACCTCCATACACAGTGCCCAGGCTTGCACCCCAGAGGTGTCACTTTGGTGCTACAAATGCAGCAAAAATGCAGCATGATGGATCTCCGCAGCCACAGCAGCTGCTGTGATTCTCCAGCAGTTTGGCTTCACCCCCACAGGCACGCTCCACTATCTTTCAAGACAGACGGATGCCAGTGTCCTTAATGCTGAACCATGAGGACTGAACCTGGTTAGGAACAAGTTGCAGTGCGATAGTAGGGCATCTGCTTTGCATGCAGAAGGTCCCGCATTCTGTCCCCATAATCGACAAGGCTGAGAATGTCCCCAGTCTGAATCCCTGGAGAACTGCCTCCAGTCAGTGTAGATCAGAGTTCTTCAGTCTTGGGTAGGACTATACCTCCCATCATCCTTAGCTGATGTAGCCAATGATTGAGGATGATGGAAGCTGTGGTCTGACAGCACACATTCCTGAGCCAGATGGACCAGTGGGCTGACTCTGTGTAAGGCTGCTGCCTACCTTCCTAGGAGCATAAATGCTGTCCAGTGCAGCAGATCTTGATGATGTAAAATTTGAGGGGAGTTGCATCTAAAGGATCTCTAGAAAGTGAGAACCAGGGGCAGATCTACACTTGTCATTTATAATGTTAAAAATGCGTTGTTGAAATGTGACATCAGAGGGCGCTGCAGAGGCAATAGAAAACTGCTATTAAGCATTATAGAACTTTTTTTAAAAAAAGGTTTAGAAGGTCAGGAGAATGCTGGATGTGCTTTGAAGTGCAGTAGACCACTTCAGTTAGTGAGTTGGGACCTACCACAGGTTATGGCGTGATCCAAGGTGGGTAGCAACAAGAGCACTACCACCAGGCAGGTATATGACAACGTATTAGGAAGTGGGTCCCCAAATGCATGTTTGGCTAAAAGGTGGATCCTGAGTCTGATAAGACTGCTGCAATATATGCTCAGACTTTGAAAATAACTTTTGCTTAAAATCAAGATCATTGCTAAATGCACTATTCCCTATTGTAAGGGTGCTGTTGCGGCTACTCTTGAGTAAAGACGCTCAAGTCCGCTCTGTTTTTAAGAGTTTTATTGTGCATAGTATTTACAGTGCAGAGAGAGCAGAAAACATGACCTCTCAGTCACTCGCAGAATCCGGGAGTGGACGTTTCCGGCTGCGTGACCAGAACAAGAGCTTGGGCACCCCGAAACGCCTTCTCCTGACCTTACGTTTGGGGGCGTGCCTTAATTCGGGTGCCGGAAGGGGGCTGCATGTTCCCCTCCACCTGTTGGCCAGGGCGTTGCAAAGGCTCTCCAACATCACTGAGCCCTGACACCTCCGTCCCGCTGACTTCCTGATTCCCCTCACCTGACCTGCTGCTGCTGCTCTCATTGGGCGAAGTGCTGGTGAGCAGGAGAGGGGGAGGTTCCCCAGAGGAAGGCCCCCTGACACATATCATCTCAAGTTTTGCCCTTTTCACACTGCTTACAACTTTTTTTCTGATTTCCTCCCCCCTGCACCCCTCTGGCAATATCTGGCTGGATGTGTGACACCTGGAGGCCTCACTCCTGTGCCTTCTTTTTTCTTGCAGATGGTGATGGAGTTTCCTGACAACGTGCTTAACCTTGATGGGCATCAGAACAGTGGGGCGCAGTTAAAGCAGTTCATCCAGGTAGGTTGCTGCCATGCACCTTGAAAGCCGAGCACCAAAATGTCCCCAGCAACGTGATTGCTCTTCTAAGATTTTTTTCATTTTTCATTTTTGTTTAAATTGTGCATTCGTTTAATTGTTTGTTGCTTTATTGCACAAATGCCATGGCATGTTTAGTTGGTTTGACAGCAGCAGCAGAAAAAAACCCCACAAAACATTTCTGCCGCGATTACAATTTTATCATAACCGCAACACCAAAACAAAGATTAAGAAAAGAAAAATATTTCTTTCACAATTGCAAACTTACTGTGCTACAGTCAGGGGGGGGGGTGTAAAAAAAAATCTTAGCTTGTGCTGATATTTAAAAAACCCTATCCATTCTTTATTTTTCTTACTTAACGTTGAATTGGCTTTAGCAGCATGTGCTTTTCTAACATTAAAAAAATAAGTTTAATCTCATGAAACATATCAAAACCACATGGAATATTAGAGAGGTAAAGGTTACTCAGTATAAGCAGAGGCCATACTTTCAGAAATTTGTTATGTCTATATCCTGCTTCTTTTGATCTTAAACAATAAATTATTTTTGGCATTAAAGCTGATTGCCATGGCTTATTTATGTAGTCACTGCATAGAGGTAATTTTGGGATTTTCCAGAGTTCCATCGGGAGAGGGATTGCTTGTTAAACCCCTCTAGGAATTGTAGCTTCACATGAGGACAGGAATTAGGGGTCTCCTAACAACTCTCAGTGCCTGTAACAAACTACAGTCCCCAGAATCCTTTGGGGGAAGCAACAGCTGTTTAAAGTGAGATGATACTGCTTTAAAGGTATCATGTGGATGGGGCCCATGTCTCTTTACAAAAGGTGTTTCAACCGATCGCCCTTCTCTGAAACTCTTCCGCTAACGGCACTGAGTTTTTAACATGCAAATGAAAAAAAAAGCAGTTTGTGAGGCAGGGGTAAAAGATAAAAAACAAGCAGGTCAGTTAAATGCAATACAATATACTGAATATAGGTAGGATATAACAAGAAACACCCTGCGCTCTTTGGATCCTACTTTGTTTACTGTGGAGCCAAAGAGATACATTTTTGAAGAGAGTGCAGCTTCTGTGTACACTCATACCTCGGTTTAAGTACACTTCGGCTTGAGTACTTTCAGTTTAAGTACTCCGCGGACCCGTCTGGAACGGATTAATCCACTTTCCATTACTTTCAGTGGGAAAGTTCGCTTCAGGTTAAGTACAGACTTCCGGAACCAACTGTGTACTTAAACCGAGGTACCACTGTATAGAGTTCTGCATTGCAGTGTAGTGGTTAGTATCAGAGGGACCTGGGAGGCTGGGTTCAAAATCCCCTCTTGACCATGAAGCTCAACTTGGTGACCTGGGGTCAGTCACTCCCTCTCGGCCTGTCCTACCTCACTGGGTTGTTGTGAAGATGCCAAGGAGATGCAGAACGAAAAGGGGTGATATAAATGCAACAGAATAAATTTAATCAGGCCTTTACAAAAACAGAGAGAAGAAGCTCATTTCTCTCTTTCTCTAGCGGCACAGCATGCTCAAGCAGCAGGACCTGAATATTGCCATGATGGTGACATCGCGCGAAGTCTTGAGTGCTCTCTCTCAGCTTGTACCGTGCGTTGGCTGCCGCCGGAGCGTGGAGCGCCTCTTCTCTCAGCTCGTGGAGTCGGGGAATCCTGCCCTCGAACCCCTCACTGTCGGGTCCAAGGGAGTCCTCTCTGTCACTCCCAGCTGCATGAGGGATGCAAAGAAGCTCTACACGCTGTTCTACGTGCACGGGTACGCTGAAGGGGGCAGTGTGGCGGTCACTAGTTTGTGGGCTGGCTTAGGGCAGAATCATAGAATTGGGAGGGACCCCGAGGGTCATCTAGTCCAACCCCCTGCAATGCAAAAAATCTTGTTGCCCAACATGAAGCTCGAACCCGTGACCCTAAGATTAAGAGTCTCATCTTGGAGTGCAGCTCCTATCATCACTGGTCATTGACCTAATGACTGCTTTCTAGGGCTGACGATGGGATGGAGTCCAGCAAGATCTGGAAGGCTGTTGATTCTCCATGCCTGGTGTAAAAGCAGATCATGGATGGAAGGAACTACTGCTATTATTACTAACAACAATAATTTGTTGCTGTTACTAATTTGTTATTAATTTATATGCTGCTTATATGCCAGAATGGCTTCTGAGCAGTTTAAAATGGCAAAACCAGTCTGTAATTAAAATACATAATAAACATTAATTAAATCCTTAATTAAAATAGGCAACCAAACAAGCAATTCAAAAGCCCGACAATTAAAACACAGCGATGAAACCAGAAGTTCAGTTCCGGAGAGGGCTTTCCTAAAGAGGTGCACTTGCAGGAGCCGGCAGAATGCCCATATTGATGGGGGTCAGGGACTCTCGTATTTCAGCAGGGCGGGCCTTATAGGATACTGGTGCCGCCAGTGAAAAAGCCCGCCTCCACGTTACCACAAACCTTGTTAAAAGAAACGTGGGAGGAAGGAAATCAAATCTGCCAACAGTCTTAATGTTTTTATAGGATTTTGCTTTGCAACCTTCTAAAGTTTTAACTCGTGAGCAGCAGCACCTTGTAAAACGCTAATATTCGGCTGCAAGTTAATTGCGCAGCGGGCTTCTGCAATATCTTCTATACCTCTCTGTGGTGATTTTTTTTTTAAAGGTCCAAGTTAAATGAAATGATTGATGCGATTCCGAAAAGTAAGAAGAACAAGCGGTGCCAGCTGCACTCCTTGGACACGCACAAACCCAAGCCCTTGGGGTAAGTTCTTCAGAAGCAGTGTCCCTCTGTGCAGAAGCCAGAAAGGGGGCTCTTCCACGAGCAGGAGGGGGAGCACCTTCCCAGTCAAGTGGCTTTGTAAGCTGCTGCAAGCAGGGCAGCAAGGGTGAAAGAAGCAGGGTAGCTGAAATGTGCAAGGTTTAACACACAATTTAAGAAGCATCCCTATACACGGATGCTCTGTTAAAGTACCCAGAATAGTTCTGGGACACCCTAAAAGTGGCGGGTATGAAAAGCAAAGCAGTCCGTCTCACTATAATGTAAGCTTTATGTTGTGAACCGCTCTATGGATGGAGGGCAGTATACAAATTTAATAAATCCACCCCACCAGGCGGGGCCCACCTTCTAGCTTTTGGGTGGCAGGGTGGGATAGAATTTAATAAATCATAATAAAAACCTAAGTAGAAACTGGCCCCCTCTGGCAAATGTGACTCTAGAAAGACAAGCTGAATCTGGAAAGCCTGACTTGAGCTGTTTTGCTTATTCATCCAAAATAAGAGTATAAGAGAAGCTCTGCTGAATCAGAGCAAAGTCTTGGGAAGAGTCCTGCTGGGGGCCCATTTGGTCCTGCGTCCTTTCTCCGTAGTTGCTAACCAGATGCCTCTTCCGGGAAGCCAAAAGCAGGACCAGAGTGTAGCAGCTCACTCCTCCCCGGTTGCGATTCCCAGCAACTGGTCCTCTGAGGCGTATGGCCTCCCACAGTGAACACAGAGCATAGCCACCGAGGCTGTTGCAGCAGACCTCTAACAAGCTCCCGGAAAAGTAGGTCTTTGGTGTTTGTTCCACCTCCTCTTCAAAAGTATCCCAAATACCTCTATGTTGCTAGGTCAGCCTCCCACAACCTGGTGCTCTCAGATTACAGTTCCCGGTGCTGGCTGGGACAGGTGAGATTGGCAATCCCAAACACTGCTCTATTGGCAGCTGTCTTCCAAAACATCTGCAAGGCACCAAGTGTGTAAGACTGCATTCGATCTTACGGCTTGCTCCTGGGTTGGAAGGAAATCATTCCATTCAATGTGGGAATGAATGAATGAGGTTCCCTTGCTTTCCCTGGACCCCAAGAGCTGGGCAAACTAACAACAACAACAACAACAACAACAACAACAACTATTATTATTTTATTGTTTATACCCCGCCTATCTGGCTGCGTTGCCCCAGTCACTTGGGGCAGTTTCGAACAGATATGAATACATAAAACATCAAATATTGAAAACTTTGCTATACAGGGCTGCCTTCAGATGTCTGCTGGGAGGGCATTCCACAGGACGGGCGCCCCAGCTGAGAATGCCCTCTCCCTGGTGGTGGTTATTATTATTATTTATTAGATTTATATACTGCCCTTCATAACAAGATCTCAGGGTGGTTCATAAAGTAAAAATACCAAGTTAAAAACACATATTACAGTGAGGGAAATGCCAAAAGGCCCTTGGAGCTGGATAGCAGTGTCCGGGCTGGATGATGGGGGTGAAGCCATTTAGGGCTTTTAAGGGTCAGCAGTAGCAGCACTTTGAATGGTGCTCCTAAGGGTCAGGAGAGTTGTTGTGCCCACTGACGTAGCCGCTAAATTCTTGTCTTAACACTGTGTGCTGCAGCGAAGGGAACGGTAGCGCCCTGAGTGCAGAGAAGTTAGGTGCAGATAAAAGAAGTAGTGAAGACGACAGGAAGGAGAGCAGGTGTAGGATCACTTTCTACTATGGACCTTTCCAAGGAGCAGCCAGGTAAACGTGTTCCCGTTGCCTCCAGCCCTCCACACTTGGGGCGGCTTCGTTCTGCTTTAACCCGCACCGCTTTCCCCTCCTCCCCTGCAGGGGTTGCTGGATGGACGTGTGGGAGCTGATGTCTCAGGAGTGCAGAGACGAAGTAGTTTTAATCGACTCCAGCTGTCTGTTAGAAACATTAGAAACTTACCTCCGGAAACACAGGTGAGCAAATGGAAAAGTGTATTTTCCTAGAGTGGCGCTCGAGTTTCTTAACTCTCTGTCCAGCAAAGTTGGGTTTTTGTTGTTTTTTAAACGGCTTATATGCACGTGTGAAATCTCGGCCAGTTTCTGAAGCTCCTTAGAGTTCATGTAACATTTTTGCATCAGCAGCTAAGGAGCTTACGGGGCCCTTCCTGGAGGAGCACACCGCTGAGGGAGAGGGGGGAATGAGGCTCCCAGACAGCTTGACTGTTCAGCATTTGTCCTGATCTGTTTGCACAAAGCTTGCACTGAAGTTATACTGCGTTGTATAAAGCATTTCCCTGTGGTGCCAATGTGGTGCAGTGGTTAGAGAGCATTAGACCGAGACCTGGGAGACCAGGGTTCAAATCCCGGCTCAGCCCCAAAGCGCTCACTGGGTTACCTCGGACCTAGCTGTTCATTCTCAGCCTAATTTACCTCACAGGTTTGCTGTGGGGAGAAAATGGGGAGGAAGCAGAAGCATAAAGGCCACCTTGAGCTCTCTGGGGGGAAAGTGGGCTGTAAATGTAATAAATAAATACTGCTTTTTGTCATTGTACTTAATGTAAAAAGTCTGCAATGTTTTAAAAGGTGAATTATGCACAAGCTCCAAATCAGCTTCAGTGGTATAATCCAATTTTTTCCAGTATGTGGTTTGAATCCAGCCTGACAATAGCGGCTGCCTGGAAGCGCCCTAACAATTCTTCTTTTACATCCGGCACAGTCTGAGACTGGATGAGACCCCTGCTTAAAAGCATGGTGGGTGAAGAAGATGAGCAGAAGCTGGTCCCTGTAGGACCCAGGTGCATTAAAACGACATACAGCGGGTTGTATCCGACATTAGTCCTGCTCAGATTACACCTATGAATTTTTTTTTTAAAAAACCAAACTTTATTTCGATTCTTTAAAATATTACATAAAGAAAAGAAAATTTAATACATAAAGAAATAATAATCAAACATATACATCATTCAAAGACGTATAACCAAAAAGCAAAAAAAGACAAATAATAATAATAAAAGAAAAGGCAATAATCAAAGAAAACAAATTATCCAATCCAATAATATAATCAAATAATATATCAAATAATATATAATACAAAATGATAGTACAAAAAGAGAAAAGGGAAAAAAAGAAAAACATTAATAAAACTTTAAAAATTTGGCTTCCTATTGTTTGCGCACCGCTTTCCTTTACTTAATTTCTCTTATCTTGCTTTATCTAAGTTACTATTTACACATGTTCTCCATATTTCCCTGCATATCTTTCAATCTAAACAAATCAAGTCAGTATTCATCCCTTCTTTTTTCAAATAGTCCTCAACATATTTCCATTCTGTTTTGCAACTCTGTTTGGGGATATTTCTAATTGCTGCTGTCATTTTTGAAAGATTCATAAATTCTACTAATTTTTCCTGCCACTCTAGAATGGTCGGGACTCTTTCCCCTTTCCAGTTCTGTGTGATGAGGAGTCTGGCTGCTGCACATGCGTAAAGGAGAATATTTTTGGACTTCCGGTCTACTGCGCTGGCGAGAGGGCGCAGAAGCCTCGAGCTCCGAGGCTTCTGGCTTTTGTGGAGGGGGGGAATCCCGCGTGGGCGCGCGGACCCCCCAAAACCCCGGGTTGTGCTTCCCGGGGGCTTTTTGGCCCGGCAGAGCTCCTAAACGCGGCTCCTTCGCTACCCGAGAAGCCCGTAGAGCTCTCAAGAGTTAGCGGAGTGGTAGTTGCGGGAGCCATCTTGGGCACGTTCATCACCTCCAGAAATGAAGCCCTGATCCTTCAGTCAGTCAGCAGTGGATGCCTTCCGTAAATTAAAGGATTGGAAAAAGAACACGTGAGTAAAAACTTTAAGCGGCAATATTTTTTATTAAAGATGGACATGGTGGGAGATTTTTAAAAAACGGAAGTCGGTCTCCCACATTGAGTACTTTAAAATACAGTAATCCGATCCCTGACAGGGGAAGGGAGAGGAGCAACCAATTCGTCAGAAATAAGACTTTGAAACCCTCCAGGAGACCGGACCTTGGTTCCTGGAGAGATCAGTGAATGGACTTAACATTTTGTTGATATCATGATGAGATGATATGATTTATTTGGATTAATGGAATAGCCAGGACGGGACTTAAAATGGTTTCCACTATGTAATTTGATTCCTGCCACATCCGGCTTCACTATCTGCTGTTTTCCCACGGGACTTAAGAGCAATGACGATGGAAGTTCCAACACTATCACAGGATTTCTATTACCAAAAGGTCTACCTGGAACTTTTGTACATTAAAGATGAGCTGGACAAGAACAACACGCAATGGAGACAAATTCATAAAAGACTTGAGGAGCCAAGTGACAACATGGAAAAAGACGAGGAAAGAGGACAGACCAGCTCTGAGACAATAAAGGAAGAATTACAAATGACAGACAATAATGACATTCAAGAAGAATTTCAAAGTTACAAAGAAGAGGAGGAAGAAGGATGGCAAAATGTCCCACAAGTGAGAGATGTGGGTCTGATTCTGGACTTGATTAAAGAACCCCTCAACCGAGAACCAGGGAGGACCCTTGCACTCCCAATGAGAGAGGGAGTGCTGGGAAACCACTGGCAAACTGGGATGGGAGGAGGGTGCTGGGAAGCAGCAAGAAAAATGGGGAAACAATATGCTGGGTTCACAAAACATTGTGGGAAGTTTGCGGTAAGGGTGGGGGTGGGCTAAAAAGTTTATTCATGTGATTTAAGGCTGGATTGATTGGGAAAGTCTGACACTGGTATGAATTATGGAATTTGCTGGATTTTCTGGGTTACCTGGGTCCGGGGGAAGGAGGGAAGAATGAAGTATTAAAAGGGAATTCTTTTCTGATGAAAATTTAAGTTGGGGAATTAATTAATTAGAATGTATGTATATAAAAATTGAGTTAATAGATAAAAGTGAAAGGATATAATTAGAGAGGTAATTTTAATCAATTGGAAAATAATTGGTATTATGTGGAAACTGTTCCATAAGGATCTGGAAATGGGGAACCAAGGGGGGGGGACCGGGGGAGTCTAAATGATATGATGATGATATAAGATTATTAGATAATTTTTTCTTTTTTCTCCTTTTTGATGCATTTTTTGTCTTGTTCTGTTTTCTTTTTGTGTTTTCTCTTTTTTCCTATTTTTCGTATTTTTGTATGGTTTCTTTTATGTGGAAAATGAATAAAGATGAATTAAAAAAAAAGTAAAGGAGAATATTTTTCCTATCTTCTGGGAGATTCTCTGGCACCATACTTAGCAGAAATAATTCTGGCTTCTTATCAAATGTTATTTTTAGCATCTTTTTAAATTTCTCATATACCAAATTCCAAAATTCCCTAATTTTACCGCACTGCCACCAACAATGGTAATAATTTCCAATCTTTTCCTGACATTTCCAACATTTATTTGAATTTACCTTATAAATTTTAGCAACTTTCTCTGGGGTCAAATGCCATCTATACATTAATTTTAGCATATTTTCCTTTATCCCCACACACGCTGTAAATCTCATCCCTTCTTTCCATAATTTGTCCCACTGATTACTGTATATGGGTCTTCCGATATCTTGGGCCCACTTTATCATGGTTGCCTTTACTATTTCATCTTTCAGTTCCCATTCCAGAAGGTAATTATACAATTTTGCTAATGATTTTTCCCTATTTTCTATCAAAAATTCCTGTAATTTAGATTTTCCCTCTTGAAACCCAACTTCTTTATGTTTTTGGAATAAACTAGATTATACCTATGAAAATTAATGGACATGCCGCAGCTTCACTCTGTTAATTCCAACAGGTTTTGTGTATGTCTCTTTTGCTTTGAGTTTTGTTTTTTGTTTTTGCAAAAAGGAGGTTTTTGAACTATTAAATGATGTATAAATTCTTTCAAAGCAATAGATAAGTGTTTGTCGCAGTGCACAAAAAACCAAAACCAAAAAGATGCAGTGGCGCTGTTAATGCGGGTGCAAATTAAGATTTGGGATTGTAGAAAGGGAAAAGGAGCGGTCTGTTCCACCCCAAATTCAAGATGCAGCCATATAGTGCAGGAGGGAACTCCTGGTTGCTTCTGACTGGCAGCAACTCTGGGCAATGAGTTCGCCCAGCCCTGTTGCCTTAACTGGACTATCTATTTTTTTTTTTCTTACTAAACGAAAAGTTTGGTTAACATAGGCATTGGCAATTAGCTATAAACAATACAATTTGATTTTAATCACGTCTTCTAAAATATTTTGACATCTGTTTTGGTATCGTGCTTTTGAATCTGGGAGCCAACTTTCACCATTGTGGTTTCGTATTTTGGTTTGTCTGCAGCCACAGTTTCCTGGTTCAGATGTAATGAGAAACCATGGTTTAATGGACACTTCCTGGTTTTTCCATTCCAGGAGCGGAGCAGGAGCCTAGGGGGCTCCATGTGGGTGCACAAAACTCCCTTGTTTCTTGGCTTCTCAAGCCGAGATTTGGCTTAGTCACAGCTGTCCCCTGCTTTGTCTGTGAAAGGCCCTCGGTCTACCATAGTAGGGCTGGGAATGTCCCTTGCCCCAAACCCTGGAGAGCTGCTTCCAGTCCTACAACTGGAGGTAACCGATTTATACCAGCTGCCTTTCATATTTTTCAAGTTAAAAGTCATCCCAGGTACTTTTTGGGATCCCAATATGGATACAAGCATATCATAGTGATTTAGATAAGATACACTCAAGTTTCTTGAGACGTATCCTCGGGCTCCCAAAGTCAATCAAGTATGAGAGACGATGTGTGCAGAATTAGGTATACACATGATGGAATATTGGGCGTAGACTAGCACTATAAAACACTGGCTGCGTTGCCATTTTCATTCCCAACCTCTGAGTCCGCTTTCCAATTTACTTAAGGACTCCTATAAATCAAGATGGCTCCAACTCATACCCAGCAAAATTAGATATTTCGGTATTTACTTGGAATTATTGTATAATTCTAATGAGCAATATATTTATCACAATATCCAAATTAGATTAAGGGATATTGAAAAACAAAACATTGAGTCACCTGTAAGTGAAATCTGCTCCCCCAGGGTCTATGGTTTAAATACACCCTTTAACAGGATCACAGGCCCCAACTTGGTGGAACGCTCTTTCACTGGAGACCAGGGCCCTGTCATCTTTCCGCAGGGCCTGCAAGACAGAGCGGTTCCGCCTGGCCTTTGGGTTGGACTTAGTCTGATCCCTGTGTTTTTCCTCCCTCATGGCTTGGATTTATGGACAACTTAAAATCAGGCTGCATTTTAAATTTTAATACTGTATTTTAATCTGTATTTTAATCAATTTCTTTTTATGTTTTACTGTAATTTTATTGGTGTGAGCTGCCCTGAGCCCGGTTTTGACTGGGGAGGGCGGGGTATAAATAAAAATTTATTTATTTATTATTAATATTATTATTATTATTATTATTATTATTATTTCTCAAAGTTAATAATTCCAGCCCAATGCAGTGCATGTATGCTAGCCCGACTGAATGTTTCCCCCTCAGCTTTTGTTAAGGGCAGATATTTAAACATCCCTAGAAATGAGAGACATTGCAGATGTTATTTGAATGTGCCGGACACTGTAGAACACATTATTTTCTACTGTCTACTGTACAACTAGCTGCGTAAATGCGTGTTATCCCCCTTTTTGGGTGGTTTAACATCACGGCGCAATGAAAATATCAGATTCTACCTGTCCGGTATTAACCCGGAGGTAACTGCAAGGGTAGCTAAGAATCTGTCAATAGTACCGTGTTTCCCCCTTTTTAAGACACCGTCTTATAACTTTTTTTTCTCAAAAAAACACAAGGTGTCTTATTTTCAGGGGATGTCTTAATTTTTTATTACGATTTTTATTATGGACCCACCCTGGGGAGCAACTTCTTTTAAAAAGAGACACGGAAAAAAGAGCAAAGGTAGCGGTGAGGGAGGCACTTTGTGCATGCTTAGAGACCACCCCATCCCCAGCTATAAACCCACCCCGGCTTTCCAAGATTTCCAAGACCCCTTTTCCCCGGCACTGGACTGGCGGGGGGGATGTGAAGGGGGTGTCTCTCTGTGCATGCTCAGAGGCAGCCTTGTCCCGGGTGCCGCTATGGGAGGGGAGGGAACTCACCCAACCATGACCCAGATCCTGGCCACGATGAGGCGGCGTGCGCCAGCAACGGACTGAGCCAGAGCCCCTGGCGCAGGCCAGCGTTGAGCTCACTACTGGCCCCGCCGAGCGCAGCCACGGGCCCATCGCCCAGCCCGCCTGCCTGCCTCCCGCTTCCTGCCCACAAAATTCCGGCGGCGGGCCATGCAGCCCACGCTGCTCCGGCGGGGCGGAAGGGGCCAGCAGCGCTTCCGCTGCCGTTCGTGCCCTGGCGCCGCGGAAGGACCCGCGGGCCTCCCACCGCCGCTCTGCCTTGGGCCATGCGGCCCACAACGTTCCGGCGGCGCGGAAGGGGCCAGCAGGGCTCCCGCCGCCGCCCGTCACCCTAGCAGGGCCAGCGGGGCTCCCGCCGCCGCTCTGCCTTGGGCCATGCGGCCCACAACGTTCCGGCGGCGCGGAAGGGGCCAGCAGGGCTCCCGCCGCCGCCCGTCACCCTGGCAGGGCCAGCGGGGCTCCCGCCGCCGCTCTGCCTTGGGCCATGCGCTCTGCCTCGCCGCTCTGGCTCGGCACTCCGCCTGGTGCTGCTGGACGTTCCGAGCGCTCGGCGCTGCGGAACGCTCCACTCTGCAGCCGCCTGTTCCGGCGGCGGGGCGGCAGGCCTCCTTGGCCGGGCCAGGAAGAGGCCAGGCCGCTGGCTGGGCGCTCCGCCCGGCACTGCTGTGAGCTCTGAGCACTCGCCGCTGCGGAGCGCTCCACTCTGCAGCCGCCTGTTCTGGCGGGGGGCGGCAGGCCTCCTCGGCTGGGCCAGGAAGAGGCCAGGTGGGTGGCTGGGCGCTCCGCTCGGCACTGCTGTGCGCTCTGAGTGCTCGGCGCTGCGGAGCGCTCCACTCTGCAGCCGCCTGTTCCGGCAGGTGGCTTGCCGCTGCAGTAGCTGGTTCCAGGCCCTGCTGGCTGGCTGGGTTCCGCTGGCTGGCTGGGGCGCTTGGCGGTCTCGCTGTACACGGTATGAGAGGTATGTCTTATTTTCGGGGGGTGTCTTAGATATAGCAACTCCTAAAAAATGCTGCCATGGCTTACTTTATGGCTACGTATTAAAAAGGGGAAAACACGGTATCTCTTGGAGTGGTAAATGACACAGTTTAGCGGGAAGACAATGAAACGAAAATTTGTTACTATATAATCTTGCATGGCTGCTTCTTTGTACATATTTTAAAATTTGTGTATATTTTAAGATGGTCCATCTCTGTAATGCCTAATGAAGGTTTGGAGAAAGAAAGCTGCTGCCAGTCAGTGTTGACAGTGCTGGCCTAGATGGCCGGACTACTCTGAATCCAGCTTCCTCTGTCCCTGTGTACAAATCCTTCATCCTCCACCAGAGAGAGGTCTTTACATAGATGACATGTCCTCTTTCCCCTTTCCAAACAGGTTTTGCACTGACTGCAAGAACAAAGTCCTGCGGGCTTACACCATCCTTATTGGCGAGCTGGACTGCAGCAAAGAGAAGGGCTACTGTGCCGCTCTCTACGAGGGGCTGCGCTGCTGTCCTCACGAGCGCCACATCCACGTGTGCTGCGAGACCGACTTCATCGCCCACCTCCTTGGCCGAGCCGAACCCGAGTTCGCAGGAGGGTATGAGTATGTAATTTGCTAGAGTGGGCTATCTAGCACTTTTGCTTCCTTTTTAAAACATTTTTTTCTCCTTTTTACTGAATGTATATTTCAGATATATACATGTGGTGTGCGTGCCTCTCTTCCATCTCTCTCTGCTGCATTGTTGGCCCTTTTGCGGGGAGACAAGCTCACCTTCCTCGCGCAAACGCTACTTCCAAGTTGTGTGTGTGTGTGTGTGTGTGTGTGTGTGTTTGCAGTGTCATCTGGGCCCTAACTTGGTGTGTTGACTTGCAAGCAAACCTGGAGGCGTCTCTAGCTTTGTTTATTTGCATCTATTTTTAACCCGCCCTTCGCCTTGCGGTCCCGGGGCTGCTTATACACACAGCTCAGTGCAAAGGTACATGGGGCTACCTTTGAAGGTGACCCGGAAACTACAACTAATCCAGAATGCGGCAGCTAGACTGGTGGCTGGGAGCGGCTGCCGAGACCACATAACACCAGTCTTGAAAGACCTACATTGGCTCCCAGTATGTTTCCGAGCACAAGTGTTGGTGCTGACCTTTAAAGCCCTAAACTGCCTTGGCCCAGTATACCTGAAGGAACATCTGCACCCCTGTCACTCAGCCCGGACACTGAGGTCCAGCTCCGAGGGCCTTCTGGCAGTTCCCTCACTGCAAGAAGCGAGGTTACAGGGAACCAGGCAGAGGGCCTTCTCGGTAGTGGCGCCCGCCCTGTGGAACGCCCTCCCACCAGATGTCAAAGAGAAAAACAACTACCAGATTTTTAGAAGACATCTGAAGGCAGCCCTGTTTAGGGAGGCTTTTAATGTTTGATTGGTTATTGTATTTTATTTTTCTGTTGGAAGCTGCCCAGAGTGGCTGGGGAAACCCAGCCAGATGGGCGGGGTATAAATAATAAATTATTATTATCATTATTAAAAACATGCGCCCTGGCTTCCTGTCCACGGCTGAGCCAGAGTCAAGGTCCTTGTATTAATTTACAAAGCCCTAATCGAGTTGCCTTGTCCAAACCCTTATACCCCAGCTTGATTACGAAGATCACCTTCAGGAGTGTTGCTGGTCATCCTCCCAAGTTGGAAAGGCTCATTTGACAAAACTGAAACTGTCATTGCTGCCAGGCTTATGCGGACAACTAAGAAAAAAACTTTTCCGCCACAGTCAGCCGGGGGTATTAATTTTTGCATGGTTTTTCTCTGCATTGCAATTGTTGCATATCACATACAGTCATACCTCGGTTTAAATACGCCTCGGTTTGAGTATTTTCAGTTTAAGTACTCCGCGGACCTGTCTGGAACGGATTAATCCACTTTCCATTACTTTCAATGGGAAAGTTTGCTTCAGGTTAAGTATGCTTCAGGTTAAGTACAGACTTCCGGAACCAATTGTGTTTGTAAACCGAGGTACCACTGTACATGTTTCTAAATGAAACTGCAATACCCTAGTATTCTTATAAATAGATAGAGGTACTTAGCGCGTGAAACGGGAAGGATATTCTGATCTCCCACCCCTAAAAGCCTGTGCAAGAAATGTGTATGATGAGGCCAGATCCGCCTTTGGATAGTTTTTGAAATAGTTGTCTGCTTGCTGACTGACGAAATAGGAGTTTGCTGGATGAGGCCAGTGGCCCATCTAGCCTGGCATCCTGTTTTCACAGCAGCCAGCCAGGTGCCCAAATGGGAATCTCAAAAGCAGGACCCAAATGCATGTGCCCACTCCCCTTCTGTGATTTCCAGCATCTGGTATTCAAAAAAACTACTGCCTCCAGTTTTACTTGGGAATATTGACATGCTGCACAAAAACAGCTCCAGGGGGTTTATTTGTTATGATACGTATTTTTGTGTTCTTATATTGTAAATAGCCCCGTGATCTTTGGATGAAGGGCGGTATAGAAATTTAATAAATAAAAATAAATAATAATATAGGTCTACGACCGCAGATATTCTCTCTCAAAATATCATTGGACAGCTCTTCCTATCATACCTCTTGTTCCTTTGCATTAAAACGAGTTATATTTGTACTAGGGTACCCCCTGCTTTAAAAAGAAAGCAAGAAATGGTGTGGGATGCCTTTCTGTCGTCCCTGCAGTAACCCCCCCCCCCAAAAAAGGGAAATGGATCTAGCAGAAGGCATTATTTCATCCTCCTCTAATCCACATTTCCACCCCCCTCCATGCTTGCTTGCAAGAAGAGAAGTTTTTAAATTATATTTTTTGAGCTTAGGTGCACTTGGGATAGTTTTAGTTGTCAGCTAATGAGTGTGCATGCCTCTCTCAGCTGGTTGCTGGGGAGTTTTCTCTTTGCAAAGTGGCTTCAGCAATTGCGGTTGTGAATTGCTTGCTGTGATTTCTTCCACACGCTGGGGTGCGAGAACAGGAAACCCAAAGTATTTGTGTGTCCTCTGAGGACGTGTGGAAACCTAGGCCAAGCAATTTGCTAGAGGGCTCTCCTCTGCATAGGTGATGGTGCAATGATGCCATTTTTTATGTGTGTGTGTGTGTGTTTTCTGGCATCTTAACCTGCGTGTGGCATAAACTTCATTATAACTAGATGATGCTTCCCAAATACCTTTCGGGGCTCCAGTTTATCTCCACACAGCTGTGTGGCTCTTTGCAAGACCTGGCAGTTGGCTGACCATCGGTGCTTTTGCAGAGTTTCCCAAAGCCTCCACAGATTGCCAGGGCTTCAAAATGCTGCACACAGCTCTCTGCAAGCCATTATGTCGGGCGATTGACAGCTCCGCAGACCTGCGCACGTGTAAAAAAAGTAACCTGTAGGGGTGGGGGAGATAAAACAGGGATGTGGGGGCTGGTTGACTGCTCAATGGGCACTGAATTGTACCTTGATGAACAGGTGTACACACAATTGATTTGCTTGGGCATAACTCCCAAAGACACAAAACATCTGCGGTTGTAGTCTTTGTCTGCAATTCACAGTGCTGTTTGATCTACACGTTATAAGAATTTAGGTTTTAAGGCAAAGATGGGGAACCTCCAGCCTGGGGTTTAATAAGACCCTGCCCATTTGGTCTGTGAGGCTGTTTAGGCCAAACCAGGCCCACCTGCCCTACACCTGATACCAATATGATGCCAAGTGTAGGGTCCCGCAGTCAAAGCCTCACGCACCGGCAGCCACCAGTGGTTGTAGAGGCTTGCGCAGCACTGTGATGTCAGATGCGTGGGTCAAAGGTGGCCTGTGGAACAAATCCACATCCCTTATCCCTCTTCGAAGGTGCTTAGGAAACCCCATCCACCACCGCCCCATTTCCATGCCATCTGTTTTCATTTTAAAGCCTCTGTCATTTTCAAAAGCAGCCTGCCATGTGACATTGGAGGACCACTTGCTGTTTTGAGAGGCAGACAACTGAGGCACAGCCCTGCTGCACACACAAAACAGATGGTGTAGTCCCCTGGATCGAAGCTTGTACAGTGGTGCCTCGCTTAACGAATGCCCTGCTTAACGAAATTTCCGCTTAACGAAAGGATTTTTCGAGCGGAGGTTGCCTCGCTAGACGAATGCGTTTTACAAAAAATTCGTCTAGCGAATCGCGGTTTCCCATAGGAATGCATCGAAATTCAATTAATGCGTTCCTATGGGCAAAAAACAATTTTTTAAAAAATCAGTGCATTCCTATGGGATTCGCTAGACGAATTTTTCACTATAAGAAAAGACCCATGGAACGAATTAATTTCGTCTAGCAAGGCACCACTGTATCAAGAATGCAAAGGGAGGGCCAGGTCTCAATCTGGTGCTTGGAACGAAGAACCCTGCACTATCCGCGTACTTGGCTCTTTATAGTTTTAATTCCGATTGGTACAGATGCTTATTTTTAACGGTTCTTAATATTATTACTATTACACACCCTGAAATCTGGTGCTTTCTCCACCACCGAAGATCATAAGCACATCAAAAGGGTCCTTGATCAGACCCAAAGTTTGCTGTTCTCAGAGTGGCCAACCAACCAGTCGGATCTCTGCATCACTCCCAGTTCTAATCCAAAATACAGCAAAGAAGTCGCTCCCATGTGTGTCTTAAGTAGAAAAAAACACCCTTGGGACTGATTGGACTCTGTGAAATTCATCCCCACTGGGAAGGCTCCCACTCCAGCTCTTGCTATGAGGCCAGCATAGCTCCTAGATATGAGAGGAGCCAGGACTACTTCGAGAACATCCCTGTCTTAGACTGTGTCAGAATCATAAGTTGGATCGAGTATACCCAGAGCTGTTTCTTTGAAGGCCAGAGCTGGTATTCAGAAGCGTGCCACCTTTGACGCTGGAGGTAGGGCACAGCCATAGAAGTATTTAGCAGCAGCTTTTAAAAAGCGTTTTGCAAAAAGAACAATATAACTGGCTCCCTGGTAGCCGTGCTGAGGTTTTACACTGGTAAATAAACCTCTGGTCCTTTCTCTGTTCCAAAAATGGCTTCCAAAGCAGACTTGATTTGCAGGAGATCTGCACAAGGCTGGCAAATCGGGAGGAACTCCCCTTTTAACAACTCTTGTTAACCCTTTAACCCTCCAGGCGAAGGGAGAGGCATGCAAAGACAATCGACATCGCCCAAGAGGAGGTCCTGACTTGCTTGGGGATCCATCTTTACGAACGGCTGCACCGCATTTGGCAGAAGCTGAGGGCAGAGGAGCAGACTTGGCAGATGCTGTTCTACCTTGGCGTTGATGCTTTGCGCAAAAGTTTCGAGGTACAGTCATACCTCGGTTTAAGTACGTCTCGGTTGGAGTATTTTCAGTTTAAGTACTCCGCGGACCCGTCTGGAACGGATTAATCCACTTTCTATTACTTTCAATGGGAAAGTTCACTTCAGGTTAAGTACAGACTTCCGGAACCAATTGTGTTTGTAAACCCGAGGTACCACTGTACTGAAAAAACAGGGTGGATTTTTCCCACTTGCCTGCAACTAAGGTTTTAAAGAGCTGTTGGAGAAGACTTGAATTCAAAAGTTGAGTGTATAATGTATGGGGTGGAGAGAGAGAGAGAGAGTTGCTGCATTTTGGGCTGAGAAGATGTCATAATAGTTGCTTTGGGGAAAGAAAACCAAGTCTCCCTTCGGCTCCCAGGCTCATGCAACTGAGCATTTCCTCCTCTCTTGCTTTCCTGCACAGATGGCCGTGGAAAGAGTCCAGGGCATCAGCCGGCTGGAGCAGCTCTGCGAGGAGTTCTCCGAAGAGGAGCGGGTGCGAGAGCTCAAGCAGGAGAAGAAGCGCCAGAAGCGCAAGAACCGGAGAAAAAATAAGTGTGCGTGCGAGATCCCCGCTCCCTTGCAAGGGGTGGAGGAGAAGAAGAGGAGCCAGGACAAGGTAAGTGCTGGCCTTCCAACTTTGTACACCCACTCCTCAGGTCTGGATAGGATAGGGTTATATGAGATCTGAAGAGCACCGCAGCCAGCACCCTGGCTACTGCATTTTGGACCCCTTGAAGATTCTGAGTCATCTTCAGGGGCAGCCCCACGTAGAGCCCAGTGCAGTAATCCAGCCTGGAATTTACCAGAGCACGGAGTACAGAAGCCAAGTCAGTTCTGCCCAACAGGGGCTGTAGCTAGCGAACCAGTCATAGCTGGAAAAAGGCACTCCTAGCCCCCAAGGTCACCTCAGCCTTCAGCAACAGTGTTGAATCTAGAGGGCACCAGGTTGGCAAACACTGATGTTGCAGCAGATCTGTCTTAACAGACCTCCACATAGGGATCTCCACTTCTCAAAATGTTTCAAAACGTGCTGCTATGTTTTTGTGTTCTGAGATTTATGCTGTAGTTTTTTCATTTAATATTGCAGTGCTTTGTAATTTAGATTCTCAGTTTCTTTGTTTGCTGTATTCATCACTGTTTGGTAAACTGCTTAGAGATGGCCTCTAAATTTCAAGCGGTATATAAATTACCTTATAAACAACTAAACCACCAGGCCTGCCTGCGTTGAGAAAAGGAATTCCTCAAATGACATTTTTAATTTGGTTGCACAGGCTTGTCGCTGGTTGAGTCCAGGCCCTTCTCTTGCCCTCTGTCCTTCTGCTGCCCTCCATGTTTTCCTTCTTTCCCTCTCGTCCTCCAGGAAAACTTCTTGGAAAGCGGTTGCAAAGCTTGCGGCAGCACAGAAGAGAGAGGCAGCTGCATCGAGGTCATTGTGACCAACGAAAACACTTCCTGCACTTGTCCCACTGCTGGCACCTTACTGGGTTCACCCAAAATAAAGAAAGGTATGTTGAGCTGATTTGGTGGGATTCGTCTGGGGGGAAAAAACCCATCAAGCAGTAAAACTTCAGCGCTGTTCCTCTTGATCAGGGGTCAGCAAACTTTTTCAGCAGGGGGCCGGTCTACTGTCCCTCAGACCTTGTGGGGGGCCGGACTATATGAACAAATTCCTATGCTCCACAAATAACCCAGAGATGCATTTTAAATAAAAGGACACATTCTACTCATGTAAAAACACCAGGCAGGCCCCACAAATAACCCAGAGATGCATTTTAACTAAAAGGACACATTCTACTCATGTAAAAACATGCTGATTCCTGGACCGTCCGCGGGCTGGAATTAGAAGGCAATTGGGCCACATCCGGCACCTGGGCCTTAGTTTGGGGCCCCCTGCTCTTGATCCTCAGCTCTGATGCATTTTGAGCTGGTCTGCACTCTTTAGGGAACCCTTCTACACTGAAATATGGAAACGAATGTTTTGCAACAATATATGCTTACTAGGGGCCGCTCGCCAACCCACCACCGCTTCCCCCACAACTCTCCCTCCACAACTCACACCAAACCCCCCTTCCCTTGCAAGCAAGCCACTCTGAATTGCCTCCCACCCCCCTCCTTTAAATGTCATTCCTCAGCAGCTCACCTGGTCTGCCCAACACCTGCCCCACTTGCTTGCTTGCGAACGTCCCATGCTGCAGTTGACACGGCCACCTACTGGCAGACCAGAGAACTACAATACAATATTTACAGAACTAAGACTACAGTGGTACCTTGGTTCCCGAACGGCTTAGTTGTCGAACAAATCGGCTCCCAAACGCCGCAAACCTGGAAGTAAGTGTTCTGGTTTGCAAACTTTTTTTGGAAGCCAAACGTCCAACGCGGCTTCCGCTTGAGTGCAGGAAGCTCCTGCAGCCAATCGGAAGCCGCACCAACAGTTTCGGGAGTCGAATGGACTCCCGTAATGGATTAACTTGGGGAACCAAGGTACCACTGTATATACAAAGTGAACTGAAAACACTCTGTGTTGTATGCTACCTCCAGGACATGCCCTTTAAAACACCTCATTTAAAGTACCATAGTCATTTGTTTGCAACAGATCCATTCCTTGATCTAGACCAGGATTCTAAAATGCTGTTGTCTAAGACTAGATTATTATTATTATTATTATTATTATTATTACTATTACTATTAGTAGTAGTATTCTCTTGTACCCCACCCTTCTGGCTGGGTTGCTCCAGCCACCCCAGGCAGCTTCCAACTGTGTATAAAGGAACACACCAAAACATCAAAAGTTTCCTGAAACAGGGCTGCCTTCAGATGTCTGCAGTATGAGGGATTGGCTCAACTAAAATATGCCAGCTAAAATATAGGAGGGGATGATATTTTCAAAAGTGTAGTATTTTTCTTCAGAACTATTGTTCTTACTGGTATACAGATGTTAAAAAACCCCCACAATATTCACAGAATACTCTCAGCTTTGATGCTATATAATGTGATTTTGCTCTGCTGAGCAATCCCCTTTTTTCCTTTCTGTCTCTGTCCCTCCATTCTAGGTTTATCTGCACACTGCAATGGCAGCGATTGTGGCTACTCCTCCAGCATGGAGGGCAGCGAAACGGGGTCGCGGGAGGGCTCGGACATTGCTTGCACTGAAGGGATTTGCAACCACGACGAAAACGGTAGGCCTGGTGCAAAATGGTATGGGGCAGGGGCGTAGGATACACCTGCGGCCCCTGAGGCTGTGGGACTCCAACCTCCATCAGCCCTGGCTGGGCAGGGAATGGAGGGACAAGCAAGCAGAGCAGTGCATGTAAATTTTGCAGAGTAGCTTCTACACACATGCACACACCCCTCTCGACCACCCAGGCAAGCCAAGAGGACCTGCAAGCATTCAGTGAGGGCGCAGAGTGGGGCCTGTGTGTCTCCTGGGAACAGCCCCATGGGCCAGTGAGAAAGCGATCTGGAGGGTTGTGCTTGGCCCAGGGTTTCTTTTTAATTAAAGAAGACCACCTTCTCCCTGGCAGGCGATGACTCCTGCCTCCATCGCTGCGAGGACAAGGAGGAGGACGGGGACAGCTGTGTGGAGTGCTGGGCGAATTCGGAAGACAACAACATGAAAGGCAAGAGCAAGAAGAAGAAAAAGAAAAGCAAGAAGGGCGAGGCCGAACACGTAAGTCTGAGGTTTTTCTCGGGGAGCCTGCTCTGGAAGGCCGCATGCTCCTGCTGCTGCTGCTGCGGCCCAATGTCGTCTAGGGGGAGCCAAACCAACTCGAATGAATGAGTTTTCATTTCATCACATTTTTGGACCCGCTTTCCCTCCAAGGAGCTCAAGGGGACATACGTCCTTCTTCCCCACCCCATTTAATTCCCAGCCCAACCCTGCGAGGTGCAGGCTAGGCTGAGAATGAGCAACCTGCCCAAGGTCACCGGTGAGCTTCATGCCACACAAAGGTTGTTCTTCCCCTCCTCCCCTGCTCCTGCCCCATCTCGGTGAGTGGCAGCAGAGTCACTGCCAGGAGGGGTGACTCCATGGCGCATCGCCGGTTGCTCCTAATTTGGGTGTGGGTGTAAATGAGTAACCCTTCCTTCCTTCCCTGGATGCGCGCTTCCGGCTTCAGATCCAAAAGCTGAGCAACTGCGCCGTAGACCCGAGCAGCCACGAGAGCTCCGCCAATGCCACGCACACGGAGTTCCACCGGGACAAGACCAAAGACCCGCACACCGACACCTGCTGCCGCGCAGAGAAGGGCGGGCAAGCGTGGTTGGAGCACAGGAAAACGGCGCTGTCGTGCGCAGAACTTCCAGAGGCAGCCTCCGCTCCAGACTCTGGGAAAGGTGCCAAGAGCTTGGTGGAACTCCTCGTAAGTAGACGGAGAGACTTCCTTTTCTGGGTGGATGGTGGCGCCGAGCGGGCTGAGGGCTGCGTTGGTTTGCCTCTTAGCTGCCGAGCCAACTTGGGACTGGGCTAGCTAAAATGCCAAGGGGTGGGAGGCGTCCACCCAGGAGCCGAATGCAGCCCCTCAGGCCTCCCCAGTTGGCCCACCAGGCTGTTTTGCGAGAACCGCGCCCTTACCTGATGATGCTCCAAGTGAGTTTCCGGTTGTTCTTTGCTGGAGCAAAGCACACTTCCCAGTGCCCACGAACCAGCGGTTTCGACTGTGGCAAGTTTCCTAGGCCCAGCCACCAGATCCTCAAATATCAGGTCTGTATTTTGAATAAGAACATAAGCCTGCTGGATCAGGCCAGTGGCCCATCTAGTTCCAGCATCCTGTCCTCACAGGGGCCAAGCTGATGGCCAGTCGCCATCGATAGCCCTCCGTGAATTTGTTCTATCTTCTTTTGAAGCCACCCAAGTTGGTGGCTATCACTGTGAATTCTGTAGTTTAACTATGCGCTGCTTGAAAAAATGACTTTATCTGTCCTAAGCCTTCCAACACTCAGCTGGAGAAGGTGGTGGGGCTCTCCTTCACGGGAGGTTTCTAACCAGAGGTCAGGTGGCAATTCTGTAGATATGATTCCTGCATCTGATCAGATGACCCTGGGGGCATCCCTTCCTACTCTACTTTTCTGTTACTTTTAGCGGGTCCACTCTGAATAGGACTAACATACAGCAGAATGCCACCTGTTAATTTTAAGAAACTGGCAGAAAGTAGGGTTGAGATCAGCATCGGGATGCCTTGCGTGTTCTTTTTTCATCTTCCCTCCACCGCCTCTTCCCATTTGCAGGATGAATCCGAATGCACTTCCGACGAGGAAATCTTCATCTCGCAAGACGAGATCCAGTCGTTCATGGCGAACAACAAGTCTTTCTACAGCAATAGAGAGCAGTACCGCCAGCACCTGAAGGAGAAATTTAACAAATACTGCCGCTTGAACGATCACAGGAGGCCGGTTTGTAGCGGCTGGCTGACGACAGCCGGAGCGAACTAAACCCAATAAAATTAGCTCTGTCTTTCAATGAAAACTTTCGAGACGACTACTGCGCCTTTTCTGTCTTCGTAAACAAAACACTTTTCTTTAGCAACTAAACAAAAATCTTACCTTTAAAAAATCAATGTGGCTTTCTGTTTCCTTTCATTCTTTTTTTCCTCTCTGATGCCCCTACTCCTGTGCAGGAGGCTGGTGGAGGTGATAACTTTTAATTTTGGGTTTCTTCCCCCTCCCACCCCTCCTGGCACAATGTTTCAGGCTTAGATCTTTAGTTTTGGGTAGATTGAGGCAAGCCCTTAGACCTTCATAATTTAAGCCATTTCTGTCTCTCTCTTTCTTTCTTTCTCTCTCTCTCTCTGTCTTTTCATTCAATGTTTCTCTTAACTGTGACACTTAACAAACAGACAAAAAAAAAGAAACTTAGTGGCAAAAGTAATGTTGTACTTATAATTCTGTACAGAAATGACTGAACTCAATATAAAGATTTTACAAAGTAGACATCCATTTGCAAAAAGAGGAAAAATGTTCTGGATGTAATATGTTGAAGCGCAATGTGCAAAATTTAAAAATAAAGAATATTTATTAATATGCATAGTAAAATCAAAAAAAAAAAAAGGTGTGCATGTTTCTACTCCTTGCGGTGAAAGAATGCTGAAATGTCTCCAGAGCCAGGCATGTTTTCCCTATGTTAGAAGAGGGCTGGGAAATCTGTAGCTTGACCAGTTGGTGCTGGACTACAACTCCTACCATTCCTCTCTGCTGGCTGGGGCTGATGGGAGTTGGAGTCCAACAGCATCTGGAGGGCCACTGGTTAATCACCCCTGTGTTGGGACTACTTTTTGTAGTTGATTTTTTTGTTTCTTTCCCGCTGTTAGAGCAGCTCACAACCGTTCGTTTCTAAGGCCCCTCCATCTGCACAGCACAATCATGGCTCCTCCCCCCTGAGAATCCTGGGAACCGTAGTTTCATACAGGTGCTGAGAGTTTGTTAGGGCCCCTATTTCCCCTGCAGAACTACAATTCCCAGAGTTCTCTGGGGGAAGCTACGGCTGCTTAAAAGGGCATGGTACTGCTTTGAATATAGAGCGTAGATGGCAGCAGATTGTGAACCCATTGGATGCCAAATGGGGCAAAGAAATAGAGAAGAGGCAAGAGGGTAGTGAAGGCGATTAGGCAACTTCACGGAGGATAAAGCTACTAATGGCTGCATCGTACTTCCAATATCAGCTCTGAATACCAGGGGAACTGGAGAGGGAGACAGCCTTGTATGATGTCTTGAGCTCCTTGGAAAGAAAGGTGAGAAAAAATTGAAGTAAACTGAAAACATATCTATTATATTACATGCTTGCTGGAAGTGCCATGGCCCAGGTGGGTGGCCGTCAAAACCGGTTAACGTATTTAAACACCAACTCTGGACAGGCCGCACACGAGTCTTAGGTTGACAGTTCTTTTGACTTAAGGGTGGTTTTTCGTTTTTTGTTTGCTGCTTTTTAATATATTGTCAGTCCAACTGTGCCCCAGTGGTGGAGCATCTGCTTTGCATGAATGAAAGTCCAAGATCTGTGGCATCTCCCGGTAGGGCTGGCAAAGATCACAGTCACGCTTACCAGTTTGTGGGAACATTGTGGGGCTATCTAAGACCATTGCTCTGACGAAACCTCTTTCTATCCATGGTATGCTATTGATCTTCTGAACTAGTGAGGCTCCCACAATCCCTGACCCGTTCCCCTGGTGATTTGCAGTGGCACGAACCGAACCACCACTCTGAACTTGTTTGCACGGTTGGAAAATGGGTGCTTTTCCGATGGAGTCGGGCTGCATAGCCTCGGGAGAGGCGTCGAGCAAAGAGCTCTCTGCGTTGTACGTAGGCAGAAGGTTGAGTGGCCCTTTCAGCAGAAAAATGCTCAGCTTTGCCTGCAATGGCAGGTGGTGAAGCCGGTATTAGATTTACGCCTTCCCCACTTCAAGAAACATATCTTCTCACATCTGCTACATTCTCGGTAGCAGCACCCGCCCTGTGGAACGCCCTTCCACCAGATGTTAAGGAAATAAGCAGCTATCCTAATTTTAAAAGACATCTGAAGGCAGCCCTGTTTAGGGATGCTTTTAATATTTAATGCTGTATTGTTTTAATATTCAATTGGGAGCCGCCCAGAGTGACTGGGGAGACTCAGCCAGATGGGCGGGGTATAAATAATAAATTATTATATTATTATTATATCCCAGTCTAATGTCTAATAATGCGCGCACACATGTTCCAGAGCCACAGGCTGTTAAACTAACAGACTGCTCCTGTTGGACAGATGCACTGCAACAATTTGTTGCAAGTCCCATTTCCTTTAAGTGCAAATCTCTACGTGTGCTTTTACCACAAACACTTTTATTGGAAAGGTGCATGAACCTCATTTCAAACAAACCGCTTCTCAAAAGCAAGAATGCACTGGTGAATTGCAGTACAGTTTAAAACCTCTGGTTAAAAACTGCCTTTTTGTTATGTTTAAATCAGTACAGTACAATGCACTATGAAGAATGTAGAGCCAATTAATATGACGGTATAGACCAAAACCCCAGTAACAGCCACTGGCTACCCATTTAAAAGCAGCCTTAAAGAGGGAGGCCTTTAAGGAGCATATAAAGGCGTCCATGGACCGTTTAACAAACTGAAGGACATCATCTTTCTATGCTCCTCCCGATGGTAACATGCAGATGCGGACAGATAAACCCCTGCTTTAATAAGCCGTTTACATACTGTCTTCTCTCTTTAGCGACGAAATGTCTGATTACTGGAACGACGTCTGAGTACATCACAAGTGGACTCTTTGTTACTGCATTTGGAATTGTTTAAGATAAAACCTATTTTGAAAAGAAACTACTTTTGCCATTTTTATGGACGTTTATTGTTTGTTTACGGAGTTGCCTTGGTGATATTGTGCCAGTTGCAGTAGTCAATGTATCACCACCCTGTTCACTGTTTTATTATAAAAAAATACAACCGGTCCAGGGGGTGGCACTGCCTGTTAGCTTCTGCCTTCTTTGTGTTACCCTTGTAGAATCCAGCCGCTATAGCGCCATCTACTGTTGGACTCCCTGTTTTCCACCCTATGAGTTCCAGCAGTCACCAACCGCTGCCACCACCACCTCATGGAATTGGCCTCACTCCTGGATCTGCTACCCTGATTGTAAGCTGGTGCCTAAGATCCACTTCAGAGGCCCTGGTTGAGGTGGGTCTACTGCGAGATCAGGGATTCAGCTCACGTTTCAGCTGAGCAAAAAAAAGTAGGGAGTGGGGCAGGTCCAGGGGGGCCTGGGCAGAGTAGGTGTGGCTTGGTGTGAGTTCTGAGGGCCAGATAAAGAAATTCTGAGGGCCACAGCCAGCCCACTGGACCCGAGAAAGAAATTCAGCCTCTGCTGAAGCACCTTCAGAAAAGAGGTATCAATTTGCAACTGTGCCAGGATGCACATGTACGGTATATAGAATATTCCACCTTTTCTCCAAGAAGCTCAAGGTGGTGTATATAGTTCTCTCTATTCAATCCTCACAACAACCCTGTGAGGTAGGCTAGGCTGAGAGGCAGTGGCTGGCCCAAGGTCATCCAGCGAGCTTCATGGCTGAATGGGGAGTAGATAAATAGGAACCGCTACAGCGGGAAGGTAAACGGCGTTTCCATGTGCTGCTCTGGTTCGCCAGAAGCAGCTTAGTCATGCTGGCCACATGACCTGGAAGCTATACGCCGGCTCCCTCGGCCAATAATGCGAGATGAGCGCGCAACCCCAGAGTCGGTCACGACTGGACCTAATGGTCAGGGGTCCCTTTACCTTTACCTTTACCTCCCAGGTCCTAGTCCAGTCCAACACTCTAACCACTTTACCCAATGCTGGAACATTTGCAAACATCTGCTAGCTTATAGACAGGTTTTTCTTCTGTGCTACAGTGGTGTGGGGGGAAATCGAAACCCCAGACCCACTTGCTTCCATGGGGATGTTGGCAATGTTTGAAATCTACCCCCGCCCTCCGCTTGGTGGTTTATGTTCTGATCCTAAACATACATGCAAAAGAGTAAGGCTACTTAATACGGTATAGGTGGCTTGAACCATGCAAAGAACTGTACTGTACTGTGAAATTGTAGGACTCTTTAGCTGCAGTTTTATTGTATTTTATTATAGTGATGGTCACTGTGTGCCATTAAAAAAAAATAGTAGACACATCTCTCTTTTATTGAGGATTTTAAAAACTATGAACGACTTGTGGAGAATAAATTACAAGGAAGATCAAGCTATTTTTATAGGAAACCAGAAGGCAGGGTTGAGAGAGAGAGAGAGGCAGGCAGTATGGTCTAGTGGGTAGAGTCTTGCTCTAACGCTGGGGGGATCCCGGTTCAAATCCTCCACTGCACTTCTCCATGAAGTTAATGGGCCAGTCAGGCGCTTTCTCTCAGCCTGACCTACCTCGCAAGCTTGTTGTTTGAAGATGAAGCAAGGATATGCGTTTGATGACCACAGCGGTGCATGCGGCGTGTGTTCGGCGGGGGTGGCTTTAGACTAGAGGAACCTTCGCCAACCTGGTGCCCGCCAGATGTTTTGGCGTCCTGGGATTCCCCCTCCCCCCCAAAAAGGACCACGAGCCAGCCTGGGCGTGGGTGCAAAGAGTTCTGCCCGACCTGGGCGGTTTTGCCGAGGAGCCGAGCTGCGCGCTCTCGTTCTCTGTGTCTCCAGCAGAGGCTGCCCTTGGCGAAAGAGGCGCGTAATTACGCTCGTCTGTCCCGCCTCTCGGCGGGGATCGTCGCTGGGGTCTTGCGCCTGGGCTGGCGGAGAGGGAGGAGGAGGCGGCTGCCGAGGAGGAGGCGGAGGCTGGCCGGGGAGCCCCGGCGGACGGGCAGCCGGGGCAGCAGGCGGGCGCGCGGGCCATGGAGCGCTGGAAGGGCCGCGTGGCGCTGGTGACGGGCGCCTCGGTGGGCATCGGCGCGGCGGTGGCGCGGGCGCTGGTGCAGCACGGCATGACGGCGGTGGGCTGTGCTCGGAGCGTGGACAAGATCGAGGTAGCCCGGGAAGGGAGGAGAGGAGGAAAGGGGTAGAGAGCAAGAGGAGGAGTGGGGAAGACAGGAAAGGAGGAAGGAAAGGGAGATAGAGAGAGAAAGGAGAGGAGAGGAGAAAGGAAGGGAGAGAGGAAGGGGAAGAGGAGAAGGAAGGAAGGAAGGGGGATGGAGAGGGGAAAAGGAAGGGGGAATGGGAAAAGGGGGAAAGGAAGGGGAAAGGGAAGAGGAGAGAGAGAGAGAGAGAGAGAGAGAAGAACCAGAAAAGAGAGAAAGAACGAAGGACGGAAAAGGAAGGAGAGAAAAAGAAGGAAGAAAAAAAGGAAAGAGAAATGGGAGGGGAGAGAAAAATAAATCAAGGATGAAAGGAAGAAGGGAGGAAGAAAGAGGAAGGGGAAATGAGAGAAGGAAAGAGAGCAAATAAATGGGGGTAGAAGGAATGGGAAGTAGGAGAGGAAGAAAAGGAAGGAAAAGAGGTCGAGAAAGGGACGGGGAGAAAGAGGAAGAAAAGAGAGATAAAGGGAGAAAGGGAAGGAAAACTGGGGAGGAAAGGAAAAGGAGGGAGGGAGGAGGCGCAAGAAGGGGAATAGATGAAAGGAGGAAGGAAACGGGAAGGGGAAAAATAGGGATAGGAGGAGGGGCTTGGGGAGGGAGAAATGGAAGTGGAGGGGGAAAAGAAGGGATAAGGACACTTTTGGAAAAGGAGGAAAGAAGAAAGAGAATCGGAGATAAGGAAAGAGGGGAAGGAGAAATTGGTGCAGTTATCGCGAAGGGAAGGTATTTTAACCAGGGTGGTTGGGATTTTTTGGGGGGTGGGGGGAATCTTCCTTATTGGCTCTCTCAGAAGGGGAAGAAGACTCTAAAGTATGTAGGGGAAACCTCTGTGACCTCTCCCCGCCCCCCTTCCTCTCCATCGCCCTCTTTCTCTTCGCTGCTCCCGCATTCATTCATTCATTCATTCCGCAGACAATGCTCAGAACACATGGCGTGGAGGGCGGGCGACCTTCTCCCTTGCTTGGATCTGTTTACTCAGCGGGGACGGGGGGTGCGTGTATTGAATTGGCGGGTGAGGGGGAGCTGCGTGCGGTGTAGCAAGGGAGGGGGGCAAGGCAAGCACGCGCCGTTGGGTGCAAAAAGCAGAAAGGGGTGGGATCGGGGCGCGTATTTTCCATTAACTGAGCAGATGGGGCAGAATGGAAGGCAGAGGCGTCTCTGCTTGCAAAGGGTGCCTCCAAAGCGGCCCTTCTCCATTCTCCTTTGTTGGGGGAGGTGAGTGGGTTAGAAAGTCCAAAAACAACTCCCCCCCTCTACTTTTAGCCTTTTACAGAAGAAGGTGTTCTCCGTGTGTGGTTTTCTTTAAACTGAAAATTCTATCTCCCAGTGTTAGAAGAGTTTCTCATCAAAAGGATTGTACATACGGTATTGTGTCGTACGAGTCGCACCTTTTTTTTCCTGGTTTCTAAGATGAAGACACCTTTTTATATTGCCGGGCTATATAAAGTCCCGTTTCACTTTTCCCAAAGATCATCTCGACATTGGAAGAATTAGTTTCGGTTGAATGACGGCATTTACTTTTCGCAGAAAGCTTATAGGCAGTGCCGTTTCCTTAAATCTATCTTATCAATCTGCCTGCCTGCCTGTCCAGATAGATAGATGGCAAGCTTTTGAATTTATTTCAGGCCCCATCAGCACTTTACATTTAAAACAGCGTTATCTCACTTTTAAGCAGTCATGGCTTCCACTCAAAGAATCCTGGACGCTGTACAGTAGTTTGTTAAGGGCGTTGAGTCCATGGCAGAGAATCTGCTTTGCACGCAGAAGGTGGCAGGTTCAATTCCTGCCGTATATCAAATGGGAAAGACCCTTGGCTGAAGCCCTAGAGCTACCAGCCAGTGTAAGTGAGAGATGGGGAACTCCCACCTGTCCTAGGTGGCATGGTTAAATTGTAGTCTAGGAGCATCTTCCAGAGGGCTACAGGTTCCCCACCCCTGTCCCAGCATTCTTCACATTTCCCCAGACTTTGTTGGACTGCAACTCCCTTCCTTCTGGGCTGTTGGCTGACTGTGGACAATGGGAGTTGTAGTCCAGCAACCTGGGGCTCCCGACTAGCCTAGATTATGCGGAGGCAGAAGGACTTATTTTGAGCCAGCTCAAAGTGGAAAGTGTGCCTGATCGACTCCCAGCCCCCCATCCTCAGTGGGGCAGACCCAGAGTGTCTTGAAAAGGCTGGAGGAGTCCCTGTTTAGCTGGCGGTTCTGCAATCTCTTGGAAAAATCAGATAGAATCTCTGAGGGCAAAGTGTGCAAAGGAGTCAAAGGTTGCAGGTTTCAAGCAATTGCACGGTTTATTTGCGTTTGGAAGGAGGGAGTAAATACTGGCATTTTTTCCACAGTACACTCTCTCTCTCTCTCTCTCTCTCTCTCTCTCTCTCTCTCTGTGTGTGTGTGTGTGTGTGTGTGTGTGTGTGTGTGTGTGTGTGTGTAATACTTTGGGACGGAGGCTCTAAAAAGTTAAATTGGGGAACTCAATGCCACAAAGTGTGGTGATGGTCCCCAAAATAAGGTCTGTTCACAGGTGTTTACTTTTGAAACCAGGGATGGGGGACTCCCAGCCCTCCAGATGTTTATGGACTACAACTCCCACCTTCCCTGATCGTTGTGCAGATTGGCTGGGGCTGATGGGGGCTGTAGTCTGACAACACCTGGAAGGCACCGGGTTGGGGAAGGCTGATGTCTAGATTGCTTCTGAACTAGGTTACTGGTTTCTCTGTCTGAGCCTCTGTAGCAGGGGTCCCCAAACTAAGGCCTGGGGGCAGGATGCGGCCCAATCGCCTTCTAAATCCGGCCCGCAGACGGTCCGGTAATCAGCATGTTTTTACATGAGTAGAATGTGTCCTTTTCATTTAAAATGCATCTCTGGGTTATTTGTGGGGCATAGGAATTCGTTCATATTTTTTTTCCAAAATATAGTCCGGCCCCCCACAAGGTCTGATGAACAGTGGACCGGCCCCCTGCTCAAAAAGTTTGCTTAGCCATGCCACCCCACTCAGTTTGCCCCAGTGGCGGTCTGATCCTGCTGGACTCCCTGAAATTGTGGGTCTCCTTACCTGCAGGAGGTGTTGACTGACACCTTCATTATACAGCTTCCAGCTTTTGACACTTGAGGTGTATATTTTAAGGACCCACCTTGTTTTTGTTGCTGTAAGTTGTACCAGGGACCCAGGTGGCGCTGTGGGCTAAACCACTGAGCCTAGGGCTTGCTGATCAGAAGGTCAGCGGTTCGAATCCCTGTGACGGGCTGAGCTCCCGTTGCTTGGTCCCAGCTCCTGCCAACCTAGCAGTTCGAAAGCACATCAAAATGCAAGTAGATAAATAGGAACCGCTATAGCGGGAAGGTAAACGGCGTTTCCGTGTGCTGCTCTGGTTTGCCAGAAGCGGCTTTGTCATGCTGGCCACATGACCTGGAAGCTATACGCTGGCTCCCTCGGCCAATAATGCGAGATGAGCGCGCAACCCCAGAGTCGGTCACGACTGGACCTAATAGTCAGGGGTCCCTTTACCTTTACCTTTAAGTTGTTTTTAGGCTGCTTTACTGTTGTCACCTGCCCTGATTCATTGGAAATTTTTAAGTAGAGGTTGGATGGCCACCTGTCAGGGATTCTTCAGCTGGGATTCCTGCATTGCACGGGGTTGGACTAGATGACCCCTGGGGGTTCCTTCCAAATCCACAGTTCTATGATTCAGTAATAATAATAAGGATGATAATTTCACACTACAGATAAAGGATTCACCAGTCCACGCATCTTAAGTTAAACATATGTTAATATAAACCCTCCAAATAGGGTTTTGGTACAAAACTGATGTCTCACTAAATGTGTCTCACCTTACCTGCTTAGAATAACAAGACTGTACATCCATTGTAGGCTTAAAGGATAAAAAATAAATAAAATCAAAATCACAATAACTTCAACGCCTCTCAAATGGAGTGAATGTAGAAGCCGGTTAAAATGCCAGATCCTCGTTGGTGTAAAGTTAATGGCACATCCTTTTGCTGCGCGTGGCTCAGAGATGCCTGCGTGCGATGAGAATGCAGGATAAATATTCATGCATATATTTCTACCTTCTATACAAGATGTGCAGGAGCCCCCTTGGAAATATGGAAATAAATCTGGTGCTCTGTTATCAGGTGGTTGTGGCAAGCTCCTTAAGCGCCAGTATCCATGTCAATGTAACCAGGCCGATATTCCCAATAAATTGTCAACAGTTTAAAAGTCGTTTATTAATAACACAACCCAGGTGGGTGAATGGGTTGCCTGCCGCCAACAACGCGTGTCCAAAATAATTTCCAATATGCAGTTCCTCTTTTCCTGGTGTTCGACATTCTCATGGGTCTATTTTTTAAATTATTCTGTATGCTTATATCCCACATTTCCTGTAGGGAGCTCAAAGTGGTTCTCCCCCTCCCCCTTTCATCCTCACAACAACCCTGTGGGGGGTAGAGCAGGTCGAAAGCCCCGAACCATTATCATAGAATCATAGAGTTGGAAGAGACCACAAGGGCCATCCAGTCCAACCCCCTGCCAAGCAGGAAACACCATCAAAGCATTCTTGACATATGCCTGTCAAGCCTATGCTTAAAGACCTCCATAGAAGGAGACTCCACCACACTCCTTGGTAGCAAATTCCACTGCCGAACAGCTCTTACTGTCAGGAAGTTCTTCCTAATGTTTAGGTGGAATCTTCTTTCTTGAAGTATGAATCCATTGCTCCCTGTCCGCTTACATCCCACTGGCCCTTTCATTCCCCCAGCCCAGTGTTCTGCTTGCAGCAGCGTGGCATAGTGGTTAGAGCGGCAGTCGTGAGGCTTGGCGGGGTGGGAGGGGAAGACTTGAAACTGAATCCTGATAACACTGCAAAAAGTCAGTGGGTGTCCTATTCACTGTCTTTCAGCTGAACCTACCTTGCGGGGACTTGGGTGGTGCTGTGGGTTAAACCACAGAGCCTAGGGCTTGCCGATCAGAAGGTTGGCAGTTCGAATCCCCGCGACGGGGTGAGCTCCCGTTGCTCGGTCCCAGCTCCTGCCAACCTAGCAGTTCGAAAGCACGTCAAAGTGCAAGTAGATAAATAGTTACCGCTCCAAGCGGGAAGGTAAACGGTGTTTCCGTGTGCTGCTCTGGTTCGCCAGAAGCGGGTTTGTCATGCTGGCCACATGATCTGGAAGCTGTACGCCAGCTCCCCCGGCCAATAACGCGAGATGAGCGCCGCAACCCCAGAGTCAGTCACGACTGGACCTAATGGTCAGGGGTCCCTTTACCTTGCAGGGAGGCAGAGTGGAAACAGTACTGTGCCTCTGGGCTATCCACTCCCCACCTCCACCCCCCCAATCCTTGTCATTAGATGGGCAATGGACAACAACAACAACCACCCAGGAGATGGCAAGTGTTTCTGCATGCAGTTGGCTTGGCTTTTGGGAAGAGATGGCGATCCTCTGTCATCCTAAGGGCTGCATTTCATTCTGGACAACCCCTCCAAGGCAAATTCCCCCTTCTAGCTTGTACAACCTGCTACCTTTCTGCATTCTCCATCTGGACGAGTAAAGGGCATAGAATGATTGAATCATGGAATTGTCGAGGTGGAAAGGACGACGAGGATCATCTAGTCCAACCCTCTCATGCCTAACGCGGGGCTCGAACTCACGACCCTGAGATTAAGTCTCACTCTCTACCGACTGAGCATGATCAGAACAGCGTTAGAAACTCAGATATATAAGTGAATCGCCAAACGACACCTTAAAACTAGGTTATGGTCACCACGACACAATGTCTAGGCACCACATATTTTTTTTTGCAGCAAAATTGGTTGCTGCTGCTAGTATCCATTTCATATACATTTTAAAGAAAAAACCTCAAAGCGGTTTACAGCACATTCAATATCAAAGAAAGCAATCCAGGATAAAACAAAGTTAAGCTTCGAGGAAAACATTTCAAATCCTACTCTTAAGTGACGGTTGGTTTTCGCTGTTTTGTGGTTTGCCTCAGGGGCAAAACCCTGCAGGAAGGCAAAAACACAAAAAGTGGGTTCTGGCGAGGAGGTTTGGCCCGAGAGGGGGTTTGGCTTAGTAAGAGTCCCAAGGGGCAGACAGAAAGGCATTTGGCCCTCAGGCCTCAGATACCCAATCAGTGTTTGAAAGTGTTTTCTAGGGTAGGAATGGCAAAATATCAACTTCACCCGCCCTGGGTCTTCATGGACAGCAAGGGCTTCCTGTTTGAGCTGAGATTTGGCCTGGTCCCTGACAACATTCCTAATATATTGTGTCCCTTTGACTGCGATTCCTGGCTTTGTCCCTCCAGGCTGCATCCAAACTATGAGCCGTGGTGTGGCAACGGGCTCCCTTTTGCAGATAATATTCTTTTGTAGATATGTTATTGCAGAGGAATGCTATATCTTTCACGTGGCGTTGGGCACTCCCGTCTCAGAGGTCAGCATCCAGTGTATATTTAGCTCTCGAAGTGCACGCCCAAGTAGGCGTGGGCGTTATCAGCCGGTGCTGTAATCCTGTCTTGCAAGGTAATCAACCCTGGGCTGGGCCAGGCTTTGGGGGATAAGGTATCTTGCAAAGCCAGGCACCAAAGACAGCGATGCTTATCAGCCATTGTCTCTACGTGGCCCTGGTGTGTCACCCAGGGCTTGAAGGTTGGAAGGTTCAGGACCATCAGAAAAGCATGTGCTCCTTCTTCTTTCTTCCTCTTTGGCGATCACTCGTAGCCGAGTAAGATTGTCTTCCATAAACACGGTTTTAACAATGAGTCCGTAAGTGACTGTGGAGGCCAATTCTGGATCCACACGTCCTTCCACAGTGGGGACATTGGTTTCCAGGCGGGAGTTGATCACTGTGCGGGTTTGCCAAGCGTGCCTTCCTCTTAGCATGTTTCTCCCTTTCGTCCTTTAGTTCAAGCATCCTCAAAGCCCATGACACCTTTGGTAAAGGCTGTTCTCCAACTGGAGCGCTTACAGGCCACTGTTTCCCAGTTGTTGGTGTTTATACTACATTTTTTTATATAGATTTGCCTTGAGAGAGTCTTTAAATCTCTTATTTTGACCACCAGCATTACGCTTTCCATTTTTAAGTTCGGAATAGAGTAGTTGCTTTGGAAGACGATCATCAGGCATCCGCACAACATGACCAGTCCAACAAAGCTGATGTTGAAGAATCATTGCTTCAACACTGGTGATCTTTGCTTCTTCCAGTACACTGGTATTAGTTCACCTGTCTTCCCAGGTGATGTGTAAAATTTTTCGGAGACACCGTTGATCGAATCTCAGCCTGGATATCTCAAATGGTTAGAGCACGGGGCTGAGAATGCCAAGGTTGCAGGTTCGATCCCCGTATGGGGCAGCTGCATATTTGGGTTGGACTAGATGACCCTTGAGGTCATTTCCAACGCTACACTTCTGTGTGTCTATTTGTTGTTCAATGGGGATGTTCTTATGTTCTGCTGGTTTTGTCCCTTGTAGAATTGCAGTGAAACCAAGCCCTCTCTCTACATGACAGAGAGATCTGGGCATAGACCGAATGTATAATTGACCTCAGCATCTTCTTCCAAATCTGGTTTCTGTGAGGAATAGCTGGCGGCGAGGAAGCCTCGCTTCTCTGCCGGAAGCCTCGTAAATCAACCTACCTGTGGGTGTCACCCGTTTGTGTACTTTTCCTTTTTTTAAATTCAAAAGCGGTGTTCGCTTCTCTCTGGAAAACTGTTTTGCAATTGGAATGTTGTATACGGCTCTGTCCACACACACACACCCCTTGAAGAAAAATCTTCAAAAAGGATGATACAGTGCTGGAAAAGGTGCATAAAAAAGCAACCAAAATTACCAGTGTGGAGGGGAGGGTTGGAGTGCCACCTGACCTCTGGAGAAAAAGCACAAGAACCTCGGAAGAGTCGTGCATCTGGGTCAAGCCAAAGCAGAGCCCCCATAGCCCAGCATCCTGTTCTCACTGTGGCCAAGCGGATGCCCTGGAGGGAAAACGAGAGCAGCTTCTCCCCACTTGCAATCCTCAGCAACTGGTCTGGTAGACACCCCCCCAGTCCCCAGGCCACGCCCCTCACTGGCCATAAGTGTGTGGCTGGAAAAGTCCTTGGAATTGTGTCTCAGAATTGTGCCTCTTTCTTCCTGGATGGAAGATGGAGAGGGTGTGTGTGTGTAGAAACTAGCCTGCTTTGCTTTGCAAAGATGACATTTGCATTCCTCTCCCCACCCACTTTTGCGGCTGGCCCCGCCCACCCCAGCATGCGGCCCCTGGAAAGTTGCCTCGAAGGAATGCGGCCCTCAGTCTGAAAAAGTTCCCCGTCTCTGATCGTTTCACAGCGATATTGGTTATGAATGGGTTACTCTGTCTGCATTGCATTGGTGAGCTTATCCCATCTTGGCTAACTTAATGAGTTCTAGGAACCGCTCTCTTTTAAAATTTGAGATTATGTTTTCCTTTCTCTTTTTTTCTTCCGGTCCTCGGAGAACCTGGCCAAGGCAGTCTGTGCAGAGATTAGCAAACTCATTTAATAATCTGCAGCTGTTCGGAATCTCGCCTTCAATAAGATTAAATCGGATTAATAATGGTTTTCAATGCCCCCTTCAGGAATTACATTTTCGATGTCAAGGAAATGCATCATCCGTAAGGCTGAGCATGCTTGTCCATCTTCTTTTGTCGCTGTTCAGATGAACTTCCAGCTCCTGGGCGTTGGGAACCTTGTGTTCCAGATAGGCTTGCCTGTGCTTAACCCAGGCACTCCCAAACTTTGGCCCTCCAGATGTTTTGGACTACAATTCCCATCTTCCCCGACCACTGGTCCTGTTAGCTAGGGATCATGGGAGTTGTAGGCCAAAACATCTGGAGGGCCGCAGTTTGGGGGTGCCTGGCTTAACCATTCTGGGTAGAAAATGAAACCACTGGCCCATCTAGCTCCATATATTGTCTACACTGGTTGGCAGTAGCTTTCCAGGGTTTCAGCAAGGGGTCTCTCCTAGCCCTGCCTGGAGATGCTGTGGATTGAACCTCCTGCATGCAAAGCAGATGCCCCGCCATTGAACTTAAATAAGTTAAGATTCTAGTCCTCATAGGAAAGTAGGGGGCCACCCCCTTAGTTGGCCCCTTAGCCCATTTAAGCTCCCTATTGTTTACACAGACCTGCAGCAGCTCTTCATGGTTTACTTGGAGATGGTTGGGATTGAACCCGGAACCTTTTGCATGCAAGGCAGATGGCCTACCCACTGATAATAAGAATAATATATATTTTTTTATACTCCGCCCATCAGACTGGGTTGCCCCAGCCACTCTGGGCAGCTTCCAACAAAATACAGAGGGAAAGGGGGCGGGGAATCAAACGTTAAAGGCTTCCTGAAACAGGGCTGCCTTTATATGTCTATGAAAAGTTATATAGTTGTTTAACTCTTTGACATCTGCTGGGAGGGCATTCCACAGGGCGGGTGCCACTACCAAGAAGGCCCTCTGCCTGGTTCCCTGTAAATTTAATTCTCGCAGTAAAGGAACCGCCAGAAGGCCCTCGGAGCTGGACCTCAGTGTCTGGGCTGACAGGCTGGGGTGGAGATGCTCCTTCAGGTAGACAGGGTCAAGGCAGTTTAGGGTTTTAAAGGTCAGCACCAACACTTTGAATTGTGCTCGGAAACATACTAGGAGCCAATGTAGATCCTTTAGGACCGGTGCTATATGGTCCCAGTGGCTGCTCCCCGTTACCAGTCTGGCAGCCGCGTTCTGGATGCGTTGTAATTTCCGAGTCACCTTCAAAAGTAGCCCCATGTAGAGCTCATTGCAGTAGTCCAAGCAAGAGATAAGCAGAGCAGGTACCACTCCGGCGAGACAGTCTGCAGGAAGGTACGCAGGATCTCAGCCTTACCTTTAGAGCCACAGCCCTTTTGCTCTTTTGACCCACCACTAAGTTTCCATGCCACTGAAATGCCGCTACCGACATTGCTTTGTGCCATCGATTCCTGACCGTCAAAGTGGCAGAGTGAAAACAACAAATTGCTTAGATCTGCTTCTATAATAATAATAATAATAATAATTTTTTATTTATACCCCGCCCTCCCCAGCCGAAGCCGGGCTCAGAGTGGCTAACACCAAATATAAAACAACTGATTAAAATAAAACTCAACAACAAGACTACATACATCAAAATTAAATTTATTTTTTTAAAACAGAGCCCATTTTCCATTCATAGCAGTTTCTCACTTGATGAGGGGTTCTCTCTTTCTGTCTCTCTCCCTAGTGCAAGGTATAACCACCGTGTGAATAATTTTTAATTCCCCCCTTCCTTAAATGTAATTTGATCGCTACCCTTTGACATCCATCTTCCTTATTCAAATGATGCTCAGAAAAAAAGATAGAGGAAAGGCTCTGTCAGTTAGAGCTCAAACCTTTGCCTTACCTCGCCCGAGGATTGCGCTCCCCCCTTCTTCTGAAGAGCTTTGATGCTCACCGGAAGGGACACACTGTCTCTGACCTGTCAGTCCGGGAGATGGCGACAAGCTTCAGGAGAGCGAGGAAACATCATGTGATGTCTGGATTCCATAGCCTCCAGCGGAGGTGCAGAATCCGGTCAACCTCAGGGCTGATCCCCTTCCCTTTACTGACGAAACAACAAAAATAACCCAGTGGTTGTTTTGCTGTTAACTGGGGTCAAGGGCTTCTTTAAAATGCGGGAAGGATCTGTGCAATAATGCCCTGAAACTCTTGCCTGCTGGTTTCACTGAATGACCTTGAACTCTTTTTATTGCGATGAGAGAGGGACGAAAAAAAGACGTCCGTTTTGTCGTCGACATCACCATCACCTGCACTCCATGCTCTGGTAACTTCCAGATTGGACTACTGCAGTGTGATCCATGTGGGGCTGCCCTTGAAGGCGACTTGGTAAACTTCAGTTGGTTCAAAACGCAGCGGCCAGATTGCTGCCTTCAGATCTCATAGAAGCCCTGTTTGAAGCCAGTTTGCTTCTGGGGCTGACTCAAAGCGCTCACAGTGTTTCAAGCCCTAAATACCTGAAAGACTGCCTCCTTCCCTACAGACCTTCCTGGGAGCTAAGAATGGCAGGGGGTGCCCTCTTTGTTGTTCAACCACCCTCACTAGCTCAGAGGGTGGTGACCCAGGAAGAGGAACGGCTCAGGGAGCTGGGCATGTTTAGCTTGGAGAAGAGAAGGTTAAAAGGTGATATGATAGCCATGTTCAAATATATTAGAGGATGCCATATGGAGGAGGGAGAAAGGTTGTTTTCTGCTGCTCCAGACACGGACACGGGGTAATGGATTCAAATTACAAGAAAGAAGATTCCACCTAAACATTAGGTGGAGTAAGAGCTGTTTGACAGTGGAATTTGCTGCCAAGGAGTGTGGTGGAGCCTCCTTCTTTGGAGGTTTCAAGCGGAGGCTTGACAGCCATCTGTCAGGAATGCTTTGATGGTGTTTCCTGCTTGGCAGGGGGTTGGACTGGATGGCCCTTGTGGTCTCTTCCAACTCTATGATTCTACGATTCTAGGGTCTTCTCTGTGGCAGCCCCTAAATTGCAGAACTCCTTCCTCACAGAGGTGCATCTTCATTGCACAGCTTCCGGTGACGCCCCTCTTTATAACAGTGGCACTTGAGGTTCATATTTTTAGGACGCCAGCTTATTTCTGTAATTCTAAGTTACGAAGCCTTCCTATAGCTAGTGCTCAGGGGTGTGTTCCAAGATGGTGCGCTAACCCAGAGGAAGCTTTCATGTGGCATCCATGAGGCACTTCCTCCCTTCCCCGTGTCAGCTCCTCCAGGCTGGAACTGAGGAGAGTCAAGGTCAAAGGCAGCCTGTCTGGGAGAAACTTTGATGTCTTCTGATTTGTCACCTGAGGCAGTGATGGCTGCCTGGCTTGTGATTAAGCAGAGAGAGAGAGAGAGAGAGAGAGAGAGAGAGAGGGAGAGAGAGAGGAGGGAAAGGCCAGCTGATTCCCCTTCTCTTCTTCATATGTTGTTTTCATCCCTTTTCTTGCCTCCGCTTGCCTTGCTGCCATGACCTTAGTCAACCTGTGGCTGGATGTTCTTAGACTCCCATCTTAGACTCCCATCAGACCTTGCAGCAAACAAGGGCAGTGGTCAGCCATGATGTACCTGTGGTCCAGGGTTTCCAAAAACAGCTGGAGACCCAAATTTGGGAAACCTTGCATGGCCCACCAACATCTGGAGGGAGGGCCCTTGATCTTCTACCCCTGCCTTTACCAATTCCATTCTGATGCCTTCACCTATGTCTCTTCTAGAAATTGGCAGCTGAGTGTCAGAGTGCCGGCTACCCGGGCACCCTCATCCCATACAAGTGCGACCTCTCCGTTGAAGAAGAGATTCTCTCCATGTTCTCTGCCATCAAGACCCTTCACCAGGGAGTTGATGTCTGTATCAACAACGCTGGCTTGGCCCGGCCAGAGCCCTTGCTCTCTGGCAAGACCGAGGGTTGGAGGACGATGATTGACGTGAGTAGAGACCAATTCAATCTGTGGGTTGGTGTGGTTTTTTTTAAGTGGGTTTGTTGGGTGTGAACGCTTGTTGCCACTTTTCTCTCCCTGGCTCGGATCAGCACCCACAGCCCTGCTCCTTGAGAGGCAGAAATATAGAGAGTGTAAGCCCATTGCTTTTCCAAGGCACCTGTGTGAATGTCAACCCCAATGGAACTCATCCGAGCCTTCCAGAGCCCATAGAGTTGAAAGAGGAAGTGGGGAAAGAGGCCATTCTTCCAACTTCCTCCATCAGCTCTATGTGCTTTTCAAGGGAGAGAAGGGTAGCCACCTGCACAAGGGAGCAGGGTGTGATCATGGTGGTGAAAACTTTGCAAAGATGCTGAGGTGTTATCTCTTGCTATGCGGGAGCTAAAGACCAAGCACTCGTTCAGGAATCACTGTGCAGTTAACATACAGTACAATACGTAACCTGCCTTGAGTCCCATCCAGGAAAATGGTGGGGAATAATAATAATAATAATAATAATAATAATAATAATAATAATAATAATAATTTATTATTTATACCCCGCCCATCTGGCCGGGTCTCCCCCGCCACTCTGGGCGGCTTCCAACATACATCAAAATCCATTAAAATCACAGACTAAAAACTTCCCTAAACAGAGCTGCCTTTAGGTATTTTCTAAATGTCAGGTAGTTGTTTATCTCTCTGACCTTGGATGGGAGGGCGTTCCACAGGGCGGGTGCCACTACCGAGAAGGCCCTCTGCCTGGTTCCCTGTAGCTTTGCTTCTCGCAGTGAGGGAATCGCCAGATAATAAATAATAAATGGATAATAATAATTATTAATAATAGTAGTAGTAATAATAATAATACAATGGGATACAAGTCTACTGAAAAATCTCTTTATGTTTAATGGAGCTTACTTCTAGGATACAGGATTGCAGCCTAGACTTTGGCATTGGGAGAAAGCAGGATCCTTGTGCCTTTAACGGCTCAGTGGCAGGCATAAATTCATCAGGTTAGAAATGCCTTGTCTAATAGGGAAATACCATTGTGGGGGAAACTTTCCCTGTTCACATTCAGTCTGATATTTTATTATGCGGGTGACCGCTGATTTATTTTGGGGCCCTTCACTCCACCTGCAAAAGACGGCACACATTCATATGTTGTTCTGCATTGAGGAATTTTATTTTCTCCCCCTTTCTGGGTTCCCTTCCAGCATGAATGGCCACAGCGTGGTCCCTCAGTCCATTGTGCATTTTTACAGCGCCACAAAATGTTCTGCAAATCTTTTGAGAGGGGTTGGAGGCCCCAATCCACATATGGTGTACCAAGCCCAGAAGATCCTTTGGGCAACCGTGTTTGGGGAGTTAATTTCCATCAGGATCAAGGCATATGCCAAGGGAATGTTAAAAAGCCTTCATGCCTGCATCTCACGCATACCTACCAAGTTTCTGTGGGAGAAATAAGGGACCAGACCGGAAGTAGAAGACCGGAAGTAGTGCTGCCGCCATTTTGGAACTGGGCGGAGCATGCTCAGAAGCGACTTTTGATGCTGCTTTGCCCAGTTCCAAAATGGCCATCGCGCCAGAAGTCGCACTGCAGCCATTTTGGAACTGGGCAGAGCTGCATCAAAAGTCGCTTCTGAGCATGCTCCGCCCAGTTCCAAAATGGCCGCTGCGCCAGAATAAACCGGAAAAAAACAAAAAAATCCGTTTTTTCAGCTGAGAACAGCTAGAATAACGGGGGTTTCCCGGGGAAAACGGGAGACTTGTCAGCTATGATCTCACGGTGTTGATCTTTATCAACCTCCCAAGCCATTATTTAAAAGAAGAAAAAGAAAAACACCTAGGCGCAGAACTAAAACCCTCAATTAACTTGCACATCTAGTTTTGGCTCTAAGGTATTCCAGCAAAACAGCTAAACCTGATCAGGTCCTAGGTTTGCAAATGTAAAAAACAACAACATCCACCCCAGTATTAAAATGACGAAACTTGGCAATGGAAAAATAATAGCACAGTGCTTCCCTAGCGTCAAGAACACTTCCCAAAATGCAAAAGCCTCGACTGATTTCTCGACGGCGTTGGGCTTCCCCTGCCTTTCAGGTGAACGTGATGGCTGTGAGCATCTGCACCCGGGAAGCCTACCAGTCCATGAAGGAACGAAGCATCGATGACGGCCATATTATCAACATTAACAGGTGGGCGAAAGCAAAGTGGAGGGATGGCGCAAGAGCAATGCCCTTGAGTTAAGTTTTCAAGCAAGACGTCAGAAGACCTTTAGACTAGCTTACCCAGATGCTACTATTTGTAGTTTCTTGGTCGCTTTATTTTTTAATGTCTTAAATAGTTGTTTCAGCTGCTTCGCCAATTATTTTATTGTTTTATTCTTTTCGTCAACTGCTTTGAGGTTCTTTTGGTTTTTCTTTTTACAGTTAAGCAGTATATAAATTGTGGGGGGGGGGAAGATAAATAAATGTGTGAATAACAGTGGCTAAGCTAAATGCTGTCAAGTTCAGGGCTTGTTTGCCAAACAGGGAGGCCCAATGAGCCAGAGGTTCTGCACACCAGTTTATAAAGTCACTAGCTGGCCGTGCCACGCGTTGCTGTGGGTTATTTGTGTGATTTCCCCTACCCTGTGCCGATCCATGACGTACCCCTGTGATTCCCCCACTCCTCCCCTCACACACCCCGGCTTAACCCAATGATTCCCCCCTCATCCCCCTCCCTCATCCCTGTGAATCCCCCAACTCCTGATCCATGACCTATTATGCCCCCTCTTCCCACCACCCTGGCTTATCCCTGTGATTTCCCCCCCTCTCCTCCCCCTAACCCCGCCACTTACCCCTGTGATTTCCCTCCTCTCCTCTGTTCAACCACCCCCCTCCCGGGTTATCCCTGTGACCCGTTCATTTTGCACACAATCATTCCCCCAATGCACGTATTCTGTAAAATTTTGCCCTGTCCCAACCCTGACTCCCCTACCCACGTGTGTTATGTGAAATAACATTTACCGGTATTCTACCCAAAGGCACGGCCCTGTAAAAGGCCCATATTCAGTTGATTCTATGCTGCAGCCTATTCGGCCCCCCCATCCCCCCCCAGGCAGGCCCCTAAATCCACTCAGCCTAGTCTGCAAAGCCGAGGCGAGATACTGTGGAGAGGGCAGGTTTCATCCCTGTGTCTCCCCCTCCCCTGTTCTGACCCATTACCTATCCCTGCCCCCTATTCGCCCCCCCCCCCAGGCAGGCCCCTACCTCCACTTGGCAATGTTGGGCCTTGTTGCTGCAAAAGGCCTGTTTTCAGTTGGTTGGGCCTTGTTGCTGTAATAGGCCTGTTTTCAGTTGGTTGCTGTGGAATTTTGCGATGTCATCTGGTGGCGCGGCTTTCGAGGCAGCAGTGGGCAATCTGCCTTTCTATTGGATGCTGCTGGAGCTTCTGCTGGTGACGTCTAATTTGGGCGCCACTTTTTTGTGTTTAATCATTATTTTAGGTATGAAAGGTTTGCTTTTTTGGAAAAAAAATTATGCCAGATCCCTCACTGATGGGCATGGAACGTTGTGGCCAAATTTGTTACATTACAGTTCAGTGGTTACGGAGAAAGGCAGTATATAAATTGTGGGGGGGGGGGAAGATAAATAAATGTGTGAATAACAGTGGCTAAGCTAAATGCTGTCAAGTTCAGGGCTTGTTTGCCAAACAGGGAGGCCCAATGAGCCAGAGGTTCTGCACACCAGTTTATAAAGTCACTAGCTGGCCGTGCCACGCGTTGCTGTGGGTTATTTGTGTGATTTCCCCTACCCTGTGCCGATCCATGACGTACCCCTGTGATTCCCCCACTCCTCCCCTCACACACCCCGGCTTAACCCAATGATTCCCCCCTCATCCCCCTCCCTCATCCCTGTGAATCCCCCAACTCCTGATCCATGACCTATTATGCCCCCTCTTCCCACCACCCTGGCTTATCCCTGTGATTTCCCCCCCTCTCCTCCCCCTAACCCCCCCACTTACCCCTGTGATTTCCCTCCTCTCCTCTGTTCAACCACCCCCCTCCCGGGTTATCCCTGTGACCCGTTCATTTTGCACACAATCATTCCCCCAATGCACGTATTCTGTAAAATTTTGCCCTGTCCCAACCCTGACTCCCCTACCCACGTGTGTTATGTGAAATAACATTTACCGGTATTCTACCCAAAGGCACGGCCCTGTAAAAGGCCCATATTCAGTTGATTCTATGCTGCAGCCTATTCGGCCCCCCCACCCCCCCCCCCAGGCAGGCCCCTAAATCCACTCAGCCTAGTCTGCAAAGCCGAGGCGAGATACTGTGGAGAGGGCAGGTTTCATCCCTGTGTCTCCCCCTCCCCTGTTCTGACCCATTACCTATCCCTGCCCCCTATTCGCCCCCCCCCCCAGGCAGGCCCCTACCTCCACTTGGCAATGTTGGGCCTTGTTGCTGCAAAAGGCCTGTTTTCAGTTGGTTGGGCCTTGTTGCTGTAATAGGCCTGTTTTCAGTTGGTTGCTGTGGAATTTTGCGATGTCATCTGGTGGCGCGGCTTTCGAGGCAGCAGTGGGCAATCTGCCTTTCTATTGGATGCTGCTGGAGCTTCTGCTGGTGACGTCTAATTTGGGCGCCACTTTTTTGTGTTTAATCATTATTTTAGGTATGAAAGGTTTGCTTTTTTGGAAAAAAAATTATGCCAGATCCCTCACTGATGGGCATGGAACGTTGTGGCCAAATTTGTTACATTACAGTTCAGTGGTTACGGAGAAAGGCTGTGACCTCTGTGCACGCAATGCCTACATTTTTATATATATAGATAACTTTCTGTGGAGTTCAACTCTGCGGAGTTCCTCTGTTGAGGAATTTTATTTTCTCCCCCTCTCTGGGTTCCCTTCCAGCATGAATGGCCACAGCGTGGTCCCTCAGTCCGTCGTGCATTTTTACAGCGCCACAAAATACGCCGTCACAGCGCTGACCGAAGGGCTGAGACAGGAGCTCAGGGAAGCGAAGACACACATACGAGCCACGGTGAGTTTAGCTTATGCCCGCTCTGGGCTCGCCAACCTTTACTTGGTGCATCAGAGTCGGTGCATTGGGCGTCAGTGGCGCAAACAGCATGAGACAAAATGGCTGACATAGCACAAAATGGCAGATGGGCTGGAGGGTGCAATAAAAATGGCCGCCACATCTGAAAGAGCAGGGGAAGGGCCACAATGGTCTCTGACCATTGGCCATGCTGGCTGGGGCTGATGAGAATGGGCCTACATCTGAAGGCCACAGGCCCCCCATCTCTCTGCTGTGACGTCACTTGAGAGGAGATGGTCACACCAGAGCTCAGCGAAATCAGGATGAATCCTTGCTGGACATTTCCTGACTGAACGCAGAAAGATGTTTTATACCGAGTCAACCATTGGTCCATCTAGTTCAGTATTGACTATGTCAGTGGATGGGAAACCTTTGGCCCCTTCGGAGCTTATTGGGACTACAACTCCTATCATCCTTGACCAGCGGCCATGTTGGCTGCAGCTAATGGGAGAGAGGCCTACAGGTCCCCCATCCTTGGACAATAATAATAATAATAATAATTTATTATTTATACCCCGCCCATTTGGCTGGGTTTCCCCAGCCACTCTGGGCGGCTTCCAACAGAAAAATAAAATAATATATTAAACATTAAAAGTCTCCCTACACAGGGCTGCCTTCAGATGTCCTCTAAAAGTCTGGTAGTTATTTATCTCTTTGAAATCTGATGGGAGGGCATCTCTGCCTGGTTCCCTGTAACTTGGCTTCTCGCAGCAAGGGAACTGCCAGAAGGCCCTCGGCACTGGACCTCAGTGTCCGGGCAGAGCGATGGAGGTGGAGACGCTCCTTCAGGTATTCTGCACCGAGGCCGTTTAGGGCTTTAAAGGTCAGCACCAACACTTTGAATTGTGTTCAGAAACGTACTGGGAGCCAATGTAGGTCTTTCAAGACCGATGTTATGTGGTCTCGGCGGCTGCTCCCAGTCACCAGTCTAGCTGCCGCATTCTGGGTTAGTTGTAGTTTCCGGGTCACTTTCGAAGGTAGCCCCACGTAGAGCGCATTGCAGTAATCCAAGCGGGAGATAACTAGAGCATGCACCACTCTGGCGAGACAGTCTGCAGGCAGGTAGGGTCTCAGCCTGCGTACCAGATGGAGCTGATAGACAGCTGCCCTGGACACAGAATTGACCTGCGCCTCCATGGACAGCTGTGAGTCGAAAATGACTCCCAGGCTGCGCACCTGGTCCTTCAGGGGCACAGTTAACTCCATTCAGGACCAGGGAGTCCCCCCCACCCGCCCGCCTCCTGTCCCCCACAAACAGTACTTCTGTCTTGTCAGGATTCAACCTCAATCTGTTAGCCACCATCCAACCTCCAGGGCTGGACTGCAGGGACTGGTTGTGGCTCTCCAGGGTTTCAGACGGGTCTCTCCTTGTCCAGCCTGGAGATGCTGGGGATTGAACCTGGGGCCTCTACCACTCAGCTCTAAAAATAAAAGATGCTAGTCCTCATGCCAGTGCTGAATTAAACAGGAAAGCAGGAAGGTGCTGGTCCATCTTGCTCAGTATTGCCTACACTAATTGGCAGCGGCTCTCCAGGACTTCCGGCAGAGGACATTCCCTACCTGAAGGTGCTTGTCATAGAACCTGAGACCTTCTGCATGCGAAGCACACACTCTGTGCCCAAGCTCTTCCCCTAAAAATGGAGCAAGTTTCCCGTCCTCATGGTTCTGAATCGAGGGCCTGTTTAAAGAATATCCCAGGAAACTGCCTTCTACAGGTGAAACTCGGAAAATTAGAAGATCGCCGAAAAGTGCATTTATTTCAGTAATGCAACTGAAAAGTTCTACTTACAGGTAGGTAGCCGTGTTGGTCTGAGTCGAAACAAAATTAAAAAATTCCTTTAGTAGCACCTTAAAGACCAACTAAGTTTTTATTTTGGTATGAGCTTTCGTGTGCATGCACACTTGTGTATCTGATGAAGTGTGCATGCACACGAAAGCTCATACCAAAATAAAAACTTAGTTGGTCTTTAAGGTGCAACTTAAAAGGTGAAACCGATTCATGAGAGAGATGCATGACATGCAAAGCAAGATATGTCAAGCCTTTATTTGTTGCAATTGTCATTATTTGTCGTTAGGCGGGCCAATTAGAAATGGAATGGAATTAATAAAATGTAACAGCGATGTTTATTTTTATTTTCGTATTATTGTAACGATTTGTTTTATTGCTGTGGAATTTCCAAAAGAAAAAGAAAAAAAACACAATAAGTTGCAGTACTGAAATAAATGCACTTTTCGACGATATTCTAATTTTCCGAGTTTCACCTGTACATCAGTCCACCTAGCTCAGTGTTGCCTACACTGACTGACAGGGGCTCTGCAAGACTTCAAATCGGCACTTTCTCTCCCAGCCCTACCTGCAGATGCTGGGGACTGATCCTGGGACCTTTTGCATGCAAAGCAGATGCTGTACCACTGAGCCGTTCCTCCTTGACCTACGGCAGATTACGGAGCCTCAGCATCTGCCGCGTTGCTGTTCAGCAGCCAGACCTAATCTGCAGTTATTTTTCTCATCAGTGCATCCGATCTGTTCCTTTGGATTGTGTATGGGGGAGCTCTACCCATTAGACCTCGAGTGATCATTAAGGGCTGTTTTCCTGGAAACACTGCTACAAAACCGGCCAATCATCCCCCCCCCCAATCTCTTTTGCTCTGTATTGAAAAGAGGAGTTAGCAAATCCCGTTAGGGTTGCTGTGTTTTTCTTTGTTTGTTCCTTCCCTTTCCCTTTTCCCTTTTAGTGTATATCTCCGGGACTGGTAGAGACTGGATTTGCTTTTAAACTCCACGATAATGACCCAGAGAGAGCAGCAGCGACGTACGAAAGCATTAGGGTAGGTGGCTGAGCTTGGATACGACAGGCAGGGGAAGCAGATGAACTGCACACGTTTGAATAATTTCGGTCTATGTGAAGAGCCTGCTCTTGTCTGTGCACTGAGATGCCCCCATAGCACTTCTGGCGGGGGTGGGAAAAGCGGTTTATTCATTTACTTACACGGAGCGCAAGGTAGTTCTCCCCCTCCCCCTTATTTCCTCACAACAACCCTGCAAAGTATGAGCTTCTGTGTGCATGCACACTTCTTCAGATACACTGAAACAGAAGTCACCAGACCCTTATGTATAGTCAGAGGGTGGGGAGGGGTATTACTCAGAAGGCTGGTGGGAATGGGTGATTGGCTGATAGGAGTGGTAAACCTGTTGACGACTATTTAATTGCTCATCTTCTAACATTGTGTATGCCATCAAATGCCAACAGTGCCCTTCAGCTCTCTATACTGGACAAACAGGCCAAACCCTACGCCAAAGGATAAATGGACATAAATCTGACATCAGGAATCACAAGACAGAGAAACCAGTAGGAGAACACTTCAATCTTCCAGGACGTTCTATACAAGATCTCAAAGTAGCTGTCTTATTACAGAAAAATTTCAGAAACAGACTGGAAAGAGAAGTTGCTGAATTGCAACTCATTACCAAGCTTAAACCCATGGAGAGACCTGGTCTGAATAAAGACATCGGATTCTTATCTCATTATACATGATAAAGCTTTCTCACCCCTTGCTTTTTCCTGCAAGACCAATTGCACTAGTTAACAGTCTAACAGTCATCAACTGGTTTACCACTCCTATCAGCCAATCACCCATTCCCACCACCCTTCTGAGTAATACCCCTCCCCACCCTCTGACTATACATAAGGGTCTGGTGACTTCTGTTTCAGTGAAGAAGTGTGCATGCACACGAAAGCTCATACCTATGACAAACTTAGTTGGTCTCTAAGGTGCTACTGGAAGGAATCCCCCCTCAACTACGTCAGACCAACACGGCTACCTACCTGCAAAGTAGTTTAGGCTGAGAGCGAGCGATTGGCCCAAGTTCACCCAGTGAGAGCTAGTCTGGCGCACGAACCACTACACCACACTGCCTCAATCTTTATCTGTTGTTGTTACAAAAAAATGGACCTGTCTGCTGGATCAGGCCAAAGGCCCATCTTGAGTCCAGCATTGCATGGGGTTGGACTAGATGACCCTTGGTGTCCCTCCCGACACTACAATTATAAGATTCTATGATTCTAGCCCAGTGTCCTGTTTTTTTTTTTTTTTTACAGCGGCCAAGCTATTTACTTGCTTCTTTATTTACTGCATTTTTATCTCACTTTTTCTCCAAGGAGCTCAAGGTGGCATACATGGTTCTTCCCTTCCTCATTTAATCCCCACCACAACCCTGTGAGGTAGGTTAGGCTGGGAGGCAGTGACTGGCCCAAGGTCATCCAGTAAGCATCATGGCCAAGAGGGGATTCGAACCCTGGTCTCCCAGGTCCAAATCTAGGACTCTTAACCATCACACCACACTGGCTCAATCTATGATCTGCTGTTGTTGTTACATAAAAGAACCTGGCTGCTGGGTTGACCCAAAAGCCCATCTGGACCAGCAACTTTCACAGGGGCCAAGCACATGCCCCAAAGTGAAACCTGCAAGGGGGAGCCGAGTTCAAGAGCAACTCTTCCCCACCTGCAATTCCCGGCAAATGGTATTCAGAAGCCTCCTGCCTCCTACAAGAGAGGAGGTAGAACATCGCTCTCATGGCTTGGTAGCTGTGGATGGCCGCCTCCTCCATGATTTTGTTCCTTCGCAACCACAAGGTGAAGTGACAGCCTGTTGCATGACTTTAGAATCATAGAATCATAGAGTTGGAAGAGAACACAAGGGCCATCCAGTCCAACCCCCTGCCAAGCAGGAAACACCATCAAAGCATTCCTGACAGATGGCTGTCAAGCCTCTGCTTAAAGACCTCCAAAGAAGGAGACTCCACCACACTCCTTGGCAGCAAATTCCACTGTCGAACAGCTCTTACTGTCAGGAAGTTCTTCCTAATGTTTAGGTGGAATCTTCTTTGGAGCAGCAGAAAACAACCTTTCTCCCTCCTCTATATGACATCCTTTTATATATTTGAACATGGCTATCATGTATTTTAATGTTTTGTTGGAAGCCGCCCAGAGTGGCTGGGGAAACCCGGCCAGATGGGCGGGGTATAATAATAATAAATTATTATTATTATTATTATTATTATTATTATTATTATTATTATTACCCCTTAACCTTCTCTTCTCCAGGCTAAACATACCCAGCTCCCTAAGCTATTCCTCATAAGGCATTGTTTCCAGGCCTTTGACCATTTTGGTTGCCCTCTTCTGGACACGTTCCAGCTTGTCAGTATCCTTCTTGAACTGTAGTGCCCAGAACTGGACACAGTACTCCAGGTGAGGTCTGACCAGAGCAGAATACAGTGGTACTATTACTTCCCTAGATCTAGATGCTATACTCCTATTGATGCAGCCCAGAATTGCATTGGCTTTTTTAGCTGCTGCATCACACTGTTGACTCATGTCAAGTGTGTGGTCTACCAAGACTCCTAGATCCTTTTCGCATGTACTGCTCTCAAGCCAGGTGTCACCCATCCTGTATTTGTGCCTATTTAAATATGAAATATACAAATTCATGAAGGAGAAAGGCTCTCGGGGGCTACTTATGATGCCAGCAAGCAGGCCACCCTGTAAGAAGCAGGAGATGTTGTGGGGTAGCAGTCTTTCAAACGCGAGGGCCCCAAACCGTGAAGTGTATGAGCTTAGCAATAAGTCTTGGAGGGTGCACACACTCTGAGGGTGCCTGCTGCAACCAAACTCATTCTCGTTTCTTCATTTCCCCCTCTCCTTCCAGTGTCTAAAAGCAGAAGATATGGCCAACGCCGTCATATATGTGCTCAGTGCTCCACCTCACGTGCAGGTCAGTCGAAAAACCAGCACAACCCCTTCAATTCAAGGAGAAGAAGAAAGGAAGGCTCTTTTCTCGTTGGCTAGGCCTCTGCATCTGCATACCTGCCAAGTTCCTCTCTGAAAAATAAGGGACCGGACCGGAAGTAGCATACCGGAAGTAGCGCTGCCGCCATTTTGGAACTGGGCGGAGCATGCTCAGAAGTGACTTTTGATGCTGCTGTGCCCAGTTCCAAAATGGCCGCCACACCAGAAGTCGCACTGCAGCCATTTTGGAACTGGGCAGAGCAGCATCAAAAGTCGCTTCTGAGCATGCTCCGCCCAGTTCCAAAATGGCCGCCGCGCCAGAATAAACTGGGGGAAAACAAAAAAAATCCGTTTTTTCGGCTGGGGACAGCTGGAAAAACGGGGGTTTCCCGGGGAATACAGGAGACTTGGCAGCTATGTGTATCTGTTGGCTGTGCTGGAAAGGACAGAGATGCAGGGGTTATCTTTCCCTTCAGCTCGATGCGCTCCTCAGGCTGGTGGCTGGCTCCATGACGACCAGCCCTTGTCTCCTTTGTGCAGGGGATGGGGAAGAACCAAAGTATTGTAGAGTTGCAAGGGAGGGTCATCTAGTCCAGCCCCCTGCAATGCAGGGATCCTGCCCGCAGCTTGCCAGCGGATTCTGTGTGCGGGCCTCAGGCAAGTGCAGGAAAACTTTGGCCTTCCACATGTTGCTGAGCTACAGCAGGAATGGGATCAAGGGAGCTGTGGTTCAGCCGCCTCCAGAGGGCCAAAGGTCCCCCCCCCTTTCTGGTCTAAGGGTAGGCAGTGCTCAAAACTGTGTCAAAACACACACACACACACACACACACACACACACACACACTGATTGTGGCAACCGAGATTTCCTTCTTGCGTCAGAGCCAGGGAACCTTGTGACTTTCTAGATGCTACTGGGCTCCAGTTCCCATGAACCCAGACTGATTGAGTGAAAAAAATTGTATGCCGCTTAACTGTAAACGCCACCCAAAGCGGTTTACAAAACACCCATGAAATATACCAACATGAAATTACCAATTCATGTCAACATTTAAAAAATCAGCTGGAGCTGATGGAGATTGGAGACGAAAATGTTTGAAAGGCTGCAGCTTCCCGACCCCTGATCTGAATAAAAAGGTCTTTCGTCGGTCAACAGAAGACCATTGGAAAGGGAGCGAAAGAAGGTTCCGGAACGTAGCAGCAGGCCTTGAGAAAGCCCTTTCTTGAGTTCCTGTCAAACGAGCCTCAAATATCGGCATAGCAGAGAGAGGGGGTGTGGTATTCAGAGTCCTCTTGCCTGGTTCATGGTCCGGCAAGAGGTTGTTTTTGGGTTCATGGGAAATTCCACCCATCCTCTGGCATAATCCATTTTCCTGGGACTGTGGAGACACTTCACAGAGAGCGTGGTGGTGTGGTGCCATTTCTGGAAGGCGTCCAGAGACAATGCAATAGATGTACCAGTGGACACTCAGAGCCTCCTTAAAATTCATTCTGTTTCAGTACCACAACACTTTGGCTGACATGTGCCGTTGTCTCTTCTAGATTGGCGACATTCAGATGCGGCCTACCGAGCAGGTATCATAGCAAACGGAAGAGGATTCGCTGCTGGTGCGGCACAGCAGGGGGTGCGGAGCGCCATTGATCCGCTCAGGGTTTTCCTTCTGTGACGTTTTAAGTGCTGCAATAGGAAGACTCCATCCTCCTTCTCCCCCCATTACTCTCCCATTTTGAGCCGACGTCAGCGGAGCGGAAACTCAGAACGGAAAGGGACTGTTGATTGCGGAAGTCTTCTCCACCGTGCTCCAATTCAGTAACAGAGAAGCCGATCCCAGAATCCAACCTCAACTGACTTCAGGGGTGTGGGAGTTTAGGATGTTCAAGACGGCCTAGCTGGCGTTTGATGAATGACTTGCCAGCTCCCCTCCATTGCTGAATTTCCGCCAACGTCACGTGGAGCATTCTTTCCTCATTGCTCTTTGCTACCGCCCCAAACTCTCGAAACAAGCCTCGGTTTCTGCATCTCTCTCCAATTCACCTGTGATGAGCACTGCAACAATTATTCCCCCTTTGGAACTGAGGATTCGCCTTAATATCCATTTGGCTAGAAAGATGCTTGAGCCATGAGTCGCCATTTTCTGCCGCAGGACGACTCTGTTTCCCACCGCCATTTTAGCTGTTGCGACTTCCTTTCCAAAACAGAACCCCGGGAAAGGTGGTTTGGAGAAAGGGAGTAACGGTGCTGTTAGCGACCTCTAACGATTCCCCGATCGCAAAACCATACTTCCCAGGGTTCCTAGGGAAGATGGGGGATGGCTATGAAACCAAATTGTTTGTGGTGAGGCTAAACCAGGCACCCCCAAACTGCGGCCCTCCAGATGTTTTGGCCTACAGCTCCCACGATCCCTAGCTAACAGGACCAGTGGTCAGGGATGATGGGAATTGTAGTCCAAAACATCTGGAGGGCCGAAGTTTGGGGATGCCTCCTTCAAGGCCAGCCTTTGCCAACCTGGTGCCCTTCAGCTGCGTTGGACTACAACTCCCATCAGCCCCAGCTGTCGTTCAAAGGAGCTGGAAAGGCACCCAGTTTGTGAAGGCTTCTCTGGCCAATCATGGGTGCCCGCACCACATTTTATGAACTGCAAAGTAATACAACAATTTGTTAATGATATATTTGGTTCATGTAAAATGTTGGGGTGTGTGTGTGTGTGTGTGTGTGTGTGTGTGGAGCAAACACGTTTTTAATAGAGAGAAGTGTGTGTGTTTGTGTGTAGGGGGCAAGGGCATCTCATTGCTACTACCCACCTTTTTAAAACACAACAACCCTACCTGGTTGTGCATTCCAGGAGAGGAATAGTGTACAACGAGACAGAGGAGACTTCCAGTTGCCTGATTCAGCCAATCTCAAAGAACAGTGATGGAGATGGGCCAGCTGGTAGCTGCCTCATGGGGCCATCAACTTAGATGACTTAGGCAACATTTGCAGAGGATGAACCCACACTCATGGAGCCTCCAGGTGCAGAGGAAGTCTACCTCTTAACGCCAGTTGCTGTGGGGCAAACATCAGGAGAAGGATTTTTGCCTTCAGGCTCTGCTTAAGAGTATCTGGCTGAGCAGTGTTGGAAACAGGATGTTGGGCAAGACAGGGTTTTGATCTGATTTAGCAGCATTCTTCTTACATTTTGTCCACCTCTGTCTGAGGCTTTAATCCCAAAGGCGCACAATAGGGAGTAAACCCTGCTGAGCACAATAGGACTTCCTTTGGCGTAAAAACGCTGTTAAGGCTCCACATTCTGTTTGACTTGTTTAATTTAACAGAACCACTTCTCTCCCTTGAATTACTAGCCTTATTTAGAAGTTATAGAACTGTAGAGTTAGAAGTCACCACAAATACTGGTATCACTTCACCCCACCCTTGCTCCAAAACACTCCAATGTGTTCTGCAGAGGTACTCTATTAGGTTTTATTATTTGGTGGGCTGCCTCACACTGCCAGTTGCCTTGGTGCAAATTTGCTGGACAGGTATTTTCCCAAGCCGGACTCTTGGCTATATTTCTGCCGCTTGTTCGAATCTCCCTTCGGGTGGGCTCATTTGGAATCAGGTGGACGTAGCAGCTGGGATTCTAGCACTGCAATGGCAAAAATAAAGAATAAAAGGAAGAATCCTCTCTGTGCGTTTTAAAAATCCCTCGAGTGTTGACAGTGATGCAGGAAACGCTCTAACTTATCAGTATGTTCTTTAACTGTGAATTGTAAAATAAAAACAAAGGGGAAAACTGTGTTTCGGATCTGTACTTCTTGTAAAGGGAAAAAAATACGAATTTAATGATAAACATGAAAGATGGATGGGGAATCGCAAGCCCTTCCTTCCGAACCAGGGAGGAGCGTAGCTCAGGGGCAGGAAGCCCCAGGTTCAATCCCTGGCATCTCGCAAGTAGGGATGGGAAAGACCCCTATCTGAAGCACCCTAGCAAGCTGCTGCTGCTGCCGGTCAGTGTAGGAAACGCTGCTGACACACACGCGCCGGGCTTGCTTCTACACAAGCCAGGCATCTTTCTACGTTCCTCGACGGCCGGATGGGGAAACGCCGCTAAATGGCTTAGCCAGCAGGTGGCGCTGCGGGACAAGCACGACGCTCTCTCGCCGTGGCCTCTATGGTTGGAAGCCACTTCCTCTTCAGGCGGAGAAGGCAGCAGCCCACGTGGGTGGCCAGGTAGGTTTGCGCGCTGCCAGGAGGGCATGCAATCCTGGACGGGGTTGCTGCAGTTTGGATAGAGAGCAGCTTGGGCAGGGAGGCTGGGCTGCAGATCTCTCTCTCTCTCTCTCTCTCTCTCTCTCTCCCCCCATTTTCAGCTGAGTTTGTTACTAGCTCCTCAGACAGACCACAGGGACTAGCAACATGAACTTTTCTATTTGCAAAATCAGGGAGGGAAGGAGGAGCAGAATTTGCCAAACCCAAACCAAACCTTTCGAGCCTTCGTCCCTGGGGGTAACTGGAAGGACCTTGCGGTGCTAATCCTGAGTTATCTCTGTAATAATAATAATGATAATAATAATTTATTATTTATACCCCGCCCATCCGGCTGGGTTTCCCCAGCCACTCTGGGCGGCTTCCAACAAAGATTAAAATACATTAAAATGTCACACATTAAAAACTTCCCTAAACAGGGCTGCCTTCAGTTGTCTTCTAAAAGTAAAATAATTGCTTATTGCCTTGACATCTGCTGGGAGGGCATTCCACAGGGCGGGTGCCACTACCGAGAAGGCCCTCTGCCTGGTTCCCTGTAGCTTTGCTTCTCTCAGTGAGGGAACCGCCAGAAGGCCCTCGACGCTGGATCTCCGTGTCCGGGCTGAACGATGGGAGTGGAGACGCTCCTTCAGGTATACTGGGCTGAGGCCGTTTAGGGCTTTAAACGTCAGCACCAACACTTTGAATTATGCTCGGAAATGTACTGCAAGGCTTTAGCTGCTATTATCCAGGGTGCAGCGATGGCCTTCAGACGTGGGTGGCTTTTAAAAGATGCTCAGGCAAACCTCGGCTGGATATGGATTGCCATTTATTATGCCACCACCTCCAAGGAGCTCAAGGTGGTGTGTGCATGGCTTTTTCCACTCTTCCGCCCCCCTTTTTATCCTCACAACAACCTTGTGAGGTAGGTTAGGATGAGAGACAGTGAGGTCACCCAGTGGCTGACTGGGGATTCAAATCCTGGTCTTCTAGAGCAGGCACCCCCGAACTTTGGCCCTCCAGATGTTTTGGACTACAATTCCCATCATCCCTGACCACTGGTCCTCTTAGCTAGGGATCATGGGAGTTGTAGGCCAAAACATCTGGAGGGCCGCAGTTTGGAGATGCCTGTTCTGGAGGCTAGCACTCTAACCATCACACCACGCTGGTTGGCCAAAACAAGTTCTCATGGTTCTGAATTAAGGGCTGATTTAATACAGGAAGAGGCTGTGTACGGAGTCAGACCCATTGCCTTGTCTAATTCAGCATTGCCTACGTTGACTCACTCTGGCATTTCAGATGGTACCCAGAGATGCCATGGACTGAACCTGGGGCCTTCCACATGAAAGCAGATGCTCTGTTTAACTAAAACTCAATGAGGCTCCTACCATTGCTATAGGAATTATTCAACCCCCATTGCAAATCAGGTTTATTATCAACATTTACAGACTTTTCCAGCTGTTTGAAATGAGCACATAAAACAAAAGCAATTGAAGTAGCTCAACACAACGGATGCTTCAAGTGGTCTCCCCAAATTCAGCTGAAATTGCTTAGCAAACTGTAGATGATTTAAAATAAAAAATTCCTTCAGTAGCACCTTAAAGACCAACTAAGTTTTTATTTTGGTATGAGCTTTCGTGTGCATGCACACTTCTTCAGATGATTTGTGAGTGATAAATAATAATTCCTGCATGAACTGCTGGGTGGGGGAGTCAAGACCAAGTGAAAAAGCCTAGAGCACATCAGATCAAAGTTGATTTGGGGATTTATTATTATTATTATTTTATAATTATCATGCATGCTCAGGTAGGGCTTACAAAACATAACAACTAATTGCACAGTTCTCAAAATAGCTAAAATACGGAACGAAACTATGTCATCAGGCCGTTAAAATATAAATGTCCATGATTCAAAATATATGATAATATAGCACACTGTTTGAAAGTGGAAACTCTGGGCAGGAGATATTGGAAAAAGTTTCTGTTTCAGGATTTTCCAGATAGACCACATAATCCATGTCGATTTTGCATATTGAACGTCAGAGATGGCACTTCTCCTGTCTTTTAAATCTGGCCTATGGGACGCTGCAAGACTGTCCTGCTCCTTTAGAACCATCCGGCATCTCTCCACGCGGAGAAAACCTCAGGCAGGGGAGCGTGAGCTTCCTGGTGGGGTGAGCAGCCAAGTGATTCCTGATCATGGACTTGAAACAGCCAAGGACCAGAGCGAAGCCCAGCTACGTAAACCCCGGAAGGGTCGTGTCCTTCGGAACGAGCTCTGGCGGCAATTTCGCGCGCAGACCGCGCCGTCTGACAGGGAGGAGCTCAAGAACTTGAGGGACGACGATTTCCCCGAGAGGAAGCGGAGCCCCCCGCAGAAACCCCTCCCTGTCGAAAGGACCAAAGGCTCAGAGATCTTGTTTGGGGTTGCTCCCTGCTCCTTGGCTCTGGCCAGATCCAGGAGGAACTTTTCCCAGCTCTTCCTTAAGGCTGGCAAGGGCACTCCATCGCCTGCGCTGGAAGAATTCTCCCGGCGCGCCAAGGACAGGGGGATTCCAGTGAAGGTGGTTCCAAGGAAGGTTCTAGATGGCCTCTGCAAGGGCGGTGTCCATCAGGGCGTGTGCCTGGAAGCCACGCCCCTCCGCCCCATTGGCTGGCAGGAGGCGCTGCCCCTTGAGGTAGAGGGAGGGCCCGCTTGCGAGGGGTCGCAGCTCCTTTGGCTGGCTTTGGAGGGGATACAGGACCCGATGAACCTGGGAGCCGTCCTGCGGTCTGCTCACTTCCTGGGTGTTGACAGGATTGTGATGAGTCAACGGAACAGGTAAAAGAGCACCAGGTGAATTATTTCGGGGACGGGGCTGTAGCTCAGGGGCAGAGCATTTGCTCTGAATGCGGGGAGGCAGATCCTTACCTGCCTATTTGATTCGGCGCAGGCATGAGGACTAGAATCTTAATTTGTTTTTTGCTGAACAACCAGATAAAGCATTTGCTTTGGGGGCAGAAGGTTGAGTCCCCGCCATCCTGCCTGCCTGCAATTACTTAGGAGCAAGTGCCATTAGCCTCGGTGGGGTTTACTTTGGAACAATCCTGCATCAGGCCAACTTGAGCGCAGGCTGTGGGTTGGATTTTTAATTTTTAAATTTAAATTTAAATGTGTTTAGTCTTGTTGTTGAATTGTATTTTAACTAGTTGTTTTATATTTGTGTTAGCTGCTCTGAGCCCGGCCTTGGCTGGGGAGGGCGGGGTATAAATAATAAAATTATTATTATTATTATTATAGATGCAGTTTTTTTTCATTCTCTCCGTCCCTGCGGAGACGGGTGTTGCTAAGAGAACCAGCTTGTGGAGATCTGCCGGGAAGCATTTAATAATTGTTGCCCCTACCCCGGGCTTCTCTCTTTGTAGCTGTCCCCTGACACCAGTGGTCAGCAAAGCCAGCTCGGGGGCCATGGAAGTTCTGGACGTATTTAGCACAGATGATCTTCAGGGCCTTCTTAAGGTAACAACCCCCGCCCCCCAAACCTTTTCCCTGTTGGTCTTTTAAATTAATGGTTACAGGCAACTTCCTGTACGTCCAAGGCATGCACAACTTGGAGGGGCAAAAACGGCACGAAAATAGCGCCTAGCTAGCAGTCCCACGAGCCTTTGCAAACACAATCCCACGAGTCCTTGCACTGACATTTGAGGCCTGTGGGAAGTTGGATTTTAAGCAGGGAAGTTTGGAGAGAGCGCTTGTGGTGGATTTTGGTGGTTTTTCAAGGGTTTCCAGACTGTGTTTGCAGACCTTTTCGATGGTGTTTCCGTAGATGTGATTTCGCTTAAACGCACGGTGTCTCAGAATGTAATCCCCGTGTCAATGGGAGATGTACATTGGGAGCCTGTACATTTTTATCCCGCCTTTCCTCCGAGGATCTCAAAGGGGTGGACGTCATTCTGCCTCCTTCCCCATTGTGTCTTCGCAACAACCCTGTGAGGCAGGGTAGGATCAGAGACAGAGACAGGGTCACTCAGGGAGTTTCATGAATCGGTGGGGCTTTGAGGCCTGGTCCCTCAGGTGCTAGTCTGACACTCAGACCCCAGGGGTGACTCTCCTGTGTGGGGAGATCGCAATAAAGAACACAGCGGGAGACAGAATGCGGATCCGGAAGGTCGCCCAGAATGAAAGCAGGCGCCCCCTTTTATTGAAAATTTTAAGAACTGTCAATGTTTAACCAGAGGTGCATCCTTCATCCAATGACAATTGGTCAAGCCCCAAAGAGGTGGTGTTCTTGCATAGGTCACATCCTGCCAACACCCCAAAAACCCACCATAAGGGAAGTCCCTGTTTCTCACGTTCACCATGATCATGCCTCTGTCACCTGCCCACTCCTCAAACATCCCCCTCCTCTCTAACTCGTGATCCTTGGGGTTTTTCCACCACTCTGCCATTTTCTCATTGTCTTTCTCCTCACCTGGGTCTGACCCTTCAGGCTTGGACCAGCCTCCCCTGTTCTAACCTGCTCTAACCGGTTCCATCAGGATCCTCCCAACTCTGGCCAGTCCAGTAGTGACCTGCTGCCCTCTAATGTCCCCCTGACCCAACTTGTGAATGCATGTTTATGCATACTAATGTACAGGAAGGTTTGCCAGCACTGTACGTTGTGTTTGACAGCTGAGGGTTTTGATAGCTAGCTTTTTATCTGATGCGGTTTGCCGACATCAATCTAAAATCACTGCTACACTCCTGTAGCGCTTGCAAGCAAAGCACCAGGAAAGGATGCTGGCTTGTCTGCTTTGCATGCCAAAGATGCTGGGTTCAATCCCCGGCGTCTCCACGTAGCCCCAAACCCTGGAGAGCTGCTGCCAGTCAGAGTTGACAACCCTGAGCTAGATTCAGCTTGAGGCAGCTTTCTGCGAACCCATTTTAAACCCAGAACCAAGGGGGCTAGAATCTTTGTTTCTGAGCTGGAAAGATCGTAACTCAGCGCTTTGCATGCAGACAATCCCAGCGTTTCAACTCCCAGCGTTTCCGGGTTGGGCTGAGCAAGGCTCCCTGTCTGAATCCCTGGGTGGGGGGTTGCTGCCATTCAGAGCATACTGCATTGACCCGGATAGACAAATGGCCTGACTCCATAGCAGACAGCTGGTCTCTTATTCCGCTCTGTTGCATTCTAGCATCTCCTCCGCCTTGCTTGGAGTGGCTGCTGTGCCCCGTTCGGCCACCCAGTGGCAGCGTTGTACAAGGTTTTAAAAATAAGTTGGATTTTGCTAGGTGGCCAGCCCTGAGGTCTATACGAAGTGGGGTGGGCACATAAGATTGAAAGCTGGGTTTACAAAGCTGGGAGAAGGATGGAATTTATCCGATGAGCACCTGCCAGGTGCATCTGGGCGCCGGGACACACACGACATAAGCCCAAGACTCGTCTTCCCACCAGTTGGGCATTGAGTCGGCTGGGAGGTGATTTAAAGCTGGCTGGCCTTTCAGACAATGAAAGGCAAATGGCCTAATTTTTCAGCCACCTTTTCTCTGCCCCCTTTCCTGTGGATCTGGGGAGCCTCCCCCTCCGATCTCTGCCAGCCGCCCCGCTCTGGAACGACCCAATAAAGAAGCCATTTAGAAGGTGTTGCAACTTAATTGAAACATCTGTGCGGACCGCTTCCCTCTACTATAAATGTGCAATTTATGAACATTTGGGCCATTGAGGCGCTCTGTTTAATTGGGTCCACATTGGCCAGCTTCACCTTTGCCGCAGAGCGGGCATAAATCCCAGCGTTGTTACGGCCTGGAAATGGCAGGTTTTTTTCAGAAAACGAGGCAGATTTCCCCCCCTCCCCCCTCTAAAATGGATTTTGTAGCTGGTTGTGTTGAAAGGATGAGCTGGGAGCATGTACGCAATAGCAACTTGTTTTCCTGGATCAGAGCAAAGTCTGTGTCCGGGAGGGGCACGACCTGCTTCCCTCTTGATGTCATTAGATTCCACCTCCAATCAGCCACAGCCAGCATGACCAGTGGTTAGAGATGATGGGAGTTGTAGTCCGGAAGCACCTGTGCTAAGCTGTTCCTCTACCCCCCTCTCACAGTAGCTAGAGGCAATGCCTTTCTTAATTTCCTCCAAGGAGCTCAAGGGGGAGTATGTGGCTTTACCCCGCCTTGCTTAGTCCCCACAACAACCCTGTGAGGTTGGTTAGGCTGAAAAGCAGTGACTGGTCCACGCCTGTTCCTGCAAGCTTAATGGCTGAGTGAGGATATTATTATTATTATTATTATTATTATTATTATTATTATTATTTATTACTTATAACTCGCCCATCTGACTGGGCCTCCCCAGCCACTCTGGGCAGCTTCCAACAGAATATTAAAAACACAATAAAATACCAAACATTAAAAACTTCCCTAAACAGGGCTGCTTTCGGATGTCTTTTAAATGTCAGATAGTTGTTTACTTCCTTGCCATCTGGTGGGAGGGCGTTCCACAGGGCGGGCGCCACCACTGAGAAGGCCCTCTTCCTAGTTCTCTGCAACTTGGCTTCTCGCAGTGAGGGAACCGCCCAAAGGCCTTTGGAGCTGGACCTCAGTGTCCAGGCAGAACGATGGGGGTGGAGGTGTTCCTTCAGGTATACTGGGCCAAGGCTGTTTAGGGCTTTAAAGGTCAGCACCAACACTTTGAATTGTGCTCGGAAACATGCTGGGATTTGAACCCTGGCCCTTGCCTGGCACTCTAACCACAGCTCTCCATTGGCGCTCAGTTTGATGGGCCCTCCGCTCCATCGGCTGGAGAGAGACTCCCAGCTATCAAGGGATACTTGGACTTCCTCTGGGTTTGAATTCCTGGTTGCGATGGAGGTTGGGCCCACCTCCATAGCTTGCAGATGCTTTTGGTTCTGTGTTGAGGTTTCATTTTTTGAGGTTCCTGGTAACCAATGAAGTTTGAGTTTCTGATTTGAACAGTGAACAAACAGCAAACCAGCGCAGATGTACCTTTTCCTTCCATATCATGGAGTTAAGCTGTTGTGGGAATTTATACGGAGTAATCCTCAAGTTTGCCCTTTTCTCTTGCTCCTTTCTCACCCCCCTTTTCTTCTGGAAGGCAAAATCAGAGCAAGGATGGGAAGTCCTTGGAACAGCTGCCCACACCAAGGACCAGGATTCTGTTCCCATCGTGAGTTGCTTAGATTTCCGCTGGATGAGACCCACCATCCTGCTGCTAGGTATGTAACATCGCGTCACTTAAATTTTGGGGAAGCCCTGTACAATGGTACCTTGGAAGTTGAACGTAATCCATTCTGGGAGGACTTGAGAAGGGTTGAGGACTTGAGAAGGGTTGAGAAGTCCCCGGTAGGGACTTCTGACAGGAGCTTCACAAGGTCATTTTTGATAGCGAAGCCTACCCCATGTATTCGATATTCTTCTTCAGATAGACCTTTCCAGAAGAATGTGTAGCCTCCTTTTTCTTCCTTCAGTTGTCCCTCGCCTGCTCTTCGAGTCTCTTGAAGTGCTGCAATATCGATGTTAAAACGTCACAGCTCTCTTGCAATGATGGCAGTTCTGCGTTCAGGACGCTCACTCTCTGTGTTATCTGACAAAGTCTGTATATTCCATGTTCCAAAGTTCAATTGTCTTTTACGACCCCTAGGTGGTGACCCCACTGGGCGCGGTTATCCAGTCAGGGAAAAAGGGAGGCAGACTATGTTCAGGGCACCTTTTTCTAGCCCCTCCCCCTTTTCGGGGTGAGCAGAGCGGATCCTAAACAGGGCTGCTCAGTCATGGACGCAGCTGCCGAGCTGCTCAACTGCCTTGTTCCTTGAGTCAGAACGACTGAGTCTGTATGGGTAATGGTAATAACGGGGGCAGGATCGTGAAATCTGGAAGCCCCTCTTTATGAACCGGCACGTGGGTGGTGGATTGGAGGTCTTGTGATACCCCTGACAAATGAAGGAAGCCAGGTAGCAGACTACAAGAACTTGGGTCCGGGGTGCGTTCCAGTTTTTATTTTTTATTTGTTCGATTGATGTACCACCCTTCCTCGCAAGATCTCACGGCCACCCGCAAGATAAAATATGAAGTACAGTGGTTAAGTACCCAATCGCACCCCGAAAAGTACTTAACCCGAACGGCGCTTTAGCGCATGCACGAAGCGCCAACAGAGCACTTCTGCGCATGCGCAAAGTGCGCAGAACACTTCTGCGCATGCGCGCGCAGTGGAACCCAGAAGTAAACACTTCCGGGGCCGCGGAGTACACATCCCAAAAGTACGCAAACCGCAGCGTACTCAACCCGAAGTATGACTGCAAAAGCACAAATAAGTAGCTGAAACCAAAACAACAAAATGATAGGCCCTTATTCCACAAACAAATTTGAAAGGCTGTAGAATATTGGTCAGCCAAAGGGTTATTGTGGGATATTGTACCGTAGACAGCCCTCCAGACCTTTCTAGACTCTCATCGTCCCTGGCCATTGGCCGGTCTGGCAGAGGATGCTGGGAGTTGTAGTTGCACTACCTCTGGAGTCTCACAGACGCCCCACCCCCCACCCCTGTCCTGGCTTTACCTGTGCCAAACCAAAGTATTGTGCACCCAGCGCCTGCCAGCCCATAGGCTTTTGGAAAGAGAACAGGGAAGATATCTTCCCCACTGTCCTTTATCTTCAGCACCTGGCTTTGAAGAGAGAGACTGTGTCCGAACATGGAGGGTCTCTCCCAACCCCCAGGGAGGGCAGCCGGTTCCCCTGTGTTACAGGACAGAAGTGGACTTTCCCCCTTCCACCGCCAAGGAGTCTCTCCTGAGTTATGTGCTGGGGGCTGTTTGCCCACGGCTGGGAGCATGAGAGATGCTTTGGATTATTCCGCTGCGGCGGGAAAGGCATTGGTGCCCCAGTGGTCCTGTTTCCTTTCCTTGCCAGGCTCATCTTTAACCGAAACGCTGATTGAAGCCGGGAAGCTGACAGGACGCAGTGGCGTCGCTCCCGGGGCTCAGATACCTTTTCGATTACAGGGAGGAAAGAGATACTGGCAAGCCGGGGGCGGGAGTGATGAGCTGCGGGGAAATCCATCTCCACAACAGGCGGCGGGACGACGAGCCGGGGACTCTGGTGACAGTCGGGGGCTGTTACTTTGAAGGACGGCTCGGCTCGTCCCTGCGAGGGAACAGAATCTCTTTCGTTGGGGCTGCGGAGCAGAGGGGCTCCCGAGAGCGAGCCAGCTTCTTCTCACTGCCAGTGATTTCCGCTCTCTGTTGAGCGCTTGGCAGAAGAGAAAATTGGACAGGGCAGGGAGCCTGGGAGATATGGGGGAGAGGGAGGAGCCTGCGGTTTGCAGAAAGATAGGAGAATCTGAAAATTTGCAGCAGTTGGATGGGGACAGAGGAGGCCCATCTGCCTGAGATCTTGTGATGGAGGGCGGTAGAGAAAACTAATAAGTAATAAGAATCTAATCTAGCATACTGATCTCACAGAAGCCTGCTGTCCCTGCTTGGGATTCCCCTTGACTGTTTTTCGGAGACATACATTGTGGATAGTAGCCATCGATAACCCTTTCCTCCATGAATTTGTCCCACCCTCTTTCAAAGCCCTCCAAGTTGGTGGCCATCCCTGTTTCCTGTGGGAGGGAGTTCCGCAGTTTAACAGTGTGAAGACGTCCCTCATGTCTGTCCTGACACCTTTATCATGGAGGTAGTGTTGCTGTCTCATGCTCTGGGACATTGCCATGGATCATGCCCCCCCCCAAACATCTTTTTAAAAAGCATCTCTCAAGTGTTTCTGGGTGGGTGGTCAATTTGAGGGAGATTAAATTGGACAGAGAGGGACGCGGGAGGCGCTGTGGGTTAAACCACAGAGCCTAGGGCTTGCCGATCAGAAGGTCGGTGGTTCGAATCCCCACAACAGGGTGAGTTCCTGTTGTTCGGTCCCAGCTCCTGCCAACCTAGCAGTTCGAAAGCACGTCAAAGTGCAAGTAGATAAATAGGAACCGCTACAGCGGGAAGGTAAACGGCGTTTCCATGTGCTGCTCTGGTTTGCCAGAAGCGGCTTTGTCATGCTGGCCACATGACCTGGAAGCTATACACCGGCTCCCTCGGCCAATAAAGCGAGATGACCACCACAACCCCAGAGTTGTCTGCGACTGGACCTAATGGTCAGGGGTCCCTTTACCTTTACCTAAATTGGACAGGGGAGTGATCTTGTGTAGGATATTGTTGCCTAAACCCAAGTTTATTTACCTGGGTGTTTCTGCCCTGCCTTTCAGCCCCAACGGCTTAGCAGTCTTTTTAACAAGAAAACACAAGCCCTGCCTGATAATATCCATAATCTAAAATACAAACACACCCTACCTTAAAAAGAGCCATGGGGAGTTGAAAAAGGCAACTGAACTAAACTCATTGCCTGTTAATCAAACATGTTGAGATCAGGTTCAGGGGATGAAGATGGTGATGTTAGGGGAAGAGGACCTATGGGGGAAGCATGATGCATTTCGTCTGGAGAACACAGAATCGTAGAGTTGGAAGGAACCCCAGGGGTCATCTAGTCCAGCCCCCTGGAATGCAGGAATCACAGCTTGCACAATAGCCCCGTTTTAAAATATCTAAAGGGGTGTGGCATAGAACAAACATTTATTTATTTATTCAGTTTATATACTGCCCTTCATCGGTGCCTCCCTCTTTTATTTCAATATCTTTTTGGTTCTGATTTGCTTTCAGATATTTTTTAAAAAAGAAAAGGCACGAATGCTAAACAACAACATATCCTCGCACTAATGAAATAAAAGCAGCTTTAATGCCAGATTTGCCAACTTTTTCAGCCCATAGGCACATTTGGATTTTTGAGCGAGTGTTTTGGGCTCCCACTTCCTCTGGTCCATTTTTTCACACACACACACAGATCTGGGTAAAAGTCGGAGCCTTGAAATGGCCATAGAGGTAAAAGAGGAAGTGGGAAAGAGCGCCACTCTTCCTACTTCTCTCTCCAGCTCTATGCTTTCTTAAAGGGACAGACACGATTTTATTTATGTCTCAGGGTGTGGTTTTTGTATGTGTCCCTCAGAGGCTTCACAAGCACTTAGGGCAAGACCATGAAATTAAAATCCTGGCGTTTTATTGCATTGTGTTTTGCCCGTGTGCAGGAAATGAAGGTTATGGCCTTTCTCCGGGGACTAGAAGCTTGTGCCAAAGGATGTTGACCATTTTCCCAGGGCGAGAGCTGCCGCCTGGGATTGAGTCCTTAAATGTGTCTGTTGCAGCTGGTAAGAGATTCCACCCTTGAACTCAACTCTCCTTGACGCTTCCTCCCCCCCTTGAAGCTTCTTCCTTCCTGAGCAAGCAAGTAAAATCTTGCCGACTGTTAAAACTCTTCTAATACTTTTTTGTTGTTGTTCTTTTTCTTTTGATAAAATTCTTCCTCAGGAATCCTCTTGCACTCGATCTGCAGCCAGAGAGAGACAGAGAGAGACCCGTGATGCTTCTAGAAGAAAAAACAAACGAAAACACTGGGCCTTTGAGGAACTCACCCAGAAGTCCTGGGATTAGAGGAAGCTCCATCCGGGAATATTCTGGGCCAGAAAGAAAGGATTGGAGCACAGTCCTCACTTCTACTCTCTTCCGCCAGATGGGGTTGGTGGAGCAGCCTGGCCACAAGGCATCCACAGCTGTTACGTGACAGAAGGTGTGTGTGTGTGTGTGTGTGTGAGAGAGAGAGAGAGAGAGAGACAGACAGACAGACAGACAGACAGACAGACAGACAGACAGACAGACAGAGAATGAATGTGCTCTGCAATACTTTTAGTCCTGATGCTGATTCATGATTGTTGTTGTTTAGTCGTTTAGTCGTGTCCGACTCTTCGTGACCCCATGGACCATAGCACGCCAGGCACTCCTGTCTTCCACTGCCTCCCGCAGTTTGGTCAAACTCATGTTCGTAGCTTCGAGAACACTGTCCAACCATCTCGTCCTCTGTCCTCCCCTTCTCCTAGTGCCCTCCATCTTTCCCAACATCAGGGTCTTTTCCAAGGATTCTTCTCTTCTCATGAGGTGGCCAAAGTATTGGAGCCTCAGCTTCAGGATCTGTCCTTCCAGTGAGCACTCAGGGCTGATTTCCTTCAGAGTGGATAGGTTTGATCTTCTTGCAGTCCATGGGACTCTCAAGAGTCTCCTCCAGCACCATAATTCAAAAGCATCAATTCTTCGGCGATCAGCCTTCTTTATGGTCCAGCTGTCACTTCCATACATCACTACTGGGAAAACCATAGCTTTAACTATACGGACCTTTGTAGGTAAGGTGATGTCTCTGCTTTTTAAGATGCTGTCTAGGTTTGTCATTGCTTTTCTCCCAAGAAGCAGGCGTCCTTTAATTTCGTGACTGCTGTCACCATCTGCAGTGATCAAGGAGCCCAAGAAAGTAAAATCTCTCACTGCCTCCATTTCTTCCCCTTCTATTTGCCAGGAGGTGATGGGACCAGTGATTCATGATGGCAGGGTGTAAACCCAGCCCCCTAAAACGCTATTGCATCTCAATGCGTAGCCAGGCATGTGCATAGAAAAACTTCAATCCTAAAAAAAGGTCAACCAAAGACGGCTTTTTGGCCGGCCCTCACCGCCCTTCACTTCATCAAATCTTACAAACCTCCGGTGTATTTTGATCTGTTTGTGTGTTGGCCAGTGGGAGGTGAGCTCAAGCTGGGCGGAGGAACGACCCCCACCTGATCCAACCTGCCTCTCTTAGCCTGCCGAAGGTGGTTTTGGATCCCTCTCCTCTGTAATCTCAAAGGTGGAGGGGTTCCGGGGTTGAGCAAGGGGTTAAGAACTGCATTGAGCGCAGTGCAAAAGCCCGAAAACGCTATACAGATATAGGAAGATGCTCTACTGAATCTGGCTAGTGGTCTGCCTAGGCCAGCTTTTCCTTAGCCTCTGGAGTCTTCCCTATGTATGGTGTATCGGAAAAATTGTATCCCGTTCTTGGCAACAAGGATCCATTTCAGTCATGTGTACCTTGGCCTGTAGCAAACTATTAAAAGAACACAAATGAAATGTTTCATTGGCTTTGCTCTCCCTGTTCTGCAGAAGTCTGTTTTTTTAATTAAAAAAATAAAATATAAAAATAAAATTAATAAAAACCGGGGAATTGGTGTGAAGTTTCAGATTCTTAGGAAGTATACTCTTCCCACTAGGTGGTGGTAAAGATACAGACTGCGGTTTGCTTCACTATGGGCAGAAAACAGTTTTATAGCAAGATATCATTTCATCCTTTCTTGTTTGCTGGAAGGAGATGGGAATAAAAACCATTTCTTTATCCTTGATACCAAGATCTGATTCTCCGTATTTGTGTGTGCGCGTATTTTGTAGCTCTCTGCATGAGAAACCCATTTTTTAAATAAAAAAAATGGAATGCCATTTTGAGGGCAATGATTTTTATATTATTAATGATTATTTGAGAGATTTCTAAATGCTTTTCAAGACCCCCCCCCCCCCGGCAAAAAGTGGTGTAGGAAATAAACATGAAAGTATAGCAAACTCAGAAACTTTTTCTTCTGCTTAAAAAAACACCTACTCTGTGGTAAAAAATAGCAACAGATGGTGCCAACAAAATACCTCATTGTACAAGACTGGGTGGTATCTGAGTAAGCCATGGTCGGAGCAGACCAGTTGAAATCACTGGACTTAAGTTGGACCCTATATTGTGCTATACTCTGAAAGCGGGATTGTACAGTACTACTTTAAACAATCTTGGCTCTCCGCAAAGAGTCCTGGGAACTGTAGTTTGTTAAGGGTGCTGAGAGTTAAAATTTCTAGTTTGCCGTTTTATAAGAACAGAAGGAGAGCCCTAGTGGGTCAGCCCAAACTGTTCAGAACAATGAGGACTGGAATCTTAAATCTTAAAAATAAAGGGCAGGGCTTCCACTGAATGATAGAAAATCAGACTGCGATCTACTCACAGAGTTAAAAACTGGCAGTGATCTACCCCCTTTTTGGGGTTCAGGCCAAAGTCGTCGAGTTTTTAGGAAGGAGGAAGGCCCATTTTTGGGGGGTTCGGGTCAAAGTTGTTGAGTTTTTTCAGGAAGGAGGTAAAATGCTGAGCTTTTTTTTTAGGGAAGCCACAGTTGTTCAGTTTCTTTGCGGGGAGCCAATGATCTACCAGTGATCTGCAGATGTCCAGTGATCTACCAGTAGATCACGATCTACCTGTTGGACATGCCTGAGCTAGACGGACTGACGGTACGGCCGAGTACAAGTTTGCATACTGATCTCCTATGTTTCTAAATGCAATCATTGCCTCCTCCTCCTCCTCCTCCTCCTCCATTTAATTTCCTGGGTATTTTTAAATGTCAAAAGCGTCATTTTTATAATCTTCCTTTTCCTTTCTTTTGCCTTAAGCCTGAATATAATTGTCCTTGTGATATAACTGTAGAGAAGCACACCCCAGTATTTTGTTTTAATGGAAAAGAAAAACACCCTCCCAGCTCCATTTCATAAAGGAGAATTTTAATTGTCACTTTTCGCACACATCAGCACGATTGGAAACAAGCTCCCTGATTACTTTTGTGGTTTTGTACACACACAGCCGATCTTTTGATACCTGGAGAAGGAGGAAGAATTGTTGTGATGGTAATTTGAAAGTGACTTTTCTCATCCCGGTTGCCTTGTCAGGGATTTGTTTCAGGGATGTCTTTTCCAGAAAGCAGATAATAATTTTTATGCCATCGGCGGTGGTGGTGGGAGGTTTCCCCCCGGCAACTGCTCCTCTGAAATGCTGGTTCAATAATCAAAGCGTCTCTGAAGACCAAAAATAAGAGAGCTGTTAAAATGTTTGTCTGCATATGGTGTTAGATTTTTGCCAGACTCACCTGATACACAGAGAGATCTCGGGAATCTTTCATGTCCGGTTTCATTCGGAAACGCAGGACTCTTCTGAAAGTGGAGATTCCTCGGCTTCTGAGGTTTTCATGGTCAAAATGATTTGCCAGCTTTCTCCATTCAAGACCTCTGAAGAAATTTCAAGACAGGCCTGTGATGCACTGAAAGTGTGGCCCTTCATAATCTCCATCTGGCCCCCGGGATTCATTCCCAGGCCACACCCCCTTACCCAGGCCACACCCCTCCCTGGCCCTGTGCCACACCCTCCTTGAGTGTTTGTATCTGGCTGGGCTATGTCCTTTTGCTCTGAGAACACCTCTCCCTTGCCTGGAGAAGGATCTGCGCAAGTGTTTGCAGGAGCTAGCCTGACCGCATGAAGGTAAAATTAACACCAGTAGTTCCACCAAATTTGCCTCTGGCTCTGTCTACCTACTTGCATGTGGGGAAGGACCATGGCTCGCTGGTAGAGCTCTGCCTTGCATGCAGACGGCCCTAGGTTCAATCCCTGGCATCTCCAGGATCGGTCTGTAGAGCAGGAGAGACTCGATTTCACGGTCGTGGGTTCGAGCCCCACGTTGGGCAAAAGATTCCTGCATTGCAGGGGGTTGCACCAGATAATTGCTGTGGTCCGTCCAAACTATAATTCTATGGCTGGGACACTGACACACTGGGGAGCCGCTTCCTGTTAGTGTAAAAAGGTAAAGGCAAAGGACCCCTGGATGGTTAGGTCCATTCAAAGGCGACTATGGGGTTGCGTCGCTCATCTCACTTTCAGGCCGAGGGAGCCGGCGTTTGTCCACAGACAGCTTTCTGGGCCATGTGGCCAGCATGACTAAACCGCTTCTGGCGCAACGGAACACCGTGAAAGAAACCAGAGCAGCGCACAGAAATGCTGTTTACCTTCCCGCCGCAGTGGTACCTATTTATCCACTTGCACTGGTGTGCTTTTGAAAGGCTAGGTTGCCAGGAGCTGGGACAGAGCAACGGGAGCTCACCCTGTCATGGGGATTCGAACCGCCGAGCTTCTGATTGGCACGCCCAAGAGGCTCAGTGGTTTAGACCACAGCGCCACCCGCGTCCCGCCAGTAAGTGTAGGCAATACTGAGCAAGATGGACCCAATGGTTTGACTCGGGATGAATGTTCCCAAAGCTAGCCCATAGTGCATTGTGGCCCGCAAGCTGGAAAAAAGTGGCTTCCCACCCCTGCTGTAGCTCGCCCCCCACTCGCTCTCCCCAAGGAGTTCCGAGGAGCCTTCACGGAACCCCAGAAAACCATGTGATATGTCACATCAGCGGGATTTAGAACATAAGAAGAGCCTGCAGGATCAGGCCAGCGGTCCGTCTCTAGTCCAGCATCCTGTCCTTGCAGCGGCCCAGCAAATGTTCGTGGGAAACCAGCAAGCAGGATCTGGGCGCGAGAGCCCTCTCCCCTGCTGTGACTTCCAGCAACTGGGACTCAGATGCCTCACGACCTCCAACCGTGGAGGCAGCGCATAGTTACCGTGGCTACCAGCTACTGGTACCCTCTCCTCCATCAATTGAAGAGCTCCAGGTGTGCTCCATCCGACAGCCATCACCAGCCTCACCCTCCTTGGGAGAGTTTTGCAAAAGGCCTGTTTCCCCACCTCCCACCCCACCACCCCAAAATAAACAAGTGCTGCAGGCTATTATTATATCTTGTTTTTCCCTCCTCCTTTTCAGCCGCGTCTACCTGAGTCAACGATACCTCTGGGTGCCTCGCGGAACCCTCCAGCCGCGCCAAAGCGATAATCGGCGTTTGTAAATGTAATCAACCTTGAGGTCTTGTCACTTGCGCAGGTGCAATTAACATTACCATCTGCTAATCCGTGATTAACGATGTTTACAAATATGCTACAACGTGTTGAAAAAATACGTTGGCACTTATTTCGAGACACCCCCCCCCTTCCAGGCCCACCCCCCCTCCCAGCTTCCCAACCCGCCTCCCGATTTTCTTTGGCAAATGTGAGCAGGCTCCTGGCCCATTAAGGAAAGGAAGGCGCCGGAACGCTTTTCCCGGCGGAAGTTAGCCTGTGCCCCTGCTGTTAATTTGCTGAACATTTTGATTTATTTATTTATTTAACTTTCATTTTCATCATTTAAAAGCGCTGTTAAACTTCGGAACCAGCTGTAGCAATGACAGGTCCGGGAGCTGGGGGGGGGAGGGGGTCACCCGCTGCTAAACGGGATCTAATTGCAAAGGAACCGAGGTGCCAACTGCAAATCAGAAGGGGGGGGGGCAAGGAAATCTTGGTTGCGGAATGACATATGGTGAGCTTCGAAAAGTTTTGTTTAGAAAATCTTGAAGCCCGACGTTAAGCGACGTGTTAATGAACTGGCAAGGTGTTGCTGTTTTTATTTTTATTTTTTACGGTGGAGTCATAATGAGATGTTCACAGAATTGTAGCATCGGAAGGGATTGTCTAGCCCGCTGCAATGCAGGAATCACAGCCAATACTTATTGAACTGGCAAAAGGATATTATGAGGCTTATGATGAGGATTAAAAAAATTATATTTTCATGGTATCTGTATACCACTTGACTTGTAATTAAAAAAAACTCTTTAAGTGGTTTGCAAAAAGCTTACAGGTAGAACATTCTTATATATAAGCATCGGTTAAAAGCTGGCATTTAGAAATATTAACAAGGAAAAAAGCTCAAAACACGTGTTGGCATTTTACATGTCTAGACAGGCTTGCCTAAATAAAAATGTTCTAAGCAGACACTGAATGTCAAGTGCCAGGGAGTTCCAAAGTGTAGTTACTGCCACACTAAAAGTTGGTTGGTTTGTTTTTTAACAGGGACTGCACAAATAATTGAAGTTATTTTTCCCCCCATTGCATGAATAGGGTTGTAACCAGTAAAAGTTCTGCTTGGACTGTAGACCCATTGAAATTAATGGTCCTAAGTGATGCATGTCCATTAATTTCAAGGGATGTACTCTGAGTATGACTCGTATTAGGTGCCCGGCACCCAAAGGCTGTTAGTGGAAGTACCTTGCTTGGGAAAACATTCAACCAACTGGGGGCTGCTGCTGGAAAGACCTTCTCCCTCGTCAGCAGAGGGAGCCAGAGAAGGGCCTCGGCTGATGAAAACAGGGTCCAAATGTGCTCAAGTAAAGAGAAGTGTTTTGTTAAATATTGGGATTCTGAGCCTTATAGGGCTTTGCAGGTTACAACCATCACTTATAAAGCACCTATGTTTTTCTAAGGGCTGTGCAGAGTTTATAAGTCAGGCCTTGCTGGCACAAAAGGATGTAGGCATGGGGAGGGCAAAGGAAAAGCATACAGAAGTCAGAAGCTAGTTATTGAAGTTATGTAAAATCAACAGCACAATCTAATCTGGGCAGGTGAGCCCTCAAAGGGTCATTGGTCCAATCCCCGGCAATCGCAGAATCCTTGAGATGGCCATCCAAACTCCGTTTAAACCTCCAACCTCTGTTTAACCTCAGTGAAGGAGAGCCCGCCAGCTTCCCAGATGGTCTGTTCCACTCGTCCTGTCAGAAGGTGTCGTCAGAATCTCATCCCTTGTCGTTTGAGCCCATCGGTTCAGGTCCGACCCTCCAGAGCAGAAGAAAACAAGCTTGTTCCGTCTTCCGTGTGACAGCTCTTCAGAGACTGAAGATGGCGATTATGCCGACTCACAGAAACTAGCCTGCTGCAAAAAGATAAAAATTTTGTGCCTCCCCCCTGCCCACTTTTGTGTCTGGGCCCACCCACCGCTGAGCATGCGGCCTCCAGAAACTTGCTCAGAAAGGAATGTGGCCCCTGGGTTGGAAAAAAGAAAACCCCTCCCTCCCTGGTTGACACCGGCAACTTTTAACAGTACGATGAGGTTGGCAATCTAATGGCAAGTCAAATAGGATGCGCCAGGGTTCCCATTACCCACCAGAATAAATTAGGCGCTTGTTTCTGTCAATATGTTCGTGGCTTCACCTAGGCTCATTAGTGGCTGCCTTGAATAAGAGGTGCTCATTGGAGAGGCTGCGTTTTCTCTCCATTAGCATCGCCGGCTAATACACATTTTAATATAAACACCAGTTCTAAATGGCTGCCTGGCTCCTCTTCCTAATGTTGCTTTTAAATGGAAGGTTCTGAACGGAGGAAGGGGGGGGGGGCTCTGACGAATTTCCTAGCCAATATCGGAGAGGGAGGTGAGCAAACACACATTGCCAAATATACTCCTCCTGCGAGCATTCATGAGGTTCTGGCTTTTTCTCCCAGCATTATTTCACTTTGTTTAATCCTCTGGAGCGTGCTTTTAAAAACAAAATAAATTTGGTCGTCTCATTTTCGACACAGCTCATCTTGACGTCGTGTGTGTGTGTGTGTGTGTGTGTGTGTGTGTGTGTGTGTGTGCATGCGCCAAACATTCTGCATTATAAAATGCACAGAATAGAATTGGGCTGGAGTGAAAATGTTATGTGATTGGAATAAACCCAGAATGCTTTGGGGCTGCTTTATAACATCTCCAGAAAGAATAACTGTTTGTGTGTGTTCGTTATGTTGCAGTTTAATGAGGCTTGTAGCTGAAAGATAAAGCGGTGTGTGTGTGTGTGTGTGTGTGTGTGTGTTTAGGTGGGGGGTAGAAATAGAAAACCTTGCAAACAGTGATGGGGTGGTTTTTGTTCTTTATATTACCTCTGTTTCTCTCTGTGTATGTATATCTCTCTATGTCTCTATCTCAGTAGGCAGAGCGTGAGACTCTTAAACTCGGAGTTGTGGGTTTGAGCCCCACGTTGGGCAACAGTTTCCTGCATTGCAGGGGGTGGACTAGATGACCCTCGTGGTCCCTTCCAACTCTACGATTCTATGATATATACTGTATTTTTCTTTGTATAACACGACCCCATGTATAAGACGACCCCTATTTTTGGGAGCCCTCAACAGTTGTTGAGCTTCTTTTGTAAGTTCGCTGAGCTGTTGAGCAGCTTTTTGACGATCTCCCGCTCTGGATGATGGAACTGGTGCCGTAATACACCGCATGCTGGCACTCACCAAATACTCTTCCTAATCCGAGAAGAGTGGGTAAGCAACACTTCCCTGCCGTAGCACCAGCCCTCGCTTACTTAGCATATTAACCCGTGTATAAGACAACCCTCAATTTATCACAAAAAAAAATCCAGAAAAAAGGGTAGTCTTATACATGGAAAAATATGGTGTATCTCATATATATCTCACAAGCAGAAGATTTTGAGGGTAAAACAGTGGAAAACAATAAAGCCAGAAGTTCTTGCCTTCAGAAGCCGGCGGAATGCCAACACTGATGGGAGCCTTTCATATTTCAGCAGGAAGGACATTTCGCAACACCCTGTAGAAAAGGCCCATGATCCAACATCACTAGGGGTTCTGAAAAGGACAGGGCTGGAACAAGTCCCTCTTATGAGAAACATTTGGAGCTTTTTAGTTAAGAGAATAATTAAGGGGTTGGGGTATGATAAAACTGCCTGGCAAGGCCAACACAACCAGCTAACAGAACCCTGATGATTATTGGCTTATGGTAACTTGGAGGTGGGCTTTTTCACTGGTAACACCAGCGCTCCTTGTACCTCTCCTCTGTTCAGAACGGATGGGAGAGCACACATCCAATCCTTGCATCCAATGAAAGGTGGGCATGTTTAAGCAGTGCATGTTCGATGTAGGAGGGGCCAATAGTTGCCAGATCTGGAGTATTCCATATTGTGAGATTTCAGGCTCCAAACCTGAGAGCTAAGTGTGGTCCCTGGTGACGTCACAGGAGGAGGCCTCAGATGATGTCACAGAGGAAGTCTCTGGAGATGGAGGTTAATTGGGAGAGGGGAGCGGAGGAGGGCAGAAAACACACACCTACCTGCCAGCGTGTCTCTGATATAATTTGAAGCCAGCTCCTACTAGACTGAAGCTTGCAAACTGCATACAGGGTCTTAATAATTCTTTATTATGATTGAGGGCGCTCTTGCCCACCTGCCAGCTGGAGGGGGCCAGGTGAACCTGGAGGCCTGGCAGCTTTAGGAACTGAGCCAATGCAAACAGGAACTAAGCAGGAGGGAATGAACAGTGCTTTGTCCGTTGTGGGCTGGCTATTTTTTAAAGTATGAGATATTTACTGAGACATTTCATGGGTGCTGTAGGAGCTACTGCTGGGCAAACCGGTGCCTGCGAGTGTCATGTGGATGAGCCCCTGTGTGTGTGTGTGTGAGAGAGAGAGAAACAGAGAGAGACAGAGAGAGACATACAAGTTGCAAACTCATTTTCTGCTTCTGTCTAGATCAGGCATCCCCAAACTGCGGCCCTCCAGATGTTTTGGCCTACAACTCCCATGATCCCTAGCTAACAGGACCAGTGGTCAGGGATGATGGGAATTGTAGTCCAAAACATCTGGAGGGCCGACGTTTGGGGATTCCTGGTCTAGATGAATAGGGTCAGTAGATTTCCCCCTGGTTGTTGTTGTTGTTTGCCTTGCAACACCCAAATGAGCCAAATGAAGGATGGAGCTCCCTTACAGGACTGCTGTAAAAGCTTGTGGGGAAACCCTTCTATGAATGCAACGTTTTCTCATTTCACTACTCTGCTTAGAGAAGGGGGACAAGGGCAGCAGCTCTTGGGTTCTGTGCAAAAGATAAATAAATCCTTGCAAGGAAAAAGCTAGCAGAGCAGGGAGCGCTCCCTGTCACACTTGCTTTTTATTTATAAGGAGTTTTTTTTACACATGGCAGCCTTCTAAAATGATATTTCTCGCTTATATCCTGAAGTCGCACAATGCATTCAGAGCATAAGAGCCCTGCTGGATCAGACCAAAGTCCTCTCCGCTGCATTTTGCAGTTCTGCAAATGTTGTGATGTGATTCTCAGCTGAAAACAGTGTTATCAAAATGCAAAACGAGAGGGGGAAATGCCTTTTAGAAATCAACCTTTTGAGAAGAAATGTGTTTGGAAGTGTTGAAAAGGAGACTGAAAACAGCCCTGAAATACCTCCACAAATGTGGGTTTTTGCACGGCTTTGACAAATCCACAGATTTGAGAAGAAACGAGACAGAAAGGAGTTATGAGTGAACACACCACTGTTGTTTATTTAACATTATTAATTTCATTTATGAACCGCTTCCTGCAAAGTACCTCGAAGCAATAGATCTGCACTGTTGTGCGTATGGAAAATTAGAACAGTGACACCTGTAAAACACAATTGCATATATAAAGCTATTTCAGATAAATTCTACTTGGAAGGCTTGTGGAAAGAAGAGGGGACGTGAGAAAAATGACACAGACCTAAGGCCACGAATCAAAATGCAGAGAATTTTATTTTGGGGGGTGTCAATATCGGTTCAGTCAACAAGTTGGGGCTGGCCTGGCCGCCTGCTGGCCACACTCTCAGCGCAAATCCCACCCCCCCAAGAACAAAAATAACTGACGGAGTCATCAATAGCAGGCACAGCTGCCTATTGATCCCCAGTCCAGCCCGGGCAGTGATGCTCCAAGCTACAAAACAGGCTCCTTCTCCCTAGTGACTGGACTGACTATTGACAGATTGAATTGGCTATCGGGGTCCTGTTATGGGAGCAGACGGCTGCTGGATGGGGAATCGAGTTCGGGGTGGGTGGGGAGGCGAGAGGGGCCGTGCGGGGGGCTTGCGTGAGGACCAAGGAGCATGTGCTGGTTTCAAAGATTATTGCAAAACTGCCAAACCTAATACCTCCATCCTCAGGCTTCTTGACCCCGGACCTTACATAGGAACTCAGGAAGCTGCCTTATGCAAGTCCATGTATATCACCAGTATTGTCTTCACTGACTGGCAGAGGCTCTCCGGGATTTCAGTGGAGAGGGGGATACTCCCAGCCCAACCTGGAGACGCCATTGTGGTTTGAACCTCCCCGGTGCCTTTTGCATGCGGAGCAGGTGCTCTCCTCCTGAGATCTCTTCATCTGGAAACGGGCTAAGATTCTAGTCCTCATGCCGGTGCTGAATCCAATAGGAAAGTAGGGAGCTGACATAGTCGCTGGTCGGTCTAGCTCAGTATTGTCTACACTAACCGGCAGTGGCTCTCCAGGGTTTCAGATAGGGGACATTCCCGAAGGAAATGCCAAAGAATGAACCTGGGGCAAAACAGTTGCTTTGTCCACTTAGCTGTGGCCTTGGTTTCCTGGAGCATTTTCTGCTCCAAAATGGCAGCCTAGAGTGATAGGTTGGCAGGTAAATACACCCCACTCAGTGCAAGTCTGTGCCACGTTGCTGCTGGTTGTGGACTTAGGTCCCTGAGCTTTTGCATTATGGATATCCGTCAGGCAGGTAGGTGTGTGTGTGTGTGTGTGTGTGTGTGTGTGTGTGTGTGTGTTTATATATATATATCCCCTGCATTCCCTCTGTGATTGATCCTAAATGCCGGCCATATTTTTTTGGTAGTAAACAATCTCCCAGGCTCATTTCTTAGGGGAGAAGCAGCTGGTCAAGAGCTTTCCCTGAAATTGAATATTATAATGATTTTCAGATAGGAAGGGGTGGCGGCGGAATGATTTACATAATAATCTTTTATAGAGGCCAGTAGCTGAAATACCTACTGAGAAAATGCTCATTCGCCCATCTATTTGGAACAGACACACACACATACACACACTTTCAAGTGGTTTAACTATAAACAAACTCTCCACCAGTTCAGAATCATGGAAAAGAAATGCCAAGCCTCCGCTCTCTGGCCAAAGGATACTAAGCCACATATGCAGGGCTCAACTCGTCTGCAGGGGCACCTTTGGAGTGGGACTGTGGTACCCTCTGAAAGAGAGGCTGCAGGAAGGTTCAGCCCAATGATATCCAGGGGACCCACTGGGATCAGTGGTGTAGCAAGGTCAGGTGGTACCCGGTGCGGAAAATTTCTCGTCACACACCCCACATTGATATATTTTATTTTTCCCCCTGCAAAAATGGTTTGACTTTATTTCATTTTTTTGCGGAGCCAAAGTTATTGAGCTTTTTTGGGGGAGCCAAAGTTGCTGAGTTTTTTTACCCACCTCCCGCACCCCCCTTGCGATGCCTCTGACTGGGATGCAACCATTTGGCCTCTTCTGTTGACACATTGTGGCCTTTTGCTCCTCCGAGCTGGAGGAGGAGTGAACCAAGTCTGGGGCTGCTGTGTGGCCAACGGGGGTACTGGACCAGACCCTTGATGCAGGACGCCTCTGAATTGAGTTGCTTGGAAGACCAGTCATGCTTGTGGGCTTCTCCTTGGGGCATCAGGTTGGCCACTGCAAGAACAGGATGTTGAACTAGATGCACCCTCTTTCGTTTGACCCAGCTGCAGGAAGGAAGCGAGAAGGTCAAAGGGCCCCCCCATCTACTCCAACATCCTGGTCTCACAGTGGCCAATTTGATGCTTCAATGAGAAGCTCAAAAAGCAGGATGCCACAGCATCTTCCCCCACTTGCGATCACCAGCAACTGGTATTCGGAGACACATTGCCTCTAACAGTGGAGGCAGAATGTCACCATCATTACTCAAAGCCATGGATAGCCCCACCCTCTTTGAATTATTTGTCCAATACAGGTGGGTGGTCATCTCTGCTACGTACCTCTTGTGGGTGTGAATGGCATAGTTTTAGCTGTGTGAAGAGGTCTCCCCCCCCCTTTGCCTATCCCGAATCTCCCAACATTCAGCTTCATTTGATGGTCTCAGGTTGTAGTACTGGCAGCTCCCCATTTACGCAGGGGTTACGTTCCGAGGCATTACGCCTGTTGGTGAAACCACATATACTTGAAACCCATCAAAACAGCTGGCAAACATCACATTCCACCCCTGTTCTGCCCTTTTAGTGACGTTTCAGTGACATATTTATGACATTTCCGGGTCACCTCCGGGTTTGGGGTAATACATCTTGAATGTGCGTAAGCAGTGGGCTGCCTGTAGTATGAGAGAAGGAGATGATCCTTTTACTTAATCTGAAAGGCCTTATCTTCATGCCCTTATGCCGCTGTTTCAGAGCCAACAGAGCTCAAGAGCTGGTGGTTTGGAGCCCATCAAACTTCAAAATCCAGGACTTGGAGGACCTGGGCTTAGACCCTCACAGACTCTATTCCCTGAGCCTTGCTTCTCAGAGGTGGGGCAGCCACTGTGGTACTGGACTACAACTCCCTTCAACCCCAGCCATTGGCCATGTTGCCCAGGGCTGATGGGAGTTTGAGTCCAGCCACCTCCGGAGACGCAATGCTGGCTATGACTGCCTTAGAACAATCTGGTGATTCTGGTGCAAAGCAAAAAGTGATTGTCTGAAGGCCAGGACGTTGTCTTCCTAAGAGCTTTGTCTAAAGTGCACCAGTGGAGCCAATTTAAAAGGCTTCCATCCGTCTCTGGCCTATGTTGGAGCCAGAGCCTCAATGGGAGCTCTCCGTGGTGCTGAAACCACAAGCCTGCCTTGCTGCTGTGGGTATCTGGCAGAAGCGGGTCAGATCCTCAGGTGACAAATAACAACCATGCAAACCTAACAGGTCAACTCAAAAGTAAGTTCCACTGAGTTCAACAGGGCTTGCTTTTGTTTGGTATAGGATAGGGTATAGGATTGCACTTCAACCGTTCTAAAAGGCCCACGGCAATTTCCCTTGTAACCCTGTGCTGAATGGGTCTTTGATGGCCTGGTTTATAGGGAGTCTCCTTGCAACCTTTTCTTCCAGAATGGCTCCTGTGCCAGTCTCCCCAGGAAGTGTGCCTGATTATTCCAAAAAGATGGGAAACTTTCCCCAATTTAATGTTATCTTAATAATAAAAAGGGGAAGGGCTATAAGTTCAGTGGTAAAACATCTGTTTTGGATGTATGAGTCCCAGGTTCAATCCCTGGAATCTCCAGGAAGAGCTGGGATAAACTATCTCTCACCCTGGAGCTAATAAAATAAGAACACAAAAGAGCCCACTGGATCAGGCCAATGGCCTCACAGTGGCCAACCAGGTGCTTGTGGGAAACCTGCAAGAAGGACCCAAACACCAGAGCGCTCTCTCCTTCTGCAGTTTCCATCAGCTGATCTTCTCCTGCAGGAGCGAGTTCCACAGTTTAACAGGCAATACTGAACTACATGGGCCAAGGGTCAGACTCGGTATACGTTTTTGAAATATAGGGCTGTATCCAACTGAGTTGCACTCCAGGTACACCCATCGAAACTAGCGGGCCTAAGTTAGCCGTACCCATTTAATTTGAATGGGTCTACTTTGAGTAGGGCTAACATTGGCTAGGCCCCAGAGGGCCTTCTGTGCCCATTTCATGCCCTTGCCTACATGGGCTCTCTAATGTACTGCATCCCAATGTCTTTGAGACTCTGTAGGCTTGGTACATTTGTGCACAGAAGGTTACAGGCTTATTAAAAAATGGGGTGTTTTGTCCTGTTTTCGTGGTGGGGGAATGGGTGTCAAAACAGATGTGAAAAAAAACCTTCCTTCGATTTCCAAAGGCTGCCCGGGGAATATTGTTAACTAATTATTGAAAACAGAAGAGGGGGGGCTGCCTTCCCTTTTTTTTTTTTGCATTTTACGTGGTCTTCCCCCTCAACAGCTGAGTATTTAATTAGGGCTGATTGTCGTTAGCATGTTCAATAACTACTCATTAGATAGGGGGAGGTATCCACTGATCCAACATAGCTCGGAGCGCAGGAGAACGGAGGGTGTCCGTAATTAAGGACGCAATTTATTTTAGCAAGTCATGTGTACAGAGGCAAAACACTTTAGCTTAATTTTTTTTTTCAAGGTTAAAGGGTAGAGCGATTTTGTTTGCTTCCCCTTTAATAAAAGGTCACAAGAGCTTTTGCTTGAGGTCTGTCTTAACTGCCTGATGGCAGAAGAGATCTTCACTTTCCTGATCTGGGATGGAGGAGGTTTGCAATGATGCGCTTAGGTAATTTTAGGCTGTAGAAGTGTGGTGTAGTGGTTAGAGTGTGGGGGCTAAGGCCTGGGAGACCAGGGTTCAAATCCCCACAGGGCCATGAAGCGTCTCTCTGCCTAGCCTACCGCACAGGATTGTTGTGAGGATAAAAATGGAGTCGGGAAGAATGTCAATCATAGAATCATAGAATCATAGAGTTGGACGAGACCACAAGGGCCATCTGGTCCAACCCCCTGCCAAGCAGGAAACACCATCAAAGCATTCTTGACATATGCCTGTCAAGCCTCTGCTTAAAGACCTCCAAAGAAGGAGACTCCACCACACTCCTTGGTAGCAAATTCCACTGCCGAACAGCTCTTACTGTCAGGAAGTTCTTCCTAATGTTTAGGTGGAATCTTCTTTCTTGAAGTTTGAGTCCATTGCTCCGTGTCCGCTTCTCTGGAGCAGCAGAAATCAACCTTTCTCCCTCCTCTATATGACATTCTTTTATATATTTGAACATGGCTATCATATCACCCCTTAACCTTCTCTTCTCCAGGCTAAACATACCCAGCTCCCTAAGCCGTTCCTCATAAGGCATCGTTTCCAATCAAGTGGTGGCACTCTCCCCCTAGGAGGAGTTAACCCTTTCCTGCATGCAACACTCCTCCGCCGACCGAGAAAGAAGTTTATGTTGATGTGAACTGCCCTGAAACCTATGCTGAATGGCAGTGTACAAATTTAACAAACAAACAAACAAATCTATTTTTAGTTTATTGGCTTCTTATCTTCTTTTTTTTAGAAATGAAAAAATAATAAAAACACACATTTTTATTAAGTTTTTTATTTTATTAATCCTCCATGACTAATTTTACTAATTGCAAATTGTAAATAGTGAGTAGTGGGTTGTTGTTTTTTGATGTAAGTTTTTTTTGTAAATTTCCGTTATCTGGTTTATACATTTTTTGTTATCTCGCTCTGTAGTGCTGCTGTAGTCTAAGGGCTAATGAAATAAGAGTTCTTCTGTTCCACTTCGAATTGTGCCCAGAAATGGACTGGAAGCCAGTGGACCCATTGTAAGAAGGGAGTGTTTTCGTTCTCCTTGTAACTGGCTCCGGTCAGCAATCTGACCAGATCTCTACATTTTAAAGGAGGATACACTCTTGCAATTGGCTCATATCTTTTGGAGTGAGAGAAATCAGGGCCTCCAATTGTTCTGCAAATATAGCTTGAGTTAAGAACTGGTTATCTCTCTGTTTCTCGCCCTAGGCGACGTCAGCGGTGGATTTATATATGGGTGCCTGTGCATGTGTACACAATTTGCCTCTGCTCCAGACCCTCGACAGAGCGCGAAGGAAAACCTTGTACGCGTTGATTTCTGAATAGCTCCTGACAAGAACTTTGCATTTCCGTGAAATTATCTTGGCGTGCATAATTTCTTTATTTATCCCCTCCGCAAAGTTACGGGTGTGTTAAAAACTGCTCCTGCGCCTGGAAATACTGCTGTTTATCATTCAGTGCCTTTGGACACACCTCCCCACTTTCAAACCCCCCCCCCCCCCAAGCAAATTGAGCTAAACATTTACACAAAAGCACCTTTATCTCTCTAGATGGAGCTCTGTCTGTACGCAACGGTGCGAAACCGTGGCAAAGGATTTCCGTTTCCCCCATTGCTAGGTGATAGGTATCCTTTGTTAGCAGAAAACGTTGCTTTCTGAATCAGAGTCATCTCCTACATAACATACCTTTCCACACAAGGTGGCCGAAATCTGGGGTGCCCTCTTCCGGGTCCACAGCCTCCCTGGAAGTGTTTTTCGGGGGGGGGGGGGGGAGTAGCGATCTTGCGTGGCTCCCCAAAACACACAGTGTTTGCCCTAAAAAAGTGCAACTTGAAATCATACGAGATCCCAGCAGCCATTTTGGCTGCTGTACTCTCGTAAGAAAAAATGGGGTGTCTCATTTTTTTTCTGGGGCGGTTCTCTGGTATGATATAAGGCTCCTTGGGAAATAACTTTACAGCTTAGGCCCCAGGCTATCAGAAGGACCCTGTTCTCTCATATAATGCTGCCTTGGCCCTTTCTCTCAGTCCTGCCACCCTCGCAGGCACGCTTAGTGGAGAAGCGAGAGATGGCCTTCTCGGTGGCTGCTCCCAGATTTTGGAATTCCCTCCCTAGAGAAGCTAGACGGGCTCCCTCCTTGCTGTCCTCCTGCCAGCAAGGGGCTACTGTTTTATTCTGACAGGCCTTTGGGAACTGACTTCTTTTAAAAATGAAAGTGCTTTTAATACTGCCGTGTCATTACCTGAATTTTAAATGTTGTTTTAAATAGAGTTTAAATAGAGTTTAATTACTTTTTAATGATTCTCTTTCTTATGCTTTTTTTGTATTTCACTTGTCTCGTTTTAATTTTTGCAAGCCACCTTGTATAAGATGGTGGGGGTGGGGAAATGCAGGCTATAAATAAATATAATAGTAAGGTTTTTTTTTTAAAGCAGGGTTTGAGGTGTGCGGTTCTTTTAAAGATAAAACGGGACAGCATGAGATAGCAAAGGCTGGATGCTGTCAGTGGACATTTTATGACATAAAAAACCACATGGGTGTCAATAACGGTGGGGGGGGGGCTGAATCTTACATTCAACGGTGTTTACATATGAAATATGCAAAATGTTTCCAAAATAAGTTAGATCAGCTAAAGTGTCATTTCCCAAAACTTTTAGGACTCATCATTTTAAATCAGGTCCTGCTTGTGGATTCCCCACAAGTGTCTGGTTGGCCACTGTGAGAACAGGATGCTGGATTAGATGGGCCACTGGCCTGATCCTGCAGGGCTCTCCTTATGTTTCGAACAACACCTAAAGGTCTAGAAGTTCCCCATCTTTGAGCTGACCCCCTGGCCCTCATTTACCAGGACACAGGACCGGCGAGAGAATTCTGCACACTTAGGCAATCTTTCAGATTCCAGCCCCCTCTCTGCAGCTCATTTAATAAACACGCAGCTCCATGGGAATGCCAGGATTTATCGTTCAGAGGGGAAGTGTTTAGACCAAAGGCTGGCTTCCATTGTGTTAATTATGAAAATGTAAAGATAATCTATATTTAATGTCAACTTTTTGTCAAATTTGCAGAAGAATTAGGAGGGGAGATGCATGGGTTGGGGGGGTGGGTGGGAGTGTGACATGCGAATGGAGAACAAGGTGCAATTAAAACTCCCGAAATGTAGTGGAGACTAATTGGGAAGGGATGACAAATATAGTTATCATCGTCGACTAATTAGCGGGGCCTGCTTCAGTGTTTCTGCGCTTGATTAATCCTGACTATGTGTTAATAAGTTATGGGAGCTGGGTTGTAACTTGCGAATATACACTATTTGCTTGGCCATCCAACTGGGTAGGGACACGGGTGGTGCTGTGGTCTAAACCACTGAGCTGAGGGCTTGCTGATCGGAAGGTTGGCAGTTCGAATCCCCGTGATGGGGTGAGCTCCTGTTGTTCGGTCCCAGCTCCTGCCCACCTAGCAGTTTAAAAAGCACGTCAAGTGCAAGTAGATAAATAGGTAACGCTCCGGTGGGAAGGTAAACGGCATTTCCGTGCGCTGCTCTGGTTTCGCCAGAAGCTGCATAGTCATGCTGGCCACATGACCCGGAAGCTGTCTGCGGACAAACATCGGCTCCCTCGGCCTATAGAGCGAGATGGGCGTGCAACCCCAGAGTCATCTGCGACTGGACCTAATTGTCAGGGGTACCTTTACCTTTACCTTTTACCAACTGGGTAGAAGGATGGTCTCCCTGGGCCTGCACATGTAAAAAAAGGTCTTGTGAAAAAGGTGCTATGTCATGTTAGCTGTGGAGGATTCTGGGACAAACTATTCCTTAAACCAGAAAGACTACTCTGGATGTAGCGGCCCACATAGCAGGGGCGGTGTCATGCCTCGCCCTGACCTGCTACCAGACAGAGAGTCCTCGGAGGATGAAGCTGAAGAACTTGAGGAGCAGGCAGGGCTCCCCTGCATCCCAAAATCGGAACCCTTTTTTTGCAGGGGAAGATAACTTCCCAGGAAATGATGGCTTGGCGCGATGGCTATTATTCTGGTTGCACTGTGGCTGAAATCACGAGTGGGAGGAATGCTATTGCATTCAGGTCCTACTTCCTGGCTTCCCACGAGGCAACTGGTTGGTATCAGGGACTGGCTGGATGATGAGGAGGGGTGGGAGACACCAGCCGGGGGAAACCCCCAAGGGAAACCCCAGAGGAGGAAGGCTCAGAGCCCAGGGATTGGGGGTGGGACACCGAGGAGGGGTCAGAGAAAGAGGATTGGGAGGATGGGCTGAATGCTGAAGGGGCAGCAGGGTTTGGTAAGCAGGAAGAGCCGGTGGCAGGGAGCAGTTCAGACTCTGAGGCTGAAGCAAAGGTGGTGGTCAAGAGCAGGGGTCAGCAGACTTTTTCAGCAGGTGGCCGGTCCACTGTCCCTCAGACCTTGTGGGGGGCCGGACTATATTTTGAAAAAATATATGAATGAATTCCTATGCCCCACAAATAACCTAGAGATGCATTTTAAATAAAAGGACACATTCTATTCGTGTAAAAGCACCAGGCAGGCCCCACAAATAACCCAGAGATGCATTTTAAATAAAAGGACACATTCTACTCATGTAATAACATGCTGATTCCCGGACCGTCTGAGAGCCGGATTGAGAAGACGATTGGGCCACATCCAGCCCCCGGGCCTTAGTTTGGGGACCCCTGGTCAAGAGGATCCTGTAGAATCCAGGGAGTCTCCCTCTCCAGCTGCAATAAACTCCCCTCTTTCCTGGTCTCCAAGAACATGCTGAATAATTAGGAGGGCAGAATTATGTACAGAAGCTGTACAGAAGCAGCTTGAGACTGCTTGGGAAACATCTGGGAGAGGAGGAAACTTAGATGGGGTAGAAGACAGGAACCTTCAGGCCTGGCAGTTGAAGGGGCAAGACTGGTTGGAAAGTGTTGTCAAGTTGTATGCCGTTAACTTCATTGCCTTGTGTCTTTCATGCTGACCTGTTTCTGACTCCAGCCCTGACAATTGGCCACTGGGATAGCAGGATGCCAGGCTAAGATTTAGCCTGATCCAGCAGGGCTCTCCCTATGTTCTTATTAGCTAGAAACCGATTTCGTGCTGGAAACATGTGCAGGGCGGAGTATTTGCTTGTGCCCACTTAGTCAAGCCAAACGTCAATTAAAATTAGATCTGATGCCCCGATAAGGCAATTGCGAGCTCAACAGCTGGGAGAAAAATGATCTTAGCTTTCCTCCATCGTTCAGGGTGCAGGGACATGCCAAAAAAACCCGCAACCCAACTTGTAACACTAGATCAACTCGGCTGACACATCCATTGTGTCTGGAGATTTACGCCTTTATCTTTTTCCGTTGAAAGGTAAGACTAATAGTAAAATGTTAATGCCGTATTCTGGGTAATGCCATACATAAACGAATTACATCACACGTGGACGTAGATAAATCACAGCAGAATTCAGAAAGTAAATTGGTTGGATAATGCACAAGTACTGTATAGCAACTGCGTAGGATTGGGGCGGGAGGAGGCAGAAAGATAGCTCTCCAGCCTCCCACTTGCTGCACATAGACAGAGGCTCTTACTTGGAAGTAAGAAAGAGATATTTATTCAGGCCAATAGTGGTACAGGCTCAAGCTGAAGACAGAGGGCTCAGGCATCATAAGTTTCAGGAGCAGGGCAAGAAGTTCAGAACTGCATGGAATAGATGAAGATGTCCCAACAAATTTTCCCACCCTTCTGCCAAGTTCTTAAAGGTGGGGTGTGACACACTTACTGGAGAGATGCTCACCTTGTGGGAATATTGAGACTGCAAACACAAGCTTCCTTGGCGCAGGTGAGTCTGCTCCCTTTTCCAAAATGTTTGGAGTCAGGGTGAAAAGGAGAGAGCCTCTCCTACTCCAATCCAGGTTCCCAGCATTCATTCTCTCCCTCTGTTTCTTGTTCTTCCTGAGTCAGAGCTTTCCAACCCAAGCAGGGAAGCTTTAGGTCCTTGTGATCTCATAAATTCAATTCAGTTCACTTTTAAAGGCAAACCCACCTAACCCAGACTTTCCAACAATCGTATAAGGACCAAAACAGAGTTATCCTTCGAAACTGGCACTTCTCCAAATTTTGCACTGCTGTTCTTTGGTCAAATAATGTGTACATAATAATAATAATAATAATAATAATAATAATAATAATAATAATAATAATATATTATATACCCTGCCCATCTGGCTGGGTTTCCCCAGCCACTCTGGGCGGCTTCCAACAGAAGAATAAAATAATTGATTAAAAATTAAAAGCCTCTCTAAACAGGGCTGCCTTCAGATGTCTTCTAAAAATCTGGTAGCTGTTTTTCTCTTTGACATCTGATGGGGGGGGCGTTCCACAGGGCGGGTGCCACTACCGAGAAGGCCCTCTGCCTGGTTCCCTGCAACTTGGCTTCTCGCAATGAGGGAACTGCCAGAAGGCCCTCGGTACTGGACCTCAGTGTCCGGGCAGAGCGATGGGGGTGGAGACGCTCCTTCAGCTCTACTGAGCCAAGGCCATTTAGGGCTTTAAAGGTCAGCACCAACACTTTTAATTGTGCTCGGAAAAGTACTGGGAGCCAATGTAGATCTTTCAAGACTGGTGTTATGTGGTCTCGCCAGCCGCTCCCAGTCACCAGTCTAGCTGCCGCATTATGGATTAGTTGTAGTTTCCGGGTCACCTTCAAAGGTAGCCCCACGTAGAACGCATTGCAGTAGTCCAAGCGGGAGATAACTAGAGCATGCACCACTCTGGAGAGACAGTCTGCAGACAGGTAGGGTCTCAGCCTGCGTACCAGATGAAGCTGATAGACAGCTGCCCTGGACACAGAATTGACCTGTGCATATACTAGGTGGAAGGGTCTGTTTTAAAAAAAACAAACCCACATATCAGTGAAAATAAAACAAAAATGCGTTGTTTTAGGGGAAAATTGCTTTGCAAATGCATATGTCTGTTGGGCAAAATTGTATATAAACATATGCCTCTGGGGAGAAATTCGCATTAGAATACAGATGAATTACCATTGGGGTTAAAAACAAAACAAAACAATTTTGCATTCTGATGTGGAAATGCAGAGGACTTAACTTATACTGGGAAAATGAGAAGATGAAAGGAACCGAAATGGAAAGGGTTGTCCATCCCTAGGGATGGTCACTGGTATTGACAGTTTAGATGCTACATTGCACCAGCTCAGTCACATTCGCATCATGCATTTAAAGCTGTATCATACTGCTTCCAAAAGTCATGGCTTCCCCCAGAGAATCCTGGGACCTGTAGTTTGTTAAGACTGCTCAGAGTTGTTAGGAGACCCCTACTCCCCTCACAGAGCTACGTTTCCCAGAGTATAATAATAATAATAATAATATAATAATAATAATAATAATTATTATTATTATTATTATTTATACCCCGCCCATCTGGCTGGGTTTCCCCAGCCACTCTGGGCGGCTTCCAACAGAAACATTAAAATATACTAATTTCTTAAACATTAAAAGCCTCCCTAAACAGGGCTGCCTTCAGATGTCTTCTAAAAAATATGGTAGCTGTTTTCCTTTTTGACATCTGATGGGAGGGTGTTCCACAGGGCAGGCGCCACCACAGAGAAGGCCCTCTGCCTGGTTCCCTGCAACTTGGCTTCTCGCAATAAGGGAACCGCCGGAAGGCACTCCTTGGAGCTGGACCTCAGTGTCCGGGCAGAACGATGGGGGTGGAGACACTCCTTTAGGTATACTGGACCGAGGCCTTTGAAGAGGGATTGATGGTTAAATAACTCTGATAACTGTACCTCTGTACCCCCCCCCAAATCCTAGGAACTATAGCTCACCCCTCACTGAGCAACTCCTAGCACCTTTAACAAACTACAGTTCCCAGGGTTCTTTGGGTGTGTGTGTTGCTTTATGTGTGTTAAACATGCTTTCAATGTGGATATCCTCCTAGGCTCGTCTCCCTGCCAGCAAATCGAATGCTCATTGAACAGCCGACCGTGAGCTAATCTCATGCAAACAAATCGGGATGGATACTCAGTGAACAAGTAGCCTGGAAGCAACCTGTGTCTCTTTTTAACCCTCTCTATTGCGGGTGGTGCTGTGGGTTAAACCACAGAGCCTAGGGCTTGCAGATCAGAAGGTCGGCGGTTCGAATCCCCGCGACGGGGTGAGCTCCCGTTGCTCGGTCCCAGCTCCTGCCAACCTAGCAGTTCGAAAGCACCTCAAAGTGCAAGTAGATAAATAGGAACCGCTACAGCGGGAAGGTAAACGGCGTTTCCGTGCGCTGCTTTGGTTCGCCAGAAGTGGCTTTGTCATGCTGGCCACATGACCCGGAAGCTGTACGCCGGCTCCCTTGGACAATAATGCGAGATGAGCGCCGCAACCCCAGAGTCGGTCACGACTGGACCTAATGGTCAGGGGTCCCTTTACCTTTATCTTTTAGAAACTTGATTATAGTTCTGGAATGATTATAGATAGGTGCAGGGAAAGAATGTGCCGAAGTGAAATTTTGCTGTTTTGTGTATTAAAAAAATGGAAAGGCTCTTTGGTGAAAACGTGCCTCAAAACCCCCACCCTGCACCACTGCCACCCACCATACCCCTCCCCCCAATAATTATTATTTTGCTGGTGGTGGGTGAATGTGTTCGTCCGTGGCAATGCTCTATTTCTCCTCTCAGAGACAACCCAACCCCTTGGCAAGCGAGCGGAGCCGTTCTAAGTGTGTGTGTGTGCGCATGCTGAGGGTGAACTTAGCTCCGTTGCCATGGAAACGCTGCTCGGGCAAGGGTGCCTGCTTCCTGTGCGCAAGGAGTCCCGTTGACCTCACTTAGAATTATTAGCTTTAGCCAAATAAAATAATTTGTATTAATAAAGAGGCCATTTTCTCTCGGCTCCCAAGCGCGCCTTCCCCCAGAAGGCAGAGTGACTCCTTAATTACACTTTTAACGGCGTGGTGATTAATGTTCAATATGCAATACCCCGTTTAAATAAGTCACTTATTAACACCTTTAATATGTTTTAATTCCGCCGCCCCCACCTCCCCACTTTGCTGTCAAATTAGCAGGCCGGCTTATGGGCTGTGGGGTCCGAAGCCTCGCCACACCGACACGGCCGACTGTTTCGTTCGAGGCACTAGATGGTGCTCTTATACTATTAGACAATGCCCTTTCCATCCCGAAAAATAGCCAAGGCTTGTTTTCCACAGCAAGTGTGTTATGAGTTAAGAAGGGAATGTTCTGCTTTGTATGTTAGGAGACAGAGGTGGAAAAAATGGGCTTCAACTAGCGGCGAAATAAATCTGGTTTCCACCCCCCCCCCAACCTCACGCTCCAAAATTCTCCTCAGAATTTTCCTCTGTGAATATTCACCGGCTCCTTTCTTTCTCTGGCATGTTCCAATCCCGCACCACACCCTTAATGTCTGTATTTCACATCTGATAATATTTGGGTTTCAATGTGCAACATTTTGACAGTTTGACAGGTCACGCGGCGGCATACATCCGATGCTTGCTAAATGGGAAACGGTCAAGAAATGCCAAGTAGTCTAAAGCACTTGAATCCTGAGGTAAAAATCCTTCCCTGGCCAGAATATTTTCAAAAAAAGAGCTCCAAGTTAAAGCATCTGCGTTCAATATTTGAGAAGTTAGTGTCTTGTGAGTAATAGCTTCTAGCTTATCCTCGAGCCCTTAAAAAGCACTTGAATCTGGAGTTAAAGATTCTTAGTTTTCTCCAAGATGTGATTTTATTTCATTTCTTTTAAAAAAAGAATTCCACGTTAAACCATTTGTGTTTAATATTTGAGATGTTGCTGACTTGTGAATATTAATGTGAATCCCTGAAAAAGCACTTGAGTTCTGAGGTAAAAATTCACACATATCCCAGAAGATTCCCCCCCCCTATTTTAATTCCCAGTTAAACCATTTGTGCTCAATATCTGAAATATTGGCAACTTATGAATATTGGTTTCTAGCTGTAACAGGCGCTCCTGTTCAAAATGGCTCATTGTTTCAGTTTTAAACAAGGCCACCTCATACTTGGCCTCCAGCTCTTTATGTTGCCTCTTATTTGTTTTTTCTCTCAACTAAAAAGTCCCAAACTCTGCAACCTTTCTTCACAGGGGACTTTCTCCATCCCCTTGACCATTTTGGTTGCCCGTTTTGAGGTGAGGTGACCAGAACGTACACTATTCCAATGCGGTTGTACCATAGATTTGTACAATGGCATTATGACATTGGCCGTTTTCTTTACAATTCCTTTTAAAAGAATCACTCCTCGGAATTTGCTGTTTTCCACTGTAAACGGGGATGATGGGATTTGTAGTCCAAAGCATTTTGAGGGAATCAGGTTGGGGGGAAAGCTGATAAAGGAGAAGGAAGGCTTAAGAGAGAATTCGGAATTTGTACACAACATGGTCCCTCCCTGGTTACCCATTCCTGGTCCACTGGATAGATTTAGTATGTGTGCATGTGGACAACACAGTACCCCTTTAAAGGTGAACTTATCAAATTCGCACTTTCTGGAGTACTGTATTTTTCCATGCATAAGACGCCCCCATGTATAAGACGCCCCCTATTTTGGGGGACTCCAAACTAAGAAAACACCCCCTCAGCACTACCCATGTATAAGACGAGCCCCATTTTTAAACCTAATTTTTTGGTTAAAAAACCCTAGAAATTATACACTGAAAAATACGGTAATATGAGGACCGAAGACACAGCCAGCCTTTGGAATTTGCATGTATCCAAATTTTGCAATGCAGTTCCCCAACCAAACCACGTTTACAAAAACATGTACATTAGGGGAGAGCGTCAACAGAAATTGAGATACTAGTGAAAATGACGTAAAAAAAAAAAGCATTATGTTAGGGGAAACGCCTTGCGGAAATGTGCACATCCCACAAATAGATATGTGCTTATGTGGAGAAATTCACACCAAAATGCTAATACATTCCCATGAGGATCTTTTATAGATAGATAGATAGATAGATAGATAGATAGATAGATAGATAGATAGATATAGATGATAGATGATAGATAGATGATAGATAGATGATAGATAGATAGATAGATAGATAGATAGATAGATAGATATAGATAGAGATTGCAAATTGCTGAAGAAATGTGGAGAACTCCATTTAAGACTGTAAAAAATGAGAAACCAAAATTAACAGTTCCTTCTATCCCTAGTGTGTGAATATAAGCTTTTTGAGACATGCCACTACTCTAAGCAATGCTTGTTTTGCTTCCTCTGAAATATTTGGTCACATTTGCACCATATATTTAAAGCGTATTTAGAGCACATGCCTTCCCTCAAAGAACACAAGCTACAGTTCCCCGTCTGAGAACTGACCTGCTTAGCTTCGGAAACCTTGTTGCATTGCATGCCTTCCAAGTGCAGCCTCGACTGGGGCCAAATTTACAGCTGCAGCCCCCAGTGGCTGACCCCCAATTTATAAATGACCTGCCCCTGTTTCATCCACCAATATGGCCTCGATGGTCACACCCACACCAAACATTTAATGCCCTCTTATAACACTTGGATAAGTCATGGCTTCTCCCAAAGAATCCAGGTTACTGTAGTTTGTTAAGGATGCAGAGAGCAGTTAGGAGACTCTTCACATAGATATAATTCCTAGCGCCCTGTGTTAGGATCTCTTACTCACAAGTAGGACCCTGGCAGAGACACACGCCCAACTGGCATGTTCCCTCCCTCCTGGTCGATCGTTCGCGAGCTTCAAAAGCTTTCTCTAGCCCAAACATCACAGCGACTGATGCCAACTGACATCAGCACACTTATGGATCCGCAGAGTTTGTGCAATCGCATAACAGAACTCAGTAGATCCTACTGAGAGAGATCCTAGGATCCAAGAGATCCTAACACCCTGGACAAACCACATTTCTCAGAATTCTTTGAAGGAAGCCATGGCTATGAAAGTGGAATAAGAAATCTATGGTGTAGATGTGACCAAGATCTGGTAGAGAGGAATCAAAGTTATGTTGAAGAAGGAACAGTGAAATAAAATGTTTTATTTTAAATATGTTTTCTTTTGTACATGTTTCAGCTAGTGGCGTTTGAGTCGGCTTTGGCTGTTGCAATGATGAGGACTCCTCAGATATAGATATAGCTGGCAGGGGGCGGAAAGAGATAGCCCTCGGCCATGATCCTCTATAAAAAGAGAGAGGTGACTGCAATTCCTAGCACTTAAACATCACCATACTTTGTAGACACAGCCAGCAGTTGTTACGATCATCATGAGGACTAGATACTTCTTTAAAAGTAAAAATGTAGTTCAGAGGATTTTTGCAGCATGCGTCGCAGCTTGGTGCAAAATCTTGCTTGTGTGACGAAGGGAAAAGAATTTTTGGGAGCGGGTGGCTGTAATTTATGAGAGTTTTTGTTGCTTTGTTGTACTAAGAACAAATCAGTTGTTCCTTTTGTCACTGATGAACAATTGTCTGAATTCCTCTCCCAAAACAGTATGCTGTAAGGTAGCAAAAATCAGAGCGTCCGTTTAACCACCAACATTCCCCCCCCCTAAAAGAAATTGGTGTTACAATTTAAGGATTTAAAGTCTATATTTTGTGCGCATCATAGTGTGTGTTTTGAACTTATATTAAGCTAAAAAAAAAAAGAGAGCATTGTTAGGGGTGGGGGCGGACAGTTCTCTCCCCAGAAATGCTCCAAAAACGAACATAAACAAGTAAATTGGTTTAGGTCTTCTTCTTCTTCTTCTTCTTCTTCTTCTTCTTCTTCTTCTTCTTCTTCTTCTTCTTCTTCTTCTTCTTCTTCTTCTTCTTCTTCTTCTTCTTCTTCTTCTTCTTCTTCTTCTTCTTCTTCTTCTTCTTCCTTCCATAGAAAATTATGAAGCTGAGCTCCGTATAATAGAGTTATTTAAGTTGGTCTGAAGAGGTAGAGAAATGGTAAGCATAATTATGGTCATTTCTTATGCCTCTTGAGGAAGAAAAATGCATAGGTTGTAAGTGCCTTCAGAAATACTAGCGGGTTATCTCCCCCCCCCCCAAAAAACACCTGTAGCCACCATTAAAAAAATAAAAGCAAAATTACAATTATCTATCTCTCCTTCTATCCCTCTATCCATCCAATTTCACAAAGGCAGGAACAAGTTAGAACCCCTTCCCAGCGTACACTGTGGGGAGGCGGAGAAATAATTGTTTTATTTCATTAGCAAACTGTTTACTTCTCTTGGTTTAATCGCCTTGGAAGGTAGGAGGAAGGGGGGGGAACACACCCACCATTTCAGATATGCCTTTTGCTTTCTCGGCAGGGGATTCTGAGCACCTTCCTTCTCTCTGTGTCTCTTTCCTCCTCCACCCCGACTTCCCCTTCTCTCTCCCCTCTTTTGCCATTATCCACTGCTTTAATGTAGGCTCAACCCGACACCACAAACATTTCTGTTCATAGCTGTGATTCATTATTTCTTGCGATGGAAGCGGGGGATGTTAAAATCCATTTTTGAAAGTGTTCAGAGAATGGTGTAGAAAAATTAAGATACCTGGTGATTGCCTTGCTTATTGATATTTTAGCAGCATTTTTTTAAATAAATAAATAAATAAATAAATAAATAAATAAATAAATAAGAGCAATATTAATTTGAGAGCGTCCTTAACATCCATGCCCTGCCTTTCCCTTCTATCCTGTCTGACTTCTAACAAAGTCCCACGTGTATTTACTTAGGTGTAAATCCCGCTATGCTCCACGGGACTTATTCACAGGTAGAGGGTACGATTCAATTTGCACGTACCTAATTTGAACTTTCAGAAACAATACAGAAACCAAAACACAGCCATCTTTCAAAATTTGCGCTTCTCCGAATTTTGCAGTGCTGTTCGTCAGCCATTTGATGCGCACAAAAATATATAGACTCAGGTGAAGTGCACATATTAGTGAAAACAACATTCAGGAATGCATCGTGTTAGGTAAAATTGCTCTGTAAAAATGTATGTATTAGGGAAGGTGACTATTAGGAGAAATCTACAGACAGGTGACTATTAGGAGAAATTTGCACTGAAATGCTGATGAATTTTTAAAGACGACTTTTACAATCATTTTTAAAAGCAAGGAAAACTAATGCAGAGAACTGAACTTAGGAGTGGGGGGAAAGACCAAGACACTGAAATTGACACAGATTCACCCACCGTTGCTTTTGGGTGAGTTTGCAGAGAATTGCAACCAGGATTATTATTATTTTTGCAATCCACATGTTTACTTAGAAGTCACACCTTTATATTTCCAATGTGTTTAATTCCACACATGCCTATCAAGGGCTCAGCTTCAGATTGCAGTTGTTTGGGGAACCTTGCGCCTACTTTGCTGATGGGGCTGAATAAATGGCTGTATTTCACATCCATTTTACAAAGAGGAGAAGACGGAGCTCACAGCTCTCAGCATCTCTGGGTAGGGCTAGCAAACCCCCCCCCCCAAAAAAACCCATCTGAATACCCGTGGAACTGCTGCCAGCCAGTGTAGACAACACTGAGCCAGATGGGCCATTAGTCTAATTTGGTATAAGGTAGATTCGTATACGATGCTAGCAAAATGTCCTTCTGGTGCTGAGTTAATAGACCTGCTCAGGGCTGCAAGTCCATGTTCGTTCTTAACACTTTGCTTCCAGCTTGTCATTCTTCTCCCCGTATCTTCATGTGTTGGTTGCCATGAATGTAACAAGGGACCGGTGTAGCTCCTGGTGTCACAAAAGCGTGGACCCTATAAACAGGGGGGTGGGGACCTTCTTTACCTTTGGGGCATTTTGCAGGGCTCTGCCCCCCCAAAATAAGAAGATTCCCTGGTTCTCTCCAGCCTATATTACCTCCCCCTTGACTTGTGGGATCAAACTACATGGGACTTCAATGGCACCATCGTATTCATATTTACTCAATCCCAAAATGTTCAACTTCTCTCCGTGTGTAGTTTCTAGCTGAAAACTTATCCCACTTTTTCCTTAACCACCCCCCCGCCCACATTCTCAAAGACAAAATAAATTGCACTAGAAAACCATGGGGGGGGGGCGGAGAGAGAAAATTGCAGTGAAATCCTCAGGGGTTGAGATGCAAGGGTTGTTTTTTTTTTTTTGCCTTTCTTTCGAGGTGGGCAAGAGGTGTTTGTGAGTGACCTCTCATTCTACAAATCACCTCACCACTGGGCTGCCTCTCCGCAGCCTTCCTGGCTTCCCACACGTCACTCAAACTTCAGCGGAAGGCGTCATGGCAGAACTACTCTCGTGTGGGTTCCCCACCCCCCACCCCAGATCGGGGAGCACAGGCATCCATTCTTGACACTTTTGTTTGCAGTGTGTCATTCTCTGCCCCCTTTCTAAGTGCTTGGGTTGCTGTGCATGCAACTAGGTGTCAGAAGAGAATGGGGATTGGTGTAAAGTTAGCTGCCAGTGTCACAGAGGTGTAGATTGTTACCTACGAAGCAGGAGGCGAAGCTTCCTTTCCTCTGGGGAATTTGGCAGGGCTCGGTCTCTCATCATAAGATAATGCCCTTAATTTTGAGGTGTCTCCGAGTGCCCTCTCCTTCTACAAAACCATCTCACCAGTGGCCTGCCGTTCTGCAACCTCCTTGGCTTCCCACGTGTCAATCAAAGCCCAGAGGATGACACCGTGGAGCAACCCCATGTGACATTTTCAGATTGTGCAGCCAGGGAGGCTGTAGAGTTGTGTGGAAATGTTTGCCGGAAAGAAAAACACAAGACACACCATGCAGTGCTAAGGTAAGGTAAGTGACCAATATTCTGGAGTGTTTCCCCCCCTCCCCAACACACAGGGGAAGAGCGTTTTTGATGAACTGGTGGATAATTTTTTAGCACAGCACCAGGGCTTTCCCTGAGCAGACTGCTAATGCCGCTCTCCCAGAGTCACATCCATGTCCCTGCAATGCTGCTATGCTCTGCCTTGCAGAAGGAGGCAGTAAATGCTTCTGAATACCAGTTGCTGGAAGCCACAGGAGGGGAGAGGGCTCTTGTGTCCTGCTTGTGGGTCCTGCTTGCCCACCAGTGCCAGATTTACGTATAAGCTAAACAAGCTATAGCTTAGGGCCCCACTCTATTGGGCCCCCCAAAAAAATTTAAAGGAAAAAAAACACCTAGATGTACATTTCCAAAATATAAGATAAAAAATAAATAAAATAAAACCTACATATAGCAACAGTGTTTTGTGTTGTGTAGGCTCCTATGATGTAAGTCATGGACCCCGCCTGCTAGCCTGCTCCCTAAAATATCATATATAAAGGGCTCCATTACCTTCAGTAGCTTAGGGCAGGGGTCCCCAAACTGCGGCCCCCGGGCCGGATGCGGCCCAATCGGCCTTCCAATCCGGCCCGCGACGACCCCCGCCGCCCGCTGCCGCCGCCCGCTCTCACGGCGCGCGGCGCAGCGACGATCTAAAAAATCGCCAAAAAATTGCCGAAAATCCTTTGTGCGCATGCGTATGGGCCTCTCCTGACCCGGAAGAGGTCATTTCTGGTGCACTTCCGGGTCAGGGGAGGCCCATACGCATGCGCACAAGCGATTTTCGGCGATTTTCCCCCCGCACGGGCGCGTGTGCGCATGCGCACGGGCGCGCACTCCCCCGCCCTCCGGCCCGCTGCGCGCGCACTCCCCTGCCCTCCGGCCCACCGCGCGGTCGGCGCGGCGGGCACCGGCCCGCCGCACGGTAAGTCTGGGGACCCCTGGCTTAGGGCCTCATCAAACCTAAATCCGGCCCTGTTGGCCACTGTGGGGACAAGGTTGCTGGATTAGATGGGCCACTGGCCTGATCCAGCAGGGCTCTTGTCATCTTCTTATGTTCCCCACAAAAACTTGCCTTCCCTGAAGCTATTTGTTTTGTGAGCTTTTTACTTTCGCAATAAGAAGGTTAACCTCCTGCACTATGGTTTCTGATCCAGACCATTGTCATGGTGGGGGAGGTCTGGGCTGTTTCCTTCCTTCCTTCCTTCCTTCCTTCCTTCCTTCCTTCCTTCCTTCCTTCCTTCCTTCCTGTAGTATGGAATTTTAAGAATGTGCTTTATTTTTTATTTTTTGTCATAATTCTTTTTTTAAAATTCATTTTTATTGTCTTTTCTGTACATACATCAGCAAGAATGAGAAGGGAACACACAATACAAAAAGAGACAAATAAAAGATATACAAATTCCAAAGTGTGCCTTGTCGTTTTTGAATAAACTAAAGGTTATTACAGTTTTTAAGAATGTGCTTTAAGTCAACTCTCAAGTTCCTATTTTTCCACCTTGAGCTCCTTGGAGGAAAAGTGTAAGAAAAATAAACAGAAGTCACAAAGCAAACTTGGAAAGTAACCTCATATCATCAGTAATAATAATAATAATAATAATATAATTTCATTTCTATACCACTTTATATTTTCAAAGAACAAATCTCAAAGCTGTTTACAACCCACTAAAAACCCATCAAATAAAACAATCCAGAATAAAGCATTACTGAAAAAGGCAAATATATAAACTATGCATTCCGAGCAACGAAATTAACAGGAAACTAAAATATTACCTTAACGATTTCAAAATAAAACATTGCAACTACAGAATCTGCATTTAACGCAGCTAAGTTAACAACAAAAAGAATCATCTTAAACATTTCAAAAGAAAAGGTTACTAAAGGAAGTCAAAATATAAAACTCACATTTGAAACAGCATATTTAGCAAGAGAATAAAATACGACCACAAGAGCAGAACATATCTACTGCTGCCGCCACCGGCAGTTCTGCCCATGGGGGTTCATGATGTGCATGATGAGGCTGGGGAAGCTCAGGCTCAATGACCTGGGTCTGCAGTAAGGGACAGCCAAGATATTAGGGAACCAGCTCTGCATGCAGAAGGCCCCGGGTTCAATCCCAAGCTTCTCCATTATTTTTGTTAAAGGATCAAGCTGCAAGATGGGTCCATTAATGCCTGAGGAACCTGGAGAGCCCCAGCTAGTCAGAGTAGACAAGGTTGGGTTAGATGGGTAAACAACCTGATCTAGTATAAGGCAATGTCCTATGATCTGGGTTACACACACACACACACACACACACACACACACACACACACACACACACACACACCTGGTGACTGAAAAATGCTTAAAATGTGAGTCATATGCTGATTTTAATTCTGTAAAGGTTCACTCTTAGGTTTTGTGATTAGAATCATAGAATCATAGAGTTGGAAGAGACCACAAGGGCCATCCAGTCCAACCCCCTGCCAAGCAGGAACACCATCAAAGCATTCTTGTCATATGCCTGTCAAGCCTCTGCTTAAAGACCTCCAAAGAAGGAGACGCCACCACACTCCTTGGTAGCAAATTCCACTGCCGAACAGCTCTTACTGTCAGGAAGTTCTTCCTAATGTTTAGGTGGAATCTTCTTTCTTGTAGTTTGAATCCATTGCTCCGTGTCCGCTTCTCTGGAGCAGCACAAAACAACCTTTCTCCCTCCTCTGTATGACATTTTTTAATATATTTGAACAGGGCTATCATATCACCCCTTAACCTTCTCTTCTCCAGGCTAAACATGCCCAGCTCCCTAAGCCGTTTCTCATAAGGCATCGTTTCCAGGCCTTTGACCATTTTGGTTGCCCTCTTCTGGACACGTTCCAGCTTGTCAGTATCCTTCTTGAAGTGTGGTGCCCAGAACTGGACACAGTACTCCAGGTGAGGTCTGACCAGAGCAGAATACAGTGGTACTATTACTTCCCTTGATCTAGATGCTATACTCCTATTGATGCAGCCCAGAATTGCAATTAAAGAAATGAAAAGATAAATTAAAAAGCATTTCTCCTCCTTGGTTTCTCATCTCAGTTTCTCATGGATGGGCGTAGCTTGGAGAGAGTCCTGAGGGCCACACAGAGAGGTTTGGAGGGCCTCATTTGGACTCCAGGCCTCAGGATTCCTATCCCTGATAATTGCTTATTTCTTTGGGTGGGATGCTAAAAGTTCTTTCGCACTCAGGGGCGCTGCCTTGTGGACTGCCATGCAAATCCTTGCCCGTGGCTTCGTAAAACAAGTCCTGCCAATGGCCTATCTGGTCCAACATCAGGCCAACCAGATGTTTCAGTGGGAAGCTTGCAAGTAGGACCTAGCACAACAGCAATCTCCCCTCCTGTAGTCTGCAGCAACTGGTATTCGGGAGCATGCTGTGTCTGACAGTGGAGGTAAAAACCAGCCATCATTGCTAGCAGCTGTTGATGGCCTTATCCTATAAGGATTTACTGAATCTTCTTCCAAGTTGGTGGCCCTCACTGCCTCATGCGGGAGGGAGTTCCATAGTTTAACCGTGTACTGTGCAAAGGAAGCGCTTTACTTTATCTCTTCAAACACCCGGCTTCAAATCCACCCCTTCTCTGAAAGCGATGGAAGTGTAACGTGCCTGTTTTCCCCCTTCCTTTCTTCCCTTTGTGTCTGCGCTCTCCCCTTCCCTTCCTTACCTTTTAATATCATTTTCACTTGCAGTCAGATGTTTGGGCTCTGTAATTTCCCCCTGACCTCTAATGGCCCTTTGCGTTTTACTCCGTATTTAAGCTGAACAAGACAGAGGTAAGTATCAAATAAGCCGCCGTTCCCTATTTACCCTGCCAATTTCATTTGATGGCGAGAGGCGGTATTGAAATTAACTCGGCTGTTGTCTAATGCCGCGGAATGTTTACAGGCGGGTTGAGGAGATGGATTGTAGCAACCAATTACTGACATGCGAGGCCTGATTACTGCCCACTCGAGGACGGCGGCCATTTAGGCTGATGAATTTCAGAATGCTCTTGGTGCCCCCTACCTCCTGTCAGCCGCTGTGAGGAGATGGGCAAAAGAGAAATGGGAAGCCCAGAGTGTTCCACTTTATTTATTTCCAAGGGAAAAGGCGACCCCCCCAATGGTGGAAGCAAAATATTATAGAGTAGCTCTACCAGGAGCCAGAGTGGGTCGCCGGCCTCAGGTGATGGCCTCATCCTGCTGCATTTCGCAGCTCCAACCCCAGCTGCGTCACATCAGCCCAGCTTCCTTAGTGTCAGATTCGTTGGCGTTTGGGGTTTATGGGAGGGCGTGCCTAGGCTAAAGACGGATTAGGAATGGCCTGAGGACTCCGGCTAGTGTGAGGCTCGTTTGAGAAACAGTACGTTAAGCGGTAGCGTTTTCTGTGCAGGATACGCATGCATTTTGGATGGTGGCGTGTGAATTTTAAAAACCGGGCACTGGAAATGCAGTGAGCACACAGTGAATGGAAGAAGCTGGGAAGCCAGTTAGGGACGGGGCAGAAATTCAACTCAGTTCACTTTTAAAGGCAAATGTAACAGAGCTGCACTTTCTGAAATAGTATGTGAACCAAAACACAGCCATCCTTCAAAATTTGCTTTTCTGCGAATTTTGCGACGCAGCTTCACAGCAAAGTACTGTGTTAAAAAAAAAAGAGCAAGTTTTTTAAAGGGTAAAGCTTGTGGTAAAAATGCATATAACAGCGTAAAATGTGTTGTATTAGGGGAAGTTGCTTTGCAAAAGTGTGCATATTAGACAAAACTGTGTACAAAACTGTTTCTTCAGAAAAGTTTGTGCTGACAATTTTTCAAAAGGACACACACACACACACACACAGAGAGAGAGAGAGAGAGAGAGAGAGAGAGAGTGAATTGAAAAGCACCCAATTTAATTCACGTTCACCTAGAAATTGCACAAACAACTTTCAGGTGCAATACAGTGGTACCTCTGGTTAAGAACTTAATTCGTTCTGGAGGTCCGTTCTTAACCTGAAACTGTTCTTAACCTGAGGTACCACTTTAGCTTATGGGGCACAATTTCTGTTCTCATCCTGAAGCAAAGTTCTTAACCCGAGGTACTATTTCTGGGTTAGCGGAGTCTAACCTGAAGCGTCTGTAACCTGAAACGTCTGTAACCCGAGGTACCACTGTACAGGATTTTTGAATTAATTCAGTGAATTAGTTAGCCTGAATTCGTTCACTCCAAGCACTGTACTCACGTGGGATTAAGTTCCATTAAACATAGTGGTACTTTACAGCTGGGATGTGGGTGGCGCTTGGGTTAAACCAAAGAGCCTAGGACTTGCCGATCAGAAGGTCGGTGGTTTGAATCCCCACTCCCATTGCTCGGTCCCAGCTCCTGCCAACCTAGCAGTTCGAAAGCACGTCAAAGTGCAAGTAGATAAATAGGTACCGCTACAGTGGGAAGGTAAACAGCGTTTCCGTGTGCTGCTCTGGTTCGCCAGAAGTGGCTTTGTCATGCTGGCCACATGACCTGGAAGCTGTACGCTGGCTCCCTCAGCCAAAAAAGAGAGATGAGCACCGCAACCCCAGAGTCGGTCACGACTGGACCTAATGGTCAGGGGTCCCTTTACCTTTACTTTACAGCTGGGAAGCAAGGTCTGTAGATCAGGGTTGGAGTTTCTGGTTTGCATATCAAGGCTCAATCCCAGACATCTCCAAGTAGGGCCAATAATGCGAGAAACAGCTGAGGGAGCTTGGTATGTTTGGCCTGGAGAAGCGAAGACTTGAGAAGTGATAGGATATCCATCTTGAAATATCTGAAGGCCTGTCACATGGAATAGGGAGCAAGCTTGTTTTCTGCTGCTCCAAAGGGGAGGATCTGAACCAACAAATTATGACTAAACATTAGGAAGAACTTACAGAGAGTAAGAGCTATTAGGCAGTGGAACAGATTCTTCTGGAAGGTGGTCAACTCTCCTCCACTGGAGGTTTTCAAACAGAGGTTGGATGGCCATCTGCCAGGAATTCTTTAGCTGTGAATGCTGCATTCCAAAGGGTTTAGCTACATGGCCCTTGGGATCCCTTCCAATTCTACACTTCTAGGATCCTGTGAAATTTAAAGTTACCACACACTCAAAGGTGCACTCCTAAGTAAATATGCACAGGATCTCAGCCCAAATCATGTCCCTCTGTTTGGCATCAACAGCACCGTTCTTCTGGAAATGCATGGTTCTGAACACCTATTGGGTGGATAAGGTTTTTGTGATCCTGTTTCATTGTCACAGCTGCACAGTTTGTGTGTGTGTGTGTGTGTGTGTGTGTGTGTATGCTAGTCATCTAAACAATCACAGCAAGCTATCCATCATAGGTTTCCAATACAGTATTTCAAAGGGGAATCATCATTATCTAAATAATCTCTTGCTCTCTCCCCTCCTTCTTCAATCTTACAGTTAAAACAAAGGCAGCAAAAACATTTCAGTTGCATTCTCCCCCCCCCTTTTGTTTTGCATTTATATGCCACCCCTTTTCCCTGCACGAGTCCAGGGTGGCATATAAATGCAAAACAAAGGGGGGGGGGAGAATACAAACAGGACCATTTGACCACAGTTGCTAAAAAGTGCCTAAAATGGCAAAACTACAGTCAGTGACATAGAGCTGGAGAAAACTAGTCAATGTACATACTAAGCCAGGCAGACTAATGTTTTGTATTGGGGTGTGGGAGGAGGCAGTCTCCTATTTATCCTGGAAGGTCCACAGCCATTTGTCACATATTGGAGTGGTCCAACGCCTGCAGGCAGAAAGTCCCACCTTCAGTCCCCAAAGTTGCATGCTAACACACTTGGTGACGGAGGCAAGAGGACTGGATTCCGTAAAGGAAAGCATGCCTTGAGAATTAAAAGTCACTTGTAGGGTGGAGGGCAGAGAAGACTTAAAATGACTTATTTTACAGCGGCTTTCTGCTGTTTTGAGTGATGCAGCATGCATTGCTTGTATTTATAACTCAATAGCTTATCTCAGTTTTCATTGTACCTTTTTATGATGCTTGAGGCTTTATGACACTTCATCATTTTCACCGCTGCCCCCTCTCCCTCCTCTGATTCATTAACCTTTGTTCTGGAGTGGAGCTGAAGACATGAGCAAGAAGCCAGAATGAGGGTGAAAATGGACGCTGGTGCTTTGAAAGAAGAGCCTGAATTGACAGTGCTGAATAGATTCACCACCGCCTTCAAAACATGGGTGCTCTTTATTTACTTACTTGTTGCGCCAGGCAAGCTCTGGAAAACAACAGCAAAACCCAGCTCTACCGGATGTTGAACTAAACTAGGGGAGGGAATAAGGGAATACTCCCCAACATACATACATACATACATACATACATACATACATACATACATACACACGCACACACACGCACACACACGCACACACACACACAGCGCTAGCAGGGTAGGGAAGAGATCTGACTTTGTGTCCATTTTAAATGAGAAACCACATAATTCGCACTCCTTGAGCCAGTGCACGAACTGAAATTTGCTCTCTGTTGTGTTTCGCCAAGCTGCTCTGCAAACAGCCAAGCTGCGTATGTGAGGGCAGGACTGCGCCTAAACATGCACATATTAGTTGCCTGGATGGACAATGGAGAGCGGTGTGTGTAGAAACTAGCCTATTGGGCAAAATTTGCATGAATTGCCCCACCCACTTCTGCCTCTGGCTCCACCCACCACTGGCGAAGGGCTGTAGTACCACCCAAAGAGTTTGTTCTTGCCGGCTTAAAGGATGATCCACCCGACGCTCCTTTGCACTCCTTTAGGGCAGGACCGAGCTCAGTCGCAGGGTGCCTGCCTTGCGAGCAGAAGGTCCCAGGTTCAAATCCTGACACCTGCAGGTAGGGCTGGGAAAGGCGGCCTGCCCGAAACCCTGGAGAGCTGCTGCCAGTCAGTGTAGGTGAGACTAGTGTAGATAGGCCAATGGGCCTGACTACCCCTGCTCCTGCCTCTGCTCCTGCAGCGCAGGATTGGAGCATTAACCAGGGCCACCCTTAAGGTCAGCGAAGACACCGGCGGCAGGGAGCACCTCTCCCGTTACAAGGTGGCGTTATCGTGTTGGGTCTCTTGGCTGGCACCTGAGTGTTACGAGGGGCTTGTTCTGGAGCTTTGTCGTATCAAATCTCCTCACTCAACCGGTAATGTAATAAGTCCCATCAAGAGCATGCTGAAAGGTGGAATAAATTTCACGGAGAACAACGCCAGTGATCTATGCATATTACAGGGGCATAATAAAAATGTAGAATTGCTATTTGGTGGTGGTGGTGGTGGGGAGATGGCGGAGGAGAACCCAGACCGTCAATACAAAAAAACAAAAACAAAAACCGCAGTTACAATACAAGCAAGCCATGCATGAATATAAATCTTAAAAGAGTCTGGTTACGTTGCACGTGGTGCAAAATGCAGAATGTCGTACATATTTTTCTCTCTCCTTCTCTCCAGATATCTTAGATCCGAAGTAGAGAGAGAATATGAATATATATATATATATATATATATATATATATATATATATATGAGAAACTGTTTTGCATCCCAGCTTATTGTAAAAGAATCAGCAGCTGTCAGGGCAAATTACCGTTCATCTAAGCGTTGTTGTGGAAATTTTCAAGGGATTTGCAGTAATTATATGACAAAATGCTTGCAAATCTTACTCATTGCTGAATAGAAACACACGGGTCAAAGATTGAACACTTTCTGCTGGGTAATTTGTAAACGTCAATCAGCGCGAGGAACCACTGGAGGTGTACAGGCATAAGTAAGTGGCGAGGGAAAGCGTGATTCCGTAGCAACGAGGGAAAAGGGGAAAAAAACCCCATATATATATATATATATATATATATATATATATATATATATATATATGCATTGAAATAGTTAGATATTCTTACATTTTTAAAAAAGAAAGCACACCTAACAGAAACTGATCATCCTCTTAACAAGAAAGAGGAGAGGGGGTACTTACGGTGGGGGGGAGGAAAGAGGGAAGCTGGCTGGGGGGGGGGAACAGAACCCAGTTTAAATAAAACTGGTAAAGATTAAATTAACTGATACAAGCAATCCTCCCAGGGTAGATCGTTTGCTCTGCCATAAATACAGGCCTCTATCTTCCCTTTTCTCCGGCACAGCAAGGAAAGCAAAATAAAATTAAAAGATATAACAATAAAAATTATAAATGCATTGCCGCCCAGGAGACCGGCAGCCTGTAATGAAGCCTGCAGACAAAATTCCTAGGGTGTTATCTGTGCGGATCGTAAATAAACAGAAGCAGGCGAGATTAGGGGGTTCGCTCTCACACTCTCTTCTACACACACACACACACACACACACACACACACACACACACACACTGGGGGTGGCGGTGGTGGCGGCGGCTGGAGGAATAGGGGTATATACTTTTGCTTGTAAATTCAGCTGAAAAACCAATTTGAACACATTTTCAGAAAGCGGAATCTGCAACAGAATTGCTTTGAAACTTTACAAAACAAGGACTAATCTTCCTATGTCTCTCCCCCCCCCCCAGCCCTTAGTTCCTTCCTTCGCCTGCCTCCCTCTCTCTGGGGAATACATTCAAATGATCTGCTTTGCTTCTAAAGAGAAGTATCTCTCCAACGCAATGGATATTTCAGACACAATTACTTACGAAATCCCAAGCGGGTATTGTGAATTCATAGAGCCCTCCCCACCCCCCAACCCCTGCTGCAAACACCCTCCGGGGAAGAGCAGGGGGCTCCCAGAGTTTCAGAGCCAGAGAAACGGTCGTTTTCAAACCTGCTTTGTGTTTGCACACCTGACAAACGCCGTTTTAAAAAGTTCAAGGTTTCGTCAAGCTCATTTTTGTGCTGAAATAAAAATCAACAACATGACTAGCTTAAAAAGAAAAGTAAAGAATAGTTGCCATATGTTGCACTAGCCTTTAGCAAACCCTCTTGCAGGTACCAGCAGTAGAGGCAAGTGGGACCTATAGCAAGATGTTGCAGTCCCCCTTTTTAGGGCTCAGCCAGCTAGCCAGCCATGCCCATTTCCACACTACTCCATTCCGTCCTCTAGCCAGCAATCTACCATGGCAACGGAGCGTCCTCAATTCTAATTATTTTCTAATTATTTTCAGGTGGGTTTCACCCTTCTTTCCCCTTGTTGGGGTTCCCCTGAGCCTGGCAGGCTCCTGTCCTCAAAACACCCCAACACCGTCGAAGAAGAATAAGAATAAGAGGAGGAGGAGGAGTTTGGATTTGGTATCCCGCTTTATCACTACCCGGAGGAGTCTCAAAGCGGCTAACATTCTCCTTTCCCTTCCTCCCCCACAACAAACACTCTGTGAGGTGAGTGGGGCTGAGAGACTTCAGAGAAGTGTGACTAGCCCAAGGTCACCCAGCAGCTGCATGTGGAGAGTAAGGAAGAGATCTTTACTCATGCTAACAGTGGTACAGGCTCAGCAGCAAGCACAAGCGCCAGAACTCAAGACTCCAGAATCCAAGAGACGAGGCAGGAGGTTCACAGCTGTGCGCAAGTTACGGAGATGTCCTGACATGCCTCTCCTGTCAAACTTTTTAAGATGAGGCAGAGCGAACTTATGCAGTGAGACCTGCTTGCTTGACAGCCCTGCCCTACAAACACACACGAACATACTCTGTCTGGGCGAGTGCACCTGATCCCACCCATGAAGGTGATGCCTTACTCTTGGTGACAAGATCGTGTCCTGTCCCTCTGCATCCAGCTCCACCATCACCTCCTGTTCAGATGCTCCCTTGAAATCTTGCTCCTCTGATGGAGAGGTAGAAGAGAGAGACACCAGGTTTACTTCCTCCAGTCTCCGATATTCCCCGTCTTCTGCCCCTGGGTGCCAACCTTCCAGTCCTCCACCCCTTTCCTCCTCCTCTGTCTGGGGCTGGCAAACCATTCCAGATCCTGATGGAGCTGAGGGGGCCATGATAGATGCCCCAGTTTTCCAGGGACAGTCCTGGGTTTACAGAAGCCATCTTGGTTTCTGATTTCATCCCAGAATGGCTGGCTTTTCCTTAAAGGTAAAGGTAAAGATACCCCTGACCGTTAGGTCCAGTCGTGGACGTCTCTGGGGTTACGGCAACCATCTCGCTCTATAGGCCGAGGGAGCTGGCGTTTGTCCGCAGACAGCTTCCGGGTCATGTGGCCAGCATGACTAAGCTGCTTCTGGCAGACCAGAGCAGCGCACGGAAACCCATTTACCTTCCCGCTGTAGTGGTACCTATTTATCTACTTGCACTTGAAATGCTTTCGAACTGCTAGGTTGGCAGGAGCTGGGACCGAACAACGGGAACTCGAGCTGGGATTCGAACCGCTGACCTTCTGATTGGCAAGCCCTAGGCTCTGTGGTTTAGACCATGCCTTAGGTCTAAACCTAAGGGATTAGACATCCCTATTTTCATTGGAGAAATGTTGAGGGTATCGTAGGACGTCCCTATTTTCATTGGAGGAATGGTAGAGGCTATGGAATTATACCATGAGCCATCTGAAGGCAGCCCTGTATAGGGAAGGTTTTTTAAATAATGTTCATTGTTTTATTGTGTTTTTCTATATGTTGGGAGCCACCTAGAGTGGCTGGGCACCCCATTCAGATGGGCACGGTATAAATTTTAAACATATTATTATGGAATGGGGTGTTCCTATTTTCATCGGAGAAAAGTTGGAGGGTATGCCGTCATTAATCCTACCGATTCCTCCCTCTGGTGCATGGAATGTGCTGTTTGGGCTACAGTGGAATCCGCACTCCAAGAACTATTGATTTACTTATTTTATTTCATGAAATTCACACCCCACTTGATTGTTAAAAACAAAACAGAACATCAAAGCGGTTTACATAAACGATGAAACAATGAAATCAACAATAGAAAAAAAGAACTGTGATTTAAACCATCCGAATGATTAATTCCATTTCAAGCAATGAATGAAAAACAGATCAAAACACATGTCAACACGCTGGATAGGCAAACTAAGGCCTGGGGCCCAGATCTGGCCCAATCACCTTCTAAATCCGGCCCGCAGACAGTCTGGGAATCAGAGTGTTTTTACATGAGTAGAATGTGTCCTTTTAATTAAAATGCACCTCTGGGTTATTTGTGGGGCATAGGAATTTGTTCACCCCCCCCAAAAAATATAGTCTGGTCCCCCACACATCTAAGGGACAGTGGACGGCCCCCTGCTGAAAACGTTTGCTGACCCCTGTGCTAGATAGCCTAGATATCTGGGTAAGGTAAAGGGACCCCTGACCATTAGGTCCAGTCGTGACCGACTCTGGGGTTGCGCGCTCATCTCGCATTATTGGCTGAGGGAGCCGGCGTATAGCTTCCAGGTCATGTGGCCAGCATGACAAAGCCGCTTCTGGCAAACCAGAGCAGCACATGGAAACGCCGTTTCCCTTGCCGCTATAGTGGTTCCTATTTATCTACTTGCATTTTGATGTGCTTTCGAACTGCTAGGTTGGCAGGAGCTGGGACCAAGCAACGGGAGCTCACCCCGTCACAGGGATTCGAACCGCCGACCTTCTGATCAGCAAGCCCTAGGCTCAGTGGTTTAGCCCACAGCACCGGTAGGGTTGTCTAAACAAACGTGTTTTTAGCAGGTGCTAAAAGAGAATGGAGAATTATGGTGCTGGAGGAGACTGTTGAGAGTCCCATGGACTGCAAGAAGATCAAACCTATCCATTCTTAAGGAAATCAGCCCTGAGTGCTCCCTGGAAGGACAGATCGTGAAGCTGAGGCTCCAATACTTTGGCCACCTCATGAGAAGAGAAGAATCCTTGGAAAAGACCCTGATGTTGGGAAAGATTGAGGGCACTAGGAGAAGGAGACGACAGAGGACAAGATGGTTGGACAGTGTTCTCGAAGCTACGAACATGAGTTTGACCAAACTGCGGGAGGCAGTGGAAGACAGGAGTGCCTGGCGTGCTATGGTCCATGGGGTCACGAAGAGTCGGACACGACTAAACGACTAAACAACAACAACAAAAGAGAATGGTGAAGGTGCTTGTCCGATGCCACACTAAAAGATTGTTTTCTTGGAAATGCAGGGCAGGTGTTATGTGACACTTGTAACAGGGACAGTTCTGCAAATTTAGGTTTCTTGGTAGTATCTATCAGAGACTGGGCTACCAGTTACGGTTAGACTACAACACCCATTGCCTCTGGCCATTGGGCATGTTGAATGGGGATGATGGAAGTGGAGTCCAAAAACATCCGGAAGGCCACCGTTTCCCATCCCTGGTGTATATAAAAAGTGGCTGCCTGTTAGGTTAGAGCCGATAACTAATGAGGCTCAGCTGTCGGACTTGGCTGATAGCCCGGAACTGGAAGGGAGGCTTGCTTTGATAAAGGAACTGGCTGGGAGGGGTGAGCAAATGGCAGAAATAACTCAAACCTCAGAAGAGAGTTTGTCCGAGTCTGGTCCTAGTTCTTTAAAGTTACAGGAACGTAGGAGGGGAGGGTTACAGGATAAGAGGAAATGGCAATTACAGAGAGAGAGGCAGAGGGCGTTGTTCGAGCGTAGGAATAAAAGGAGGTGGACTCACGCTAGAGAGCTAGATGAGTCATCATCTGATTAACTAGTGGTCTTGAGCAGGAAGTTGCAGTCTTTCTTGTGGTTACTTGCCTTTGTTTTGACTATTTGGAATAAAACTCACTATTTACACACAGACTGTGTGCTAGCCATTGCTGTTGCTCACAGCATGACTCATCTAACTTGCTGCTGAAGGGGAAGCATGTGGATTTAAGCAAGAATGGAAGAAAAGGGGAAGCAGCAACCGGCTGGGGATTTATCAGTCGGCGCAACAGCAATGGAGATGAAGTTAGAAGATAATACTGAAGCTCTCTGGGCAGAGAACCAAGAGTTGAAGGCAAGATTAGCACGGCTGGAAGGAGTGACCTCAGAACAAGCAAGACAACTCTCTGACTTATCTGGCAGGCAAGTGGCAAAGAATTTTGTTCCCCTTCCCCCACGTTTTAGTGGGAGCGGTGCAGAGTATGATTCATTTCGGGCTTCCTGCTTGTATTATTTAAGGCTTAAGGGAGAAGAATACAGAGATGATGATGCCAGAGTGGCCCTGGTGGTGGGGCTTTTAGAAGGGAAGGCGCGGCAGTGTATTGCCCCTTACCTAATGTCTAATGACCGAGTGCTCACCAACTTATCAGCCTTCTTGAAGCTTCTGGATAGCATGTTCAGGAATCCTGCACAAGAAGCAGAGTGGGAACAGGAGTTCTTGAGCCTTAAGCAAGGAAAGGGAACTGTAGCACAGTTCTGGTCCTCTTTTGTGAGACTTGCTAGACAACTAGGCTGGGAAGGAAAGGCCTTGGTTGGATTGTTTAAGGCGGGACTCAGTGAAGAGATTCGGGTGGAGTTGGCAAAAAATCCTGGGTTGAAGACCTTGGAAGAGGTGGCACAAGTCGCCTTGCAACTAGACCTGAGGTTCCAATCGCTGGACAGGTTGCGTAGGGGCCAAGGAAGGTCAGAGAGCCGCAGGACATTTGTGCCCTTAGAGCTGCCGGATTCACGAAGGGTGGAGGAAGAAGCACCCATGCAACGTAGTTCTATCAGAAGGGGTACAACACCTAGTATTACACACGCTGAGAGAGAGAGAAGGTGGAGAGATCGGTTGTGCCTTATCTGCGGCTCCCCCAATCACATGGCTCGTCAGTGTACTGTAGGAAGAAACCGAGGTGCGCTGTCTGGCACAAATGTAACAACACCTGGAGAGGGCATAGTGGAGCAGTCGGGAAACGAGATGACCCAGCCCGTTCTGGAGGCCTCGGGTTGGGGGAAAAGAGACCCAAAGGGCTTCCACCTGGACCGATCTTACCAGTAATTACAGCATTCGCAATGCTACGACTCCCAGATGGAAGGGGCGAGCGTGTGGAAGTTCTTATTGATTCTGGAGCCTCGACTGATTTTATAGACATGGACTTGGTGAGCAGGTTGGGAATAGAGACACAGTCATTGGAAGAACCTTTAGAAGTTAGAACAATTGATGGTAGAGTGTTGCTGTCTGGCTGTGTGTCAGAGGCCACAATGCCAATTGGTCTAGAACTGCCGGGACACCGAGAGGTCATTGCATTCCATATCACCAGGTTGAACTCCTACCCCGTGGTTTTGGGGATGAGTTGGCTATCCCGTCATGATCCGATGATCTCCTGGGGCCAGAGATCGATGACCTTTTCGTCAGTGTATTGCCGACTACATTGTTTGGGAATCAGGGCGGAGAAGAATGGTGAGGCCAATGGTACGCCAGACTGTGGTCCGCTCACTGGGGAAGAGAGACAAATACCCCCACAGTATAAGTCTTTTAGAGACGTATTCTGCGAGAAGGAGGCAGATCGGTTACCACCGCATCGCCAGTACGATTGCAAAATAGATCTGGTGCCAGGGGCTGAGATACCCGCCAGCCGTATCTACGCTATGTCAGAAGTGGAGTTGGCAGAACTGAGGGAGTTCCTGCGAAAAAATTTGGAACGGGGTTTCATACGGCCTACCAAGACTCCGGGAGGAGCTCCAATTTTCTTTGTGGATAAGAAGAACACTTCTGAGAAAAGACTTGTAGTTGATTACAGGAAGATCAACCAGCGCATGATTCCCAGTCGTTACCCGTTGCCACGAATTGGGGATTTGCTGGAAAGATTACGGTCGGCTAAAATTTTTACAAAACTGGACTTGAGGGGGGCATATAATTTGATACGAGTAAGAGAGGGAGATGAATGGAAGACGGCCTTTAACACCAGGTACGGCACATTTGAATATCTTGTCATGCCGTTTGGACTACAGTCGGGCACGGCCACCTTTCAGGCATTTATTAATTACGTGTTGTCCGACTTGTTGGATCGTTCGGTCCTTGCTTATTTAGATGACCTATTAATCTACTCTGAGAGTCTGGAAGAACACGTACAACATGTGAAGGAAGTGTTAGAGCGTCTAAGAGAACATCGATTGTACGCTAAGTTGGAGAAATGCCACTTTCACGTAACAGAAGTGGAGTTCTTAGGCTATAGAATCACCCCAGAGGGGGTGCACATGGATCCAGCAAAGGTTCAGGCAGTAGTGTCATGGCAAAGACCCAAGACTCGAAAAGATGTACAAAGATTCTTGGGGTTTGCCAATTACTATCGGAAGTTTATACCAAGGTACTCAGGCCTTACAGCACCGATAACAGATTGTTTGAAAGGCAAAAAGGCGTTTAAATGGACTGAGGAAGCCCAAAGGGCGTTTGAGAGACTTAAGAACTTGTTTGTGGAGGAAAGATACTTGGCTCATCCAGACCCGTACAAGCCGATGGTCGTGGAAACCGATGCTTCGGAGAAAGCCATTGGGGCGGTGCTTCTCCAGGAAGATGACAAAGGGGAACTGAGACCATGTGCCTTTCACTCAAGGAAATTAAACTCGTCAGAACAAAATTATACTATATGGGAGAGAGAGTTGTTGGCAATAAAGGATGCTCTACAAACTTGGCGGCATTTCTTGGAAGGGGCGCAGCATCAGGTGGAGGTACGCACTGATCATAAAAACCTAGAGTACTGGCAGACGGCTCGTCAATTGAACCAACGACAGATTAGGTGGGCGCAATTCTTTGCCAGGTTCAATTTCCGGATTAAGTATGTGTCTAGTGCTCAGAACCAGCGGGCGGACGCATTGTCCCGAAAACCGGAGTATTCCGAAATAGAGACCGGGTTAGAACGGAGATTGATCCTGAGCCCCGAACAACTGCAGCTAGCAACAATGACGGCATTAGAACGGTCAGACTTTCTCCAACAAACGCAGAAGGATGGGTTCGCTCAAGAGAAGAGGAAGGCAATACGTAAGGGGGAAGTCCAAGGGAAGGAGTTTACTGAGAGAGGAGGGCTGCTGTACAAGGGGGAAGCTCTCTATGTGCCAGAGGGAGAGCTTCGTGCGAGGGTGCTGAGACAATGCCATGACAGTCCAACAGCAGGACATTTTGGGCAGTGGAAGACGGAACGTCTGGTATCAAGGGATTTTTGGTGGCCACGGATGCAGGAGGAGGTCAAGGAGTATGTCCGGGCATGTGAAGTGTGCCAACGGTCCAAAAGACCTCGCGAAACACCAGCCGGGCTACTTCAACCACTGCCCACACCACAAGCACCGTGAGAAGGCATTGCTATGGACTTTATCACTGATTTGCCCGAGTCGCAGAAACAGACAGTGGTTTGGGTGGTAGTAGATCTGTTCTCCAAGATGGCACACTTTGTTCCTTGCAAGAAATTACCGTCGGCACAGGAGACCGCGCAACTCTTCATAGAACATGTGTTCAAATTGCATGGATTGCCGCAGAAGATTGTGTCTGATAGGGGAACGCAGTTTACCTCCCAGTTTTGGAGGAGACTGATGCAATTGCTGAAGGTGGAGGTGTGCCTCTCATCGGCTCGGCATCCTCAGACAAACGGAGAGGCCGAACGGACGAACGCGACGTTGCAACAGTACCTACGTTGTTACGTGAATTATCAACAGGATGACTGGGTTGGGAAATTAGCGTTGGCTGAGTTTGCTTATAATAATGCTGTGCACGCTTCTACACAGCAGACGCCATTTTTTGCCTGCCATGGGCGACATCCACGGGTGTTTCCAGGTCAGGGAGATGGACTGGCAGTGCCTGCAGCTGAACAGTTCGCAGAAGAAATGGAAGCGTTGCACAGTATTCTGCGAGAACAGCTAGAAAAAGCGAAGGCTCTGTATAAGGCAGAAGCTGATAAACACCGGCAAGTGGGCAAGGAGATAAGGGTAGGGGACCAAGTTTGGCTATCCACTAAAGATTGGCCGAGCAAGGGACGTTGTAAGAAGTTACTGCCGCAACGGGTAGGGCCATTCGAAGTGTTGGAACAAATAAATCCTGTTTCATATAAGTTACGTTTACCGACTTCAATGAAGATGTATCCGGTGTTCCATCGGTCACTCTTATCGCCAGTAACGCCAAGACACCGGTATCAGAAGAGGAAGGAGCCACCACCTTTGCCCATCTGGGTGGAGGGTGAACCGGAATATGAAGTGGTTCAGCTATTGGACTCTCGTAGAAGGGGCAGGGGGGTACAGTATTTGGTGGCTTGGAAAGGGTACGGACCAGAGGAGAACTCATGGGTGAATGCGAGTGATATACATGCATCTAGGCTGCAGAGAGAGTTTCACCATAGGTACCCTAATAAACCCAAACCCCGGGGTTGGGTAGAGGAGCAGGCAGAACAGGCAGACTGGGAAGCTGAAGTGAATGGTGGGTTTGAAGAGGAGGAAGAAGTAGAAGAGTCGCAACCGGGTTGCAGTTATTGGGGAAGTGAAGAGGGAGAATGGTGGGAGGTATCTCATAACGCCCCAAGTAAGGAAGTGCGGAGGCGGGAGGAAGGAGAGGAGGCCCCTAGAGGGGGGGATGATGTTAGGTTAGAGCCGATAACTAATGAGGCTCAGCTGTCGGACTTGGCTGATAGCCCGGAACTGGAAGGGAGGCTTGCTTTGATAAAGGAACTGGCTGGGAGGGGTGAGCAAATGGCAGAAATAACTCAAACCTCAGAAGAGAGTTTGTCCGAGTCTGGTCCTAGTTCTTTAAAGTTACAGGAACGTAGGAGGGGAGGGTTACAGGATAAGAGGAAATGGCAATTACAGAGAGAGAGGCAGAGGGCGTTGTTCGAGCGTAGGAATAAAAGGAGGTGGACTCACGCTAGAGAGCTAGATGAGTCATCATCTGATTAACTAGTGGTCTTGAGCAGGAAGTTGCAGTCTTTCTTGTGGTTACTTGCCTTTGTTTTGACTATTTGGAATAAAACTCACTATTTACACACAGACTGTGTGCTAGCCATTGCTGTTGCTCACAGCTGCCCAATTAGTTATAATACAATGGGTGTGGGATATTTGGGGTCCTCTAGATGCAGTTGGATTACGGACAGGCGAGTGTCCATTTCCATTTCTATCAGTTTCTCCTTTTTCCAATCTTAAGTTCAGTCCTACACATTTCTACATCAGTTTGTGAAGCTTCAATATTTTTCTGAAGGGGAAAAAACAACAACCCACCCTCATGAAAATTCACCTGCATTTTAGTGCGAATTTTTCTGAATACCTACAATTTTGTATGAGATTTTGGCTTCTGTACACATTTTTTGCAAAGCAGTGTTCTCTAACATCGTATGCATTTTCTTTGTACGTTATTTGCACAAAGGTATGCATCCTTATGCACACTTAACCCTTATGCATTGCCATATGCACAGATACAGGTGATTCTTTATGATACGGTCAAAGACCCGAACGAAACGAAACCAACCGCTGTACGAGTAAAACCTCATGACATACAAAATACATCCAAATGAGCTGCAATACATAAAGGATATAAAATACTGGGAATATCTAAAACATGCCTAAAATAAGATACACAGCATGATACTTTAAAACATGGAAGTTCAGAGTGAGTTGCAAAATAAAGAAAGAAAAACATAATCAGATTAAGAATTGTAATGTATAAGAACAGCAGATGGGCAGGATAAATTTAACTGGCAGAGATCTTGGCAGCCTGAAAGAGCTAAATCTGTCTACGTTAATAATTTCTCCAAATCTGCCCAAAGGCGGGCCAGATACCATTCGGAAGTCCTGCCTGAAGATTCAAAAAGTGTGAGTTTTGCCTTTAAATGTGAGCTGAATCAAATTTCTCCCGCGACCCCTGGTAGCAAGCGGTGAGTGAGCAGTGGTGAGGTGTTGGAGAACAGAGCTGGTGTGTGCCAAATGGAGTACGGTGGAACCTCGGTTTATGAACACCTCGGTTTACGAACTTTCGGTTTACGAACGCCACAGACCCATCTTGGAACGGATTAATTCACTTTCCATTACTTTCAATGGGAAAGTTCGCTTCAGTTTATGAACGCTTCAGTTTATGAACAGACTTCCGGAACAAATTGTGTTCATAAACCGAGGTACCACTGTATTCTGAAAATGGGTACGGATCACTGGCTGTAAACTCTGAGCCAGAGAACTCCACACACTGCCATTCCAATGCAGTCCTCACCTCTTCCGGAACATTCTTCTTTGTTTCCTGACAGGTGGGTGCCATTGCCATTCTATGAGAGGTGTTCATGGTGAGTTCTTCTTTTTCTAGAAAAATAGCACTGCCGGCAGGGAAATAATAATAATAATAATAATAATAATAATAATAATAATAATAATACATAAGTACTAAAAATGCGGGTGGCGCTGTGGGTTAAACCACAGAGCCTAGGACTTGCCAATCAGAAGGTTGGTGGTTCGAATCCCTGTGACGGGGTGAGCTTCCATTGCTCGGTCCCAGCTCCTGCCGACCTAGCAGTTCGAAAGCACGTCAAAGTGCAAGTAGACAAATAGGTACCGCTCCGGCGGGAAGGTAAACGGCGTTTCTGTGTGCTGCTCTGGTTCGCCAGAAGCGGCTTAATCATGCTGGCCACATGACCCGGAGCTGGCTCCCTCGGCCAGTAAAGCAACCCCAGCATCGTCTGCGACTGGACCTAACAGTCAGGGGTCCCTTTACCTTTACCTTTACTAAAAATGTGATTTCCCTTCCCCTGCGGTCTGAAATGGTACAGTCCATTTCCTGCTCCTCCAGCCTCTACCACCCCTTTCTGATTTGATGTGTAGTTCCTTGGTGATGGGCTTTTTTGGGGCAGTGGAGAGGATGGGTGGGTGTGGGGAGGAACCTTTCGCCAGACAGGAGGGAAAAGTTAGCAAAATCCAGGCTCCCCTGAAGCATTGCACCTCTGCAGCTTTTCCGGGGTGGCTTTCCGTGAGGAACACGCCTTCGGTCTCTCCAACCCTCCACTCACCCACTGTGACGGATTGTAGGAAGAGTTCAATGGCTGTTCTGCTCTGGCCCACAGTGTCTGAACAAACCGCTCTTGTCATTAGGTTGGAAATGTAATCTCTGTACAAAGGAGAAGAGGGGGAGAAAAGAGAGAGAGAGAGAGACAGGGAGAGGAAAGGCTATGGTAGACTTAACAGAACCCTGTCCATGTTATGGGAATTTAATGCACATGGTTGGAACTGAATGTGGGCCATCAGTTTTTATCGGCGGAGAGCGGGTGATGAACGGCTCTGGCGAAACATTAACAAAGCTATTCTTTCTTTCCTTTTAAAATCCAGAATCTGGTTTTGCAACACATATTGCTCAGAGAGAGAGAGAGAGAGAGAGAGAGAGAGAGAGAGAGAGAGAGAGAGAGAGAGAGAGAGAGAGAAAGAAATCTCTGTGTGTGCGCTCTCTCTCACACACATGCACACACCCCAATCCTCTTGTCTCTTTCCTTCTAACAATTTGTGCTCCTGACAGAGATGGCTTTCGATGCCTGCTTCACAGCTAATTTTGTGCGTGTGTGTTTAACACCTATATCTAGGACTCCCATAGCTGCTGAATAATTTCAGCCAATTTGCCATGGGTAACGATGGGTGAATGCACTAGAAAATTAAACAGACCGGGTTTAAGAAGCTTCATCCACCTTGCTGTTCCTCTCCCACCTCCCTTCCCTTTTCAAACTGCAGAGGATATAATTAAATTAAGAAGAAAATGTGTGTGTGTGTGTGTGTGTGTGTGTGTGTGTGTGTTTTACGGAAAAGAACCCCAGTTTTGAAACCAGATTGTGATCACTACTTATTTCACAACATCCAGGGGCACTGGGTATATGAGGCGCAAGGGGCCTCAGCCCCCTCAATATTTTGAGGCAGGGGTGGAGCCCCCCAATATTGAGGGGGCCGTCATCCCCCGCCACTCCTGAGCGAGTGCCGGTGTGCCAAGCAGGATGCGTGGAAGGCGATATCTGCCCTCTGTGCCACCCACCGCGATCTCCGTCATGGAGAATGTTGGCATATGCTTTGGCCTGGGTTTTAGCTTATTGTTGATTGCAAGTTCTTTTCTCTTTTTGGAAAATTTATACGGCTGTTTTTTTAACTATTTCCCAGTCATCATTTTAATGTTTTATTTTTTTATGTAAACCGCTTAAGAAGGTTTATTACAGTCCAGCAGTACAGATGAATCTTACGAAATACAGCGGTACCTCGAGTAGCAAACGCCTCAGGTTACAAACGCTTCAGGTTACAAACTCCGCTAACCTGGGAGAGTTACCTCGAGTTGAGAACTTTGCCCCAGGATGAGAACAGAAATCGTGTGCTGGCTGCGCAGCGGCTGCAGAGGCCCCATTAGTGAAAGCACGCCTCTCGTTAAGAACAGTTTCAGGTTAAGAACAGACCTCCGGAGCGAATTAAGTTTGTAACTAGAGGTACCACTGTAAATAGATAATGCCAGTGAAATAGATAGATAACGCCCCTTTCTGAACCTTTTCCAACTCTACAATATCCCTTTTGAGGTGAGGCAACCAGAACGGTACTTAGTATTCAAAATGTGGTTGCACCAGTGGCAGACGTGGGGGTCTCAAATTACAGAGGCCCCCTGTGCAATGCTAAATTTTGGCGCTTGGCCTCTCCCTTTCCATTCTACAACATACCGTAGTTGTGGCACCTACTGCTGTGACCTCAAGACTCTGAGCCCAAGGCAACTGAACTGGTGGTTATGCTCCCCTAAATTTGCCTCGAATTGAACCACAGATTTGCATAACAGCATCATTATGTCAGAAGTTAGTACAAATTTAATAAGCAAAGAAGCAAGCAAGCAAACAAACAAACTTGGACTACTGAAAGCAGCCCTGTTCAGGGAGGCTTTTAATGTTTAATAGATTATTGTGTTTTATTTTTCTGTTAGAAGCCGCCCAGAGTGGCTGGGGAAACCCAGCCAGATGGGCGGGGTATAAATAATAAATTATTATTATTATTATTATTACTGCAATGCACTCTACGTGGGACTACCTTTGAAGGTGACCCGGAAACTGCAATTAATCCAGAATGCGGCAGCTAGACTAGTGACTGGGAGTGGCCGCCGGGACCACATAACACACTGGTACGAGCACAATTCAAAGTGTTGGTGTTGACCTTTAAAGCCCTAAACGGCCTCGGTCCAGTATACCTGAAGGAGCGTCTCCACCCCCACCGTTCTGCCTGGACACTGTGGTCCAGCACCGAGGGCCTTCTGGCGGTTCCCTCATTGCGAGAAGTGAAGTTACAGGGAACCAGGCAGAGGGCCTTCTCGGTAGTGGCACCCGGCCTGTGGAACGCCCTCCCAGCAGATGTCAAGGCAATAAGCAATTATTTTACTTTCAGAAGACAACTGAAGGTGGCCCTGTTTAGGGAAGTTTTTAATGTTTGATGCTGTACTGTTTTTAATATTCGGTTGGAAGCCGCCCAGAGTAGCTGGGGAAACCTAGCCAGATGGGCGGGGTATAAACAATAAATTATTATTATTATACTATTATTATTATTATATTTGAAGAAATTTGCAGTAAAATGCGGATGAATTTTCATGGGGCTATATCTTTATAGATACATATCTATATAGCTATATCCATATCCGATATAGAATTATGGAGAATGGCACCTATCACTGGGGGAGGGGGGGGAGAGAAACCGACACATTTTGTCTGTCTTTAACCAAAATAGTGATTGTAATGGATGGAGTCCCATGCAAAATGACAATTAAATTGGACCTTTCTATCCCAGGGACAGGAGCCAGCCAGCAGTAAATCACACCGAGAAAGCTGGAGTTAACTCTTTATTAGCAAAAGAGGATCTGCACAGGCCCAATGAGCACGGCAACTCAGAGCTTGCCCCCACAAATCAGTTGCTGAGTCTAAAGGTTGCCACCTCCCCATAACCAGTGATGTCTCTATGTGCATTTTCCAAGCAACCACAGACTGTGCCTGCATGCCTGTCTTTGCTCCTCCTGTCTCACGCCTCTTCTGGGTTTGGGAGACCAAGGGGGAAGGGAGCTTGTTGCAGCAGGAGGGGGAGACACCCATGCCTCTTCCCTAGTCTGACTCATCTCTGCCTCTTGGCCTCCCTCGTTCCTCTCTCCTGCTTCAGCTTCTGTCTCTGATTCTGGACTTCTCTCTGCCACAGACTCTTCCCGCTCACTAAGCCCTGTTACCTCTTCAGCTTCCAACACCTTCTCTTCCCAATCTTCTCCCTCTAACCACTCACCACCATCCTACCACCAATCCCCCAGGCTCTGAGCCTTCTTCCCTTTGGGGGGTTTCCCAGCTGGTTCCTCCCACCATTCCTCTGCGTCCAACCAGTCCATCACAACTCCACCACTACCTGCTTTCTTCCTTGCAACCAGGAGGTGTCACTGGCTGTCAAATCCCCCCTCCTCCTTAGTCTCAGCGTTGCCCTTCTAGAACTCAGCAGGGGGGAGGAAGATGGGGACAAAACTAGACTGAGTTGTCTCTGCCTATCCTTGTCTCTGGCACCACCTGCTGTTGGGCTCCCTGCCTTCTGCCCCACCAGCCCCAATGGCCTCCAACCACCACTGCACTTTCAGCTACGACCCTCCAAATAGAGGGTCATCCTCCATGAAGGAGGACACGTGGCGGTTTGTCCTTTTAGGGGACAGGCTAGGCAGGGGAGGGCTTTAGACTCAGGCACAGTCTCGCCTCTCTTGTAACTCTCTCCTCTACGTCGGGGAGGGGGGGGGGATATAACGCAATAGCAATGAGCAGTCTGGAAGTCTTACATGAACTGGATGAATGAGAGATGCCTTGCAGAGCGAGAGAGAGAGAGAGATCAAAATAGGGATTTATGGATGGTTATTTTGGATGTACTCCAGGATCAAGTAAGGATGGAAGCCCAGCCTGGTTTCCTTCCTTGCCCCCCCCCAAACTCCTCTCCCTAAGCTCTCTTTCCCTATGATTATCATTGCTGTGCAGAAACCTAATGACCCATACCACAAAGATTTTGCACTTAAGCAAAAAATACTTAACAAGTCACGGCCTGAGCCGCAGGGAAAGCTATTTCCCCCAGGTTGGCCATTTGCATTAAAGTTCATTTTGCTCTTGCTATACATTGCTTATTCGCTGTGTGCTTTCTTCCTTTTTAAAATATATATATATATATATAAAAAGCACCCTTTTGAGCTGGTTGCATTATTCTCTGCTATGGCTGTGGCACCCCCATGGATTTCGGGGTGATCCAATGACGTGGTGTTGGGGAGGTCAGTTTACTTATCACTAGCAGTGGGACGTGTGTGTGTGTGTGTGTGTGTGTGTGTGTGTGTGTGTGTGTGTGTAGAGGGAGGAACTTCATTTATTATCCAAAGCATTTATATACTGCTTAATATTTAAAAATGGCACCCGCATAATGGGAGCCGGAGGGTGGAAAGCATCCTCAGATTGCATGCTGGTGGTGTTGGGGGGATCCGGCCCATTGCTCTCTCTCTGAAAAATTAACCCATAAGATTAAGCCAAGCAAGGGGCAGTCAGTCCAAAGCAGTAACTGGACTGCAACTGGTCCAGACAGAAGACCCACCTCTGATTCACCAACCACAACATGGCACCCATTTTCATATTTCTACTCCTGACTTACACCATAATAATGCAAAGGATGTGCATTATTCATCTTAAAATGGCAATTCACAGATTGGTAGACCTTGGCATTACTACTAAATGAAAAGCAGTGGCTTTTTTTTTAAAACACTTGATCTTAGTGGAAAGGCTGAGAAGCTACTGGAGACCAGAGAGTTTTGCATCCTGGGAGAAGTCTAGGAAGCCACAGAGAGTGTGGCGGATAGGCTCTGGTTCAGGTGATAGGGATGGGGGAATGGTCTCGCCATCCCTATGTGAAGGGGTATTCCGTTAAAGGAATCCAGGGACTCAATGCTTTGGTCAACCCTGTGAGGGGTTGTGCCCATGTCTGAGTCCAGGGGGACATCTGGGTGGTGGACATAGCATGTCCCTGGCTTTCCGCCATTCCAGGTGTTCACCCTAGGCTGACCTATGGTAGAGCCCTGGGTCAGTGCTACCTGCAACGGTGCAGGGAGCTAGTTGAACCAGAGCCTATGCAACCACTCACTTGCTATAATCAAATAAAGTTGTGGCCTAAATTCTGCCAAAAACCAAACCAAACATTTGAGTCTTGTGTGAATTTATTTAAGGGGGAGGTTTAAAGGTCTAAACACGCAACTGAATTTCGAAATTCATACACATACACATTTTGAGGGATAGATGTGTTTTGGGCCACATACTGTTTCAGAAATTCCCTAGTTGTTTTTTTTTAAAATGTGAACTGAATCGAATTTCTGCTCCATCCCCAGTTGAGAGACAATGATTGGCCCAAGGTGACCCTTGATCGAACCTTGATCTCCCAGGTCTGATAGCTATGACACCCTACTGCCTCTCATTTGGCCTGCCTAGGAATCACAGTTCTCGCTTTTAGGAGCTGGCATTTCCCTGACTTCAGAAGGTCTCACTCCACGACATCACCAACCTCTTCAAAATGCTGGAAATTTGGTAACCAATGTGGCCTAGTGGTTAGGCTGTTGGACTAGGACCTGGGAGACCAGGGGCCAAGTCCCACTCGGTCATGAAGTCCTCATTGGGAGGACTTGGTCTAGTCACTGTTTCTTAGCCTAACCTACCTCACAGGGTTGTTGTGTGAGGAGGAAATGGAGAGGAGGGAATCATGTATTCCATCAGCTTGAGGTCCTTGAAGGAAAATTGGGATAGAAATCTAATAATTAATAAATGTCTTTATTTTCTTTATTTATTATATTTGCATACCACCATTCATCCATAGATCTCAGGCCAGTTCAAAAGTTAATAATAATAAATCGGGTCCTCCCTAAAAAGAGGCCACGTGTTGCGGTGTGACCTGGCAACCAGACCCTGTGTTGTGGGTGGGAACATTTGGATGACCACAACACCCTATTGGACGTCCCTCGATGCTGGGTGCAATTAGACCAATAGGATGCCACCAAGTTTGTATCGAGGGACCTCTATTTAAGCCCATGCAAGTGTCCCTGAGCTGCCTCTTTTGGGCCAGGACATCGGAACACCTGCCCACCTCTCCCTATATTTAGGGCTTGCATGCATGACCTTGCTATGCCATCGTGTGTCGTCTGTTGTTGGGACAGGGGCATGGTAGGAATTTTCCCCACTTGGCTGATTGGCTGGTGCCATTTGGGTTTCGCCTGCCACGTAGCAAATCGTCACAACTTGTAAGGTTGCGGATAGGCTCTGGTTCAGGTGATAGGGGTGGCAGAGTGGTCTGGCCATCCCTATGCGATGGGTATTCCGTTAAAGGAATCCTGGGACTCTTGGTTGGTCAACCCTGAGAGGGGTTGTGCCCGGAGCCAGAGTCCAGGGGGGCATCTGGCTGGTGGACTGGCTTGACCCCGCCTTCCACTATGCCGGGTGTTTACCCTAGGCTGACCTATGGTGTGCCCTGGGTCAGCGCTGCCTGCAAGGGTGCAGGGAGCTAGTCGAACCAGAGCCTATGCAACCACTCACTTGCTGTAATCAATAAAGTTGTGGCCTAAATTCTGCCAAAAACCAAACCAAAAATGTGAGTCTTGTCTGAATTTATTTGGGGATGGTTAAAGGGTCCACACATGCAACACACACGCTAGTTCTCAACATCCCCGCTCCAGTTTCAGACACAATTCTGTGACCCAGATACAAGATGGGACTGGACAGATGAGGATCTGCAGGTGAAGGGCAGGAGAAGGATTATGCGGAAAGGGGAGGACTCAGTTCTCAGCACCAGGGTGGAGGCCATTTTGAGCTAGATGGTTCCATGCTGTGACACAAAAGTTAAGTTGTGAGGGAAACGTTCAGCTCTTTCCTTCCATGTGCCCCTATTCAGGCAACCCCCCCCTCGACCCTTCCCCCATTTTATACATAAACCCAGTGCCTGCATATAAACAAACATGGCGGTCTTCCTCATCACGCCGCGTCCAACTGTCAGCATCCTGGGATTCGCCTGGAGCTCAACATGGCCGAGACGCCTGGGATGGCAAGCGCTTTTCCATGGCCGTCAGCCATTTTAGTTTTCCCGAGTCAATTTCCCCAGCCGTTTCCAGAGATACTTTTGGGGGAAGTCCCCAGCTAAAACTCGAATTTGCATTTAAATGGAGATTTCTTTTCTCTCTTTTTTAATGAGCAACCCGCATGGGAGAGGAAGACTATTAGGGTTCCCCCCCTCCTTTCCAGGGAGTGTGTTTAGAAATCGTTCACCTCTATTCTCTCTCTCTCTCTCTCTCTCTCTCTCTCTCTCTCTCTCTCTCTCTCTCTCTCTCTCTCTCTCTCTCACACACACACACACACACACACTCCTTTATCCCAGGCAGGCATCCGTTCAGATCCTGAAAGGCAAAAGCAAATAAAAACAGCGCAAAAAGTGTGACAAGCTGTGCATCTTTAAGGAGCATCTCTTATAACAAACAAAGCCCCTCCTTATGCTTGGAGTGGAGATACAGGCAACACACACACACATTTCCCATGTACCACGCAGCGATAGAGATCAGTGACAAGAGCCACACGTGGGGTGTGAGAGAGGTTCCCCCCCCCTTTTGGGTCTTATTCCCTTTGAAATGCATAATATCTCCTTGCCGAAATTGGCATCGGTTTGATGAAGCTGAGAGATGACATCTCTCTCTCTCTCTTTTTGAGTATGCTTGTGGCACGACCCCTCTCTGCTGATTGGGGGCAAACCCTCGCAAAGGTAAATCCAGTCCTGGCGAGCACATCAGACAATCTCATTTTCATCACCGGGGTGGACGAGAGAGAACGCGGAGACAGAATCTTTTCAGATGATAATCGGCAGACGGGGCCCTTTCCGTCCGGGCTCTTTCCCCTCAGTTTGTTTATTTGAATTTCGCCCCGTGGTGTCCTTCAGATCCTGGGGGAGGGCAGTGGGGACTCTAAATACCTCTCTAGCCAACTCAACAACCCCCCCCTCTCATTTTCACCGTAATTTCCTTTCCTTTCCTCTCCCCACTCCGATGAATAAAAAGACCAAGCTCAGGTTTTCAAAACAAATAAACAGAGTGTAAGTGTTTTCATGCTGAATCACACCAAACGTCTATGTGGCCCAGTCAGTGCTATTTTCCTTTAAAAAAAAGAGGTGCTGGAGCTCACCATGAAATTCTCCTTTGTTTTCTTAGAATGGCAATGGCGCCCACTTGAGAGGTACCAGAACTAAGTTCTGGCACGTTCTGGCTGAAAAGAAAGGCCTGGGTCTAGTACAGTCAAACCCCAACGGCTCTGTTTTGGAACGTTTCGGCTCCCGAACGCTGAAAACCTGGAAGTAAATGCTCTGGTTTTTGAATGTTTTTCGGAAGCTGAACGTCCGACGCAGCTTCTGTTTGAGTGCAGGAAGCTCCTGCAACCCATCGGAAGTCGCGTCTTGGTTGTTGAACATTTCGACACCGAGATTTGACTGTATTCTGTTTCTGGTGCTGGACAGCTGGACACGTGGAGTCGTCTGAAAGAAATGACCACCTCCTTTTGCAAGTGTCCAAGGGCCACATGCGAACTGTGTCCAGATTGCATGTGGGGAGCCTGGAGGAAGAATAGGAAGAGAGGGAATGGGGGGCGGTGAGCTAAAACGGATGGAAGGAGGAGAGGGAGAAATGAAATCTTCTTCATGCGATCTGTTCCGGCTTCTGACAACAGTTACCTGTCCCTTTCCTGGCAGCCCACTTCACAGGGAGAGAGAAAAGGGGTGTCAGGAAGAGAGACAAAGGGGTGAGAGACAGAGACTCAAGCAAGGAACCGTGAAATGAGAGAGGTAGTGCCAGAGAGAGCGAATTGTTTTGAGTGGTTTGAACTTAAACTGTCTTTCCTCAATAGTTAGTTGATGGTCCCTGGTTTTAAATGTGCACATGTTTTTTTTTATGATATGCAGATACCGTTGCAAACCGCTTTGATATTTTTAAATGATGCAGCAGCACAAATATGTTTTATAAATAAATACTGTTATGTACTGAGCTGAATCCTAGAACAATAGGATTCAGAATCAGCGGGAGCTACCCAATCCAACTCCAGGTGGAAGTGAATCCGCAACCTGATTGGCCTGCTGGAGCAGCCAATCAGGCGGCTGGCAGAAGCGAATCTGCTACCTGATTGGCCTGTAGGAGCAGCCAATCAGGCTGCAGGCAGAAGTCAATCCACAATATAATTGGCCCACAGGTGTAGCCCTGAAGTAGCCAATCACGCAAGGCCCATTGTGTAAATAATGTATATAAGCAGATGGTTTTGGGAAAAGAGCCATTCTTCTTCTCCTCTTCTCCTTGATGACTATGAGCTGAATAAAGAGCATGAAATTCACTCTCGACTCCGAGTACATTTCACTGGCGACGAGGATGGGATCCTGCTGAGCTGACCGCCACCACGCACTGCACCGCAGCACCGCCACCTGCTGCACCGCTGCATCGCACTGTGCATCCAGGCTTCAGCTCCAGGACCCAAGGAACCCAGAATGGCAACCGACAGCAGCTTCTCGCCATTCAAACCAGCATCAGGAGACTGGGAAGGGTACGCCGCCCGTTTCAACTTCCTCCTGCAAGCGAAAGAAGTCACCAACGATGCCATGAAGAGGGCGACATTCTTCAGCGTCTGTGGAGAGGAGACGTTTGAAATCGCCCGGGCTCTCCTTGCACCTAGAGATGTCGCTACCGTCTCTTACAAAACAATAATGGAACGGCTGAAGGAGCACTTCTCACCACAGCCCTCGGTGGTAGCTTGCCGAAATGCCTTCTACGCAAAGCGGCAAGCCCCGGGGGAAACCATAACTGGGTTTGTGACCTCCCTCCGCCAAGCCGCCCGGCTATGCAACTTCTCAGAGTTGGAGAACATGCTTCGTGACCGCCTCGTCGGTGGCCTGAGGGACGAGATGTTGCAACGACGCCTCTACGCCAAAAAAGACCTCACGTTCCAGATTGCTCTGGAGGAAGCCCTGGCAACCGAAGCCGCCGAGAGGTCAACGCAAGAGGCACGACCGGCCCCGCCACCCCAACCGAGGGTCTACCACGAAGACCTCACCGACGAATCCGAATCTGACAGGGAGGAAGTACACCGAGTACAGCGGCGCACTCAAGCAGCACACACACCACAGCAGCCTCGACGAGAAGGAGGGAACTGTGCAAGCTGCGGGGAGAACCACGAGAGGAGGACCTGTCGTTTCCGCAACGCAGAGTGCAGGCAGTGCAGAAAATTGGGACACATCGCCCGGGTGTGTCGGGCTCGACTCACCCGTCGACAAGCATCAGATGACCAACCCAGGAGCCCCAGGTCACACGGCACCATGCACCAAGGCAACTCGACGGAGATCACGGACTACCAGGTATTCCAGTTGCCCCATCCCAGCACAGAGAAAATTTATATAGAGGTACAGATAGAGGGAGCCCCATGCCGCATGGAGCTGGACACGGGTTCAACTCTATCCATAATCTCGGCCCGAACATTAAGGGAACTGTGCCCTAATGGGGGTCCCAAACTAAGGCCGGCCCCATTCACCCTCCGGGACTTCCAGAAACGTAAGGTCCCTACAATGGGGGTGGGGACCTTCAGGGTGCAATATCGAGGGCGAAAGCAACAATTGGACTTGCTGGTAGTTAAGGGCCCCTACGTTAGCTTACTGGGACTGGCATGGTTTGGACCTCTGGGGCTAGCCGTTACCGGGGTGAACCGCACTAGCTTACAAGTGGACGTGGACGCCATATGCAAAGAGTTTCCAGGGGTTTTCGATGGGGCATTGGGACGATATACAGGACCCCCCATTGCCCTACAGCTAGACCCCGCTGTACGACCCATCAGGCACAAGGCCCGCCGGGTCCCATTCGCCCTGAAACCCCGCATAGACGAGGAATTGGACCGGCTCGTGGAGCAAGGAGTGCTGGAGCCGGTGCCCAACGCCCCCTGGGAAACTCCAATTGTCACACCCGTCAAGCCTAACGGTTCGGTCCGCATCTGTGCAGACTACAAATGCACCATAAACAAGGCTCTCACGGCCCATGCATACCCAGTGCCAGTGGTCAGCCATGTCCTCGCCACCCTGGCTGGGTCAAAAATCTTTGGCAAACTGGACTTGGCCCAAGCGTATCAACAGTTGCCTGTGGACGAAGCCACAGCAGAGGCTCAGACGATTGTGACGCACAGAGGGGCATTCAGAGTAAAGCGGCTGCAATTTGGCGTTAGCGTGGCACCAGGCATATTCCAGAATTTAATGGACTCTCTCCTTAAAGGGATTCCTGGCGTCACCCCTTTCTTCGATGATGTACTGATCACCGGGCCCACACCAGAGGAATTTGAGGACCGCCTCCGCTCCGTCCTGCACCGTTTCCAGACGGCGGGCCTCAAGGTGAAGCGGGAAAAGTGTTTACTGGGAGTGCCGCAGGTGGACTTTCTGGGATTTAAGGTGGACGCAGAAGGGGTCCATCCAACCGGTGACAAGGTACGGGCCATTTGTGAGGCCCCAGCGCCCAAGAGCAAGCCCGAACTTCAGTCATTCTTGGGACTATTGAACTTTTACCATGCCTTCCTTCCCCATAAGGCAGCGGTAGCGGAGCCCCTACACAGACTCCTAGATAAAAGGGCCCCTTGGGTGTGGGGCCAGCGACAAAGGGCCGCATTCCAGGCAGTCAAGGACTTGCTCGTCTCGAACTCGGTCTTGGCACACTTCGACGAGAGGCTGCCAGTGGTGCTGGCATGCGACGCCTCTCCCTATGGCATCGGCGCTGTCCTGGGACACCAACTCCCGGATGGAAGAGAGGTGCCGGTGGCATACTTCTCCCAGACGCTTGCTGCAGCCGAACGAAACTACTCACAGATTGACAAGGAGGGTCTGGCAATCGTGAAGGGCGTAAAAAAATTCCATGATTTCTTGTACGGGCGGCCCTTTACCATAGTGACTGACCACAAGCCGTTGCTTGGCCTGTTTGCCCCCGAGAAGCAGACCCCCCAAGTGTTGTCTCCACGTGTCCTCAGGTGGTCAATTTTCCTTGCCGGCTACCAGTATGCACTAATCCACCGCCCTGGGAAGGCGATGGGCCACGCAGACGCCCTCAGCAGGCTACCACTACCAGAAACAGGCCCCGACCCAGCGCCTGCACAAGAGGTTATGACCCTGGAGCTGCTTCCCGACCGACCCATTCAGGCACAAGAAGTTGCGCACCATTCCACAAAAGATAGGGTCATCTCCCGGGTCCTGGACTGGGTGTGGCGAGGATGGCCCAGCAGCAGCCCCGGGCCAGAATTCGCCGGCTACACAAACCGCAAACATGAACTGTCGGCCCACAAGGGGTGCCTGTTATGGGGAAGCAGGGTTGTTGTTCCCCAGCCCCTCCGCAAAAGGGTCCTTACAGCCCTACACGAGACACACCCAGGGGTAGTGAGGATGAAGGCCCTTGCCAGGAGTTATGTGTGGTGGCCGGGGATTGACAGAGAGATAGAGGCCTGGGTCCAACACTGCCAGACCTGCCAAGAATCCCGCCCGGATCCCCCAAGGGCCCCAGTCCAGCCCTGGGAGTCCGCCCGACATCCATGGTCACGCTTGCACGTGGACTTCGCTGGCCCCTTCCAGGGAAAAACATTCTTCATAGTGGTGGATTCCTACACCAAATGGCTGGAGGTCGCACTGGTACCGTCCACTTCTACGGCGGCAGCCATCCGGGTACTACGTAAGCTTTTTGCAACCCACGGGCTCCCTGACACCCTCGTCTCGGACAATGGAACCGCATTCACGTCAGAGGAGTTCCAGACCTTCACAGCGCAGAACGCCATCCGCCACATCCGCTCAGCACCATTCCACCCTGCCACCAATGGCCAAGCGGAGCGCATGGTGCGGACCACCAAGGACAGCCTCCGCCGCATGACACAAGGGGACTGGGAATACCGCCTTGCCGCATTTCTTCTAGCACAGCACAGCACCCCAAGCACAACGACGGGCCGGAGCCCAGCTGAACTACTAATGGGCCGGCGCCTTGCAACTAGACTGGACCGACTTCACCCCGACAGAGCTCAGGATGAGGTAGTGGTGGGGAAAGGCAGGAACCCCCGGACATTTGTGGCCCAGGACGCAGTGTACGCAAAGAATTTTGGGGCAGGCCCAGCATGGGTACCCGCCACAGTCACCAAGGTGACCGGTCCCGTGTCGTACGAGGTACTAACGGAAGGGGGGCAATGTTGGCGCCGCCACTGCGACCAGCTACGGCGACGATTCCCAGGAGGAACCTGGGAGGAGAGTGGGACAGAGGGGTCCCAAGGGGACAGCAGGGCAGTGAGGCCTGTAGAGCGAGAGGGGTGGGCAGGGGAAGCAGAAGCAGTAGGCACAGAGGGGCGCCCCGAGGCTGGAAGGACACCGGAACCAGAGCCACAACCTAGTGGTTCAGTGGCGCCAGACCAGACAGCCCCGGCACAGCCAGCAGCCTCGGAACACGAGCCAGAACCAGAACCCCTGACCAAGGAACACCCCAGGCCACAACGCACACGGAGGCGGCCAGCAGACCTTGGGGACTACGAATGCAACTTCCCGGGCAGGACTGGAACTTAGAGGGGAGGGGTGTTATGTACTGAGCTGAATCCTAGAACAATAGGATTCAGAATCAGCGGGAGCTACCCAATCCAACTCCAGGTGGAAGTGAATCCGCAACCTGATTGGCCTGCTGGAGCAGCCAATCAGGCGGCTGGCAGAAGCGAATCTGCTACCTGATTGGCCTGTAGGAGCAGCCAATCAGGCTGCAGGCAGAAGTCAATCCACAATATAATTGGCCCACAGGTGTAGCCCTGAAGTAGCCAATCACGCAAGGCCCATTGTGTAAATAATGTATATAAGCAGATGGTTTTGGGAAAAGAGCCATTCTTCTTCTCCTCTTCTCCTTGATGACTATGAGCTGAATAAAGAGCATGAAATTCACTCTCGACTCCGAGTACATTTCAAATACATACACTTTTTAAAACCCTGTATCAGGTGGGGAGCGTGTTTTTTTAAAGCCCAAGGGCCACAATCCCTTCTGAGCCGCCTTCTGGAGGCGGGGCCCACATAGCAATGGTGGGTGGGGCCAGAGGCAAAAGTGGGCGGAGCAGCAAACACAAACTTGCCCTTTGTACAGCAGGTTTGTATGAACTCACCTCTCTCTGTCCTCCACGCAGGCCATCAAGAGGGATGATCTGAGTTCAAGGACACATTCCAGCCAGGCAAAAACCCTCAAGGAGGGCTTGAAGAAAGGCCGGTGAAGGGTGTGGCCTTTGGAATCTGACAGACATTTCACAGGGCTGCCTCCCCCAGCGGTTTCCATTCAAGCCAGTCATCATAAAAGCAACAACAGTGTGACTTTAAAGATTGGTACCTGGGTGTGTTCCTCCCCAGTATCCCCCCTCCATCCTTTCCCCTCTTGTTTCATTTCTGTTTGATTGTCAGCCTGCTGGCAGGCACTCTTTGAGTTTCCCTTCATCTTTGTCCAGTGCTTAGTAAATGTCTGGTGCTCTTTAAATTACTAAAATAAAATCAGCAATAATAATAATAATAATAATAATAATAATAATAATAATAATAATAAATAGCAATAAATGGATTCCACAGACCTGCTCACCTTTGCATTAGGTGATTCTCATTGCTCACTGGCATGGGGCGCTGAGTTGAACCCCAGGTTCCCACTGGCACCAGAAGTCAGGTTCCGAGGTCTCGCAAGGCCTTGGATAAAATCTCCAGGTCTCGCAAGGCCTCAGACATGACTTCCGGTGATTCGCAAGGCACTGGAAGTTGCGTCGGGGGCCCTGTGGTATGGGTACTGAGCACCCACAACAAAAATGTTGTGGGTGCTTGGGCCCCAAGAACCCCCTATAGCTGCTGCCTCTGTACCTGGCTATTTTGTCTTTTGTATCTCCAGTCTTTCTGATAATGCAAGATTTCAAGCCCCACCTACACGACATTTAATGCAGTATCGTACCGCTTTAATTGTCACGGCGTCCCCCAAGGGATCCTGGGAACTGTAGTTTGTTAGGTGTGCTGAGGGAGCTGCTAGGAGGCCCCTATTCTCCTACACCAGGGGTGGCCAACTTTCAAGAGACTGCGATCTACTCACAGAGTTAAAAACTGGCAGTGATCTACCCCCTTTTTAGGGGTGCAGGGCAAAGATGTTGAGTTTTTTTAGGGGAGCCAAAGTTTTTTTAGCTTCTTTTTTTTGGGGGGAAAGCCACTAATCTTCTGGTGATCTACCACAGACGTCCAGTGATCTACTGGTAGATCACGATCTACCTGTTAGACATGCCTGCCCTACACTTCCCAGAGTTCCCCGGGAAGAAGGATTGGTTGTTCAAACCAGTCTGGAAATTGTGCTGCAGTTCACCAACCAAAAAGAATGAGTACATTTTACCTGAAAGAATGTCTCCACCCCCACCGTCCTACCTGAACACTGAGGTCCAGCTCCGAGGGCCTTCTGGCGGTTCCCTCGTTGCGAGAAGCCAAGTTGCAGGGAACTAGGCAGAGGGCCTTCTCGGTAGTGGCGCCCGCCCTGTGGAACGCCCTCCCATCAGATGTCAAAGGGAAAAACAGCTACCAGATTTTTAGAAGACATCTGAAGGCAGCCCTGTTTAGGGAAGCTTTTAATTTTTGACAGACTATTGTATTTTAATATTTTGTTGGAAGCCACCCAGAGTGGCTGGGGAAACCCAGCCAGATGGTCAGGGTATAAATAATAAATTATTATTATTATTATTATTATTATTATTATTATTATTATTATTCATGGTGCTTCCTCTCCTCTGTTATAAATGGACTTAGAAACATAGAACTGTAGAGCTGAAAAGGAACATGACACTTCTTACTTCTCCCCGTTACCTTGAAGTGTCTGCATTATGATTTATCCATAACCTTAGACCCATTCTAAGGGACCCAGGTGGCGCTGTGGGTTAAACCACTGAGCCTAGGGCTTGCTGATCAGAAGGTCAGCAGTTCGAATCCCTGTGACGGGGTGAGCTCCCGTTGCTTGGTCCCAGCTCCTGCCAACCTAGCAGTTCGAAAGCACATCAAAATGCAAGTAGATAAATAGGAACCGCTACAGCGGGAAGATAAACGGCGTTTCCGTGTGCTGCTCTGGTTCAGCAGAGGCAGCTTTGTCATGCCGGCCACATGACCTGGAAGCTATACGCCGGCTCCCTCGGCCAATAATGCGAGATGAGCGCGCAACCCCAGAGTCGGTCACGACTGGACCTAATGGTCAGGGGTCCCTTTACCTTTAGACCCATTCTGTGTTAGGAAGGCATTTAAATTTCTTGTGCTTTGTTCTTATGTATTTGAAAACCTGATCAGATGTTTTCTTTTAAAATCAAGTGAAATGTAAATTTTGTGAAATAACAAATAAATGGGTGGCGTGGGCGTTTTGGCTTCAGCTGTAACCGAAGCCACTTTGGGCTGCTCTGAGACCCAGGGAGATACAAAAACTTATATCGACACCAGGCCGCCAGGAGGAAAAAAAAAAGTTAAATCTACTGACCGATTAGACCCATGATGGGGCTGTAATTCCATCAGGACCTTTTCCCGCCTGATGCCGAGTGACATGGCTATTGTATATGTAACAGCACAACAGGGTGATGAGTCTGTCAGTTCCGCGTAGTGTGATTTGCTGGGGTTCCCTCCCCACTCCTGCTTCCTCTCTCTGAAGAAGGAGAGGAGCGGAATTGAAGGAGAAAAGGTCAGCAAGACCTGGTCATCTTCCTTCCTCCTCCGAAACCACTCGCCCCCTTGGAAGAAAATCGGAGATGACAGCTCGTCCCGCCGCTTGGGGATCCGTGCCGGCCCCGGATGACATCCAAAAGGGAAAGCTCGTTAGAATGGCGGGGGGAGATGGCGGCGAATGTTACTCGTTAATAATGGATTTCAAAACCCTTCGGATCGCGGTTATTGTTAGTGGCATATGCTGCCACCAAAGAGACAGTGACAAGTTCTTTGATTAGAGGGGAGGGGTGACGGTGCTTGCACCCCCCCCTCCTTGCTCTTTTGAGATGGTCTCTTCCTGCTACCCCTGCTCCGTCCATCACGGATTGGAAAATGAGAGCACGTTAAGTTAGTGGTGACAGTTAGGTAATTTTAGACTCTGGTCTTAATGGTCTTATATATTTTTTTGGTGGGGTGGTGGGGGGTGGGAGGGTCTTCCTTCTTTAGATAGTAATGTTTAGTATTTCACTTACATCCAAATGTGGTAGATGTTCTGGCCCTAGACCACAGTTCTCTGGCAACCGCAGCTCGGAGGAGGAGATGAGCCCACACCCAGGTTTGCCTGTGTGGTTGTGTGGGCGCTGGAGACCTCAGCTGCCCCCTTGAGCCCCAAGAAGACTCCTCTGCCACAAAGCTCTGGTGGTTGGTCCACAGACTCCCAGGAGGGTAAAGAGAGCCTTGAGCAGAGCGTGCCCCACAGCTGGGAACCCCATTGCCGTGAAGCAGGCACCGCCTCTTTAACTGGTCTGAAGACAATGGCCGCTGCTATGAAGCTCTGCTGTTTGCTCCAGCGCCTTGCTGAGACAACTTGGATGCTTGGTCTCAGCAGCAGGGGTGCTGTCCGTGGTCCTGAAAGCCCACCTTGCGCTCTCCCTCCCTCCCTCCCTCCCAAGTGCTGAATGGGCCTAGCTTAGCTTTGCCTCCTCATCTGTCTCCCTGTCTGCTTGGCAACCAGGAATCCACACCCTGCACTGAGAAGGTTTGGATTCTGCGACTGGTATACATAATGCAAATTGAAAGAAATGTTCGGAATTTTGCAGGATTCATTCTTGTTTTACTTGTGAGGAGGAGGAGGGACAAGAAGCTAGGCACAGGACGGATGCAAACTTTCGCCTGCACACTCTTCGAAGCCCAAAAGGTAAAGGTAAAGGGACCCCTGACTATTAGGTCCAGTCGTGACCGACTCTGGGGTTGCTGCGCTCATCTTGCGTTATTGGCTGAGGGAGCCAGCGTGCAGCTTCCAGGTCATGTGGCCAGCATGACAAAGCTGCTTCTGGTGAACCAGAGCAGCGCACGGAAACGCTGTTTACCTTCCCGCCGGAGCGGTACCTATTTATCTATTTGCACTTTGGCGTGCTTTCGAACTGCTAGGTTGGCAGGAGCTGGGACCGAGCAACGGGAACTCACCCCGCCACAGGGATTCGAACTGCCGACCATCTGACCGGCAAGCCCTAGGCTCTGTGGTTTAACCCACAGTGCCACCCGCGCTGCTCAAATTGGGTAGAAACCCTGCCCTTTCTTTTTAAACATGGAAGCTGAGTTTTTTAAGGAACTGTGCCCAGTGCCACATTCTGTGCCCCCCCCCCTCCGCCGATATCCCTGTGGAATTGCAACATGCACGCACTCATGAGTCTGCCCACTTACACGTCACACATTTAAAACACATGGCTTCCCTCAAAGGTCCTGGGTGCCTTCGGGAGTGCTTGATCACCTGCAGGCGTGCTGTTGATCATTCCTCGAGTTGGTGTGGCTCATTGGACAGTTCCCAACCCTTCCTATCAAACTACAGTTCCCAAGGTTCTTTTGGTGGAAAGTTTTGTGCTTTAAATGTACGGTGTGTCCTACGAGACACCTTCGCAGTCGTGAGGAGAGCACTGAAGGGATGGGGCGTGAGTCACTGGCTCATTGAATCCAGTTAACACCCATTCCCATTGAATATTTGTTTATTAATGCTTGTGTGTGTGTGTGTGTACATTTTGTGGCAGAAGGAGCCTTCGCAAATGACGCTTAAACACACACACACAAACTGGAGTTGGGTTCATTTGCAGTGAAGAGTCTCAGTGTTAACCCTCAAGGTTGGTTCCTTCCTCATGAAAAGGAAATTGCATTCCCCAATCTTAATATTTATTTGCTGGGAAAACGCAATTCCTTTGGCCAGTATGAGTCTGAGTGTTGCATGGAGCAAACTGTACCTGCAACAAAATGTTGCAGCATCAAGTGTTGCAGTGTCAAGTATTCCCGCCAGTATCCCCCGCTTGGTTTCCTAATTCTCCTCCAATAGCCAGTCAATGTTCTGTAGCCACCAAGCGTGCTCACACCCTTCACCGGGCTGTTTTAGTCTCCACATTCACCTTACGGTCCCCCCCCCCCACCAAAGGATTTTTCACCCTGGCATTTCCCCAAGTCTGCTGATAACAGCTGGACCAAACCACTTGGTTCTGCTCCGGGGAATTCCAAAAAGGTCTTCCAGGAAGACTCTTGAACTCTCGAACCCATCCTGCTTTAAGAACCCCACTTCTTAAGCAAGAATGCTAACTCAGGAATATTAAATGCAGCAGTGGTAAGAGATCTTGAGGACACACGTTTGCTTGGTGAATTTAACATCACATTGGCTGGAGGCATCATGGATGTAGAGCGTGTAACGTTTCTGATCACCTGAGCGTTGTCCAAAGGCACCTTTGCTGTTCAGAATATAGAATCATAGAATTGCAGAGCTGGAAGTTACCCCAAGTCATCCAATCCAACCCCCTGCAATGCAGGAATCTCAGCTGAAGCATCCATGACTGATGGCCATCCAACCTCTGCTTAAAAACCTCCAAGGAAGGAGAGTCTACCACCTCCCGAGGGAGTCCGTTCCACCGTTGAACAGCTCTTACTATCGGAAAGTTCTTTCTGATGTTTCGTTGGAACCTCCTCTCTTGTAACTTGAAACATTGGTTCAAGCCCTGCCTTCTGAAGCAGGAGAAAACAAGCTTGCTCCATCTTCCATGTGACAGAGTGTTTCACACACACACACTACACCAGTGTGGTGTAGTGGTTAATAGTGGTAGACTTGTAATCTGGGGAACCGGGTTCGTGTCTCCGCTCCTCCACATGCAGCTGCTGGGTGACCTTGGGCTAGTCACACTTCTCTGAAGTCTCTCAGCCGCACTCACTTCACAGAGTGTTTGTTGTGGGGGAGGAAGGGAAAGGAGAATGTTAGCCGCTTTGAGAATCCTTAGGGTAGTGATAAAGTGGGATATCAAATCCAAACTCCTCCTCCTCCTCCTCCTCCCCCCTCCCCCCCTCCTCTTCTTCTTCTTCTTCTTCTTCTTCTTCTTCTTCTTCTTCTTCTTCTTCTTCTTCTTCTTCTTCTTCTTCTTCTTCTTCTTCTTCTTCTTCTTCTTCTGCTATCCTATCTCCTTTAAGTCACCTCTGTTCCAGGCTACGCATACCCAGCTCCTTCAACCGTTCCTCATAAGGTTTGGTTTCCAGACCCTGCAATCACCTTGGCTGCCCTCCTCTGCTCATCTTTCAGCATGCCAGCACCATTCTTAATCTGTGATGCTCTGAGTCTGGACACTGGACTCCAGGTGGGGGTCTGACCAAGGTGGAATAGAGAGGTACTCTTCCTTCCCTTGGTCTGGACACTGTGCATCTGTTGATGCAGCCTAGAATTACATTTGGAATTGGATAGCAGCAGAATTATTACAAGGAGGAAGAAACTGACTGGGAAGAGTGTGTGCCTGTGCCGCTATCTCTTCGATTTACTCAGCCGGCAGCAGCGAGGAAAGGGTTAAGCCTCCCCCCCCACCCTCCTCCTGAGGTTCTAAATGGCTGAACTCCAATATGTTGTAGTTTTTGACCGCAAATCATCTTTAATAGCAGACATCACGGGACGACTCATTACGTTAAACTATTTTTCATGCTATCTCCTGTAATATCCTTTAATCCAATGCGTTTCAAATCACCTCGGGCTAAAATAAGAGACATAGCAACGTAATAGCCTAGTGTATTAGTGGGTTAATTGCCCTGTTGTGCTTTCTGGTAAGAGATCCGCAGAATGAGCTGTACATTAATTGTCGATTGCGGAATGCCTTTAACTCATTGAGCGACGGCCGAGGCCGGTGGGGTGGTGGGTAGCGCGAGGGTCTCACGCCGAGCCTGTGATGAACGGGTGGTCTTACATCACCCTTGCCTGGTCTATGTATTCCATTTTTATTTTATTTAAAAAAATAGTTTCCCCCCATAGCCCACCAATGTGTTATGAAATTTGCAAAGCTAAAGAACCACCCTTGGGGTCTCTAGAACTAGGGCTGCCTGACTTCCAGGTCTGACTTCCAGGTTTGCTCAGCTAATTCCAGGTGTCAGGTGGAGGGATTGAGTCTCCAGGTTCCCCAAGACTATGCAGGAAGCTTTCAAGCTTCAGTCCAGCAGGAGCCAGCTGCAAATCCTTGCAAGGACTCTTGGCGCATGTGTATCTGTAGGCATGGGTGTGTCTGCCCTCTTCCCCTCCTCCCTCCCCTCTCCCAATTAACCTCCATTTCCAGGGCTTATTGGTGGGAGGGAGCTCAGAGGGCTCATCCCAGGTCTCAGGCTTGGGCTCTGAAATCTTTATACAGGCATCCCTGTCCCACCACTTATGTGGGGGTTACATCCTCCTGCATGCATAAGTGGGGAGCACCCTCTAAAAAACCTCTATATGCCTATTTCCCCCTGCTCTCCAGCTCTCTCTCCAATCCAGACCAAAATATCTAGAGTTGAAGCTCTGGGTGGAGGCTGCTGCGATACCTCATGTGTCAGCTGCTAGGCGGGGAGGCTGAGCAGCCTAAACAATGCTCCACTGTACCTTTGCTTTCTCTGGGGCTACAAATTGGGAGGGGTGGCTAATACCCCAGAGGACAGGATCACACTGCAAAATGACCTTAACAGATTAGACAACTGGGCCAATGAAAACAAGATGAATTTTAACAAGGAGAAATGTAAAGTACTACACTTGGGCAAAAAAATGAAAGGCACAAATACAGGATGGGTGGCACCTGGCTTGAGAGCAGTACATGTGAAAAGGATCTAGGAGTCTTGGTAGACCACAAACTTGACATGAGTCAGCAGTGTGATGCAGCAGCTAAAAAAGCCAATGCAATTCTGGGCTGCATCAATAGGAGTATAGAATCTAGATCTAGGGAAGTAATACTGTAGTACCACTGTATTCTGCTCTGGTCAGACCTCACCTGGAGTACTGTGTCCAGTTCTGGGCACCACAGTTCAAGGAGGATACTGACAAGCTGGAACGTGTCCAGAGGAGGGCAACCAAAATGGTCAAAGGCCTAGAAACGATGTCTTATGAGGAACGGCTTAGGAAGCTGGGTATGTTTAGCCTGGAGAAGAGAAGGTTAAGGGGTGATATGATAGCCATGTTCAAATATATAAAAGGATGTCATATAGAGGAGGGAGAAAGGTTGTTTTCTGCTGCTCCAGAGAAGCGGACACGGAGCAATGGATTCAAACTACAAGAAAGAAGATTCCACCTAAACATTAGGAAGAACTTCCTGACAGTAAGAGCTGTTCGGCAGTGGAATTTGCTGCCAAGGAGTGTGGTGGAGTCTCCTTCTTTGGAGGTCTTTAAGCAGAGGCTTGACAGGCATATGACAAGAATGCTTTGATGGTGTTTCCTGCTTGGCAGGGGGTTGGACTGGATGGCCCTTGTGGCATAGCTGCCAAGTTTTTGCTTTTCTCGCGAGGAAGCCTATTCAGCATAAGGGAAAATCCCTGTAAAAAAGGGATAACTTGGCAGCTATGCCTTGTGGTCTCTTCCAACTCTACGATTCTATGATTCTATGATTGCAATGAGATCTACGTAGGGCTGCCCTTGAAGACAACTCCCTTGGTCCAGATTGCAGCAGCCAGAGGACTGGCCAAGGTTCCATTAAGATCTTGGGGTGAAGAAGCTTCCCTCCCCCTGGTTTACGGTTTAATGTATGAGCAATAAACCTTGAACGTGGCTTTTCAGCTAATAGGCAGCCCGTGCACAACTCTTCCAGCATGGCTGCCATCTTCCCTGTATTGCAGAGGGTTGGACTGGATGACCCTTGGGGAACCTTCCAACTCTACATCTCTATGCTTCTATGATCTCCAACCTTTTTTTGGGGGGGGGGTTACTTTGCCATCCGGAATAGTTCTGTAAAACGTACATGCATTGCCAAATTCCCCTCCCCTCTTTCTGAAATCCTGGATGTATTTCTCTAGTTATTTATTGGAGCACTAAATGGATTAGTTCTGTAATCTATCAAGCCTTTTCATTACGTTTTTAAGACACTGCCGGTGTTATGAAGTACGGCACAGCATCAAAATTAAGCCCAGATTGCCATCGCCACCTATTTTATCGATATAAAAACTATTCGACGGATTCCTTCCCAATTCTAACTTTATGTCTTTTTACCCACAGGAGGACAACTTGGGTCTCTCTGACATGTCTCCACTGGAAATGACACGGTGGTTTTGACTTTTGGGTCCTATAACCATTGCATTGTAGATGCAGGGTGGGGCTTTATTGCTTATTATTGCATTTATAGCTCACCATCCCTCTACAGAGCTCACAGAGACATGCATGACTCTGCCCTTCTCTGCTGTATCTTCACAACAACCCTGTGAAGTAGGGGAGAGAGAGAGAGACAGAGAAAGAGAAAGAGAGAGAGACAGGGCCAAGGTCACCCAGTGAGTTTCTTTTTTTTATTTTTAAATATATTTTTATTGATTTTAACACATACAGAAAAATATTGAAAAATGTGAAAAATAAAAAGGAACAAAAAAACAAAAAATACAGAAAAACAAAGAAAAAAATCTTTCTTTAACAATATAATCAAAACAGTTTCTTCTTCTGTCGACTTTCCCCCCTTCCACGCTTCTATTTGTAACTAATATAGCACTCTCTACTTCTTAAATCAATTCTTCTTCTAGGATACTCATTATTCTTGATCCATTATAACCACAAATTTCTAATATTTCAAAATATCATTTGGACCTAGAAATCATTCTTACTTCCTCCTTACTATATCTAACTGCTTCTTCAGCCTCTTTATACTTCCGCTTCCCTTATTGTCCGTTGTTAATCTTATATTTCTTCTCCAAATAAATCTTAAATTTCTTCCAGTCTTCTTCCACCGTCTCCTCTCCCTGATCTCGGATTCTCCCAGTCAGTTCAGACAGTTCCATAAATTCTATCAGCTTCACCTGCCAGTCGTCCACAGTAGGTAGAACCTCGGATTTCCAATTTCTTGCTAATACAATCCTAGCTGCTGCTGTGGCATACAGGAAAAAAAGTGACATCTTTCTTTGGCAATTCTTTCCTTGTAATTCCGAGTAAAAATGCTTCTGGTTTCTTAACAAACGTGTTTTTAAACACTTTCTTCAACTCATTATAAATCTTATCCCAGAAGCTCTTTACTCGGGGACAAGTCCACCACATATGGTGGTAAAAGGTCCCTTCCGCTTCTTTACATTTCCAACATTTATTATCCTTTTTATGATATATCTTCGCCAGTTTCACCCAGTGAGTTTCATGGCCAAGTTGCAGGAGGAGGGGGGTGACTTTTGCTCCAGCTTCCTGCTGGATGCAGGAAATCCAGATTTTGAGCACCAACCCAACCACCATGAATTGTGTGTGTGTTGGGGTTGAGGTGGAGAGGAAAGATGTATAATTTGCTCCCTCCTTGTTGAATTTATCTTTAATAGCACAACGTTACACCGCCAAATGCCGTCTCCTGACCTCCTGTTTCCTGCCCTCTGCCTGTCATTTCAGAAATGGCTACGGGGCTAAAGATTGGCAGTTTCTATACTCCCTCTAGGTTAAACCAATTAATCTGTTTAATATGCTGCAGGCGGCCATCGTGCCCACGGCCACAGAAGCTGTAAAACCTTGACACGGCAGACTGGCTCGTTCTTGGAATGCGGTGGCTTCTTACGTCTTCTCTCTGCTTCCAACCAACCAACCAACCAGCCAACCAACCAACACACGGATTCCCTAAGCTCCAGTACAGATGGATGGCAGTTTGTGGAATGCCAGGGATCGTTTTGGGCAAACATTGTCTGCATGTATGCTTAGATGCAGGGGTACCTGGTACCCAACTGGGACAGGAGTGGTGGAATGCAGGGAGCCCAAACAGTAGGTGGCGCCAGAGCCAACAGCAGGCAAAGCCAAGTCACTCTGCTTTTGCCCCTGTGCTTATGGACAGTACAGCAGGACTTTAAGCTACTCAGGACACTGGCACACAATGATGATGTCATCAGCAGATGACAGCACAAGGCACCCACCCAACTCATTTTGGACCAAACATGGCATTTGGATTATCTCACCAACAGGCAGACAATCAATCCACTTACTTCAGGTAATTTCAGGTGCCTGCTACTGCGGCTCTACGGCAACTGTTACACAACTGCGACACGAGAACCCTGTTTGCCGAGGGATGAATCTTGAGTTTGACAGTCCCCCCCCCCTCCAACTGCTGCCTCTGCTCTTTCCTTGTCGGTTTCTAATTGGCTTGTTTGTTTTGCAATAAGCGATTCCTGCGGGTCTCCGTTCTGGATAGTTTCTCACACCATTAAATGAAGTTCTGCTGTATTGATCGCTGTTTTTCCAATTTGAAGCCCGAAAAGCGATGAAGCCATTTTCTTGTTATCCCATGTACTCTGTGTGCCTTCCACCTGCTGTTGTCCCCGCCCCTTCGCACATCCAGCCCCCTTCTTCACTTCATTTAGGCGACCTGTCCCCGGTCCCTTTGCTCTGGCTCCCGGTAATTGCTTCTCCAGAGTAATGTTATGCCACGACGGCAGGCACAGAGTCACCTCAATGCTTCTTTTCCATCTCCCCTCCCCCCTCCCCCTTTCGAGTTTGTTTGCTTATAATGGCAGGACGCAGGAAGGCGACAAGGTTGAAATCATCAAGTAATATCAGCTCCGGAGGCTTTTGTCACTGGCGATATCTCTGCGGCGATGTCTCAATGTCAACAGCTGTACGGATTGTGGAGGGAACGGAGCCGCAGGCCTCTACAGACCTGTTTCGGCAATCAGTTACCCTGGGATAACAATCCCTGAACTCGCCTTAGGCTCTGGCTCATTTAAACTACCCAGGAGATGAATTGGTGGCACAAAGAGAAAAGCCTACAGCCCAAGCAGGGATGGAAGAAGGCGCCATTTCTGATTCCGCCCTCTCTTCGCCGCACACAGCAGCGTTTCCATTCCACTGCAGTTCATTTTCCGCTGCCCAAACCATCTTGCTCATCTCACTGTGTCTGCTGCAGCGAAATAATGTAACTCACATAATTATGTTGCCATTATGTTCTTCTCTAGCTTGGAAGGAGTGGTTTACGCTAGTGGCAGGAGGGGACTCGGAGGGGGGCAGCATGAAGAAGGAGGAGGATTAAGTTAATATAATAAGAATAAGATTTTGAATTAGATTAGAAAACTCGCCAAAATTAATTAAAGAAGTTAGGAAATCCAGGAGGAAGAGAATCGTGGAAGCCGCAAACAAACTGTTAAGAAAATAAGATTTGGAATTTAGCTGTTCTTGTTTTTTTCTTTTTTTTCTTTTTTCCTTTTTTCCTTTTTTCATGTTTTTTCTTTTTTTTCTATTTGTGGTTTTGTTGTTGAATTATAATGGAAGAATTAGCTGGGGGATGTCAAACCTCAGAGCTCCTCCGCCTCTGTCCTCTCAGTGGCAGGGGGGGAGGAGGGTGGAGGAGGGAGGGGGGAGGTCAAACCCAGCTCAAAAATGGACCCCTTTGTTTCTCAATGCCCATGGGTATCACTGGTGGCAGAAGTGGTCTTGTGGGTGGAGGGAAAATGAAGGGACAGAGTTTATTGTATATGTTGTGTATGTTTTGTCTTTATAAAGAAAAAATCAATAAAAATTATTATTAAAAAAAGGAGTGGTTTACGTTAAGGGAGTGAATGAGGTTGTGTCACATTCCAAATCTGGGCTTCCAGGGTATGCCAGTTGACCACGCCTGGCTTACAAAGCCCACCTTCAACAGAAACAGAGAGGTAAGCCAAGATTCACTCGATCTTTCTGGCAACACTTTAGCATTCCTTAACTATTTGGGACTAGTTTCCACACAAGATCGCCTTACTCCAGATATGCCCACTTGACTGCTTCAGTTGGTGGAATTGGCACCTCTACATGGGCCACATAATACTCGTTCCACATTTGCAATAAATCAACCTTGCAGTGTGGCAGTACATGAACATTGGAACTCCCTGCCTTTTGACAGCAGGCAGGGCTCTTCAGTGTGCTTTTTTTCGGTGCATGCTAAAAACATTTTTTTCCAGACAAGCCTACCCAGGCATGTACAATGCAGATGCATGTTTTAATCTGTTTTTAGTTTATTGATGGAATGTTTTAAATTATTGCTTTTAACCGTTTTTGCTGATCATGTTATTGTTTTATTCTCTTTCTAAACCTCTGTGAAGTTTTTTTTAAAAAAAACAACAACTATTGAGCAGTGTATAAATTGCATGAAATAAATAACAACTGAGGGTCTTGTACGGGAAAAAAAAGTTTCAGTGAATTAATTAAGGAACTAACTACTCTTCAATGGTCACCATTTACCAGAGACAGTTCCTATTTCCCAGTATCCATTCTTGGTAATGCAAGGTCCCTTTATTAGTGAAACGTTCACCAAATTGTGTGGAATCACTGGCATCCGCAGCCTGTGAATGTTGCAGTTCAAAAACGTTCAAGCATGCAAATAAGGGAGGGAGAGGAGACAGAGGAATGGCTAGCCAGCCACTGATGGTCCTTTTCCTTGTGGCTGTGCATGTGCATGGGGGGGGGGGAGCAGAGAGAGAGAAAAGAAGGCAGCTCACGGGAACTTCGGAGGATTTCATTCAGTCAATATTTTTAAGTGACCTGGCCAAATTTGCACCTCCTGGATTACACAGCCTGGGATCTCAGATCCAACTGAATCTTGTAGTACAGCCCTTTGACTCAAAAAATAAAATAGTCTAAAATAAAATAAAATAAAATACCAAGATGCATTAAATTTAGCATAAAATAGATTTAGAATTTGGCATGTGGGTTTGTGTGTGTGTTGTTTATTGTGATACAATGCATGTCCTTCCTTGTAGACCCTCACAGGTGTTAAGCTCAGCAGAAGTTTGGCACGACTGTAGCCCAGGAGAGGGTATTCCTTGTCACAGTTCCTAAAGCTGCTGGTTTTCCCTCCCAGCAAGAGGGGCACCTGGCACCTTTTATTGTATAACTTTCACCATATACCCCTCTTTACCTTGGGCGTTGTTTGACACCTGAGATCCATATATATTTAGAAACCACTCTATTATTCTAATTGGAATTTTAACACTAAATTTAATATTGTAAGGAAACATTGGTGTAACCTGCCCTTACAGTGAAAAGCAGGTGAAAGTATATACATAATAAACAACAAATAACATTAAGCAAACAAGCAAACCAATAACACCTAAACAATATTTTCATATACTTTCTTTTTTTAAGCACACACAGATGAACGAGGACATTGGGGCTTGGGGATGAACAAGTGCAAAATTGACACGAAGTGGAAATTGACCAGTCCATCCATTGCTAGTCATGTTTTTCTCCAAATATAATAGTCCCCTAGACCAGTGCTCCCCAACCTTTTTATTGCCGCAGACCAGTCGACATTTGATAATTTTACCGTGGCCCGCCGAAGGGGGAACATTGATTGTTTATATATTATTTAGATTGTTTTGATTTAATAATTTTATTTTAATTGTATTTAAATGTTCCTTGGGCGGCCCGGTACCAATTGATCCACGGACCGGTACCGGTCCATGGCCCGGGGGTTGAGGACCACTGCCCTAGACTATTGCATTGACCAAGCAACTGGGAGCAGTAGGCAGGAGTTTATCAGCCTCACATGTTGGTAAGGCCCCTGGAAGATCCTTACAGAGGCCATATCTACACCTCACATCTAAAGCAGATGAGTTCTCTCAAAGAAATCTTGGGATTTTAGTTTACCTTTCATAGAACTCCAACTCACCCTTAACAAATGTCAGCTCTCAGGATTCTGTGGCGGAGCCATGTGCTCTAAATGTGTGGCAGGCAGAGACTTTATATAATGCCATCAAAGCACATGCCGTTTCACAGAAGGAAGGGGGCAAAGCCATTCTCTGTCTCAAGCTGCTTACAGTTGAAATCATCCAGAATAGATCTGGTCTTCTTTGGGGTACGGTTTATGTTGTTTTTGTCACGGGATAGAGCTCCCCCACCCACTTCGTGCTTAAGATGTAAGAGAAAGATTTCGGTGGCCGTGTTTTTCAGCTAAGGGACACTGCAACACTGGCGATAAACAGGTCTGTGTTTGACAAAGCACCCCCCCCTTTTAATAAACTGCCCATATGCCCTTATTGATATGCATGGGATTTTCGGACGGCTACAGATACTCGCAGAATCACTTGGGCAGGTATAGGGGTGCCCTCTTGCCATTTTTATGGGAGATCTTAGGTTAATGAAATTAAATGCCAAGCGCTTCATTCGGAGGGTGAACCTTGAGGTCGTCCCCGCAGTGTTTGAAAGAGAACCTTGACTGGAAGGTGCAGAACCATTGATTTAGACCCCCGGTAGACAGCTGAATAGCAAGCACTGAACCATGAAGACAAATTCTCATATTTCATTGTTATAAGGTTAGCCGGTGGCTCCTAGGCTTTCAGCGATAATCACCAGCCAATTCCACCCTTTCTTTCCCCCCCACCACCTCAATCTTGTGGGTGGAGGGAGAGAAAAGGCTCTTCCTTTTGTGTGCAAAGATGCTTTTAGTAACCATTACACTTCAGCATGTGCTCTCTGGGCTTGAAGCGGGCGTGAGGGAGGAAGCGTGCCTTTCATTCCTGGATGAGTGGCTCCATTTGGGCTTCTTTTGGGTACCGGGATTTAGTTCCTGGGTTGGTTGGCTCCATTTTTGGCTTCTTTGAGTGCCTTCCAGCAGATGTGGATTTCCAAGCAAGAATATGGAGGAGGAGGAAAACAATGTGCAGAAAAGAAATGTCCATAAAAACCTGTGATTTAAAAATAAAATACTGCTGCCTCCCCCAGCGCTTCTGATATTGGATAGATTTAGATTTAGATGTGTATTTAAAGTTAACCAATGGGATTCGTTCCCACAAGATGCAGTGACAATGACCTCCAATTCGGACAGCTTGAAAGGGTCTTTGATGGAGGTGTCTGGGCCAGAAGTGTTCAAATGCCCTTAAGGACGCCACAAGCCACCGGATAAAATGTGGCATTTGCATGCCACGCAACTGTCCCATTTTAAGCGGGATGTACAGAAGCCACTTCGGCTTCTGATCCCAATCCCAGATGTCCCAAGTTCTGGCTACGCCAGAGCTCAGCATCAAAAGACACACATTTTTAGTCCTGATCCGTGGCACATGTCAGTTGATTCACATCAGAGCATGGGACCAAAGAACAGAACCAAAAGCAGCCATGCACCCCAATGCGTTCCCCACTTTTCCTCCTTCCGCCACAGCTTTCCAGCCAATGTACTTCCAGAAGCTGGCGCCACACTTCTTGAAGCAGTGCCGGCAACCGTAGGGGTGGCAGTAGTCGTGGCGGGTGAAGGTCAGAGGGAACCAGGAAAGTGGGGTGGGGCCAGAGTTAGAGGGGGTGCAGCCTCCATCGAGGTTGTATCCCAATCTGCCTCACTCTGGTGTTGGAGGGTAAGCTTTTGGAGATTTCAGGGACAGGTCCTGCCAGGGAGGAGAGGGACAGAAGACTTGAATGTGAGGATAGCAAGAAAGGTTTGAGAAAGGACTTTATAGTGGTACCTTGGTTCTCAAACTTAATCCATTCTGGGAGTCTGTTCCACTCCCGAAACTGTTTGAAAACCAAGGCGTGACTTCCGATTGGCCGCAGGAGCTTTCTGCACTCAATCAGAAGCCGCGGAAGCCACATCAGATGTTTGGCTCCCGAAAAACGTTCACAAACTGGAATACTTACTTCTGGAATAAATAAATAAATAAATAAATAAATAAATAAATAAATAAATAATAATGAATTGTCCAGTAGCACCTTAGAGACCAACTAAGTTTGTTCCTGGTATAAGCTTTCGTGTGCACGCACAAGAAAGCTTTCTTTCTAAGCTTTGTAAGTTTGTTCCTGGTATAAGCTTTCGTGTGCACGCACAAAAAAGCTTATACCAGGAACAAACTTAGTTGGTCTCTAAGGTTTGGCGCTGTGGGTTAAACCACAGAGTCTAGGGCTTGCTGATCAGAAGGTCGGCGGTTCGAATCCCTGCAACGGGGTGAGCTCCTGTTGCTCGGTCCCAGCTCCTGCCCACCTAGCAGTTCGAAAGCACATCAAAGTGCAAGTAGATAAATAGGGACCGCTCTGGCGGGAAGGTAAACGGCGTTTCCGTGCGCTGCTCTGGTTCGCCAGAAGCAGCTTTGTCATGCTGGCCACATGACTCAGAAGCTGTCTGCGGACAAACGCCGGCTCCCTCGGCCTATAGAGCGAGATTAGCGCCGCAACCCCAGAGTCGGACACGACTGGACCTGATGGTCAGGGGCCCCTTTACCTTTACCTTTAAGGTTCCACTGGACATTTTTTATTTATTTTGACTGCGTCAGACCAACACGGCTACTTACTTCCAGTTTTGCAGTGTTTCGGAGCTGATTTGTTTGACAACTGAGCCATTTGAGAACCAAGGTACCACTGCACTCAGGAAGAGGGAAGAAGGATAGACAAGTTAGGAAGAGAAGAAAGAATTTGCCTTACCTCAGCAAGGAACCAGGGAGGGAAAACCCAGTGCAAAAAGAGCTTTTCAGCTCTCTGTCTTGCTTGCAGGGACAAGGCCTTCTCTGCACTCCACTTCCAGAAACCCAGGAATGCTGATGCAGGGACGGTTGCAAAAGTTTGAGTATGTGGCATATACATGGAACTCTTGGGACGGAACCTTTCCTTTTGCTTTCTTCCTTCCGCCCCCCCCCCATTTTGTATTGGCTAACATTCAAATGCTGACCCGTTGAACCTAAGCGGAGAAAATTAAAGCCTCTTAAACTATCAATTGATTATAAAACCATAATAATTGACGTTTAACAGCCCCATTAATGGTGAGAGGTTCATTGCTTAGCCGTTAAACTCTTGGCACATATATTTAAAATAATCAATTAGTATTTATTTAACATACAATAACTTCTCTGTTACGTCTTAATTAAAAGGCCCGTTATGAGGGGTTGTGGCGGCTGAAAGGGAGGGATATGCCGCCTTAGATCGGTTGCATGCTCCCATTGGGGAATACGCAGCTTCCTTCCATAATAATAATAATAATAATAATAATAATAATTTATTATTTATACCCCGCCCATCTGGCTGGGTTTCTCCAGCCACTCTGGGCGGCTTCCAACAAAATATTAAAATACAATAGTCTATTAAACGTCCCTCCCCCCCCCATGCACGAAATTCTGAATTCTAGCCATTAAAAGGAAAGCCAACAGCTTCAGATCTACAAGATCACCTCGTTTTTCAGTGCCTCCTTTCCTGCTTGGTCTCCTTGCAGACTTTGAGTATCAGCTTTCAATTTTTCTCAAGAGGTTTCATCACTGGAGGTTCCCACTGAGCAGGAACACAGGCTGATCTCAAACTATGTTTTGTTGTTCATAATACTACTTGGCGTAAAAACTTTTTAGATATCCTATCCAGATACAATCTACCCGAGTTTAATACTCTCAAACAGTGGAGCCCTGATAAAGTTCGGGAATGGATCTTTGAAAAAGACACCTTTTTAGACACCACAAAGATAAAAAAATTCTGGGTTTTCCTACTGGTTTTCCCGAGTAAAAGCAGTCAAAATCTGTGCCAACTACTTGGTGGATATCACTGATCCCACCCTTCGGAGAGCTTTCATTATGGCCCGGTTTCAAACATTTCCAACTGCATACCTGACCGGTAGATTCACAAAAATCCCAGCAGAACACCGTTTATGCCCTTGCTTCATGAAAATTAAAGAGGATCTTATACATTACCTCCTCTATTGTCCCATTTACTCAGGCTTTAGAGATGCGATGCTGAAAACTATACCCAACTCTATAAGTGAAATATACTCGGAGTCGAGGCTGAATTTCATGCTCTTTATTCAGCTCTTAGTCATCAAGGAGAAGAAAAGAATGCCCTTTTCCCAAAACCATCTGCTTATATACATTATTTACACAATGGGCTTTGCGTGATTGGCTACTTCAGGGCTACACCTGTGGGCCAATCAGTTTGTGGATTGACTTCTGCCAGCAGCCTGATTGGCTGCTCCTGCAGGCTAATCAGGTTGTGGATTCACTTCTGCTAGCCGCCTGATTGGCTGCTCCTGCAGGCCAATCAGGTTGTGGATTCACTTCCACCTGGAGTTGGATTGGGTGGCTCCTGTGGACCAATGAGACTGCTGATTCTGGATCCTATTGTTTTTAGGATTATATGTATAATATCATGTTTTGGATACCTCAAGGAAATTGCATGTGCTAGTCTTCCTCAGTGAGAGATTTTACTTTCTTGGGCTCCTTGATCACTGCAGATGGTGACAGCAGTCACGAAATTAAAAGACGCCTGCTTCTTGGGAGAAAAGCAATGACAAACCTAGACAGCATCTTAAAAAGCAGAGACATCACTTTGCCGACAAAGGTCCGTATAGTTAAAGCTATGGTTTTCCCAGTAGTGATGTATGGAAGTGAGAGCTGGACCATAAAGAAGGCTGATCGCCGAAGAATTGATGCTTTTGAATTATGGTGCTGGAGGAGACTCTTGAGAGTCCCATGGACTGCAAGAAGATCAAACCTATCCATTCTTAAGGAAATCAGCCCTGAGTGCTCCCTGGAAGGACAGATCGTGAAGCTGAGGCTCCAATACTTTGGCCACCTCATGAGAAGAGAAGAATCCTTGGAAAAGACCCTGATGTTGGGAAAGATTGAGGGCACTAGGAGAAGGGGACGACAGAGGACAAGATGGTTGGACAGTGTTCTCGAAGCTACGAACATGAGTTTGACCAAACTGCGGGAGGCAGTGCAAGACAGGAGTGCCTGGCGTGCTATGATCCATGGGGTCACGAAGAGTCGGACACGACTAAACGACTAAACAACAACAAGTCTTCCTCAGAGCAGACCCACTGAATATATAAGGAATCTAAGTTAGTCAGGGCCATAAACACTAGGTCTAGCATTGGGAACAACCCTCTTTCTTTACATCGTCCTTGTCAGATATTATTGGATGACGGGAGCTCAGTCTGTTTCTGGTTATAATTTCTTTTCAATGTGAAGTGGTGTCGGGCCTCGGGGAACCAGCTCCCTCCCACAAGGCAGCCCAGAATCAGAGAAACGATTCTTACCAAGCAATTTATTCAATAATTCACAGAGAATGATGAAGAAATGCAGCCTTCCTAAAAATGGAGTTGCTCCAACTGAGCTCCTCCCCACTCCCTTCCTAGCAACAGCACCCGCCCCTTATGGTGGCTGCCAGGGGCTAATTGTCTCTGAGTCCTTTGCTCTTCCCCTTTCAACGCACGCCGAGTTCTGGGAGAAGGAAGGTCAGAAATGCTCTCCAGTGATAATGTGTCAGCTGGCTGCTCTGTTTCTGTCTCTGTCTCCCCCTTCTCTTCTCCCAACACCTCCCAACTCTTCTGTTCACCTGCCTCTGAGCTGTGACCTTCCTCAAATCATTGCTGTCATTCAACACTGCCTTCCTCTTCTCTGGGAAGTTCAGGAGGAGGCGGGCGGTAGTCTCCACCATTCCTCCTTGGTCTCGTCCCCCTCAGTCCAGTCCCTGACAAGTGGGAAGAGCTGGCATCGCTGCCCATCTAAAGCTCTGTTAACTTTTTACTTTTATTTTTTTTTAAAGAACCCTTGATAAACAAACTTGCCGTTCCTGCACAGCTCTACCTTTTATGAGCCATGTCTTCAATTAAAAACACAGCTTAAGAACTGTTGCAAGGTATGCAGTTTGGAGCAAATGAATGGAAACCCCAAACTGTGTATCTCTGGAATGGATTTGCTCCAAAGGGGGCGCGAGGAAGCGCGACGAGGACGGCTTCTAAAAATCCCAAGAAATCGGATAAAGACATCTCACGTCACAAATCAGATTGTCCCTGGGTGCAAATTTTTGAGGGGAACGCTTTGATATTGTGGTGTGTGTGTGTGTGTGTGGCATTGGATAGAAGAGAACCAAATTTCGTAGAAGCAAAAATGTAATGTATCAAATTCGGTAGAAGCATTGGAAAACAGCAAAACTCAATCAAACATGTAACCAGTCATGTGCTTGAAGAGGCCTGCAGAAACTGAAATGTTTTCAGCCGGTGTCTAAAAGAATGATGGTGCCTGCCAAATGTCAATAGGCATGGAGTTCCAAAGTGGAAGTGCTGCCATGCTTAAAAGCATGACTCTTGATGAATGCAGAATTAACATTGCACATCACCTATTTATTCATTCATTCGTTCATTCATTCATCCATTTGTTGCATTTATAGCTCCTATCAGATATGCCTAAGGAGGATAAAATTATCCTCATGGGTGATTTTAATGCAACAGCTAGCCAAAATTTCAGTCTGTGGCCTGGGACTATTGGGAACAAAAGAATTGGCAAAAGCAACCAGAACGGAATCTTACTTTTGACTATATGTGCAGTGCACAACCTTGTCCTTACCAACACACTCTTTCGACAGAAAAAAAAATTTAAAACTTCATGGAGGCACCCTCGGTCAAACCACTGGAACCTCTTAGACTATGTAATTCTCCGAGCTGAAGATCGCCGTGATGTGCTCCTTACCAGAGCTATGACGAGTGCCGATGACTGCTGGACAGATCGCCGATTAATACGTCCCACGATGGCTATCAAGATTATACCGCAACACTGGCTGCAGGGAAGGAAACCAAGGTGTAAAAAGAACACTCAAGCCCTTCAAGATCCTATTAAGCGGGATTGCTTCCAATGACTCTTAAGGATCACCTGCTTTCTGAGGAACACTGGATCATGCTAAAAACATCCATTATTGTAGCCTGTGAACAAACTACTGGATACCAAACCAAGAAACACCAGGACTGGTTTGATGAGAAGGTCAGTGAGTTTGAACGCATTATTGACAAGAAAAGGAAGGCCTTTCAGATCTGGCAAAGAGATAGAAACTGCGCCACTAAGAAAAAAACCTATGCCAATGCTAAGGCTGAAAACTGTGAGAACTAAAGAGCCAGAGAACTGAAGAATACTGGGTGAATTAAAAAAAGCTCAAGAGATCCAGCACTTAGCTGACACCCATGAGGCACAGAGTTTCTTTAAAGCCCCCTATGCTCAACAGATGGTACCACACTTCTAAAAGATAAAGAAGATATTGCACTGTGCTGGAAAGAACATTACCAACATCCATAGCTGCCAAGTACCCCGTTTTCCCCGGGAAACCCCCGTTTTTACTTACCTTTTCCCGGTGGTCCCCTGTATCACTTCGTCTCCCGTTTTTCTCCGTTATTTTCTCCTGCCGGCGGCCATTTTTTTCTCTTTCTGATTTGCCCTTCTATGGGCCCCAAAAAGGCCGCCGCCGACTTCAAAAGTTGCATCTACGCGTGACCGGAAGTGCGTAGGCGTGACTTCCGGTGTCGGCGGCGGCCATTTTGGTGCCCATTGTTGGGCGGGCCCACACCGAAAGTTGCGTCGACGAACTTCCGGTCATGCATAGAAGCTACTTTTGAAGCCGGCGGAGGCCATTTTTGATGCCCATAGAAGGGCAAAGCAACACCGGAAGTTACGTCGACACAACTTCCGGTGTCACACGGCTGCCGGTCCCGGATTCTGCAGTCTGGGACTTGGAAGGTAAGCCAACATCTCCTTAACTGCAACTCCCCTGTAGCTGTTGAGGTCCTCTCACAAATTCCGCAAAAACAAATTAGAGATGAGCTTGCAGTATCACCAAACCTGGGTGAGTTGTGTACAGCTATTAACCAAATTAAAAACAACAAAGCCAGCGGATCTGATGGGATACCTGTCAAAGTCTTCAAAGTGGGTGGAATTGATCTTACACAACAACTTCACAAGCTCATCAAAAACATCTGGGAGAGAAAGGAGATCCCAGCAGATTTTAGGGATGCCAAAATTACCAATCTCTTTTAAAAAAAGGTGATAGAATGAATTGCAGAAACTATCGAGGCATCTCTTTATTAGCTGAGGTTGGCAAAATTATTGCAAAGATCTTAGCAAACTGTCTCCTAACAATATCTGAGGCTACCTTTCCTGAATCTCAAAATGGTTTTTGACCTTTTAGGGGGACAGTGGACATGATGTTCACCACTCGACAGCTTCAAGAAAAATGCAGAGAGGAAAACCAACTCCTGTAAATGGCGTTTATTGACCTGACTAAGGCCTTCAACACTGTAAATCGTAATGCCCTGTGGACTGTCCTTCTGAAAATTGGCTGCCCAGATAAATTTGTGAACTTCCTTCGACTCCTCCATGATAATATGACAGCAACAATCGCAGATAGCAATGGCTCTCAAACTGAACCATTCACAGTGGGATCAGGTGTTAAACAGGGTTGTGCTATTGCCCCAACTCTATTCATTATTTTCATTGCCTACACTTTGTCGAAGGGAAACTCCCCACCGGAGTAGAAATCATATATCGAACAAATAGAAAGTTCTTCAATCTGAGAAGGCTGAAAGCAAAGAGTAAGGTTACCGTAACTTCCGTCTTAGAGCTTGACTATGCTGATGACAACGTAGTGTGTGCATGTTCAGAGGATGACCTTCAAACCATCCTAAATATCTTTGCAGAAGCTTACGAAAAAGCTTGGCCTATCACTCAACATCCAAAAAACCAAAGTGCTGCACCAACAAGTACAAAATAACCCCTCTGCAGCGTCACAAATCCAACTCAATGGTGTAACGTTGGAAACATGTCAACCACTTTTCTTACCTAGGCAGTTATCTTTCCACAAGGGCCAACATTGATGCCGAAATCCAGCATTGCCTGAGCTCTGCGAGTGCGGCTTTCTCCTGATTGAAGTGCAGAGTGTTTGAGGACTGGAACATTTGCAGTGAAACCAAAATGCTTGTTTACAAAGCAATTGTATTACCAACCTTACTGTATGCTTGTGAAACATGGACCACTTATAAACGCCATCTCCAACTCCTCGAAAGGCTCTATCAACGGTGTCTCTGAAAAATTATACACATCACTTGGGAAGACAGACGAACTAATGCCAGTGTACTGGAAGAAGCAAAGATCACCAGTGTTGAAGCAATGATTCTTCAACATCAACTCCGTTGGACTGGTCATGTTGTGTGGATGCCTGTTGATCGTCTTCCAAAGCAACTACTCTATTCCAAACTTTAAAATGGAAAGCGTAATGCTGGTGGTCAACAAAACAGGTTTAAAGACTGTTTCAAGGCCAATCTTAAAAAAAATGTAGTATAAACACCAACAACTGGGAAATTCTGGCCCGCGAGCGCTCCAATTGGAGAACAGCCTTCACCAAAGGTGCCATGGATTTTGAAGAAGCTCGAACTCAGGGCGAAAAGGAGAAACGAGCTAAGAGGAAGGCATGTTTGGCAAACCCTCACCATGATCAATTCCCGCCCGGAAACTTATGTCCCCACTGTGGAAGGATGTGTGGATCCAGAATTGGCCTCCACAGTCACTTACAGACTCACTATTAAGAAGACTGTCATGGAAGAAAATCTTACTCGACTACGAGTGATCGCCAAAGAAAAAGAAGCATTTATAGCCCATCTTTCTCTCCAAGGAACTCAAGGTGCCATACAATGTACTTCCTTGCCTCATTTAATCCCCACAACAGCCCTGTGAGGTGGGTTGGGCTGAGAGGCCTCCCCAAGGTCACTGAATGAGCTGCCTGTGGCCAGTCAGAAGTCGCACTTTGGTTTCCAAACATTTTAAAAGTTGAACCGACTTCCGGAACGGATTCCAAGGTACGGGTATGGTAACACCTTGAACTCCAAAGGCAGCTTCCTTAGTGGGACAACTGTAGCTCATTGGTAGAGCATCTGAATTGCATTCAGAAGGTCACAGGTTCAATTAATGGCATCTCCAGGTTGGGCTGGGAATGCCCCCAGTGTGAAACCCTGGAGAGCCACTGCTGATCAGTGTAGGCCAGGGTTTCCTAAACTTTGGTCTCCAGTTGTTGTTGAACCACAACTCCCATCATCCCTAGCTATCAGGACCAATAGTCAGGGATGATGGGAATTGCAGTCCCAAAACTGCTGGAGACCCAAGTTTGCGCAACCCTGGTGCAGACAATGCTAAGCTGGATGGAGCAGTGATCAGACTTGGTGGTATGAAGTAGTGTCTTAAGGGAAGAGCTGTAGTTAGAGCATCTGCCTTGCATACAAAAAGTGCCAGGTTCAGTCCCTGGCATATCTAGATTGGGCTGGGAAGGTGCCACTCTGAAATCCTGGAGAACCACGGCTGCTCTTGTTGTTGGTATCCATCTGTCCCGAGAGACAATGGAGCATGCCCCTGGGGTGAAGTCAAACCACTGCGTTAAACAGCCCTGAAGTGACCTCTCTGGTGCACAAACCTGGGTATGTACGGAGGTACTGGACCGCCAAGACAACAAGATCCCTCTTTTGGCCTTGCTGATGTGGTCAAAAGAAAGCAGAGCAATACGTCTGGCCCCAGCTTGGCTGCAGGAGTTGCTGGAAAGAGGCGTACAAGGTGCCATCCAACAGTCTTAGGGACTCCACTCTGGATCTGCGTATGGTTTACTTCTTAGCCTTTTCTTCTCTCAAAGATATCCCGCAAAGCAGCGGAGCTTTAGGACCTGAGTTTCCCTTCTCCTAGATGGGCTTCCATCCTCCACCAGACATACTACTCCTCCCCCAACAACCAATGGACCCCAATTTAGACAATAATGCAGAGGTTTTCGACCTTTTTGAGTCCAGGACTCCCTTAACCAACTACAGTCATACCTCGGTTTAAGTACACTTCAGTTTGAGTATTTTCAGTTTAAGTACTCCGTGGACCCGTCTGGAACGGATTCATCCACTTTCCAATACTTTCAATGGGAAAGTTCGCTTCAGGTTAAGTACGCTTCAGTTTGAATACTCCGTGGACCGTCTGGAATGGATTAATCCACTTTCCATTACTTTCAATGGGAAAGTTCGCTTCAGGTTAAGTACGCTTCAGTTTGAATACTCCGTGGACCGTCTGGAATGGATTAATCCACTTTCCATTACTTTCAATGGGAAAGTTCGCTTCAGGTTAAGTATGCTTCAGTACAGACTTCCGGAACCAATTGTGTGCTTAAACCGAGGTACCATTGTACATTCTTTCTGCAGCACCCCTGTGGGGCTCAGTAGCTCAGTTATGTCACCCCCTTGCCTGCAGAGCTCTCACCCTTTTTCGAACGCCCTCCCTTGTGAAGTGTTCCATCAGCCTCTTCCCTCCCTTCTCCTTGGGAGTATTCCAGGCAGCCACCATAGCTGCCCCTGGTCTCTGACCTGCCCCCCATGCCCTAAAGAGAGGGGCCTCCTCACACTGCCCCACGGGGGCATGGGAAGAGGATGCTCCCAGCCTTAACAGAGACTGGCCAAAGGTGAACGTGAGGTCAGTACCTTACCATGAGAGGCAGCTGTGGGCACTGCCAGACCTGCATGGTGGAGAGGCTCTCCTTCAGCACCGGGCACTCAGCTCTCAGGCAGGCCTTGCACACAGCAAGCACAAGAAAGGCCAGTGCTATGCCTGCCTTCCCAACCTCCCACTTGTCTGTCCATTCCCAACAGCAAGGGCTGGTGGACTGGCTAGCTGGGCTCCCTCGCCTGCTTGCTTGCTTGCTTGCTTACTACAAGGCTGCCTCAGCTCCTAGCAACCAGCACCCCCTGGCCAGCCCCAGAGGCACCACTCACCTGGGGAGCTTGTAACAAACAGCCACACAAGTCTTTGGGAGGCAGAGACGCGAGAGGGCATCAGAGGAGGGAAGGAAGGAAAGAAAGAGGGACAGAGGCCAGTGTTGCCTGAGGCACCCCTGACCATCATTCAAGGCACCTCAGGGTGCTATGGCACACTGGTTGAAAACCACTGCAATACTGAATGAGATGGACTAGTGCAGGCATCCCCAAACTTCGGCCCTCCAGATGCTTTGGACTACAATTCCCAACTTCCCCAGCCACTGGTCCTGTTAGCTAGGGTTGTTGTTGTTGTTTAGTCGTTTAGTCGTGTCCGACTCTTCGTGACCCCATGGACCATAGCACGCCAGGCACTCCTGTCTTGCACTGCCTCCCGCAGTTTGGTCAAACTCATGTTCGTAGCTTCGAGAACACTGTCCAACCATCTTGTCCTCTGTCGTCCCCTTCTCCTAGTGCCCTCAATCTCCCAACATCAGGGTCTTTTCCAGGGAGTCTTCTCTTCTCATGAGGTGGCCAAAGTCTTGGAGCCTCAGCTTCACGATCTGTCCTTCCAGGGAGCACTCAGGGCTGATTTCCTTCAGAATGAATAGGTTTGATATTCTTGCAGTCCATGGGACTCTCAAGAGTCTCCTCCAGCACCATAATTCAAAGCTAGGGTAGTGTTTCCCAACCTTGTGCCTCCAGCTGTTTTCGGACTACAATTCCCATCATTCCTGACCACTGGTCTTGCTAGCTAGGGATGATGGGAGTTGTAGTCCAAAAACAGCTGGAGGCACAAGGTTGGGAAGCACTGAGCTAGGGATCATGGGAGTTGTAGGCCAAAACATCTGGAGGGCCGCAGTTTGGGGATGCCTGGACTAGTGGATCTGGCTCAAAATAAGTTCCATGCACGAGTGCTCATCAGTTCGAGTGCTCCAGCATCTATTTCAGAAAGTTTTTGGAGGAACATGTCTCTGTCTGTCTGTCTGTCTGTCTGTCTGTCTGTCTGTCTGTCTGTCTGTCTGCCTGCCTGCCTGTCTCTCTCTCTCTCTCTCTCTCTGTCTCTGTCTCTCTGTCTATGTGTTTAGGTGGTGGTGGTGGTGGTGGGGACCCACACAACTCCCTGCGCTGTCAGCCAGTGATGTTCCAGACCTGTTCTGACTAGGCGGGTTGTATATTTACAGTTGGGGAGAGCGAAGGCTCCATCAATCTTCTGCCTTTGTAAGGGACAGCCCTGTTCCCATGAGCCCCTGCTCCAGGAGAACAGCTGAACTGTGACTTTCCAAGGAACTGGCTGTAAATTTTCACCGCCCGCCCCCTTCCCCCCCCCCCCAGCAGCCTATGCCAGACTCGAGGTTTTTAACCTCCCTGGTTGGCAGGGGTCCCAGCAATCATCTTAGAGACTGGGACTCTTTTTAATTAACCTTTTGTTTCCCACCGCAAGTGCTTCGCAGATTCCTAATGCTAAAAGTGTGGGGTGGAGGGGGGGGCATGGAGGGAGGCAGAAGGCGGAAGGAAGCGGATCCGTGGCTTTTCCCATGTGCTCGAAAGGGGAAAGTGGGCAGGTGTTTCCACCGCGTGCCTTAATGCAAAATGGCCCGTGGATAGAAGAGGAAAATCCTGGCGATATCGAGGTTGCAGCGGGGTAGACCCACTGAAATGAACGGCCCCAAGTTCACAGTCGTTCACAGTCGTCAACAGCTACCAGTCAGTCGATCACCCATTTCCACCACCCTTCTGAGTGATACCCCCCACCCTTTCCCTACATAAGCGCCTGGAGACTTCTGCTTCAGTGTATCTGAAGAAGTGTGCATGCACACGAAAGCAAACTCATCTATATATATAAAAATGTAAAAATCGTGAAACTGCGTTCTACACTTTTCTCTGTAACCGCTTGACCGATCGTCCTGAAATTTTGACACAACGATCCAGGCCACTCCCCGAGCGTTGTTGGGGGCAAAAATCCCTCAAATCACACACCTGGGCAGGTACAGACCTAGATTTCTTCCAAGTCAAACAGCGCCCTCAAGTGGCATTATACCCTCCTCCACCCCCTCCCTTCCTGTGAAATCTAAGCCACACCCACAAACCAAATGACATCATCAACCAAGCAACTGAACACAGGGATGAGCCGGGGTGGAGGGAGGAGGGGCAGGATACGTCATGGATCGGGACAGGGTGGGGTGGGGGATCACAGGAAAGAACCACAGCAACGCGTGGCCGGGTCAGCTAGTACCAAAATAAAAACTTAGTTGGTCTTTAAGGTGCTGCTGGAAGGAATTTTTTTATTTTGTTTCGACTACGTCAGACCAACACGGCTACCTACCTGTAACTGGCCCCAAGTTAGACATGCCCATTGTCCTCAATAGGTCCACTCTGAGTAGGACTAGCACTGGATCATAGACTCATAGAATCGTAGGGTTGGAATGGACCCTGAGGGTCATCTAGTCCAACCCCCTGCAATGCAGGGTACCAGGTGTCTTGCTCCAAGACTTTGGAACTCCCTTTCTGGAGAACCTGGGTTGGTCTCACTTTCTTGGCCTTCCAGCCATAGGTGAAGACTATTTTATTCCGACAGGATTTTAGGGATGGGCTGTTATTTTAAGCTCTGTGCTATTTTTGCTATCTGCATTTCAATAGAATTGTTTCTACATTGTTTTAATTATGTTGTAGTTTAATTACTTGCTAACTAAGGTAAAGGGACCCCTGACCATTAGGTCCAGTCGTGACCGACTCTTGGGTTGCGCGCTCATCTCGCATTATTGGCCGAGGGAGCCGGCGTACAGCTTCCAGGTCATGTGGCCAGCATGACAAAGCCGCTTCTGGCAAACCAGAGCAGCACATGGAAACGCCGTTTACCTTCCCGCTATAGCGGTTCCTATTTATCTACTTCATTTTGATGTGCTTTCGAACTGCTAGGTTGGCAGGAGCTGGGACCAAGCAACGGGAGCTCACCCCATCACAGGGATTCGAACCGCCGACCTTCTGATCAGCAAGCCTTAGGCTCTGTGGTTTAGCCCACAGCGCCACCTGGGTCCCTACTTGTTAACAAATATTTAGCTAATATTTTAAATATGTTTTAATAAGTTTCTGCATTTCATCCACTTCGTTTTAATTTGTGTAAGCTGTCTTGAGTCCTGGTCTGGGGGAAAAGGTGGGATAATGTTGATGTTGATATTTTTTATTTCCTCCCCTCCCCTCCCCTCTCTTCCACTTCCCCTGCAATTGCTTTTCAGCAGCCTTGGGCCACACTAGCAAACTTATGAAAGCTCAGCCTGAATTTGGGATGGGTTGGGGCAAAGGATAGCGGGGAAATTTGATACACTTTGCATTTGAATGTGAACACTGATCTTCCATCGGGTGCTGAGGCAGAGGCTTTAGCGTGCCCCAGTTTACAGCTTCCAGCATCCTGGTTTTCCCACCCTCATACTGGATACCCTCAAGGAGCCATTTCAGCTGATGTCTTATCTCGAGTTCTTTCCCCCTCCAAGCTGCCTTTCTTTCCTTGGTTTTGCATAGAAGTGCTTGCTCCAAGGACACCCAGTGTACATGGGCCATGAGCAGGACTTGAACCCGGGTCCTGCCTAGTCACGGCAGCTGTTCCGCAAGCTGTTCTGGTTGAACTTTACAGGCTTTGCTTAATGCACAGTGTTGAGTTCCTGAGCGCTGTCTTTTGATGAGTCTGGTCATAAAGAAGAAAAGTATGTGTTAAGCTCCACTTAAAATAATAAGATCTGTCTTATTATGGGGGGGGGGGGGAGAAAGAGTTTCAGAATATATATCTATCTCTCTCCCCCCCCTGAAGAGGTATAATGGCCTCTGTAATTTAATAGGTGCTCAGTTCTGGTGACGATTGCCAGCAAATCCATTTTCGCAGAATGATATTTTATCTGCCCCTTTAAAAAATGGTCATTTTCATGCCTTCCCTTAATTTTTTTTAAAGGCGTTCCTGCATCCTGCTGAGCATCTGAAAACTGGGTTCTAATGTGCCGGATTGAAGGAAATCTACGAGGAGGGGCCAACGAGGGAAGCTGATTGATAACAGTAGTGGGGGGGGGGCAGATCATAGAGAGAAGCGTACGCCAGTTAAATCACTTTCCTTTCCAATTGAGCTGGTGTCCCGGCTTTGACTCTGCCTGACCGCAGTTTTTCAAAACACAGTTTTTCATGGGTGGGGTCAGCACCTTTTAAGTAGGCCTGGCAGAGATGGTATTGGAAGGGCTGGAGGTGCAGCCGTGTTTGAAAGGCAAGCAGGGCGGGCGAAGTTGAAACAGTAGTTGCCTTTTGCAAGACCCCATTCTGGACGGCAGGAAGGCTGTTTGGTTGGTCTGCTATTAGACGGTGCTGGGCTGAACTGTCAAACATTCGGCCTGAATGAAGAGAAGGCCACCGCGAAATAAGGAGCAGGTGTCTTTTGCATTTCAGGGAGATGATTGGGGTGGAGGAACTTGCCAGTGTTCCCCTGAGCTCCTTGTTGCTCGTAACCACTGTGTGTAATTTGGAATTCCCCATAGGTAAAGGACCCCTAGACGGTTAAGTCCAGTCAAAGGCGACTGTGGGGTTGCAGCACTCATCTCGCTTTCAGGCCAAGGGAGCTGGTGTTTGTCCGCAGACAGCTTTCTGGGTCATGTGACCAGCACGACTAAACAGCTTCTGGCGCAACGGAACACCGTGTTGGAAACCAGAGTGCACGGAAACGCCGTTTACTTTCCCGCTCCAGTGGTACCTATTTATCTACTTGCACCGGTGTGCTTTCACACTGCTTGGTTTGCAGCAGCTGGGACAGAGCAATGGGAGCTCACTCCATTGCGGGGATTCGAACTGCCGACCTTCTGATCGGCAAGCCCAGGAGGCTCAGTGGTTTAGACCACAGCACCACTCGTGTCCCCAGGATTCCCCATAATGCCTTTTGGAGTGGAACATTGTCAGGGGTTCAAAATGTACCTGCCTAAATGCCCGTGGGGGCTGAAGATTGTGGCAGGTAGCACCAATTCTGCACCACTTGTGCTGCTTCCCAGTGCATTTCCAGGCTCAGTTCAAAGTGTTAAGCATTAAAGCCCTTAAACCAAGAATGGTGAATCTCAGGCCCAGGGGCTGAATGTGCCTCTCCACCCCTCTCTGTTTAACCCTTAGTCATCTGTAAAGGTTGCATTCATGGTTTTTAAGAGACAGCATGGCTGGTGTAAGACCAGTTAGAGTAGTCGTGTGTGTGTGTGTGTGTGTTTGTGTTTACAATTTGGACTGGGCACCCTATGATAACCTGTGTGCATACAGATGTGTGCAGCATGCTTCATTAGGGTGTGTACCCAGGAAATTTAATTCATTAATTAACAATGGAAGAAGGGAAGGGGCAGGGAGCAAGAAGACAAAAATAAATATATAAGAAGAGGTAAAGAGGCAAAACGCTCACAAAGCAACCACAAGAGTGGCTGTGAAGCCAAAACAGGGGATTTTTCCCTGCAGAGAAAAAGACCTGTGGCAAGCTGACCAGAGGCAGGGCAGATCTGGAGGGCCAAGGGCAGGATGACAAAAGCAGCCCCTCACCCCACGGGTCTTTTTTTGCAACAAAGGTGGTGAGTGAAGCTCAGATGGAGAATGAGCCCCAAGGCAGAAGATGTAGGCAGAAGAAAAAGGCTGGAATAGATCTGAAGCTTCTTCCTGTATCTGTCTCTGGAAGTGGGGTGTGTGTGTGTGGAGTGACCGGCTCCAGTGGGGGCAATAAAGGAAGAGCGAATCACACACACCCCACTGCCACTTCCAGATACAGGCAGAAGTTGCAGGTCTATTCCAGTTCCACTCCAGCCTTTTTCTTCTGTCTGTGTCTCCACCCTGGACGTCTCTGTGGGTTGTGGCACCAGAGGGAATCTGATTGCCACATTGTAGTCTCTCCTCCTCGCCACAACCCCCAATTAAAAAGTATATGAGGATATGGTGGCTGGGCACACTCAGCACACCTCGTGTGCAGGCCTATGTGTGAGCATAAGGGCTTTGAACCCCGGGTCTTAAAAATGGGGTTTCTGAATAAGGTGATTTGCAGACCCTCCTGCAGGAGTCTCCTGCCAACCTAGCAGTTCGAAAGCACGTCAAAATGCAAGTAGATAAATAGGAACCGCTACAGCGGGAAGGTAAACGGCGTTTCCATGTGCTGCTCTGGTTTGCCAGAAGCGGCTTTGTCATGCTGGCCACATGACCTGGAAGCTATACGCCGGCTCCCTCGGCCAATAAGGCGAGATGAGCGCGCAACCCCAGAGTCGGTCACAACTGGACCTAATGGTCAGGGGTCCCTTTACCTTTACCTTTACCTGCAGGAGTCAGTGAGGGAAAAAGTTGTATGCCCTCCATTTACTGGGTTTGGAGCCAGAAAATGGAGTGTCTAGTCTAGCAAATGCTTGCAAAAAAAAGGAAAGGAAAGGAAAGGAAAGGAAAGGAAAGGAAGGGAAGGAGGGAGGGAAGGAAGGAAGGAAGGAAGGAAGGAAGGAAGGAAGGAAGGAAGGAAGGAAGGAAGGAAGGAAGGAAGGAAGGAATCTCCTTAAAAACGAGAGATGAAAGTCAAGGGAAAAATTGCATAGCCAGAGGTCACGGGGGGAGGAGGTGGGTGGGAAAAGAATCACACACACACATACATCTGAAAAAAGGGACATTTTAGTGTAAAAGAGATTTCTGTGGCTTGGAAGACACGGGGGCTTGTGAATCATTCTTATAGCAAGAAAATAATTAAAAAGTTATGGTTTTAATTAAGAGAGGGGTGGGAGGGAATGATACAGGAATGGCCATGCCAAGAAAGGGAGACGAAATCAGCCAGAAGAAAGCTGTGAGGAGACTGCTGAAATAGGGAAAAGAAGACTGGGAGAGCTGGCCAAAAGATATAATTTATGTGAATGAAGGTTGCTACCCTTCTCTGAAAGGGGGGGAAGGTATATTGCATGCAATAAAGCCGAGGTGAAGAGCTTCAGACAAGGAGCCAGTTGTGGCCCTCCAGACCTCTCTGTTGGCCCCTCAGAACCCTCCTTAAGCCACACCCCACACTGGCCCTGTTTTTGCCTGGCTGGACTGTGTCCTTGGACCCTGGTAATGCCTCTTCCCCCCCCGTCTGGATGGAGGATGGAGAGTAGAAATGAATTGCCTGTGCAAAGGGGAAATTTGCAACCATTGCTCCACCCACATCTGCCACTGGCCCCGCCCACCCTGGAATATGACCCTGGAAGGTTGTCCAGAACATCGCTTGCTCAGTCGCATATACCAAAAAACGAACTCAGTTCTCTAGGACTAGGTCCTTAGGTGGCCACACATGGACGGAAGGCTTGGAGGAACATTTGCAAAAGTAGGGGTGGGTGGATTGTAAGAAAAATAATGAAGGTGAGGACAGACTATTAGGGGTATGGCGAGTTGAAAAACCAGGATCGGAGCAGAAGAAGGCATGGTGGAAGCTCTTTAGACTCCATTTGCTTCCTCTCCCGCCTGGTTTTCCATTTTCTTTCTCCAACAGCCAGTCAGCATTCTGTGGCCTCTGAGCATGCTATAAGTCCTTATAGAATCATAGAAGTGTAGAGTTGAATTCCGAGGGTCACCCAGTCCAAGCCAACCCTTATTGGGCTGCTTTTGACTCCATCTTTAGGCTATATTTTCTGAGGGATCGCCCTCCCCCTTAGGCAAATTTCAGGGTCCCCTTGAGGATGCTGATATGCATGGAGGTGGCAGTGCAATTTTGGCTAAATAAGTTATCAGCACTCAGCCCTGAACATCGGAAACAGAAGGACAAATGACAACCTCCGTAATGTCTCACACCCCCCTCTCTATTTTTCTTTTTTAAAAATCCTCGCCCTTGAAAAATGTGTTTTATTTCATCTCATGCAACCTGGCAAGCTTGATGGGGTTTTGTTTTGAAATAAGGGACCACGGTTTTAAATCAAGGGCATCCTTTAAAGATTACAGTCTCTGCAGATGTCTCGGAGGTCCGCTCTTGCTCCTGAGTAAGCGTGGTCCAGAGTGGGTCGAAGATACTGAGAGACATAGAGGCAAGCCTTGCTGGAAAAGTGACATGGGTATGTTAAAATCGCTTCCATTTGGAATGTCTGGAAGTACAGAAAATTAATCTTTTTTATATAAAAAAAGTTTCCAACCTAACACCAGGGTTTCCTTCTGTCTACCACTAGGGGCTGCTATAAACCTCATTAAATGAAACAGATAAACAAACTGGCCAATTAATAAAGGCGCTGAGAACAGACGCTGGCTCGGGGGGGGGGGTGTTCAAACCTTTGTAATAAGCCCTTGTGGGAAGGGGCTGGAGCTCAGTGGGTAGAGCCTCTGGTTTGCCTGTGGTTCAATCCCCAGCATCTCCAGGTTGTGCTGGAAACACTCTCTGTCTGAAACCCTGGAGAGCTGCTGCCAGTCAGTGTAGCCAATAGTGACCTAGATGGACCTATGGCATAAGGCTGCTCCCCCTCTTTCAATTAAATCAGCCCTTGATTCAGCACCATGAGGATGCAATCTTGTTTTATCCTTAGGGGAAGAGCTGGGGTGTGTGTGTGTGTGTGTGTTGTCTGCTTTCAGTGCAGAAGGTCCCGGGTCCAATCCTGGCATCTCCAGGTATGCCTGGGAATGTCCTCTGTCTGAAACGCTGCTGCCATTTAGGGTAGGTGGTACTGAGCTAGATGGGTCAGTGGTCTGACTCTGTATAAGGGAGCTCCCTCTGCTCCTAAATTGGCATTCTGACAGGTCAGACTACAGTGGTACCTCTACTTACGAATTTAATGCATTCTGAGCGCACATTTGTAAGTTGAAAAAATTTGTAAGTTGAATCCCATAGGAATGCATTGGGAGAAAAAATTCGTAAGTAGAAGCAAAAAATTCGTAAGTAGAAAAAATCCTATCTAAACCACATCCAAGATGGCGGACGGAGCTCTGTTTGTAAGTAGAAACATTGGTAAGTAGAGTTATTCGTAAGTAGAGGTACCACTGTATCTGTTTAGCTAGCCCAGCAGTGTCCACTCTGACTCACAGTGGCTATGCAGAGCCTCAGGGTGAGGTCTCCCCCATCATTTGCTCCTTCCTGGAGACGCCGGGGAACAAACGCGGGACCTTCTGTATGCCAGAATGTTATTAACATCTGCCACAGTGGGATGTCCTGCCTCTCGACATCAGGCAGGTGCCTTCAAGCAGGGGCAGAGGAAGCCACTCCGGCATCCAGAGCAGCACCTGGGGGGTGCACCTGGGGGTGGGGCGTCGCCACACAGTGCGCATGTGCGATGTCACCATGCACGCCGCATGCATGCTGTGCAGTGGCGGTGTCGGCAAACCGCTCCAGCGCCGCGCGGGGATGGCACCGGGACCCTCCGGTTGTGGCTGCAGCCACAAGCACAGGACCTCGGCACCATCCCTACATGGCGCTGGAGCGGCGCCACTCAGCTTGGGAGTCGCCAGGGGGCACGCGCAGTGTCACCCCCCCTCCAGGGTGGCACCTGGGGCGGACCGCCCCCATCGCCCCCAATGCTATGCCACTGCCTTCAAGGTACTCTTTGGTACCTGCTAAAAACATTTTTGCTCCGACAAGCCTACCAAGACATACGGAATGTTGACATATGTTTTAATCCAGCTTTCTCTCTCTCTCTCTCTCTCTCTCTCTGTGTGTGTGTGTGGTCATTGCTGATTAAAATTTGTTTGGATGTTTCAAATCGTTGTTTTTATCAATAATGTTATATTGTTTTTTTGCTTTGTAAACTGCTTTCAGGTGGCTGTTTATTTGCTTTACAATCCAGCAAAAAAAATATCAATGAAACAAACAAAATGTCATTTCCTAAAACACCCCAGAGTGAACCCTCCCTGCCCGCTCCAGCAAGGTAGCATCACTCTGGGGCATTGTGGGAAATTTAAGTCAGCCTCTGTTTGAATTTCCCATGATGCTCCAGAATGAGGCTCTGTTGCCTCATTCTGGGACACTTTCTGGGACACTGTCATACCCTAAAAACATACCTCAGATGAAAACAGAAACATTTCTCACCCCCATTCAACTGACCCTCTTCAACCCTTGCCCCAATTTTTCTCTCGCCCGCACCCCGCAGAGCATTGCTATCAGAAGGAGGGTGAGTGCCCTTAATCCCAATTTTGCTTTATTTTATTCTTTGGTAGATTTACAAAAAGAAACACACACACCAATAAATAAATGTTAGAAAGGGGCAAGATTATACGGGGATTCACAAGGCATTTTTTTATTTTTTTAAAAATCAAGACTCCTTGCATTCTGCTCCGCTTCCCCTTTCTTCCTGCCCAGGGAGGTCCTGCCCTTTGCCTGCCTCCCAGAGCTGGCATGTTACAGCAGCCTCTCCTCTTTCTTGCCCATTCTCCAGCAGCTGCTATGCGCTGCCCAAGGAAGGAGGCCATAAGCAGTGGCCATGGAGAGGGAGAGGGATGCTCCCCCGCAGTTGCAGCCACTGTCTTTTTTTTTTTTAAATATTTTTATTAATTTTCCAATTAAAACCAATTATATCACATTCAATGTTTCAAATTATACACATATATATATCAATCAAACCGAATGTTATGCCAAATCATCTAAAGAATTTTTTATTTGGGTTCCCATGCTTCAAGAAATTGGGAATTCCTCGCAACTGTCCACTGCCGTCTTTTTTCTAAAGTTCAAATCGTCCTCCAAGTTCATAATAATCCAGATCTTCCCCTTACAGTCACATAGATGTTTTCCACTTTCATCCGATTGTTTCCCAGCTGCTGAGATAAATATCAAACAAAGTTTCACAGATGTTCTTTCTCCTGTGTGAGTTAATCAGTCCAGCCTCCCCATAAATCTTCTTAATGGAGCTCCCTGTTGCGTCGAAGCAGCACGAAGCAGCGCCATCTTAAAAAGCTCAAATCACTTTCGTTTTCTCTCATAGCCATGAAGATTTACGATCATTATAGAATTTACAGCTTTTCCAGGCAGGAGACCCAAACATCAAACCATAAACTCTTGGTAAATTAATGGATCTCCTTGCCCTATAGCTGAACTTAGCTTCAGGTCGCTGCTCCAATTTAAAGTGCGTCACAGCTCATAAATCCTCCGAACGCGTCCAGAACTCCTTCCGTCCGACTAGGGGGGGGGGCTTTTCTCATCGGCAACTCCACATCTTTAAAAAATATGCTCAGTAACAACAGTTATAAAGTTCAACTCACACAGACTTTTGCTTCTCTTTCACTCCAAACAAGCCAGGACATCGCGTCCGGGAAGGTACGAGGCAACAATATGAAGAAAAAAAATAAAAACTCACTTCCCTTATCGCTCCGTCCCCATCAATCCTTCTTCCAGATGCTGTACAATCTTTGACTCCTCTCCCTCAGCAGCATAAATTTCTCAGCAGTAAACAGCGCTTCTTCCCCTCCTTCTGAAGTATGTCCATAGATTTAAGCCTAATTATCTTCTTTAACCATGGAAATCCCCGCCATGCAGATTAGCGTCCGGGAGTCCTGGCCCTCGTAAGTGCTCAGCCCAAGCTCCCCCCACTCCAAAAACAGTCGGAGTGGGTCTGGGGGCATCGCGGGCCAGCGGCCCCTCTCCGTAACCCCCGGAGAGGGTAGGGGGTTGCCATTTACTCCCCTAGCAACCGCCAAATTCCTTACGAAGGTCAGAGAGATGGAAAACAGGTCCGCCATTCCTGCAGGCGGAAACCGGAACCCCTGCAGGCGGAAACCGGAACCCCGCAGTTGCAGCCACTGTCATCGCTCAGGACAAGTGCCGGCTCACCCTCCTCCCCGAGCTTGGCAGCAGCGGAACTGGTAGGGGAAACAGGGACATTCCAGGATCAAATCAGAAGCTGGGATGGCTTTGATAATTCTGGGACAGTCCCTGGAAAATCGGGACACTTGGAGGGTATGTGTCAGGCATCGGGGCATTGGCTTCCTCCCCCGTGGCCATAAATGAGCAGATCAAACAAAAGGGAATTCTTACCAGTCGGTTTCTTTAATAAATGGCAAAGGATAAAAGCATCTAACCAGAATGGCGGTGCTCCCAATTAAGGTCACCCCCCGTCCCGATTAATCTACGTCACTCCTACATCTAGTAATCTGAGTTTGTAGCCTCAGTGCTTTCTGTTCTGAAACTTTATGAGCTCTCCTGGACTTTGGGGAAGGGGTGTGTGTGGATGCTGTCCAGAGACTGTGAATCTGTTAACTCTCTCTCTTCTAGTGTTTCTTTTGCTAGCTGTTCCCCGTCTAGTCTTTCCCAGCTTCTGCCTCCTGAACCAGGCCCCTCTGCAAACCACTGTTCCAAATCTATACTGTCCTCCTTGCTCCTGGGATGATTCGGGATCAGGGTCAGGAGGAGGGGGCGGCTCCCACCATTCTTCCTCAGCACAGCCCTCCTCAGCACGGTCCCTGACAGTTTGCATTGTAGGGAATTACAGTGATGACTCCGCATCAGCACTCATGGGGGCACCCACTGCTGCTGGTTCCTTGCACCCATCACCAACAAAATCACTAGGGCTCAGGGAAGCAACACAGGGGAGACATAGGAGAGGGACCAACTGCCCCTCCAACCCTGGAAGCAGCCAGCAGGGACCGTGCATCATCGATGGACCAGGCCTACCAGCCAGACTCGAGCTGAAGGAAGCCACAAAGACTGAGGATGCAAAGGCTTAATGCCAGACCCAGGAAGCCCATGAAACCACCGGCATGTTCTTTAGCTGCCCATGTCAACTTCGTAGGATGTTGCCTCCTGGTCACAGGGCCCAATACATGTCAGGTGGAAGATGGCAAACAAGCCGCTTGAACGGATATTACTTTGTGCAAAACTGCAGCTCACAGTTCGGCCGAGCTTTCGTGACAAGCTGGGCCCTTTCCTAGCACAACAGGCGAAGGAGGCCCCAACACGTATTGATAGGCGCCAGAGCTGCCTACACCGCAAGGAGCGGCACGAGACAAGACGGCTGTCGGCACGGCTGGCCTCTGTTTTCGCGAAAGGTGAGATGCAATCAATTTCCACCTGGCTGGCTGGGCAGCGACAAGTCGCAGGCAGAGATGGAGACAGAAGAACACAGGCTGTTTGCAGAGCATCCTTCCCTCCAGCTGGGGAAGGGCTGTGGCTCAGTCACAGAGCGCCTGCTTTCGGAAGAGTCGGGACAGAGGAAAGAAAGGACTCTTTGCACAGCGCAGAGTTAACCCAGGGAACTCGCTGCCGCAGGTTGGCAGCAGTGAGGGCCACCAACCTTGATGGGTTTGAAAGGGGATTGGACAAATTCATGGATGGTGACCGTTCTCTGCCTTCAAGGTCGGAGGCTGCAATGCTTCTGAATACCAGGGGCTGGAAGGTGCTCTTGTGTTCTAAACCTGCTTATGAACTTCCCATTGGGGCACCTTGTTGGCCAATGCGAGAACAGGATGCCGGGCTAGGTAGGCTATTGGCCTGATATCCAGTGGGCTCTTCTTATATTTAATTACAGTATGTGGATTTTTTTATGCACCAGGAGCAGCTAACTTGGTGCCCTCCAGGCATGGTTAGACTACAACTCCCATCAGCTCCAGAAAAAGCATAGCTAATGGTCGAGGGTGATGGGAGTTGTAGTCCAACAATGCCTTGAGCGGGGGCACCACATCGATGACCCCTGCTGCATACTTTTGAGTACCAGTTAGTGGAGTGCGACAACAGGGGGGGGGGAATGTTGGTTTCATGCCCTGTTTGTGAACTACTCTGAGGCATCTCAGAGCTGGATAGCTCCATTAGCAGAACAGGAGACTTTTAATCTCATGGTTGTGGGTTCGAGCTCCATGTTGGGCAAATAATTCCTGCATTGCAGGGGGTTGGACTGGATGACCCTTGGGGTCGATTCCAACTCTACTATTTTATATTATTCTGTCCGATGGGCCTCCGTGGGAAGGAAGGATGTTGGTCTGGCCCAGCTGGGTGCTTTGTAAAACCTTTCTTCCGTTTATCTCCTTTCTAAGGAAAGCTTTGCTCGTTCCAAGCCGGGGGAGAAAACTCTGGGAGCCTCCGAATGTGTGAAGGTGGCTCTCTCTGCATAAGCAGGGAATAATCCTCTCTGGCGCTGAGGTCTCGGGCTGGATCCAGCAGCCCTGCTCGCTAAACGACATGCTTAACTTCAAGTATGTACAGCCTCGGGAGAGGAGAGCAGCGATACACAGTTGTCTATTTTATATCAGACATTTCAGAGGAGGACGGCTGGCAGTTATGCCGTTTACTGGTTTTATATACTTTTTGCTTTAAAGCACCAAAGGGAACAATGGTGCTTGTTGTATATGCGAGATGATATAAAAAGGAGAGGAGAGCTTGTTTGCATGGCCCACACGGGCAGGACGCCTCCATTTAAGGAGCTGTTTTATTTTCTCTATATGTAGGGAAAGGACCTATTCGCGGACAGTTGCCGCCAACCAGCTGGCATGTTGCCAGTCCAACCGCTCAAAATATTCCACCAAGTGAATGGTACGGAGGGTGAGAAATATGGTAAATGGCAGATCCTGCCAAGAGTAGCCAATCAGGCGCCCTCCAGATATTGCTGGACCACAGCTCCCATGATTCCCTGGTTCATAGGCTATCCTCGCAACGGATCATGGGAGTAACCTCACGGAGGGCATCCCATGGACTACCCCTGTTCTGGGTTGATTTAAACTTGAGCAGACCCATAGAAATCCATGCCCATGTCTTCCTGGAACACACATGTTCCAATGGGTCCATTTTAAGTTTGGAGTGCAATCCATTGCAACGATATCTGTCTCCGCGTTACAGTGACTAACGCAAAAGTGACTAACATAACAGAGATGTTCGAGTCTTAAGTGGAAAGTGTTCAGTCTCTGCATTGGGGAAGGAATCGGCATCATAGCTGCCAACTACCCCGTTTTCCCCGGGAAACCCCCGTTTTTACTTACCTTTTCCCGGTGGTCTCCCGTATCACTTCGTCTCCTGTTTTTCTCCGTTATTTTCTCCTGCCGGCGGCCATTTTTTTCTTTCCGATTTGCCCTTCTATGGGAACCAAAAATGGCCACCGCCGGCTTCAAATGTCGCATCTACGCATGTCCGGAAGTGCATAGACGCGACTTCCGGTGTCAGCGGCGGCCATTTTTGGTGCCCATAGATGGGCGGAGCGACACCGGAAGTTGCACCGACGCACTTCCTGACATGCGTACAAGAGACTTTCGAAGCCGGCGGTGGCCATTTTTGGTGCCCATAGAAGGGCAAAGCGACACCGGAAGTTACGTCAACGCAACTTCCGGTGTCACACGGCTGCCGGTCCCGGATTCTGCAGTCCGGGACTTGGAAGGTAAGATCGGCATTGAGGAGCCCTTCTAAGGCCCCTGTCAACTGCCTAGGGATGCCAAGGACAGGTGCAGGACTTGAGTTCCCTGTTTCAACTTCCGATGCTTCCTGGTCCCATCACCTCCAAAATGCTGATCTTCCTTATCTGATGCATTACTACATCTTGGAAGGAATGTGGAAGGGGTCTCAAGTGCCTCCAACTCATCCATCTCATCCCTTCCAGCAGGGCAATTACTGGAAAATGGCTAGAATAAATGGACTCCCATAAATGGATTTGCAATAATATCAGCATAGGTTTAAGTCAAATGAGTTATTAGACTTTTTATTTTATTTTAAAGGAGCCTCTTCTCTCAGAGTGAACTGAAATGTTTCCAAAAGACTACTGGGGTCGGGGCGTGTGTGTGCTAATGGATAGTGCCACATGATTCTTCCAAGTGCCATTACTTTCCAACATCAGAGACGCTCAAATGCAGCATGGGACAGAAGATCGTTGTTCCCTCCTAGAAGCTAGTAGGGAGTGATGGGGAAATGTAGAAGGCATTGCTCACTGGTAGAACACACATTTGCATGCTGAGTTTCTCCTAAGTTCAATCGCTGGCATTTCCAGTTAAACCACCCTGAGCTCCTTGGAAGATAAAGGTTATTAAAGTAATAAATAAAAATAATGTTTAGCTGTTTCTAGTTTAGCTGTAAGCTGCCTTGAGTCTCCATCAGGGAGAACGGTGGGATATAATGTAAAGGTAAAGGTAAAGGACCCCTGGACGGTTAAGTCCAGTCAAAGGCGACTATGGGGTTGCGGTGCTGATCTCGCTTTCAGGCCGAGAGAGCTGGTGTTTGTCCACAGACAGCTTTCCGGGTCATGTGGCCAGCATGACTAACCTGCTTCTGGTGCAACAGAACACCATGAAGGAAACCAGAGCGCACGGAAACGCCGTTTACCTTCCCACCGCAGCGGTACCTATTTATCTACTTGCACTGGTGTGCTTTCGAATTGCTAGGTTAGCAGAAGCTGGGACAAAGCAACGGGAGCTCACCCTGTTGCAGGTTTTCGAACCGCCAACCTTCTGATTGGCAAGCCCAAGAGGCTCAGTGGTTTAGACCACAGCGCTACCCGCATCCCTGTGGTGGGATATAAATACAACAACAACAACAACCAGAGTCGGCCACTGAGGATGGGCTCCTAGGGCACTCAGGAGGAAAGCCCTGTCTGAATGCAGCCTAAAAAGGCAACACATTTTAGAAACCGCCCGCCAATTAGCAGGAACTAGCAATTTGGGTGGGGTAGACAGTTCCCCAGCAAAATGACATTGATTCACCTTTTGTTGATCCCTCGTTACCCCTAGGTAGTCCTGCTCTGTTAGCTTCCACAGCCTCTCTCAAAACTGACTCTTCCTCCATTGTGGATGGATTGCAGGAGCCATCCCAAAGAATCACCCATGCAATCAATCCACAAATAGATCACACAGTGGACAAGATAACATCACAATGTTTTATTATTGATTGATGTTTAATTGAATGTTTTATTGACAGATACTCCGTTTTTTTTTTTACTGCTGCATTTCTTTGTATTCTAATACTGTTTTATAAAGATTTCTTTCTTTTTCTTTTAATGCTCTTCTTGTGTTTTATGTAAACCACTTAGGGATTTTGTACACCAAGCAGTATAGAAATAATAATAATAATAATAATAATAATAATAATAATAATAATAATTGTCCAACAGCTACATAGTTGCACAATATTACTGCAATGTGCTCCATGTCGGGCTTCCCTTGTGCTTTATTCGGAAGTGCAGAATGCTGCAGCACAATTGCTGACGGGAATATTGTCTTGTCAGCATACAACATCTGTGCTCATGGATCAGCACTGGCTGCCGATTGCTCATGGCGTTACGATTAGCATATAAAGCACTTAACAATTTGGGACCAATTTACCTGCAAGATCGCCTTATTCCACGTGTGCCCACTCAACTACTTCAGTCGGACTTGGCACTACCGTACTTCAGGTGCTACATAATACCTGCTCGATTTTTGTAAGAACTCGATTGTTTAGTGTGGCAGCGTCTACACTTTGGAACTCCCTGCCTATTGAGACCAGGCAGGTGGTTTCACTGTACTCTTTTCGGCGCCTGCTAAAAAACATTCCTGTTTAGACCAGTCTACCCAGATGTAAACAGCGTTTCCTTGTTTTGCTCTGGTTCGCCAGAAGCGGCTTAGTCATGCTGGCCACATGACCTGGAAGCTGTACGCCATTCCCTCGGCCAATAACGCGAGATGAGCGCCGCAGCCCCAGAGTCGGTCACGACTGGACCTAATGGTCAGGGTTCCCTTTACCTTTACCCATATGCTTAGAAAGTTGAGTTAATCTTAATCTGTTTTAGTATTCTAACTACTGTGTGTGTTTAAAATAGGGCTGTAAATTTTTCTTGCTTTTACTACCTTTTGAGGGTTATTGTTTTTTTTTTTTACAGTCAAGAGGTGTACAGTCATACCTCGGTTTAAGTATGCCTCAGTTTGAGTATTTTCAGTTTAAGTACTCTGCGGACCCTTCTGGAACGGATTAATCCACTTTCCATTACTTTCAATGGGCAAGTTCGCTTCAGGTTAAGTACACTTCAGGTTAAGTACGGACTTCCAGAACCAATTACACCCATGCTTCGGGTTAAGTAAGCTTCAGGTTGAGTACTCCGCGGACGCGTCTGGAACAGATTAATCCACTTTCCATTACTTTCAATAGGAAAGTTCGCTTCAGCTTAAGTATGCTTCAGGTTAAGTACAGACTTTCGGAACCAATTGTGTTTGTAAACCGAGGTACCACTGTATAACTTTTTAACAAAATAAATACCGGTAAATAAATGTAGTCCAATAAAATCAGGAGCTGGCAACAGCTTGGTGAAGGTTGCTTTGGAGCATAGTCTGAAACTGTTGGTAACATTTTGTTTTCCTTGTTGTACCCTTCTCTGGGATCTTAGATTAAAGGATGGGTAATTAACAGCAACACCCCCACTTTAACCAATGGCGAGTAGCTGCCAGAATCAGCCGCTTGGTTCAAGGGATCCAGCAGATGGCCTTGCTGGATGAGTGCAACACCAGCAGTTGCCCCAATATTCTGGGTGCTGACACTGACTCTGCAATGACCTCTCCCCTGCCTACAAGAAATCAATGGTCCAAAGTAGAGCAAAGCAAATAAACGCAACAAGGCAGCCAAGACTGTTGTATTATTAGAAGATCACGTGTAGTTTTAAACAGATGTGCCTTGCATTGTTTCCCAAAATGCACCTCCAGTGAAAACGCTGCCTCTGAGAACTTAGACCAGATATTTGAAGCCACCATTGCAAAAGGTCATAGGAGATGTCACCTGGAGTACTGTGTCCAGTTCTGGGCACCACAGTTCAAGAAGGATACTGACAAGCTGGAACGTGTCCAGAGGAGGGCAACCAAAATGGTCAAAGGCCTGGAAACGATGCCTTATGAGGAACGGCTTAGGGAGCTGGGTATGTTTAGCCTGGAGAAGAGAAGGTTAAGGGGTGATATGATAGCCATGTTCAAATATATAAAAGGATGTCATATAGAAGAGGGTGAAAGGTTGTTTTCTGCTGCTCCAGAGAAGCGGACACGGAGCAATGGATTCAAACTTCAAGAAAGAAGATTCCACCTAAACATTAGGAAGAACTTCCTGACAGTAAGAGCTGTTCGACAGTGGAATTTGCTACCAAGGAGTGTGGTGGAGTCTCCTTCTTTGGAGGTCTTTAAGCGGAGGCTTGACAGCCATCTTTCAGGAATGCTTTGATGGTGTTTCCTGCTTGGCAGGGGGTTGGACTGGATGGCCCTTGTGGTCTCTTCCAACTCTATGATTCTATGATTCTATGAGATGGTCTCTCATTGAGCCAAACCACTGGTCCATCAAGCTCAGTACTGAGAGGCAGTGGCTCTCCAGGGTACTGGTCCAGGGATACCTCCCAACTTACCTGGAGAGGCCATTGGGAATTGAACCAGGGACCTCCTGCATGCAATGCTCTGCCCATGAACTTCAGCTCATAAACAAAAGCTCTGCTCTAATATGCCGCTGATCTCACCTCCCTAGTTGAAGGATCTGAAGGTCTTTTGCTTGCAATTCCTGTACTTCGAGGTCCTACCTTGAACGCAGACCTGGTGTTTCCCTTAATTCCCTCCCCAAATTCTGCATATTCTGTGAGGCCTTTGGCTTAACCCACGTCTCTGACTGCAACTAAGATTTAGTGCCTGCGACTACATTCCCTCGCTTCTGTTCATTGTTGCCTGTCTCTCCACATCCTTTCACACTTCCCTGTCAGTTTGAAACTGTAGTGTCTTTGAGAGCAGAGATCTGTCTGTTGTGCACCTCCTACTTGTCCATGAATCTTTGTGCACTGCTGTGTTCCTAGTGGTGGAGTTTGGTTTGTGTGTATTGCAGGGGAGTGCGGAAATAAATTTGTCAGTCTGTTAAGACTGCAATTTGAAAGAATAAAGAGACTTAAAACATATTACTGCTGACATGAGGTCAAGAAAAAGAGGAAAGTCTATTGGTAACACTAAAGATTGGCTCCCAGTACGTTTCGAGCACAATTCAAAGTGTTGGTGCTGATCTTTAAAGCCCTAAACGGCCTCGGTCCAGTATACATGAAGGAGAGTCTCCTCCCCCCATCGTTCAGCCCGGACACTGAGGTCCAGTCCGAGGGCCTTCTGACAGTTCCCTCACTGCGAGAAGCCAAGTTGCAGGGAACTAGGCTTAGGGCCTTCTCTGTAGTGGCACCCGCCCTGTGGAATGCCCTCCCATCAGATGTCAAAGAGAAAAACAACTACCAGACTTTTAGAGGACATCTGAAGACAGCCCTGTTTAGGGAGGCTTTTAATGTTTAATAGATTACTGTATTTTATTTTTCTGTTGGAAGCCGCCCAGAGTGGCTGGGGAAACCCAGCCAGATGGGCGGGGTATAAATTATTATTATTATTATTATTATTATTATTATTATTAATCAAGTCCACCCTTGGTGAGACCCCCACCTGGAAGGCAACACATTGGCTATCCTTTTACAGGGGTTGCAGCCAACATTATTCCTATTTAGAGTACCGTATTTGAGTACCTATTTGACTTCACTCTCCAAATGAGAGGTTTTACTTTCCTGGGCTCCTTGATCACTGCAGATGGTGACAGCAGTCATGAAATTAAAAGATGCCTGCTTCTTGGGAGACAAGCAATGACAAACCTAGACAACATCTTAAAAAGCAGAGACATCACCTTGCCAACAAAGGTCCGTATAGTTAAAGCTATGGTTTTCCCCAGTGGTGATGTATAGAAGTGAGAGCTGGACCATAAAGAAGGCTGATCGCCGAAGAATTGATGCTTTTGAATTATTGTGCTGGAGGAGACTCTTGAGAGTCCCATGGACTGCAAGAAGATCAAACCTATCCATTCTGAAGGAAATCAGCCCTGAGTGCTCACTGGAAGGACAGATTGTGAAGCTGAGGCTCCAATACTTTGGCCACCTCATGAGAAGAGAAGACTCCCTGGAAAAGACCCTGATGTTGGGAAAGATTGAGGGCACTAGGAGAAGGGGACGACAGAGGACGAGATGGTTGGACAGTGTTCTCGAAGCTACGAACATGAGTTTGACCAAACTGCGGGAGGCAGTGGAAGACAGGAGTGCCTGGCGTGCTCTGGTCCATGGGGTCACGAATAGTCGGACACGACTAAATGACTAAACAACAAATTCGAGTACCTGCTTTCCGCTAGTGGAAGGCAGCGTAAGGACTCCCCCTAGTGCAAAGGTGCTTCCCCCCAGGCCCTCCCCTGGCTCCCCCAAATCCATTCTGGAGGGTCAGGATCCCCTTTGCGTCGGGTTGAATCCCACCCAACTGCAATGAACAGACACGAGGAACGTAGGTCCAGTCACTTCAAGGGGTTTGCTCTGAGCAAAACTTCATGGGCAGTGCTTGAGGGACGGCAGGGGTAGCAAGCAAGCAAGGGACTTGGCCTGCCCCATTGTTGGACTCTGGTCATTAACATTCATACCATTAATTTTCTTTTGGAGATCTTAAGACGGGGGACACGCAATTCACTCATCTAAAAATATGCCTTGCCCCTTCTGGGCTCACCCCACATAATTTATCTCTATTTCTTTCTGGAGAACTGAGTTGGTTAGAGCCCATGGAATTCAATGATGTTGAAAAACGAGAAACCTTGTTCTTTCTTTTTAAAAAACAAAACCAAGGATTGTGTTTTCCTGTTGTGGAGAATGTCTGGCCCTTTTCCGAAGCAGAGGCCTCATCACCTAGCAAATTGCGTATGCGCGTGTAGGCAAATATCTCCTCCAATTATCTCTTATCGCCCAACGGGGGTGTGCGTGCGTGTGTGTGCGTGTACGAGGGAGAGAGCGAGGCTTGTCGCTTGAGGGGGGCACGAGGGTTCCCTTTCAATCTGCCGCTGGCCCGCCTGACACGGAAAATAAACAGCAGAAGCCCGGAATGTTCCTCGTCACGAGGGGCATGGAGAGGACTTGTCAGCCGGGGCCCGCCTGAGCCACCAGGACGATAATGTGGCATGACACTTCTGAAATGAGACACCGGTTGCCATGGCGAGGGCTCTGGAGGAACTCTCTCTCCAGAGGCAGAAATAAAACATGCTTTAAATGATGTTTGATTAGAATTTAGATCATGTAACTGAATGGCTGGCCCTGCCTCTCTCTCCCTCTCCCCCCCCCCTCTCTCACTCTCCATGTTTCAGGACACACACACACACACACACACACACACACACACACACACCACACATTACATCTTGTCATTTTCAGACCCAGGAACCATTTGCATCCATCAGGAAAAAGGAGGCTGTGATATAGGGGTGAGATGTGCTGTGCTGTGGTTTGGGGATGGGGGCACAAGTTGTGTGGTGGAAACAAGCCGGTTTGTTTCGCTCTCCTCCGGCCTCTCGGTTCTGCCTCCCGCTTTATTTCTGACGTTGATATCGTACACAGCATCTGCTCCTCAGCGAGGTGAAATCACACAGGATCCTTGGGTTGTGACCGTATATTCTATAGGCCGCAGGTTTATTCTTTGGAAAGGTGTTTTTGTTGTTGTTGAAAAATCCTTTCATATTTATTATGAGTGGTATTGTTATGGCTGGCCTTTTAAGTGCCTTCTAAAACATCTGAAGGTGTTTTACTCATCACATAATTAAAGCCCGTTTTGTTGGCATCTGCCTGCTCTGGAGACAACGGATGGCTGCGCCTTTGGGGGTGAAGTCAAACCGTCGGAGAGTTACAGCGCCTGCTGTGGCTGTAGAGACCAATATGGGAGAGACATGTTTTGTTGCAGCTGGGGCAGATGAACAACGGCAGAGGAAACCGCTCACCCTGGAACGCGCACCAGCCCTGGCCCCCTGCTCTCCGCCCCTGGTGCCGGAGCATGAAGCTTCGCCACTGGGTTAAAGGACCCCTGACCATTACGTCCAGTCGTGACCGACTCTGGGGTTGCAGCGCTCATCTCACGTTATTGGCCGAGGGAGCTGGCGTACAGCTTCCAGATAATGTGGCCAGAATGACAAAGCCGCTTCTGGCGAACCAGAGCAGTGCATGGAAACGTCGTTTACCTTCCCGCCAGAGCGGTAGCTATTTATCTACTTGCACTTTGACGTGCTTTTGAACTGCTAGGTTGGCAGGATCTGGGACCGAGCAACGGGAGCTCACCCCGTCGCGGGGATTCAAACCTTCTGATCGGCAAGCCCTAGGCTCTGTGGTTTAACCCACAGTGCCACCTGCGCCCCAAATGGAGGTTATTGTGGCACAAAAAGCCACTCCCCCTGGTAATTAATTAATTAATTTTTTTGAAATGTGGTTCTTGTGCTTAGTTGAAGAAACATCCAGGAGAACCTTGGATTTGAGGGTGGAGAGCTGGGCCTGGGACTGTTGGATTTGGAGGAGGTGATGGAGAGAGATGGTTAAATCTGCATGAATGCGTATGAGTATGTATCGTTGGAGAAATATGTGCGCGGCTTATAATTTATGGGAGGCAAAGAGATACACGAGAAGTTGTTGGGATGGAAAATCATCCCCTTATAATTCAGCCTGGAAGGTTAGGGTCTCCATAATTCTCAGTAGGCAGGGTAATGCCTGCTCTTGATAAGGCATTATATATTTTGTGTATGCTGAAGGGTCTATGGGGATAAGTGAAGTCCGTGTTAGGTTTTTAAACAACTAAATAAAATCAGTTGGATTATACTGTGTGTGTGTGTGTGTGTGTGTGTGTGTATCAGAGTGAAAAGTTTGGAAGGTGAACCTGCCTGAAGTTACCCAGTCCCACCACCGGTTCCGTCTCATTCACACATCTACTTACAGTTGCTTCATATTCACAAGGATGGCTTTGGATTCTAATTCTACATGCAGAGAGGAGGTTTCATGGCTGCCTCATGCAGAAGGAGAGGGAAGAGAGCGAGCGAGAAGGAGGAAGCTTTTTGGACCATTTGGTTGGTCCAAAATCTCAGCTTGAGAAAGCCAAGCTGTGAATATACACCTTCTCCCCAAAGCCTTCTTTCGGAACCATTGCTACAGGGGCGTAGCAAGGGGTGTGTGATGGGAGCGCGCCGCCCTGGGTGCCACCCTGGCAGGGGTGACACTCAACACGCCCCCTGCATCCCCCAAACTCAGCCCCACAGCTGCCGCCCAGTAAAAAGCCTTGCTCAGCCTTGGCGTGGCTCCGGCTGGTTTGCACACGCTCATATCCTGCTGGGTGGAGCCGCGGAGGCGAGGGCTCCCTGGCCCGCCCCTCTCTTCCCTGACTCCGCCCAGCAGGAAGTGAGGAGCAAGCCAGCCCCGCCATGCCAAGCAGGTGAGCTGGAGGCTGGCGGGGAGAAGCATCCCCTCCCCACCAGCCTCCAGCTCCATTTTTTGAGGGGCAGTTCTGCCGGCACCCTGCCCCGTAGCGCACATGCACACTACATGATGATGCCCCGCCCTTGGGGGTGCCTCATTTCTGCCGGAGTGCCGGAGCGGCTTCATTTGCCCCTGCATTGCTATCCCTGGCTGTTTTTTCTTTCCTTGTAAACTCCCTCCGACTCCTGCTGCTCCCTCCTTTCAGGATCAGTCGCATCATCCCAACCAATCAGCTCTCTTGTAGCAAATGAAATGAGGTCACGATGGCGATCAGATTGGGTTGCGTGATGATGTCACTGGGGCCAGTTGAGAGTTGGGCCAATTTAGGCCCCATCCGCACTATAGATTGACAGTAGATTTATCATACCACTTTAAGCAGTCATGGCTGCCCCCAAAGAATCATGGGAAGTGTAGTTTTGTTAAAGGTGCTGAAAATTGTTCGGAGGCCTTGATTCCCCTGAAAAAAACTACACTTCCCAAAGTTCCCGAGAGGAGGATGGAGTGTCAAACCACCCTGAAAATGGCAGTTTTGTGAGGGAAATTAGGACTTCCTGATATCTCTCAGCATCAAACACCCTCCAGGTTTTTTTTGGTGGGAAACCATGACTGCACAAAGAGGTGTGATGCTGGTTTAAATATTTAGTGGGGATGGGGCCATCAATAAACAAGCAAACATTTCAATGAGTGCTGAAAAATGCCCCCCCAAGCGTTTTTTGTGGGGGGCCCCTGACAAATGTGTTCATTAAAAAAGACACAAGAAAATCTGGTTCTTCCTTTCTCATGACAGATTTGTTCAGGGCGATTCTTGTTCATCAATTAAGCAGAGATAAAATTATTTTTCCCCACCTTTTCCGGGTGGGCAGAGGGGTGTGTGTGCATGTGTGTGTGTGTAAGGGACAATTTGAGGGCTCTCTCTCTCTCCTCAAATAGCTCATTTGACATCACTGGAAAGTAATACGGCCCTTTCAAATGGCCATCGTATTAACTTTAAAAGGTCTATTTAAAGTGACGGTTGTCAGCAAGTGAGAGCCAGATATGGTAATTCCGAGTTACAAATCAGAGAGAGGAAGCTCGGGAGCGGACAACCTTGTTAACACAGGCGCGGCGGAGGAAGCACCCGGGTCAGGGGGCCAGCGAGGAGAGGGATAAAGGCGCAGTGCCAAAAATATGTCCTGTAATTAGGGCATCTCAAGGAGTCAAGGTTGGAAATTCTTCACCGTGACATGTCTGATATTTGGGGGGGGGGGGAGACAGAGGAAGAAGGCCGAGAGCTATCGCTTCCCAGCACCAGAAAGGGTGTGCATGTTGCAGAATCCAGGGGGGTTCAGTTATGCAAGGAGCTCCGATGGGAAGGAGACAAAGGAGGTCCAGGGTGGGATCGACGCGGCCAGAATCGTCAAGCTATCAATCCACCCCGTGGTCATGCTTAAAGTGGTATATGCAAGATCTGGTCAGGCATACTCCCATTTTTATTTTTATTTTTTTAAAAAGGGTGTTGCAGAGGTTGGAGGAAAGGATCAATAGCTACGCCGTGACAATAGTCTCACTGGACTTTTTCCAGCACCTGCTAAAAGCATTTTTGTTTAGGCAAGCCTATCTAGAGTTGGAGAATGTTGACATGTGTTATGATCTGGGATTTTTATTTTTATTTTATTTTTTATCTTAGCATTGATTTTAATTATCTTTGCAATATTCTAAGTATTTTACATTGCGTTTTTTAAAATCATCATTTTTAATTTGTATACTGTCTTTCTATCTTACCATACTCAAGGCGGTTTACAAGCTGAAGAAACAAAAAATGTGCATCTTAGAACAGTCTAATGCAATACAAAAATGTGATATTAAAACATAACTTTAAAATAGGTAACCTATATCAAAAAAGTAACATTCAACAATCATTAGAATAGTATTTAACAGCAGCAGCAGCAGCAGCAACAACAAAAAGTTAAACAGAAATCCACTCAGCAGTTACAATAAATAATTTCTAAAGTAAAAACATGTATTGATTGTTTTGCTGCTTGTTTTTTGTCAAGGACATTGAGGTTTCGTTGCAATCGAGCGGGAAATAAATGTTGGGGGAGGAAATGAGGGGAGGTGTCCGCTTTGCAAAACCTTTCGTGTTGATCTTCTGAAATTTGGGGACGGCTTGACTGTAAGAAATATAAGCTCAAAGCTGTTTGCAAAGAGAATAAAGCAGCAAAAGGTTCGGTAAAAATGGTTAAAAACAAGTATTTAAAATATTCGGGAAAAGATTAAGATCAGGAATAAGCTACAAATTTTTAGTGTGGAAGCACCTCTACTGTGGAACTCCCTGCCTCTTGAAATTAGGCAGTGGCCGCATTCACTGTACCCTTTCCACTACCTGCTGAAAACATTTTTGTTTAGACAACCCTACCCTGATATTTGCGGGGGCGCAGGTGGCACTGTGGGTTAAATTACAGAGCCTAGGGCTTGCCGATCAGAAGGTTGGCGGTTCGAATCCCTGTGATGGGGTGAGCTCCCATTGCTCGGTCCCTGCTCCTGCCAACCTAGCAGTTCGAAAGCATGTCGAAGTGCAAGTAGATAAATAGGAACCACTACAGCGGGAAGGTAAACAGCGTTTCCGTGTGCTGCTCTGGTTTGCCAGAAGTGGCTTTGTCATGCTGGCCACATGACCTGGAAGCTATACGCCGGCTCCCTTGGCCAATAATGCGAGATGAGCGCACAACCCCAGAGTCGGTCACGACTGGACCTAATGGTCAGGGGTCCCTTTACCTTTACTTACCCTGATATTTAGAATGCCGATCCACGTTTTATTTCTGTTGTTGTCTGCATTGCTTTTTAAATTTTTTTTTAATGGTTTATATTATTATTGTTGTTAATTGTTTTGAGTGATAATTTTATTGCTTTATCTTTTTCGCAAACTGCTTTGAGGTTTTTTGTTTGTTTGTTTTTTATACAACCAAGTGAATTATAAAATTCAGGAAATAAGTAAATTGAAAGCAGGGGTGGGCTGTCTTCAGGATTCTGGGTGCCTCCTTCATTTTCTTTTTCACTAGAAAACCCAAGACCTACATCCCCCAGGAGGAAAAGACCTCTGCACCTTCCTTGGGATTTGGCTTGAGAAGCGGAACTTAACTGAGGTCACAATCTTTCCACACAAAAACCCACTTTTCGGTGTCTTATTTATTTACTTAAGAGCATTTATAAATGGCTCTGTGTGTGTGTGTGTGTGTGTGTGTGATTTGCGGGTGTGCGGGGTATTTATTACTTGTCATTATTAAGCAGCTGGGAGTCAAAAGCCAATGCAGATCTCCTTACCACCATCAAGATAGATCCACGTTTACCTTCTGTCCATCCCTGCTTTAACGAATGGGATCAATAGCACATCCTGTGCTCTTTCCCTTGTCTTGGTGTAATGCTGGCATGGAGTAACCTTGATAAAGACCTTCTCTGGAGGTCTTTAAGCAAGGGCTTGACAGGCATATGTCAAGAATGCTTTGATGGTGTTTCCTGCTTGGCAGGAGGTTGGACTGGATGGCCCTTGTGGTCTCTTCCAACTCTATGATTCTATGATAAGTGATAGATCTGGATGCAGCTCACATTTAACGGCGAACCTAATTCGCCCTTTCTGAAACCGAAACCCTGAACCACAACGCAGCCGCCCTTTGAAATTCGCCCCCCTCTGAATTTTGCAACGCAGTTCCCCAGCCAAGTAACGTTGTACAAAGATGCACTATATGAGGGCAAAGCATGCATCAAAATGCAGCGAATTAGTGGAAATAACATGCAAAATTGCATTACAGTAGGGACAACTGCTTCGCAAAAAAATGTGTGTATCAGGCAAAATTGCACACGACTCGTGTACTGTATATTGGGAGAAAGTTGCCCTCTGGAGGGCGACCTCCTCCAGTTCCTCCCTGGGGGTGGAAGTCTGCTGAGGAAGCAGCAGAGACAGTCTCCAAGGACTGCACCACAGCCATTGTTGCTACCCTGGTGGCGGCGGCAGGCAATGAACTCCTTGGAGGCCGAATCTGCTGCCCCTATGAATCCTGCTACCTGAGACAGTCTCCTCAACTTGGTTCATGGGTGGGCCAGTCCTGATCATTGGACTCCAGCTCCCATCATTCCTGATTACTGGCCATGCTGGGCTGGGGCTGATGGGAATCCAATGACACCTGGGAAAACCAGGACAAGACAATCGTGGACGAGGTGGACATAAGATTTGACCTACTCGGAGGCTACTACATCTGTTCTCCATCACCTACTTCTTCCTTTTTCCCCTTTGTCCTTCCTGACCTGTTCTTGAGATGACTAATTATATATATATAATCCCATTAAAAGGTGGGAATATCTGTGTTTCACCCCACCCCCCCTCCCCAAACCCCAGAGAATACGGCGAATTCCGTTTGATTGCTTCCAGCCATGTTATTTAAAGTAATTAACCTTAATTTATAAATTTTTATATCAAACTGCCTTTTAACTTTCCAAAGTGGCGAGGAGAAGTCCATCTCCCAGGGCTCCTAATAGTCCCCTCCATTTAATCAAAATTCATCCATCAGATTCCAGTGTTAAATCATCTTTTAATTGGGAGTTACATTCTGGTTAATAGTTTTATAATTCGCCGCCTCTAATAGTTTTTACCACAGGGATCTACTCTATTTCTTTCTCAATCTATTATTTCCGTGGTCAGCAGGGATTTTCAAAACCTCCTTGCCCTCCTTCTCTATCTTGCCTTTGTTCTCTGTGATCTCATTAATTCCTCGCTGAATGTCCCCCCCTCCCTACCCCCCTCACAGCATCATTGCTGGGTGAAACCTCACTCATTTCTACAAGGACACTTCAATTTTATTCCGGACCCTTCTGAGATTCTATTCCTTTCTCCCCATCACCACAAACATGTTTTAAAGGACCATCGGGTATAGGGGACCTTTGGCCCTCCAGATGTTGTTGGACTCCCATCACCCCTGACTGGAGGCCACATTGGCTGGGGATGATGGGAGCTGGGTATGCTTAGCCAGGAGAAGAGAAGACCACCGAGAGGTGATATGATAGACATGTTCAAATATCTAAAGCGCTGCACAAGGAAGAATGGAGCAAGCTCGTTTTGCGCTGCTCCAGAGGGGAGGATCTGAACCAACAGATTCAGATGACAAGAAGGGAGATTCCAGCTAAACATTAGGAAGAGCTTTCTGATGGTAAGAGCTATTCAGCAGTGGAACGGACAACCTCAGAAGGTGGTGGATTCTCCTTCGTTTTAAGCAGAGGTTGGATGGTCGCTTGTCAGAGATCCTTGGGCTGTGATTCCTACATCACAGGGGATTGGAGGAGATGACCCTTTGGTGTGATCTACAACTCTATAATTCTATGATTCTAACATCTGGAGGGCATCAGGCTCCCCACTGTGTGGAGAGCAATGGAATGTTTTTTTTGGGGGGGGGGACGACTGGCACAATTTCGATCCAAAGCTGTGAACATTCTCCTTGCACATAGAAGTTGGTTCGTTGTGGAAGGTTCAAGAGTTCCAATGGAACATTCTCTTTGGCACATGGAAGAGAAGAGGGAAGTTCAATGTTTAGGCCTCATACCAAACGCCCGGAAAATACATTGCAAAATGCTTGCGATTTGTGTAAAATCAAATCGGAAGCCTCTGTCCTCCTGTTGTGGGTTCTCTATTTTGCAACCTTACAAAACGTATACAGTTTGCCCTACCAATCCTGCTGACAGGCTTCCTTCCAGTAGGGCATTCTATTGACTGCTTGCTAAGATCTCTCTCTCTCTCCCCCCCCCCCATGGAATGAAAACAATGTGCTGTAAAGCATCAGATGTGGGGGGCAGGGGACAGGAAATAAGGAGTGATATAGGGCAGGCATCTGGGGATGGGATTAGGGGGAAATAGACTTTCTACAGAGACAGGGCAGTAGAATAATTCACATCTCAGACTAGAATTTGGGAGACCAGGATCCTAATCCCCACTTGGCCATGAAACACTCTTTGGGTGATCTTGAGCCAGACATTCTCCCTCTCAGCCAAACCTGCCTCACAGGCTTGTTGTGGGGATTAAATGAGGAGACAGAGAGAATCATGTATGCTACCTTGATCTCCTTGGAGAAAGAGGGGAGGAAACAAACAAACAAATAAAAGACAATTCTCTATTTTGGGTTTTCGCAGTGGTTGCATCAGAAAAAAAACAAAATCAGGTTGGGGTGGGGGGCATAGAAAGGGCACAGCATATTTCTAGGTGGGTGAGAAAGAAAAATAACAGTGGATAGCTCAGCAGTTGGTTACAGTGCGCTGCTGATAATGCCAAGGTTGCAGGTTCGATCCCCATATGGGACAGCTACATATTCTTGCATTGCAGAGGGCTGGACTAGATGTCCTCTTGGTCCCTTCCAACTCTACAATTCTATGATTCTATGCTAATGACAAGGGTTCAGAAAGGTCCTTGTTTTGGGGGCAGCTCTGGTGCTTTCTATGGCATTTTGCAGTGTTGTTTCCCATGGAATGAGTGCCAGGGAGACTGGAAACGAGGACCGTCCAGCTTTGACAGAATTATTACGCAATTACTCCGGTTTCTGTGCAAACAAGGACTCTGGCTGCGCTCAATCTTATGTTTACGTACTTTAAAAAAACCCTTGCAGCCTGTTGTCCTCTGGCGCGGTGTCGTATTAACTCAGCCCGCTTTGCGCGCGTGCCCGTTTTGTTAATCTGATGCGACGTCGATTGGCAAATTAAAGCTGGCAGCTTTAATTGACGGGAGGAGGCCGTGGAGGGGATGACTGGGTTGGGGCGGCAGCGGAATTGAGCTCGCAGAGAAGCAGGCAAGATGTTATCTTGCGGATGACTTTCATCCCAGCCAACTCTTATGGGGTGGCAGTTAATTAGAAGAGCAGGCAAAGGGACAAGGGATTAAGTCATTAGCAATGGCAACTCTATCAAGGGGCAAACCGGCCACGTGCCGTTGCCCACCCTTTCCTCTCAATGGAATGAAGAAAGCAGGAGAGAAAACACACACACACACACACACACACACACACACACACACACACACACACACACGTAATGCTAGGGAAAACAAACACCAGAAACAAGTCAGAGACTATTGGCTAGGAAAGCTAGGCAGATTTGGTCTTTGGGATTTCTGATAAGAAAGAACCTGATCCAGTGCTATTTTTCCTTAAAAAAATGATTAGGGGTACTCTCATTTTGACTCAGGGACCCAGGTGGCGCTGTGCGTTAAACCACTGAGCCTAGGGCTTGCTGATCAGAAGGTCAGCGGTTCGAATCCCTGTGACGGGGTGAGCTCCCGTTGCTCAGTCCCAGCTCCTGCCAACCTAGCATTTCGAAAGCATGTCAAAGTGCAAGTAGATAAATAGGTACCGCTCCAAGCGGGAAGGTAAACGGCGTTTCCGTGTGCTGCTCTGGTTTGCCAGAAGCGGCTTTGTCATGCTGGCCACATGACCTGGAAGCTATACGCCGGCTCCCTTGGCCAATAATGTGAGATGAGCGCGCAACCCCAGAGTCGGTCACGACTGGACCTAATGGTCAGGGGTCCCTTTACCTTTACCTTTACATTTTGACTCACCATTTTATAGTTCAAATTGGGAAAAATAAATATAGTAAATGGACAAAAGTACAAAGACCCACAAATTATTTAGGGGTATGTGTACCCCTGTGTGTGTACCCCCCCCAAGAAAAAAGCACTGTTTGGATCCAAACATAACAGCAGCAGGAACAACGGGATTATCTAATCCTAGCCCAGAGTAAACAAATTGAAAATAATGGACACCATTACGAACTTGGTTCCCTTAATTTCGGTGAGTAAAACTCGCTTGGAGACACCGCAATAACAACAAGACCATTGCTTCGGGAGAGATGCTACAAAATGGCTTCTGTCTTTGGTCTGTAGGGGGCCGCCATCTTTGTTTACAGGCAGCGGCCATCTTTTTTAAAGCGCAAGGCTGCGCTGGGACACTGGGCACCTCGGAATGAAGTAACTTATTATAGTTGGAGTGCTGTGCTTGGCCGAGAAAACGAGAGTGGCAGCTGGAAGGGCAGAGAGAACAAGATCTGGGGCGTCAGGTTAGGGGGAGATTAAGAGCAGAGGCAGGAGGGGAGGAGATTATCTTCTAAATTGTAGGCCTTGCGCTCAAGGTGGTGCAGTTTGGCAGGTGAGAGAATGGCTTAGCATCCCCACATGGGGCAAGCGGAACATTCCTCGGTGTACAGAACCCCTTACTTTGCCGTGCCGGACCCTGATGCTCCTTTTTAACCTCTGGAGACACTTATCTTCTTAGATGGAACGGGATTCCAGTGGCGTTCCAGCCGCGCACCAATTTAAGCTTTTCTTCCCATCGTGACTGTTAGCAATTTGGTGGATTGTTAAGAAATAATATGAGGGGTTCATCTCTCTCTCTCTCTCTCTCTCTCTCTCTCTCTCTCTCTCTCTCTCTCTCTCTCTCTCTCTCAACACATAAACAAGAGGGGAAGAAATAAAATAAAAAAACAGCGTAAAGATGTCTTTGGTGTGGATCAAAGGGGAAACACGTCCTGGCCTTCGATATCCACCTTTTCCCCTTTCCTTTCAGAGGGAGACAAATGTTTCCTTCCTTTTCTCTCTGCATTGATCGTCTGACTTTTCCATACCCTCCTAAAAAAAAAGGAGGAAAAAAAAAGGAAAGATGAGGCAGGGAAGGCGAACTCTGAAAGAACTAATTTAGTTAAAATTTACACTCGTTCGTTCTGCGGCCCTCCCCCTCCCCTCTCCACCCGCCCCGCTTTTGTCGCTATGATGTGCTATCGATCCCAAGATCTATAAAGGACGGTGCCGCCTGGCTCCAGGTGGGTGGTGGGGAATTGGGAAGGGGGAAGCTTCATTTCCATCAGAATGGCGGTGAAAATAATTCCCCTTTCCAGCTTTTATTGCTTCCTAGCTCTCATTGTCGGGGCCTAGGAATTAGTTCTGGTAGACAGAAACAAGCCTACTTTTTTCTTTTTCTTTTTCGGCTCCTCTTTCCTATTTGCTCATTCCATTCCAGCCTTTCTTCCTTTGTGTGCTTGGAGAAAAGGAGTGAGAAAAATTCCAGGATGTCCAAGGGGTTGTGGATAAAGTTGTCAGGGTTTGGCGGTGGAGAAATGTCAAGGTTACCCTGCCGAATTTGTCTGTTAGGTATTCTTAAGGAAATACTGTATTTTCCGTCCCATAGGACGCACCCGACCATAGGACGCACCTAATTTTTTAGAGGAGGAAAACAAGAAAAAAATATTTTGCTTTCTTGAATTGTACTAGGCATAGCAGCCAACTCTTAGAGGCCTAGGTGCCTTTGCCCCCCCCCTAATATTTGAGGAAGCTTCTTTTGCAAAGGGGGAAAGCTCCATTTTTTAAAGTATCTGCTCAAAGTTGTGCATTTTTTTTTGCAAATGGGAAAAGGCCCATTTTTTTTGGGGGGGGGTGTCAGCTCACAGTTGTGCATCTTTTTTTGCAAAGGGGGAAAGCTCCATTTTTAAGGATCAGCTCAAAGTTGTTGAGTTTTCTTGCAAAGGGAAAAATCCTGTTTTTATGGGGTTCAACTCACAGTTCTGCAGCTTCTCTATGAAAGGAAAGGGACCCATTTCTACAGTTTCCAGACAGATAATCTAATCAGCCAGTCACATGTCTCCCTCTGCAGACAACAATTGAGGCCTAGGCAAGGGGCCGGCGGATGGGAAGGGAGCTAGCTCCCTTATCTCCCTCCCCGATCTCTTGCAATCAGCTGCTAAGTAGGTTCCTTTCAACACTCTCTTTCCCTCATGTTAGCCTTTAGCTCTTTCTTAAAAAAAAAAGCACGATCTGCCTTTAGCCCCTGGGCAATTCGGCTCCAGGGACCACACATTCGCTCCATACGACGCACAGACATTTCCTCTGACTTTTTAGGAGAAAAAAGTGCGTCTTATGGAGTGAAAAATTCTGTAAGAAGAGGCTTGCTGGATTAGGCCAGTGGCCCCTCTAGTGCTGTACCCTACTCTCACTGTCGGCCAAGCAGATGCTCCCATGAGAAGTCCACAAACAGAACCAGAGCACAACAGCAACCTTCCTCACTTGTGGTCCCAAGCAATGGGCACATCCTGCCCCTGACAGTGGAGGCAGAACATAACCACATAACCATCAATAGCATCCTCCATGAATTTGCCTTCTCTTCTTTTAAAGCTGGTGGCCCTTGTGGCCTCTTGTGGGAGTGAGTTCCATAGTTCAACTGTGTGAAGAAGGAGTGCTTTCTTTTGTCTGTCCTGAGCCTTCCAACATTCTTGCCTTGGGTTTGGTAATAATAATAATAATAATAATAATTTATTATTTATACCCCGCCCATCTGGCCGGGTTCCCCCAGCCACTCTGGGGTATTGAGTATTTTGTGGAGTTCCCCAGAGTCAATGTGGGGAAGCGGTTAGACCAAGGGTGGTGAACCCGGGGGACAAATGCAGTCTCCAGTCCTCTCTTCCCTGGCCCCCAGGCCATACCTCTTACTGCCCCTACTACACCCCCCTGACCATTTCTGCCTGACTGGAATGTGCCCCAAACTGTGATAATTCCCCTCGCTTGCCTGGTGAGCAAGCAAGAAGCATCCTCAGAGTTCAGGGACACATTCCAGCCAGACAAACACACCCACCCAAGGAGAGTGCCAAGCCAGACTAGCATGGGCATGGCCTAAGGACCCCTCGGGGTGGCCCAATAGAGAGACCTGGAGGACTGCATTTGCCCCCAGGGCCTAATGCTTCACACCCTTGCCCTGCATAAGCCGAACACTAAAAATACAAATAAAAGAGATCAGAATTTCCCCGCATCGCAAGGGGTTGGACTAGATGACCCTTGGGGATCCCTTCCTACTTTACATCTTCCACGAATGCCACTGTCTTACATGAGCATTGATGCCTATGTTGCCCTCCTGTCCTCCTTGGGTGTCACCATGCATCTAATCACGCGATGGAGAGATTTCTCCCAAACTGCATGGCTCCTTGTTTCATCCTTGAGCTTTTTTCTTGTGCTGGGACTTTGCCAAAAGAGGACGGTGGGTAAGAAAACGGGGCTCAGCGGAGATTTCTTACACCATTTCTCATTTCCTCGTGGGCTCTCCTCATGGTGCTGATGGCAACTGAGAAAACTCCAGAAGGCCGCGTATGTCTGAGCAAGACGGGCCCCATTAACAGACTGGTATCATCCCAGCCAGCCCTCGATTGGACAATTCTGCAAATGATTCTGCTGGTTCCTGGTTCTTCTGCCCAGTGCCTTTCGCACCAAAAGCATTTATTGCCTATTTGCTCCCAACCCTTTCATGCACGCTTGGGTCCTAGCTCCTTTGATAGCCGCCGCCGAAAGCTGGAAAGCTCCCTCCCTGGGGATGGAGTGAAGCCTGCAAAATGCTCATTGAGGCATCCCTGGATTGAGCTGCCGGGCAATGGTTGGCAGCTAGGAATGTAAGAAGGCATCACTCTTCACCCCATACTGCATTCTTCGCACGCAGCACCACTTCCTTTCTGCTGCAGCCCGCCTTCCGCCAAAAAAACCCCCTTTGTTATTTGCCTCACTTTCCACTGTAGTGGAAATTGGAGTTCTTGGAAAATCCAAAATTAAACGATAAATGACAAGAACTCGGGCCAAAAAGGATAGTTTCAAAAAGGATAATTTCAAAAAGTCTTCACAAAGTTTTATTCAGGGTAAATTCCAGTAAGCATCAACATCAGGACAAGGCCCTGTTTCGATTATTCTTCATCAGCTGGAATGTAAAAGTTAACATAAATCTTAGAATAATTCTCCTTGTAATGAAAATTCATTTAACTCTCTAGGCATAAAGTTTTAACAAATAAAAAGGACAGAGACTATATTCAAATAAACATTACTGATATATCTGTGAGTGACCAACCTAACGTCAAACTTATAATCTGCTTTCTAAATAAGGATTTAAATTGCTTATAATGTACAACAAGCTTGTCTATACTTAAATAATTTTTTAAATGAATTTTCATTACAAGGAGAATTATTCTAAGATTTATGTTAACTTTTACATTCCAGCTGATGAAGAATAATCGAAACAGGGCCTTGTCCTGATGTTGATGTTTACTGGAATTTATCCTGAATAAAACTTTGTGAAGACTTTTTGAAATTATCCTTTTTGAAACTATCCTTTTTGGCCCGAGTTCTTGTCATTTTTCGTTCACTTTCCACTGTGGCAAAACTAGGTAACTTACATGGTTATGTAAATAGCCTCCGGCACATTGTCGTTATATTATCCCATCCTGTGTGAAGAAAACACACAGCAATTTGGGTGGGGGCAGTGATGTAGGGAGGAATGGAATTGTATGCAATGATGATTCGTTTGTTCCATAGTCACCGGACTGATTTCCGTTACAGCGATGCTGAGGATGGTGCCGAGAATGATGATCAATAATAATTACATTTGTACCCCAAGGAGCTCAGGGTGCCTTGCATAGTTCTCCTCCCCATCCTATCCTCACAACAACCCTGTGAGGTAGGTTAGGCCAAGAGTAAGTGACTGTCCCAAGGTCACCTCGTGAGATTCGTGGCTGAGTGGGGATTCGAACCCGGGTCTCCTAAGCCACCTGTTTCGTTTTTAATTTAGTTCCTACTTGCGTTTCCCCAAACGGTTTCAAATCGGGCAGTTATTGGGGAGCCGAAGGGAACGAACCTATTTCTAATACATGAATCAGCAGTGTGATGAAGCAGCTAAAAAAGCCAATGAAATTCTGGGCTGCATCAATAGGAGTATAGCATCTAGATCAAGGGAAGTAATAGTACCACTGTATTCTGCTCTGGTCAGACCTCACCTGGAGTACTGTGTCCAGTTCTGGGCACCACAGTTCAAGAAGGATACTGACAAGCTGGAACGTGTCCAGAAGAGGGCAACCAAAATAGTCAAAGGACTGGAAACGATGCCTTATGAGGAACGGCTTAGGGAGCTGGGTATGTTTAGCCTGGAGAAGAGAAGGTTAAGGGGTGATATGATAGCCATTTTCAAATATATGAAAGGATGTCATATGGAGGAGGGAGAAAGGTTGTTTTCTGCTGCTCCAGAGAAGCGGACACGGAGCAATGGATTCAAACTTCAAGAAAGAAGATTCCACCTAAACATTAGGAAGAACTTCCTGACAGCAAGAGCAGTTCGGCAGTGGAATTTGCTACCAAGGAGTGTGGTGGAGTCTCCTTCTTTGGAGGTCTTTAAGCAGAGGCTTGACAGGCATATGTCAAGAATGCTTTGATGGTGTTTCCTGCTTGGCAGGGGGTTGGACTGGATGGCCCTTGTGGTCTCTTCCAACTTTATGATTCTATGATTCTAATAACTTCCTGGGAAAGCTATGAACGCGTCCATTTAGGGGAGGTGAGGTGGGGGGGGGAGGCATCTGTTCGGGAAAAATGGGGGAGGGGGCAAATACCCACCAAACCAAACCTGTCACTCAGATTCACAGCCTATCCCGCCAACCCATCTGCATCTCTACAGGAAGGTAGTTATCCCAACAGGAACGTTGTATTCTTGTCAGGATCTTCAAACGCAATTGGCACAGCCCTTTGGGCGAGCCTTGATTAGGGTCTACCAATACAGATGTCCACAGCAGGCCATAACACTCCCCCCCCGCAACACCCCCCTCTATCCTCTGATAAGTGCTTGTTCCCCGGGTGGAAGCAAAAGTTGAGATTTTTCTCTCTATATATATTGCTGGGCGGTGGGGGAGGGCAAAGCGGAACCGTGCCCAGTTTGTGAACACAGGACACCCTTCGATCTTTTATTTGCCGCCCCCCCTCTTTTAAAGCACAAGCGGGTTTGTAGATTTCTGCCAGGATGAGAGAGCAAAAGGGAGGGAGATTTGGCAAAATCAAAACAGCCGGAAATATCTTTCCCCTTCCCATTTCATTCCATTTCTTTGTTGGTAAAAATACTTGTATGCTGCTGTATCCTAAAAAAAAGGTACAGTGGTACCTCTACTTACGAATAACTCTACTTACGAATGTTTCTACTTACGAATGGAGCTCCGTCTGCCATCTTGGATGTGGTTTAGATAGGATTTTTTCTACTTACGAATTTTTAGATAGGGTTGCTTCGACTTACGAATTTTTTTCTCCCAATGCAGTCCTATGGGATTCTACTTACAATTTTTTTCGACTTACGAATGTGCATTCGGAACACATTAAATTCGTAAGTAGAGGTACCACTGTATATCATAGTGGTTTAGAGCAATAACAACATGCAATAATAAAAGGATAAAAGGGGTTAGAAACAAGTTAAAAACCAAACACAACTCTGCCTGTTTACTTATGTATTGCATTTCTATCCCACCTTTTCCTCCAAGAAGTTAAGGGTGGTGTTTATGGTTTTCTCTCCCTCCCCCCCAAATTCATCTTCACAACAACCTTGCAAGGTAGGTTAGGCTGAGAGTGAGTGACTGGCCCAAGGTCACCCAGTGGGCTTCATGGATGAGTGGGGATTTGAACCCTGGATTCCCATGTTGTAGCCCGGCACTCTAACCATTGCACCACTCTAGCTCTCACTGTACAGATATTTGCAAGCCCACTTTCCCTAATGTTCTTCTCACTAATATGTGCATTACCCTAGTACTAAAAACTTTTTTAAATACTTTGCTGCAGAACGACTTTGAAAAATTCAGGGGAATTTGAATTTCAAAGGGGAATGCTGCATTTTGTCCACCATAAGGTCTCAGGAACTATGAATTAAGTGTTTTTTGCTTTTAAATAGAATAGTAGAATAGTAATAGTAATAGTAATAGTAATAGTAATTCTGTCTTCTCCTATGGTGCTGGAGGAGACTTTTGAGAGTCCCATGGACTGCAAGAAGATCAAACCTATCCACTCTGAAGGAAATCAGCCCTGAGTGCTCACTGGAAGGACAGATCCTGAAGCTGAGGCTCCAATACTTTGGCCACCTCATGAGAAGAGAAGACTCCCTGGAAAAGACCCTGATGTTGGGAAAGATGGAGGGCACTAGGAGAAGGGGACGACAGAGGACGAGATGGTTGGACAGTGTTCTCGAAGCTACGAACATGAGTTTGACCAAACTGCGGGAGGCAGTGCAAGACAGGAGTGCCTGGCGTGCTCTGGTCCATGGGGTCACGAAGAGTCAGACACGACTAAACGACTAAACAACAACAACAACAACAAGTAATTCAGTAATGTGAACTGAATCGAATTTCTGCCCTCATCCTGAATTGTAACAAACCTGAGCAATCCGTGGCACGAACCAGGCCTGCCTCCTTGACAATGTCCCAGAATCCTTTGCAACAGACAATGGTTCTGTAGCAGGCGAGGGCCGGGGAGGAAATTGCATACCCAGCCTGTTTCCCAGAAGGCAGAAAGTTTTTTTTGGAGGAAAGCTCTAATAACAATATTAACCAGCCGTAATCATGACTAATAAAGATATGATGCGTGAGAATGGCAAAGGTTAATAATCTAGAAGACCCTCTACTGTGTGGCGGATTGGTGAAGAGAACTGCGTGATGAGAATGAAAGGGGGGGTGAGGAATGAAAATAATAATAACACGAAATGTACCCCAAGTTGTTAAAATAACTTAGGAAAAAAAGAGGAAAGAGACGGGGAAGAGAAAAAAGAGATAAGCATTGACTTTTGTCACCTACCAGAGACCAAATTTTCACTTGCTTCCATGCTTGTTCTCTTGACGTGCTAGGACATGTCACTGTTACGGCACTCTGCAGGATGGCGTGACTTTGATTTTTTTTCCTTTTTGACCGCTGGGTAATCTTTTTTTGTCAGGCGAAGCTGCATCGCAAGGTGGAAATTAGATGTCCTGCCTCCTTCCCACTCCTTTGCCTCGCATGAAAATTCGGCGGCGGAGACGTCAAGGTGCTCCCTGCCGGCTCCTCCGCATGATGCTTTGATTAGCAATTATTTCTGTGATATTTAAAAAGAAGCCAAAAAGAAAGAAAAAAAGGCCACAATAATCATTTACAGGACTCTTGGATTTCCCCCTCTCTCCTTCCCCCATGATGCTTATTAAAGGGGAAAGGAGGAAAAAAAAGTGACAATGTCAATAATTTATTTCTGTAGTTCTTCACATCAGTTGCCTGGTTTGGGGGGGGGGGAGGAAGAGGTGGCGTTGGGAGTGAGTGAAATACAAAGCATTGCCTTCCTTTCTCATTTGCATTGTGTTAATTTGCTGCCTTAACACACACACACACACACACACACACACACACACACACACACACACAGACATTTTCCAGTGACGAAGGAGGCAGATTAGGGCAGATCCTGCCCCCAAATTATTGAATGTTAAGGTCAAATAATCTCTGAGCATCAACTGACTCACTGCCGAATGATTCGGTGCCCGTGCACCAAATCTACACCTGTTAGTTTTTTTATTCCAGCATTTGTGTCAAATTATACTCCAAAGTAGGCCCACTGGAATGAATGGGCTCAACTAGACATGCCTCTTAATTCCGTTGGTTTTGCTTGGAGTAAGATGAATGAAAGATGATAGCCTACACACAAAGATCCTTCTGTGTTTGATAGTATAGCGGCCCCGCATCTCATGCACATTTAACATGCTCAATTTCAACCTGATGCCATTGAAGGGGAGCTGTTGAGGGGAAAGATCTAGGTTAGCCACATCCATTGATTTCAACAGGAGATAGTTTTACTCAGGGTTTTACTCAGGGCAGACCTGCTGAGATCAATGTGCCCAACTCAGCTATGCTAACTTTGGCAGGTCTGCTATGAGTAAAACTTAGTTGCAGTGGCGTGCAGTGAAATTTTTCGCAGGGGGCCGGTTAGGGCCAGAGGTGCCAGCTTGCAAGGGTGATGGAAATGTTGTACGCCTGACATTGCGTGTGAGCATTGCGCCTCCCTTCCTAAGCTGGGCAGAACCTTCTTGGGTTAGGGAAGAAGGCACCAGGCATCCATACTTTCATACTCTAATTTACTGGGAACTTTTAGGGGACTAGCCTAGTCCCCCTAGTCCAGGGTTGAAGTTGTTGAGCTTTTTTTAAGGATTTCACATCAAGAAATAAGCTGCCACAGGGGGTGGGATTGAAGAGGCCAGGGGGCCGCATTAGGCCCCCAAAACGGACAGGACATGCCTGCCCTAGCCACTGCTTAGTTGACTACCACCCAATGAGTCTACTTGACGACTAATGCGGGAGATAAGCCAGCGAGGATGATGGGCCATAGCTCAGTGGTAGAACGTCTGCTGTGCAAGCAGAAGCTTCAGTCCCCAGCATCTCCAGGCAGCAAGGATCAGAGGGAAACCCCAAGCCAGGCGTCCCCAAACTGCAGCCATCCAGATGTTTTGGCCTACAACTCCCATGATCCCTAGCTAACAGGACCAGTGGTCGGGGAAGATGGGAATTGTAGTCCAAAACATATGGAGGGCCGAAGTTAAGCGGGCCTGGTGCAAAATGAGCTTTTAAGCCCTTGGCTTTTCTCCTCAGCAAAGTCTCTCTTGATGTGCCTCTCTTGATGGGGTGGCTTTGGCCAGAGCTACAGTGGCTCTGGGGATGGTAGGGATGCTCTCGTGAGAGCTTGAGGGGCAACACTTCCTGTGAGATCTTACAAGAGCACCCCCACCTGTGCCCACCTGGAGACAGGCAGTCAGGTCATGTATCCATAGCAGTGGCCAGAGGCGGAATGACCGCTGGGAGGAGCGAAGAGAGAAGAAACGCCCTGGTGCGCCTGCAGCAGCACAACCAGATGCCTTCATCTGCCCCAGCTGCAACAAAACATCTCTCTCCCATATTGGTCCCTACAGTCACAGCAGGTGCTGTAACCTTCCAACAGTTTGACCTCACCCCCAAAGGCGCAATCTTCCATTGTCTCTGGAGACAGACAGATGCCAGCAACTGCTTTAAACAAACAAACAAACAAACAAACAAACAAACAAATGCTGTTGTCCAGCCCCTTGGTATTTTATGAAGGCAGCAGCGAAACAAATAAATAAACACTGCATTTTCAAATGATTATTTCTTTTTATTAAAGGCAAACAGAGCCATTCAAAAACCGAAATGTTCGAAAACAGAGACGTTCGAAAACCGAGGTACCGCTGTAATTTAGCCAACTGTTTATATCCTCAGTTCTACTTAGAACTTTAATTTTTTTTGGGGGGGGGGGAGAGACACAGAACAGGCAACATATCTTCAGCTGAACATCAAAATCAAAGTATCCACTAATGGCGGATACGTGCCGCCTTTGGGGCTGGAGCATCCTCGTCAAACGCCAGGCCTGCGGGGAACGTTGCCGTTCAAAGGCCCAAGGAGCTTGGAGATTTCCTCAAACCGCGCAAATTCTTCCAGGACGGAGCAATAAAGGATAAATCGCACATCCGAATAGCTACCTTTGGCAGAATCTAAGCAGGCCGTTTGTGGGAGAAATGGAGAAGGGGTTGGGAGAAAATGGGCACAGTTTCTTAAAGTGCAGTCAGTTGTAAAGGCTGAAACCAGGGGGGGGGGGAGTGTAGAATTTCCAAGCGCACATTATCTAAGTGAGCATCCATATTTTACTGTGACACCGGCTTTGAGACTCATTTTCCTGGGTTAAGTAGTGCAGGGTGAAGTATCGCCCGCTCCCCTTCTACCTATTCATCTGCGGCGGTACTGTGGGCATTTAACCTGCAGCGCTTACTGATGTATGACCAAATCAGAGGAAAAGGGGCATGCTGGTTAACCCTCTCCCTCTGTATCTCCGCTTAATGAATGTCACATGGCCCCGCTATAGAAATGATGGACCATCCATTCTGGCAAACGCCCGTCGGCTCTTGCAATGATATGGAGAAATATGCGGAAGAGATTCGGGGAGTTGGTGGTGCTGTTGCTTGGTGGGGGGGGGGACTTGCAACATAAAGGTGCCGTTATGATATCTCAAGCCTTCCCCCCCCCTTTTCAATCGTAACGTTTAAGTCAGCTTCTTCCTCCTCGTAATAATGCTACCGCTATCCAATTCCAAATGCAATTGTAGGCTGCATCAACAGATGCGCAGATCAAGGGAAGGAAGAGTCCGGGGTCCAGTTCCGGGCATCGCAGTTTAAGAAGGATATTGGCAAGCTGGAAGGTGTGATGATCAAGGGTTCGGAAACCAAGCCTGATGAGGAATGGTTGAAGGAGTTGGGTGTGTTTAGCCTGGAAAAGAGGAGACAGAGTGGAGATATAGAATCATAGAATTGTAGAGCTCGAGGAATGATATCTTCAAATACCTCAAGGGCTGTCACATAGAAGAGGGAACAAGCTTGGTTTCTCCTGATCTGGAAGGTAGGACTCGAACCTATGGCTTCGAGTTACAAAAAAGGAGCTTCTGACTAAACCTTAGGAAGAACTTTCTGATTGTAAGAGCTGTTCAGAAATGGAAAAGACTCCCTTGGAGGGTGGTGTGCTCTCATTCATTGGAAGCTTTTAAGCAGGGGTTGGATGGCCATCTGCCAGGGATTCTTTAGATGTGGTTTCTGCATTGCAGGGGGTTGGACTAGATGAGCTTTGGGGTTCCCTTTCCAACTTTACAGTTCTAGGATTCTATGACTACCTGGAGTCCATTAATAGGTAGATGGACTAGATGACTCTTGAGGAGACCTTCCAACTCTACAACTTCCTTATTTGTAGAATAAGGTGGACCAGCTGGCATCTATTTGTGAAATAAGAAAGGTATCCCTTTTCACTAACTCTACTAAAACAGGGTTGGGGGAATATCTCCAGATAATGCTAGAATTTGTATTTTTTTAAAATAATTTTTATTCATTTTATAATAAGAAAACATAAACAAACTGACTAACATATAAACACACAAAACAAAAATACTTCTTATATAAACATAATTTTTCTTAACATCATTGGGTGACTTCCCCCGGTCACCCCCCCCCCATCTGAATTTCAATTTCATTCATCCTTAACAGTTTCCAAACTTAAACTAATTATAAATTCTAAAATAAAAATCAATAAAAATACATACTATACCTAAATCCTAATTCTATACCGAAAGCCTATATCTACTTCCCTAAGGCATATAAACTTTTAAATATTACATTTTTTTTTTAAAAAAATACTTTAAATTTCTTCCAATTTTCCTCTACCATCTTCTCCTCTTGGTCGCGGATCCTCCCAGTCAATTTGGCAAGTTCCATGAAGTCCATCATTTTCATTTGTCATTCATCTATGGATGGTATTTCCTGTGTCTTCCAGTTCTTGGCAAGTAATATTCTTGCAGCTGTTGTGGCTTACAGAAAGAATGTTGTATCCTTATTGGGACTATCTCCCCCTATTATTCCAAGTAAAAAGGTTTCCAGCTTTTTAATAAAAGTGTTCTTCAACACTTTTTTTCATTTCATTATAAATTCTTTCCCAGAAGTCTTTTACTTTGGGGCACATCCACCACATGCGGAAAAAGGTTCCTTCTTTCTCTTTCCATTTCCAACACTTATTATCAGATGTACGATACATTTTTGCTAATTTTACTGGTGTTAACTACCATCTGTGCATCATTTTCATTATATTTTCTTTCAGTGCAATACACGCAGTGAAGCTGGTTCCTTTTTTCCACAACCTCTCCCAATCTTCTTCTTCTTCTTCTTTTAAATATATTTTATTGAAGTACGAGAATTTTTACATACATTATATTCTCTCCTTCCAATTTTTAATTTCCCGTACCATTTTTCCTTTCCTTTCCCTTCCCACCCCTCCCCCACCCATAATCCATTGGAAGGGTTCAAACAGTTGTCCTCAGCCACAGGCACAATGTCTTTAATTTCCACTGAATGTCTTCTGGTCCAGTAGTTGTTATCCATTGATGATAGGGGTTCCATCTGGTCCTTATCATAGTAGACTTGGCCTTCCATGTTATTTCCTGTGACGTTACTGCCACGATGTCTGACTGAATAAATTCAAACAAATAATTAGTCCAGACCTCTACTGTCCATTTTTCTCTATCTTTCCAACCTAAAGCTATTGTTGCCTTTCCTGCTAGTATCATTGCTTTGAAGGTGCGCTGGTCACCTTTCTCTATGGCCGTGTTTCCTAGTATACCCATTGTCATAAGATTGAAGTCTATAGGTAGCTTCACTTTAAAGACTTCATTAATAACCTTAAGGATTTTATTCCAAAATCCCCCTACCTCTGGGCATTCCCAATACATATGGGAGAACCATCCCTCGGCTTGTTCACAGTGCCAGCAGTTAGGGTTCAATCCTGGTATCATATTAGCTAGCTGGGCTGGAGTTCTATACCATTTTAGAAAGAATTTTAGTTCGAGCTCCCTAAATTTGCTTACTTTAATTATTCCTTTCATTATTCCTTTCATTATCCTTTCGACCTTTGATTCGCTAATTTGTTCTTCTTTACTCCATATCTTTGGAATAAGTTGGGTTGTCAGTTCTTTATTTGTAATCATCCTCTTATAGATTTTACCTATCATTCCTTGTTTAGTTTTTTCCATTTGTTTATATAGTTCCTCTATTGGCTCTTCTAATCTCATATTTCCTTTCTCTTGGGCTTTAAGAATTTTATTATATAACCCTCCAATTTTTAACCAGTATTGGTTGCTTATGTTCTCTGTTACTTCCTGCAATGACTTTAAGGACTCTCCTCTATACATATCTTGGACTATGTGATATCCCTTAGCACTAAGAATTTTCCACCATTTGGGGTCGTCTACTGCCTCGTATATGCTTTCTAAGGGTGCCCACAGAGAGATCCTTTTTAACCATATAGTGCTCCCTGGAAGGACAGATCCTGAAGCTGAGGCTCCAATACTTTGGCCACCTCATGAGAAGAGAAGAATCCTTGGAAAAGACCCTGATGTTGGGAAAGATGGAGGGCACTAGGAGAAGGGGACGACAGAGGACGAGATGGTTGGACGGTGTTCTCGAAGCTACAAACATGAGTTTGACCAAACTGCGGGAGGCAGTGCAAGACAGGAGTGCCTGGCGTGCTGTGGTCCGTGGGGTCACGAAGAGTCGGACACGACTAAACGACTAAACAACAACAGGTTGCCATCTCCTCCATATGCCTAATGCCAATTTCCTGGGTCCTATTGCAGATTTCAGATCTTCCTTTACGTTATTTGTGAAAATTCCAAATCTTCCTGCACCGTTGTTGGCCTCATCCTCAAATCTGATCCACTTTTGTTTATTTTTTTCTCCAATTTCTAGTAAAGTTTTTAATTGGACGGCTTCATAGTAATTATAAATGTTGGGGAGGCCCCACCCTAATTCTGATTTGTGGTTATACACAAACCTCTTTTGTGTCCTTGATTTTTTACTTCCGAATATCCATTGTCTTATCTCACCATTCCATTGTTCCAATTGCTGTTTTTTCATCTCTAGTGGGATGGCTTGGCTCTCCCAATCTTCAAACATAATATTGTGGCCCACATCTTTTGCCCAGTCAATCATTACTGAATTCACTTGTTCATCTTTCGTATGCCACTCCAGCAACGAATTATACATCTTAGAAATATTTTTTGTCTTTGTCTCCAACAATTCCGTTTCCAGTCTGGATTTTTCTGTTTGAAAACCTGTACAGTGGTACCTCTACTTACGAATAACTCTACTTACGAATGTTTCTACTTACGAACAGAGCTCCGTCCGCCATCTTGGATGCGGTTTAGATAGGATTTTTTCTACTTACGAATTTTTAGATAGGGTTCCTTCGACTTACGAATTTTTTCTCCCAATGCATTCCTATGGGATTCGACTTACAATTTTTTTTGACTTACAAATGTGCGTTCGGAACGCATTAAATTAGTAAGTAGAGGTACCACTGTATTTTTATTGTCCACCCTGAACACTTCATTAATCTGGTGATAATGTAACCAAGCATCTAAATTTTCTTTAAGCTGCTCATATGACTTTAATTTAAATTTATTGATAATACTAGAACTTGTAGACATCCAATGAGGTTGAAAGAAAGAGAGAGGGCAGGTATGCCGTGGTTGGGCAGCTTCCATAAGGGATGCCCAATGGTCAAGGATGGTGGGAATTGAAGTGCTTCTGTTCAGAGTTATTGTCTTTCCCCCGCATACTCCATTCCATTGATGTGTGGTTGAAATGAGGAGGAACAGAACCCTGCAGGCCATTTCGAGCTGCTTGGAGGAAAAAAGTGGGATTTAAATGCAATAAATAAATAAATACATAAAGGTAAAGGGACACCTGACCATCAGGTCCAGTCGTGACCGACTCAGGGGTTGCAGCACTCATCTCGCATTATTGGCCGAGGGAGCCGGCATACAGCTTCCAGGTCATGTGGCCAGCATGACAAAGCAGCTTCTGGTGAACCAGAGCACCGCACAGAAACGCCGTTTACCGTCCCGCCAGAATGGTACCTATTTATCTACTTGCACTTTGACGTGCTTTCGAACTGCTAGGTTGGCAGGAGCTGGGACCGAGCGACGGGAGCTCACCCCGTCGCGGGGATTTGAACCGCCGACCTTCTGATCGGCAAGCCCTAGGCTCTGTGGTTTAACCCTCATACTATTTCATTACAAAAGAGGAGTCTGCTGTGTCAGGCCCATCTAGTCCGCCATGCTGCTCTCACAGTGGTTGACCACAAAGCCTCAAACATTTATCCAATGAAAAGAGGGAGGTCTTATTCTGTTGTGGCGCTGTGGTCTAAACCACTGAGCCTCTTGGGCTTGCCGATCAGAAGGTCGGCGGTTCGAATCCCCGCAACGGAGTGAGCTCCCATTGCTCTGTCCCAGCTCCTGCCAACCAAATAATAATAATAATAGTAACAACAACAACAACAACAACAACAACAACAATTTATTGGCTTTATTGGCTGGGTGGCTTCCAACAGAAAAATAAAATACAGTAATCTATTAAACATTAAAAGCCTCCGTAAACAGGGCTGCCTTCAGATGTCTTCTAAAAATCTGGTAGCTGTTTTTCTCTTTGACATCTGATGGGAGGGCATTCCACAGGGTGGGTGCCACTACTGAGAAGTCCCTCTGTCTGGTTCCCTGCAACTTGGCTTCTCATAATGAGGGACCTGCCAGAAGGCCCTCAGTGCTGGCCCTCAGTGTCCGGCCGAACGACAGGGGTGGAGACGCTCCTTCAGGTATACTGGACCGAGGCCATTTAGGGCTTTAAAGGTCAGCACCAACACTTTGAATTATGCTCGGAAACGTACTGGGAGCCAATGTAGATCTTTCAAGACCGGTGTTATGTGGTCTCAGTGGTCTAGCTGCCGCATTCTGGATTAGTTGTAGTTTCCGGGTCACCTTCAAAGGTAGCCCCACGTAGAGCACATTGCGGAAGTCCAAGTGGACTAGAGCAGGGGTCCCCAGACTTACTGCGCAGCGGGCCGGAGGGCGGGGGAGTGCGCGCCCGTGCGCATGCGCACACGCACACGGGCGGGGAAAAATCGCCGAAAATCACTTGTGCGCATGCGTATGGGCCTCCCCCGACCCGGAAGTGCATTGGAAATGACCTCTTCTGGGTCGGGAGAGGCCCATACGCATGCGCACAAAGGATTTCCGGCGATTTTTTGCCGATTTTTAAGACCGTCGCCGCGCTGCGCGCTGTAAGAGCGGGCGGCGGCAGCGGGCGGCGGGGGTCGTAGTGGGCCGGATTGGGAGGCCGATTGGGCCGCATCCGGCCCGGGGGCCGTAGTTTGGGGACCCCTGCACTAGAGCATGCACCACTCTGGCGAGACAGTCTGCGGGCAGGTAGGGTCTCAGCCTGCGTACCAGATGGAGCTGATAGGGACATCCTAAGGAAAAGTGGAACATTCTGGGATCAGATCAGAAACCGGAACGGCTTCTGTAAATCCGAGGCTGTCCCTGGAAAATAGGGACACTTGGAGGGTCTGTGACCAGCTGCCTGCGGTAAATCAGCAAGCAGGACTTGAGCCCAAGAGTCTTCTCTCTTCCTGTGGTTTCCAGCAACTGGTCTTCAGAAGCAGGGAGAGAGAGAAAGGTGGGGGGAGGGGTAGTTTGCTCATCTAGTGAAACATAGATGGAAAAAAATGACGATGATGACATCTACCAAATGGCAAAGGAACTTGAGGGAAAGTGTCAGAGAGAAAAGACTTCTGGGACAATGCACACACACACACACACACACACACACGCACACACACACACTTGCTGCAATGCTGGCCATGATGTCTTCCCAACTTGAAAAGCCTATGGTGGGAAAAGAGAATATGGCAGATACAGAGCCTTGCAGATCCACACTGGTGAAGGAGTAACATGTGGTATTTGGGGACAGACGGCAGCAGGCTGGCCTGGTTGAGAAGAGGTGCACTTGTGGCTTGTGAATGATCGGAACTATGCATATAAATCATTATTGGCGAACATCTCAGCTTTTGGGCCCTGCTGCTGCTAGCCGCTGCCTTGTGGCAGACTGCGGCATAAATCATAATTCCCCCACAATAGATCCTTTCGCAGCCGCCATCAGGAAAAACTGTGTTGGTTTTATCGATTTTTTTGACACCGGGGCCCCAGCAACGGCCTCTCTGAATCATTATGAAATGAAACTGATTAGGAATTCATGGAATACTAAATAAACTTTACGAGGCTGTTGTAAGGTGGGGTGTTTTTTTTTTTTTGATGCATAGGGAGCGGAAAATGAAAACTAATGATATAAAAATTACACCGCGTGCTCAGTATTATTATACCACTATTGATTTTTTTCAAACTGTACATCGAAATCAAAGTCCATGGTGTGTGTGTGTGTGTGTGTGTGTGTGTTGGGGGGGAAGGGAGTTTCTGGAAGGCCAAAGCTAATTCTAGCTGTAGGATTGTCATCTGACCCTCCTCCGGATTGCTAAGTGGCCCAATAGTCTCCTGGCTATGACAGTGAATGCTGCGGAGTTTTTCAGGCAGGCTTTTGTACAGTGTGTCTAGGATGCACGGAGGTGTCAGTTTTGCATTCTCTCAGTTTCTCGGGGTTCCCCCTCCCCACCCCACCCCATGTAAGAACCTAAGCAGAGCCCTGCAGAATCAGGCCCATGGCCCATCAAGTCCAGTACCCTGCTCTCACAGAGGCTGACCAAATGGCTATGGGGAACCAGCAAGCAGGATCGGATGTCAGGGGCTGGACTGAGGAGGAATGGTGGGGGCCGTCCCCCTTTCTCTTGGACCTTCCCGAGAACAGGAGGACAGTATAGATTTAGAACAGTGGTTTGCAGAAGGACATAGTTCAGAGGCTGCAGAGGGGGAAATCAGGGAAATATTGAGAGAGGAACAGCAGGAAGAAGAAGCACCGGGGGAGAGACAGCTGACAGACTCAGTGTCTTTGGAAAACATTCCTGAGCCCTCCTCTCCCAGGACTAGACGAGCATTGAGAGTAATAGAACAAAGAGCTCAGAGGCAGAAAGCTCAGATTAGCCAGCACAGGGGTGACGTAGAAGAGGAGAGAAATAGGGGATGGGACTTTACTTGGAGCAATGCCATTATTTAGGGGAGACTGCATTCCTTCACCTCTCACTGTGAATATTGAATAAATTAATTGGTAAGACCTTTTATTGTCTACCTGCTTCTTGGCTGTCACTGTGGGAGGGACCGGGTTCTCCAAAGCCTGACACCTGATAGGCAAATGCAACTTTTTCCTAATGTCTAACGAGGCAGCCCAGTTCAATGTTAGAACAGATCGAACCATTAGGACTTCCCAATGCTTAGCTAGAAACTTTTCTTGCAATTTGAACCCCTTTGGGTTCACATCCTGCTTTGGATGGTGCTATACAGTGTTCTTGAAGCTACCAACATGAGTTTGACCAAACTGCGGGAGGCAGTGGAAGACAGGAGTGCCTGGCATGCTCTGGTCCATGGGGTCATGAAGAGTTGGGCACCACTAAACGACTAAACAACAACAACAACATCCAGATTTTGTTGGTGTCCAGTTTTTCCCAGCCACCGTGGGCAAAACAGTCAGAGATGATGGACACTGTTGTCCAACTGTATCTGGAGGACCACAGCTTCTCAGATGTAGTGGTGATATTATGACATTCGCTCCTGTAGGATTTAGCAATGACCGCTAACTTGGATGACTTCGAAAGAGGCTTGGGCACATTCCAGACCCTCTGTGTCCCTGTTTTCAAGGGACAGCCCCAGATTTACAGAATCTGTCCTGGTTTCTAATTTGATCCCGGAATGTCTCACTTTCCCTTAGGACGTCCCTATTTTCATCAGAGAAACAATGGAGGGTATGGTAAGTCGTCCCTATTTTCACCAGAGAAATTTTGGAGAGTATGGAGTTATGCGACTCCCAAGCCAATGAGATAAGTAACTATACAACATTTAGAAGACACCTGACGGCAGCCCTGTATAGCGAAGTTTTTTAGAAAATGTTTAATGTTTTACAGTGATACCCTGGCTTTTGAACACAGTCTGTCTCAGAAGACCACCCGACTTCCGAAACATTTGAAAACCGAAGTGCAAAGGGCGGCCTGCCAATTCAGTAGAGAAAATTGTGAAAAACAACAGATACACACAGCGGAAGGCGTTCAACTTCCGAGGTGCGTTTGAAAACGGAAGCACTTACTTCCGGGTTTTCGGTGTTTGAAAACCAAAACGTTTGGCAACAGAGACGTCCAAAAACCAAGGTATTATGTTTTCATATAGGTTTGAAGCTGCCCAGAGTGGCTGGGGCAACCAGTCAGATGGGCGGGGTATGAATAATAAAATTGTTGTTGTTGTTGACTAGGAATTCCCTATTTTCATCAGAGAAATGTTGGCGGGTATGACATTGATGGAGGCCATCAACGACTCCATGATGGATGGTTTTATTTTGCCTCTACTATCAGAGGCTCTGAATACCAGTTCCTGGCTGTCACTAGTGGGAAGAGTGCTGCCCTGCTTGGATTCTGCTTGTGGGCTTCCCAGCTGTACATTATGAGAGCAGGATGTTGACCCACCTTCCGCCTGATCCACCTTCTGAGGTTCTTAGCTTCAAACCTTTCTGTTTCCAAGGAAAGGGAGCCCTTGTCTTCCGATTCTTCCTTCACCCTATTTTCCGCCCGTGCTTTCTGCATCTTCCCCTAAAATCCTAGGCAGGCTTGGATTTGTGGCTACCGCCTTAGCTATATTTAGACAGTTGGAGACTGGGGAACCGTCACCCTAAATGACGCTTGTTTGTTTCTGCCTCCTTCCCCTCCTATTCCTCTGCTGTCAACGCTCGCTTTATATGCTTTATCAGCCTGGTGTGTGTTAGGGGGATTTTTTGTTTTGTTTCCAAGATATGTATATTGAATTTAGATTTGTGCTCTTAGCACCTTCGCTCATTCATTCACTGCCATATTGACTACATAAATTGAGTGCTACAAGTAAGAGGGAGAGTTTAGCCATTATTTTCCACTGTGATTTGATTTAATGGCCTAGGCTGGCAATGCCTTTCTCTTCTCTTGCTGCCTTGCCTGTCCCTCTTATGTTTATTTACACATATATTCTTGTGAGTACACACAAATGCTCCCTCCCCTAATTAGCATGCCTTGCGGGGAGGGTTGGGCTGTGATTCTCTACCCCCCTCCTCACTCACATGTAGTAGGCTGAGTACGAACTCATCTCATTTTTTTTAAAAGAAATAAATGAATATTTTCTGCAGTGCTAATAAATAATCTCCTCCCTGATTGGCTGTGCAGTTTTGAGTAATCCCTGATAGGTTGGGGTCGTCAATGGTGTGGTGATATAATTTTGTTCACTGTGTTAGTGCCAGATTGGCTGGGGTCATTCATGTGTCGCAGCGGTGTACAGTGGAACCTCGGTTTATGAACACCTCGGTTTACGAATTTTCGGATTACGAACGCTGCGGACCCATCTGGAACGGATTAATTCACTTTCCATTAGTTTCAATGGGAAAGTTCGCTTCAGTTTATGAACGCTTCAGTTTATGAACATACTTCCGAAACCAATTACACCCATGTTTCGGGTTAAGTACGCTTCCGTTTAAGTACTCCGCGGACCGTCTGGAACAGATTAATCCACTTTCCATTACTTTCAATGGGAAAGTTTGCTTCAGTTTATGAACGCTTCAGTTTATGAACAGACTTCCGGAACCAATTATGTTCATAAACCGAAGTACAACTGTAGTGGCAAATTCAGACGTGCAGGTTTCTTCCATGATAGTCCAAGTCACACATCTCCACTGATACACCCACTCCTAAGATTATACAATCTTCAATGATTACACAGTAATATTATAATTATATAATAACAATAATACAGCCGTACCTTGGTTTTCAAACAGCCTAGCTCTCGAACGTTTTGGCTCCCGAACGCCACAAACTCAGAAGTGACTGTTCCAGTTTGCAAACTATTTGGGAAACCCGAACATCCGACGGGGCTTCCGCAGCTTCCGATTGGCTGCAGTAGCTTCCTGCAGCCAATCAGAAGACGTGATTTGGTTTCCGAATGTTTTGGAAGTCGAATGGACTTCCGGAACAGATTCCGTTTAACTTCAAAGGTACGTCTGTAATTAGGAATGCATTGCAAAAGTAGGTCTCCATGTGTTACCTTTCAGCTAGAGCCACTATGCATGGGCAATTGATTTGAAGTACTCCGGTATCTTCTTGTGGAGTGATTTAAGTTGCGTTTTCCTTGAAGGTCTATTGCGCGTAACAGAACTTGTGTATCTTTCTCTTAAAGCACCTTGTGGTTTCAGGATTCCCAAATGCTTAATTCTGGAGCACACAGAACACTTCTTTCTTGAAGTTCTTCTACCTAAGCACCTTCTCCAGAGTGACCCTAAAGGCTCATTCTCATTGGTTGGCTCACCTCCTTTCCCTCTGTTTGACTCCAATCCACAATGGATGAGAAGATTTTTTTCCAGTGGCTCAAAAGCTCCCCTTTCATACTCACAGGGTAGCTCTAGAATCCCGGAGACAGGGACCTACTGGGTTCTTTGACACACACATACCCTGCACTTACCTTTCAAGTTCCGGACTGCAGAATCCAGGACTGGCAGCCATTTGACACCGGAAGTTGCGTCGACGTAACTTCCGGTGTCGCTTCGCCCTTCTATGGGCACTAAAAATGGCCGCCGCCGGCTTCGAAAGTCGCTTGTACGCATGTCAGGAAGTGCGCCGACGCAACTTCCGGTGTCGCTCCGCCCATCTATGGGCACCAAAAATGGCCGCCGCCAACACCGGAAGTCGCGGCTATGCACTTCCGGACATGCGTAGATGCGACTTTTGAAGCTGGCAGCGGCCATTTTGGGTGCCCATAGAAGGGCAAATCGGAAAGAAAAAAAATGGCAGGAGAAAATAACGGAGAAAAACGGGAGACGAAGTGATACGGGGGATCACCGGGAAAAGGTAAGTAAAAAAGGGGTTTTCCCGGGGAAAACGGGGTACTTGGCAGCTATGACCCTGCAACCCTGGACCTCTACACCTCTGATCCTTCCCCACTCTCAATTGACTTCATTCACCCAGCCAGAGCTGTGCATTACTGCGATGACATCACATTCACCACAGCATTCCTGATTGGCTGGGATCAACTATGGGACTAAAAACAAGGAACACGGGCCCTCAAATAATCTAATTTGCCCTCTGTGACATCATCACGTAGCCCAAACCTCACTGGCTGTGTAAAAACGTGACGCCGTCTCGTTCACTGTGTGATTCCTGATAGGCTAGGACCTGACAATCCACAGGGGGCAGGGGTTAGGGCAGAACGTCACAGAAGTGATATCAATGAGAGAGAACAACTGTGATGAAAAGAGGGGGGGGGGGAAAATATGCAGCCGAATGTTTTCTAGGAAATATATTTGCTCCCTGAAATGACTGTTTCGGTCCTGAAAAATCAGAACGGGAGGATATTGGCCACAGAGCTATAATTCATCAAATTCATGTGTCCATCACAGACTATTTGGGTCCTTCCCCCGCTCTCCTCCCCTCCCTCCTCCCCTCATACATCTGCGGGTTGATTATATACCAAGTTAAATGCAGCTGCCTGTTTGACAGGAATATTGTGTGTCGGGAGAAGGATGATATACAGGTCACTATATTACCGATGAATAGAAAGTTCCCTCCTAAGCAGGCTGCGGAAGATTACTTAGTGCTTGACACGTCGTGTCTTTGTGTCACTGTTACCGGGCGAAATTAAATCAGAACAGGAAAATATTAATTTAAAGTTGGGGGATGGGGGCCGCTTGCTTCCAATTATGCACCACCCCTGTCAAGCTTCATACGGGCGCAAATAAGGGAAAAAGGGGACGGATTAATTGCTTTGGACTCTGCCCCACTCCAGAACCAATTATAGAAACATATTGGCTCCAAGCATTATTATATACACTGCTGTGAAGGAAATTGTGTGAAATTTTAACGGATTTCAGATGTAATAACGGAGAACACAATTCAGAACAGCATTAGCAGTCTGGTAGAATCTCCCTCCTCTTTCTCTTTAACATGGATGGGTGAAGGTTAATCTGTTTGGGGTTCTTTTGCGCATTAAAGGATCATCTGGTTAACCCATGTATGGGGAGCTTTTGATACTGGCCTGGGAGCAAATGGAATAAAACCGTTTATCCTTTTGACAACAAGGAGCTAAATCCACAGCCTGAGTTTGGAAAAGGGGTGGGAGATGTCGGTGCGTTGGCAGCGGTGGAACGGTGCACGGGCTGCGAGGTTTTAGCCGTGAAGAATTAGAGGGCCGTTGGCGCAGGAGGATTGAGTCTGGGGCTGCCGTCAGAGAGCAAAATGCAATTTCATGACGGAATTGGCACACTCTCCCTGGTGGGTGGTTGTGGTGGTGGTGGTGAGGTTTGGGGGGGGGGGGAGCCGCGTCTCTGAGATGCCTTTTGAGGTGGGATGTGAGAAGGTGTCATTTTCTGTCCTGCCCTATATTTTACGTAAGTTATGCTCTCGTTACATTGCACCAATTTCCACGCAAAGGAAACTCAATGCAAATGTGTGTTATATGTGTGTGTGTGTGTGTGTGTGTGTGTGTGTGTGTGTGTGTAAAAGTAATCAATTGTGTATCGTCGGAGGACTGAAAACAACAGCAGCTGCAGCAAAGAACAACCACATTCGCTGGATTGATTTCCGTTCTGGACCTGGCATGAATAAGCAAACATCAGTATTTTCCGCATATGTTTCCGTTTTTGTCAAAATCCTTCTTTACAGGCTGCTTAAAGGAACCATGAGATATCTTGTCAAGTGCACAGGGAACATTTCCCTGTGCCTTTTCTCTGATGCATCTTGGCTTCCCTCGCTGCTCTTTTTTTGAAAAGCATGCATTTGCCTTGAAAATTCATTTCGAGGGAAAATTTAGCGGTGGGGACACCCAGCCAAAGGCAGGTGGAATTTACAGTCTGGCTTAACAGATGACCTGCAATTTTTATTTTATTTTTTTGCTTTCTGTCTAAGGAAGCACAGGCATGACCCACCCACCGACACGCGGCAGATGTGAATAATTCCACTTGTCAGATCGAAACACCCTTGCTACCCCTTCGAATTAAAAAAATGGCACATCAGAGCAGGGACCTGACAAAAATTCACGTTGTCAGTCAAGCCACAGTTCTTGAATGTGGCTCCTAGATTTCTGGTCTGGTTCACGCTATTGGTATAGACATGCAGGCATCTGTCGGAGCGAAATTAGGGGCCAGGAGCCATGCAAGGGACAAGGCCTGGAATTGGAAGGAAGGGGAAATTCCCTGCATGTAGAAATCGAGCACATCAAGGTGAGGAATCAGTCCAAACCCTGTAGTATTAATTTTGATGTGATTCCATTTTCCCTATCAACTCCTTTCATATAAATGTTTAAAAGTCCCTAAGAAATTACGAGCAGCAAAACATCACACCACATTTTGCGACCTTAGCAAAGAAGCACATGGCAGAAGATTGAACTATGGCATTCTCTCCTGCAAGAGGCAGGGATGCCTGCCATTTTGGGTGTCTTTAATTTAGAGCACGGATTCCCAATCTTGGGTCTCCCAGCTGTTGTTGGACTACAACTCCCATCATCCCTAGCTTGCAGGACCCCAGTGGTCAGGGATGATGGGAAATGTGGTCCAAAAAGAGCTTGCGATCCATATTTGGGAAACCCTGATTAAGAGGAGGAGACAAATTCATGGAAGTTGCTACCCACAATGTTTCAGTTCTACCTCCACTGCCAAAGGTGGTCTGCCTCTGAACAATACCAGGTGTCGGGAATTGCAGGAGGGGAGAGTTGCTGTTGTTCTCAGGTTCTGCTTGTGGGCTTCCAGAAAGCATCTGAGAACAGGATACAGAACAAGATGGGCCATTGGCCTCACCCAGCAGGGCTCCGTTCTTGTCTTTTGAATTTCCACTGATACACACTACCTGTTAATCTCATCTTCTGCTCATCTTCTAACATTGTGTATGCTACCAAATGCCAACAGTGCCCTTCAGCTCTCTATATTGGACAAACAGGCCAAACCCTACGCCATAGCTGCCAAGTTATCCATTTTTTAAAGGGATTTTCCCTTATGCTGAATAGGCTTCCTCGCGAGAAAAGGGAAAACTTGGCAGCTATGCCCTACGCCAAAGGATAAATGGGCATAAATCTGACATCAGGAACCACAAGACAGAGAAACCAGTAGGAGAACACTTCAATCTCCCAGGACATTCTATACAAGATCTCAAAGCAGCTGTTTTATTGTGGATTCTGTTTCAGTGTATCTGACGAAGTGTGCATGCACATAAAAGCTCATACCAAAATAAAAACTTAGTTGGTCTTTAAGGTGCTACTGAAGGAATTTTTTTTTACCTGTTAATCTTATTTTACCTGTTAATCTGTTGCATTTCCTTTTGCCCCCCACCCCCAGCCCTCCAACCGGAATATCATTACACTTGAATTCCCAATATAATTTTTGCTTTATTATTTGGGAGGGGATTATATGACTTCCATAAGATGTCCTCTTAATTTGCTTTTTTATTTTTTAAGGTTTTTATTTATACTTTTCGAGTTTATTTGTTGTTGTTGTTTAGTCGTGTCCGACTCTTCGTGACCCCATGGACCATAGCATGCCAGGCACTCCTGTCTTGCACTGCCTCCCGCAGTTTGGTCAAACTCATGTTCGTAGCTTCGAGAACACTGTCCAACCATCTCGTCCTCTGTCGTCCCCTTCTCTTTCCCAACATCAGGGTCTTTTCCAGGGAATATTCTCTTCTCATGAGGTGGCCAAAGTATTGGAGCCTCAGCTTCAGGATCTGTCCTTCCAGTGAGCACCCAGGGCTGGTTTCCTTCAGAATGGATAGGTTTGATCTTCTTGCAGTCCATGGGACTCTCAAGAGTCTCCTCCAGCACCATAATTCAAAAGCACCAATTCTTCGGCGATCAGCCTTCTTTATGGTCCAGCTCTCACTTCCATACATCACTACTGAGAAAACCAGCTTTATACATTTCATTAATTTTACAACCATTTTAACATTTCAAAGTATGACTTCTTTCCCCCTCTTTCTGCGGTTCCTTAAATTCATTTTTTTGATATCTTCTGCATATCCAAATCCATTTAATTTACTTGTTTAATTATCTACTTTAAATATATACTCTTATGAAACTGCAGGCTGTTACAATAATCCTGTCAATGTTTTTATCTGTTTGCAATTTATCTGTAAATATTCAATAAACCATTCCCATTCTTTTATTTAAAAAAAGTTTGTTATCTTGATTTCTTATTCTTCCGGTAAGTTTCGCCATTTCTGCATATTCCATAAGTTTTTGTATCCATTTTCCTTTGCGGCAAGTAGCATTTGTGTCCTCTTAATTGTGTGTGTGTGTGTGTGTGTGTGTGAGAGAGAGAGAGAGAGAGAGAGAGAGAGAGAGAGAGAGAGAGAGAGAGAGAGAGAATTTTCTTTTATTTATAGCCAGGACTTTAAAATGTTTGGTTTTGAGTAAGATTCCCTGATTTTAATGGGACTTCCTCTTAAGTAGGTGTGGTGAGGTGTTCAAGTTTCAGCAAGCAAGGGATCTTTCTCAGTGGCGTACATAGAACATGCCTAACCCAGCTGGGCTCACCAGCTCTTTAAAAGGGAACAATTACTCATTCTTGGTATCCCTTCAAGTTTAATGCACTTAATAAACTCATTGGCTAGTGGAATGAGGTTGCCTCAATATTGGGCTCTCCTAGCTGGAACTGAAAGAGAGTGTGACATCCCAGTGGATTGGTTTTTTTTGAAATCAGGGAGCTTAAAATCATTGACTTAAAATCTCTAAGCCTGATTTAAATAATGGATTTCAATTCCGTCCCCCAACTTCCCAGTTCATGGATGGGCACGCCCGCTAATTGGTTGCTATCACAATTTATAAATGCTTGCCTCTATATCGGAGCCCCATTCCGACATCTTCCTCCCAATTTACATGCGTCCAATTGATGTGCGGCTGCACATGTGCACATCGTGCCAAACCCGGGAGTGACTTTAACAATGGTCAAAAAAAGGTCCTAAAAGACCCCAGAAAGGTAAAAAAGAAGCGAAAGCAACACCATATAATCCCAGGAGCCTTTGCAAGTACAATCCCAGGAACCCTTGCACTTGACCGTTGAGGCCAGTGGAGAGAGTTTGGAGTTTGAGAAAGGTTTGGAGGGAGCGATTGTGGCCGCGTTTGCCACCGTTCCTGCCAGCCTGGAAAGTGCTGCTGTTTTTTTTCAAAGAGTTTTCCAAGGGTTTCCAGAGGGTGTTTGCAGGCTTTTCCAACAGTGTTTCAAATATACGTGATTTCACTGGCATGTGCGGTACCTCAGAACGTAAACCCCCCACGTAAATGGGGAGTTGGCTGCACATATTTGTGTGTGTTGGGGAAGTCACGCAATGGTGCAAAAACTGAAGAATGGGGGAAATGAGAAATTGAGATAAAGCCTCATGACCTGAGATATGAACCACACTTGTTTAGACTGTGGTGCTGATAATGCCAAGGTTGAAGGTTCGATCCCCATATGGGACAACTACATATTCCTGCATTGCAGTGGGTTGGACTAGATGATCCTCAGGGTCCCTTCCAACTCTGCAACCCTATGATTCTATATTTAGGGTTGCCATGTGTCCTCTTTTTCCAGGACACGTTCTCTTTTTCGGGGGTAAAATTTCTATCTGGTTGGGGTTTTTTTAATTTGCCAAAATTTCTCTGGCTATACTTTCTGGATGAGACATAGCCATAACTGTTAGTTGAAGACTTGCTTTCCTCTTCTCTTCCCCTGCCCCCCTTAGCTTCCACACCACAGCTTCTATAGCCTACATATAGTAGGGGTATAGTAGGGGACGACAGAGGACGAGATGGTTGGACAGTGTTCTCGAAGCTACCAACATGAGTTGGACCAAACTGCGGGAGGCAGTGGATGACAGGAGTGCCTGGCGTGCTATGGTCCATGGGGGAATGACTAAACAACAACATTGTTGTTGTTGTTGTTGTTGTTTAGTTGTTTAGTCATGTCCGACTCTTCGTGACCCCATGGACCAGAGCATGCCAGGCACTCCTGTCTTGCACTGCCTCTCGCAGTTTGGTCAGACTCATGTTCGTAGCTTCGAGAACACTGTCCAACCATCTCGTCCTCTGTCGCCCCCTTCTCCTTGTGCCCTCCATTTTCCCCAGCATCAGGGTCTTTTCCAGGGAGTCTTGTCTTCTCATGAGGTGGCCAAAGTATTGGAGCCTCAGCTTCACAATCTGTCCTTCCAGTGAGCACTCAGGGCTGATTTCCTTAAGCAACAACATTAGGGGGTATTTAAAATGAGAGCCATCGCAGAATCCTCTTTTTTGCTCTTCAAAATATGGCAGCCCTAAGTATTTCCTGTATTATGTGTGATTTATGACACCGGTTTTATTAAGCTGCTTTTTGCTAAAATCTGTTCCCCTATTTGTTTTTTTGGGGGGGCTATAGCCTGCATTTGATTGACCGATAAATGTTGATTTGATTTGGGAGAAAGAAAAAAGGGAAGAGATTTCTTCCCCCCTTTCCCAATGCCAAGGCAAGTAAAATTCTCAAAGAGAGTCCAAGGCCATCTTTTATCGGACAGCAAGGCTCTTAAGTCTTCGGTGCTGGCAGGACATTTCCTGGCTGGCTTGAGCAGCGTATTTCAGCCAAGATGACATCAAATCCAAGCCCTGATATCTTTGCTTGTAAGCTCTTCCCTTTCCCTTCCTCTCTCCAGCAAGAGCAATCTTTAGTCAGTTTGGATTCGGCTGGATTTGAGCACAGCTCCCCGAGGTGAAAGGGCCGATACATCAAGCTGGTAAGTCGTCTTTTATCCGGAGCCCTTGTAATGAATGAAGTGCCATTTAATACAATGCCCAAGTTAGGGCTTTATTGATTAACCCTCATCCCGGCATTCCACCCAAATCTAAGACGTATTGACTGCTGTAATTTTTACATTAGCTGTCAAATTCATCTTGTCTTCCCCAGGTTATGATGTGAGCAGAGCCGGCAATAAACAACATCATCCGGTGTGTGTTTATCTAATGAATATACACTGAGAAAGGAAGGTGAATAAATGGTTTTTCGAGAGGGGGGGGGTTGGGAGCCAGGAGAATGAGCTTCAGACTGCATCTGTGAATGTGGACGTGGTCCAGCACAGTGGTCCTCAACTGGTCCAGACCAAAGACCCAACTCTGGCTCACAACCTACAACGTTTTCACTTTTGATCTATATTTTAATAGACCCCTGCTCCGGGTGCCCCCACCAAATTTAACTTCCATGTTGAGATTCCTGCATTACAGGGGATTGGACTAGATGACTCCAGGGGTCCCTTCCAACTCCGCAATTCTAGGAACATTGAGCTAAATGAACCAAAGCTCTGCATAAACCAGGTTCCCACATTTGTGTGTCCACACGCAAGGCACCTACTTTTTAATTTTCCTCCTCCCACCACAAAACAAATAGATGACATCAGAACAGCACCAGCTGTTCTTTCAAAGTTCTCTTTAGGATTTCATGAACAGCTTCCTTTCTGACAGTAAGCCGCTTTGAGAAACTCCTTTGTGGAAGGGGAAATCCAGGTTAAAAAAAAATTCACTGTGTATAGAAATATCACTGTAAGGTAGAAAGGGTCTAACCTCGAGGTGCTAGCTTTTTTTGTGTGGGACATTAGAAAGGGGTGCTTTGGGATTTGTTTGCGTATTCTGATGTATACTAACCGATCCACACCTCTGGGATCAATGGGGAGTAAAAATAATTCTCCGCATATAGAAATCTAGCTGTCAGGTAGAAATGGCCTTGCCCTGAGGTGCTAGCTTTTGATGTGTAGAAAATTAAGAAGGGACGTTTGAGGGATTTGATCTTTTGCTATATGATGGAGCACCCTCTTCCCCGGACGCTATGATGCAGATACAGGCTCAACAGAGGTATCACAAATGCATTTTTAAAAGAGTCCTTATGAGATCAAATGTGCTTGAAAATGTGGTTGGGTTGAGATAAAATCCATTCAGAAATATGTTTTTAAATGAGATTTTTGGCCTTTGCAGATTGGGGAGGGCGAAGGAAAGTTAAGGATTCATGCATAAATGGGGTGGAGTGGACATAGGTGTGAAAAGTCATGGAAGCAGCATGGCCTGAAAAATAGATTGACTTGCCCACCCTTAGTAGAAATCTCTTCCCTCACCCATCACCACTATCCTAAAGGAGAATTTTGTCGCAAGAGAAGTCCGAGACGATACACTTAATTCTACAGTGGTACCTTGGTTTAAGTACACAATTGGTTCTGGAAGTCTGTACTTAACCTGAAGCGTACTTAACCTGAAGGGAACTTTCCCATTGAAAGTAATGGAAAGTGGATTAATCCGTTCCAGGCGGGTCAACAGAGTACTTAAACTGAAAGTACTCAAATCTAAGCGTACTTAAACCGAGGTATGACTGTATTTGGGCCAGAATCATAGAATCGTAGAGTTGGAAGAGACCACAAGGGCCATCCAGTCCAACCCCCTGCCAAGCAGGAAACACCATCAAAGCATTCCTGACAGATGGCTGTCAAGCCTCTGCTTAAAGACCTCCAAAGAAGGAGACTCCACCACACTCCTTGGTAGCAAATTCCACTGCCGAACAGCTCTTACTGTCAGGAAGTTCTTCCTAATGTTTAGGTGGAATCTTCTTTCTTGTAGTTTGAATCCATTGCTCTGTGTCCGCTTCTCTGGAGCAGCAGAAAACAACCTTTCTCCCTCCTCTATATGACATCCTTTTATATTTTTGAACATGGCTATCATATCCCCCCTTAACCTTCTCTTCTCCAGGCTAAACATACCCAGCTCCCTAAGCCGTTTCTCATAAGGCATCATTTCCAGGCCTTTGACCATTTTGGTTGCCCTCCTCTGAACACGTTCCAGCTTGTCAGTATCCTTCTTGAACTGTGGTGCCCAGAACTGGACACAGTACTCCAGGTGAGGTTTGACCTGAGCAGAATACAGTGGTACTATTACTTCCCTTGATGTAGATGCTATACTTCTATTGATGCAGCCCAGAATTGCATTGGCTTTTTTAGCTGCTGCATCACACTGCTGACTCATGTCAAGTTTGTGGTCTACCAAGACTCCTAGATCCTTCTCACATGTACCATAGCTGCCAAGTTATTCCCTTTTTTAAGGGAAATTCCCTTATGCTGAATAGGCTTCCTCGCGAGAAAAGGGAAAACTTGGCAGCTATGCATGTACTGCTCTCAAGCCAGGTGTCACCCATCCTGTATTTGTGCCTTTCATTTTTTTTGCCCAAGTGTAGTACTTTACACTCTTTGCTCAAATCCAGCTCTTTGCCCAGGAAAAGGACTCAGAGCCTGTCCTGGAAGTGCTTATAGGTCAAAAGGCAACCAATGGGCCGCTGGGGGCGGAGCCATAGTGAACAGCGTGAGGTCAACGCAGCCCTCTTCCTTCCACGCTGTACACTGGCTCACCACCAGGGGCAGTGTTGTACAGACATGGAGGACGATAGAGCGCCAGGGAAGAGTCAGAGGGAGGGGGAGAGAAGAGAAGTAGCTTTATAATGAAAATGCTTTTTCATCCGTAACTAAAGCACCACTGCTGTGATGCCGTAATTGGAATGCGGAGCGGTGTGGTGGGCTTAGGAAGGGAGTAAGTGCCACAATCGGTATTAAATAAAATGCATCTCCTTTTCGGCTCGGGGTGGGGGTGGGGAGGCAAGATGGGTATTAAATCAAATATTCATGAATTGATTAGTATTGCTATTTGGGGGAGCGAATGTGGCGCCGCCCCCCCCACGCCGCATCCCTTATCCATGCAAATATTTAAAAGACCGTTGATCGCCTGTTAAATGGCACACACCACTTTGCACCAGTGAGCAGAAAATTCTTGTCTCTTGTTACCACGCTGAAATACCATGTTTGTTTTTTTGCCATGTATAACACGTCCCCGTGTATAAGATGACCCCAAATTAAGGATATAGGGGGAGATTGCCCAGAGTTGTTGAGCTTTTATTTGGGGGGGGGTGGGAGATTGCCGACATTCACTCACCCGCCTGAACGCCGCTGCCAATCGCATGCCTCACCGCAGCCACCAACCGTTTGCCCGATCTCCGCCAGCAGCCGCCAATCGCATGCCAAATGACCAAAGCAACAGCCAGTCGCCAGCAGGCCTTGCCGCAGCCACCAATCACCCACAATCTCCTGCTCATGGCTGCCACCAATCGCCCGCCCACCCTCTGTACTATCTGTGTATTTTGAAAAAATAAAAAAACATCTTATACACTGAAAAATACGGTAGTTAACACACATTGTTTTATTTGTACGCTGCTCCCCCGTCTGTGGTGGGCTCCGTCTGCTTGAAGGCAACCCATGGCAGAGGTGGGCAGGGTCAGAGGTTAAGGTGGGTGGGGATATGCCTCTGACCTTTGCTCAGTAGGCTACATCCCAGCCACACAAAAGTCAGCGTTTTCTTCACACACACACACACACACACACACACACACACACACACACACACCTCCATCTGCCACCCAGGCAAACAAGAAGCACAATCATAATTCACAGGCACTTTCTATCCGAGCAAAATCACCCAAGGATGGTTTGTCCACAGTAAGGCTGGTGTGTCCACAGGAAGAGGGATGGCCTGGGTTGGGAGTGTGTCCTTGGCAGAGATGTTGGGCTACAGCTCCCATCATCTTCAACCATCTGGCTGAGGTCTGTTGGGTGTGTTGAGAGCAAAGTAACAAGACTTGCAATAAATCCCCTGAACCTGTAGGAGGGGGCGATAGACAGAAAGGCAACCTGTTCTTCCTCCTCACCGAGTCCTTCTCCATTACTAACAACTTGTTGGTAATGTAGATCACTTCCTTTCAGGCTTCCTTCCTTCCTGCTGCTTCTGCCGGTTCAGCCCGTAGGAGTGAGCAGCATGATGAAGAAGAAGAGTTTGGATTTGATATCTCGCTTTATCACTACCCGAAGGAGTCTCAAAGTGGCTAACATTCTCCTTTCCCTGCCTCCTCCACAACAAACACTCTGTGAGGTGAGCGGGGCTGAGAGACTTCAGAGAAGTGTGACTAGCCCAAGGTCACCCAGCAGCTGCATGTGGAGGAGCGGGGAAGCGAACCCGGTTCCCCAGATTACGAGTCTACCGCTCTTAACCACTACACCACGCTGGCTCTCATGAGGCTGCCTCACACCCAGTCAGACCAATCACCCACCTGGTTCAGTGTCATCGGGCCGGCAGGGCTGGCTTCTCCTCATTCTACATGATCGTTTCGATTCAAAGTGTGGCTAACTTTATTCAGCCCTCTTTCCCAAAGGGGCCACGTTCACCCCATTGGAACTCCTCTGGGAGCCGCATGCCAGCGGTGTGTGTGACCACGCCATAGTCTTGCACATAACAGAATGCACAGGCATGTACATGAATAAGAAGAGCCTTGCTAGATCCGGCCAACAGCTCATATGCTGGGGTTGTTCTCACAGTGGTCAACCAGATATAATAATAATAATATTATAATAATTTATTATTTATACCCTGCCCATCTGGCCGGGTTCCCCCAGCTACTCTGGGCGGCTTCCAACAAAATATTAAAATACAGAAAGCCATCAAACATTAAAAGCTTCCCTAAACAGGGCTGCCTTGAGATGCCTTCTAAAGGTCTGGTAATTGTTGTTCTCTTTGACCTCTGGTGGGAGGGCATTCCATAGGGTGGGTGCCACTACCAAGAAGGCCCTCTGCCTGGTTCCCTGTAACTTGACTTCTCGCAGCGAGGGAACCGCCAGAAGGCCCTCGGCACTGGACCTCAGTGTCCAGGCAGAGCGGTGGAGGTGGAGACGCTCCTTCAGGTATACTGGACCGAGGCCGTTTAGGGCTTTAAAGGTCAGCACCAACACTTTGAATTGTGCTCAGAAACATACTGGGAGCCAATATAGGTCTTTCAGGACCGGTGTTATGTGGTCTCGGCGGCCACTCCCAGTCACCAGTCTAGCTGCCGCATTCTGGGTTAGTTGTAGTTTCCGGGTCACCTTCAAAGGTAGCCCCACGTAGAGCGCATTGCAGTAGTCCAAGCGAGAGATAACTAGAGCATGCACCACTCTGGCGAGACAGTCTGCGGGCAGATAGGGTCTCAGCCTGCGTACCAGATGGAGCTGATAGACAGCTGCCCTGGACACAGAATTGACCTGCGCCTCCATGGACAGCTGTGAGTCCAAAATGACTCCCAGGCTGCGCACCTGGTCCTTCAGGGGCACAGTTACCCCATTCAGGACCAGGGAGTCCTCCACACCTGCCTGCCTCCTGTCCCCCACAAAGAGTACTTCTGTCTATGGGAAGCAGGACCTGAGCACGACAGCACTGCTGGGGTTGGTGGGGCAGCACCCCATTTTCCCGAATGGACCAGTCTCCACTGCACACAAAGCATTTGATGTAATACTGGGCTATGGTCCTTCACCAAATTGCTCTCCCTCTGTGTACTCCCTTCCTTGGTGGGACTCCCTCCTCCTTGCCTCTGTCCCATTGTTCCCATTGATGGGCTTTCTCCTGAGCCACACCACACCCCCGAGAGGGGTGGGCAGGTGACCGAGAGCCCCCCCACCCCTAGCTGAGGCTCCCACCAGCTCCCTGACCCGTCTTGCGAAGCTGCAAAAATGGGAGAGTTGAAGAAGAGCTGGCTTCTGGAAGGAAAGGCAGCGGCAGGATACCGTAATGGAGGGAAATATTGTACCTCTTGAGAAGCTTTCATGCTACATTAATTGCTCGCAGCCTCTCGCCATCCTCTCTTTTGCCGGCTCCCCACCCCAAAGCAAAGTTAATTATGGGGAGTTGATGTTTCCTTAATGGCCATCATTTAATTTACAAAAAGGAAAAACACGGCATGATGGTCTCCTACTGAAGTAATGGAAGGGCATTCCTTAAGTGAAATCCACCTATCATTTCACAGCCAGCAGGGGTTAGGGATGGATCTTCCAATCAGGAGAGCCTTGGCTGCCTTGATTCTAGGCTCATGTCTGCAGAAATGGAGGAGGTCTCTTTTGGCCCAAGAATAACCAAGCATGGTTATCGGCTTGTGGCAACACAGAAGTGGACCTTTTCACTGTTGTGTTCACTCAGTGTTCTGAGAAGCCCCATCAGTGTCTGGGAGAAACTATTAGTTTCGCTTTCTTATTCTTCCTGTCTTCCTCCAGTCTTGCAGTTCAGTCTTCCATATTTCCACATCAGGTTTTTTTTAACAGTCCTCATGAAAAGCCATCTGCATTGTAATGCAAACCTTTCCTGATATAGACACTTTTTTTTGTGTGTGCAAAGTCCCCCCCCCTAATGCAACAGACTTTATATATTATTTCACTAATCTATTCAATTATATGGACACGCTGCCTTAGTATATGCATATTTGCACACATTATTCGACTTGAGTGCTACGTTGCAAAATCTGGACCCGTTGTGGCTGTCCAGGATTTGAGGCCGGGGTCATTCCCACCTGGAGATGCTGGGGATTGAAGCCAGGACTTTCTGCTGCAAACCCACCACAAAAGTAAGGTAAACTAAAAATAAAAATCACCAGCCACTCGTAAGAATCCCACTGAACTTATCTCTTCCCCTTTGACAATTTTCTAATGCAATTTGTCATTAATCCATGCAGGGAAAAAATGTTGAGCCCAGCACTATTCTTCATGCCGTTGTTTGGTACATTCTGAAATAGTTTTCCTTCTCAAATGGCTGATTCCAGCCAATCAGCGATCACATAGAGAATGGGATGATGGCGGGACTCCATGCAGCCAATCTGATTTGGCAATGGGTGGTGACATCACAGGTGCCAAGCTGGGGGCAAGGAAGGACTGAAACTGAGGGCAAGGTGGGAGGAATCACCAAACTGGGCAGCACTATACTGCAAGTGTTCCCTAGAAACACTGCACATCTTTGCTTGGCCTTGAACAGAATAAAAAAAATAGAATCCTTGTGACCCTAGTGAGTTCATGCAGATTGCAGCATAATGATTCAGGAGGTTGACAGCGGCCTGCTGGTTGTAGGTTACGTAGCCCTCCTGCAATGCAGCCCTGCCAAAGAGTCGGTTGCAACCAGACTCTTTTTGTGCCAATTACCTCTTCCCTTCGCTTTCATCCTGGAAGCGGTTCAAGGAGTTAGCAAATGCCAAGGGCCCCGCGCGGCAGGCAAAAACAGCCCACCCTTTTAATGAAACCTGCCAGCAAACTCTTAAGGCCTCAGATGTATCCGAGAGTCAGGCGGGTAGCTCCCATCGCCTTGCAGATGACAACCTCACCTGCATATTATTCTGAGCTGCAGTCCTACTGTTTTTAATTAGCGCACCGCGAATTTGAAAGGAGAAAAATTAAACGGGAGCCTTAGCCGTATCTCTGAAGGGAACCGGCAACCCAGCGCAGAGGCACCGGTCCAACTTTCTCCCCAACCCCCCCCCAGCCCAAAAGCTTTAATAGATTTTTAAATGGGGTTATTAACACCTCCGACAAATTATTTTTAGGGGGAGCTAATTATAAAAAACAAGAGCTGGCTAATTGGGTTTTGCGAATGCCCCTCCGCGGAAGGTGAAAATAGATCAGGGGAGAACAGGAGGATGCTGGAACCAGGGGGGAGGGATTCATGTGGGGCTGGAGGAAGCCGAGAAGCCAGCAAGGCAGAGGACTGCTGCGGCAATGGGATAATTGTGAGCTTAATTATTGGCACCCCTGTCCCTTCACTTATCAAGATGACTGGGCCAGGTTACTTTACAATGCTGAACTTGGAAGAGAATTTGTTTTTGAGGACTTGGGGATGCTTAAGAAGAACTTAAGAAGTGCTTGCCAATGGCTCACCTAGCCCAGCATCCTGATCTCATGGTGGCCAACCATAGATGCCTGTGGGAAACCCACAAGCAGGATTCCAGCACAAGAGCACTCTCCTTTCCTGTGGTTTCCAGCAACTGGCATTCAGAAGCATTGCTGTCTCCAGCCGTGGCAGCAGAGCTTGGCCATTGTGGCTAGTAGTCATCCTCCATAAATTTGTCCAGTCTTTTTTTTAAAAGCATTTTATTAGATTTTCCAGTTAAAGCACATATAAAACAATGAACAAAACAAACAAACATTAAGAAAACAATACAACACATACATCAATCTTTTTAACAATTCTTTCCAAATCTCTCATTCTCAATGCTCTGCCGAGCTTGACTTCCCTCCCTCCCCTCATTTGGTTTTCTATTCAGCTCTTATCTCGCAGTTCCTTTATACCTCCAATTTAAAGTCAATTCGTAGGATTTATTTCAATCCTGCAAGTGTCTTTTAAATTCTACAGTTCTTTTCCATATAGTCCACAAATTTACTCCAGTCTCTTTGGAACCTTGCTTCACCCTGGTTCCGTATCCTGCTAGTCAGTCTTGCTAGTTCCGCATAGTCTATCATTTTTGTCTGCCACTCTTCAATCGTCGGTAAGTCCTGAGTTTTCCATTTTGGGGCTAACAATGTCCTAGCCACAGTTGTCGCATACAAAAATAGTGTATTGTCCTCCTTTGTGATCTCTTGTCCCATAATTCCTAACAAAAATGCTTCTGGTTTTTTGGGGAAAGTGTACTTAAAAACCTATTTGTCCAGTCTTTTTTAAAGCCTTCACTGCCTTCTGCGGGAGTGAGTTCCACAGTTCAACTATGAGCTCCATATACCAAAGTCTTGTATCCTCAAAAGCTAACTTGGACCTGATCCCATGGAGATGCCTTTTTTCACAGACAGGTGATGGCTCAAGGAAGGGGGAAGGCCAGTGATCCCATGCAAAATGGAGGTGGAGCAAGACAGGTTCAGCACCATGGAGAGGGACCTAGGCGTGGGTTTCAGGACCATGGATAGCTACCCTGCAGCTGAGGCAGGATTTACAAGTTGTCTCAGCAGTGTCCTGGAGCAACTGGAAGATCTCTGCAACCTGGACTTAGGTATTCATTGATGAGAAGCAGCACCCCCTGAATGTCACCTCTGGCTAGAGGGTGAGCCTTCTTCTGCAGCTGTTGACATATCTTCTAGGCCTTGGGGTTTTTGAGGTGTGCAGATATCATTCTCCTGATCCTCCGAGGAGTCTGGGCACAGTTCTGGCCTCCTCAACTTGGAAAGGATATTGTATTGCATGGACTTAGTGAATAGGGGAAAGGTTTCCTCCCTCTCTCATGACACTAGAACTCGTGGCATCAATTGAAGCTGAATGTTGGAAGACACGATAGAATAATGGAATCATTTAAGAAGTGCATAAGATAAATCAGAGGCATCCGCTAAAACCTCTTCTCCCCAGTAGAGCGAATGCAGGCCAAAGCAGAATGATCTTCCTTCCTGTCTCATCATACTGTAGAAGATGGGGGCCGTCCAATGGTGGACTTCATAGGTCTGTGAGCATCCTCCGTCTGAAACTGTGGAGAGCTGCTAATAGTCAATGCAGGCAGTACTGAGCTAGATGAACCAAAGGCAGCCTTCTATGTTTCTATGACAGTGCAAACAGAGACGTAAGGACTGAAAGTGTGCCGATTCTGTGAGGCTCTCCCTCCCCTCCACCATCTTTAGGCCTCTGCCTTATACTGAGTCAGACTACGGAAGGGATATGGAGCAAAGAAAGGTCTTCACTTGAAATCTGCCATGCAACCACGGTATCTTTTAATGGCAAATGCTGCAATTTATTACAAACCAAAACAAAAAACAAAAACAAAACCCTATATTGGTGGTGAGACTGGGGGTTGTCTTGCAGAAAGGGAAAATGAGCCAGCAAGCGGCTGAGTGAGCAGTTTAGCTCCAGGCCTGAAAAGGAAGGAGAGAGAGAGAGAGAGAGAAGGAGGAGGAGGAGGGAGAGGGAGATGGAGAGCTTGTCACCGTGGTCATTGAAGGCAAAGAATAAGTCATAAATGATCTTGGGGCAAAGGGCACCTCTAGAATGATAGCGGTCTCATTCCTGGCAGCCTTGGGGACAGGCCTTGGCAGCTCTCCCCCATTTGAGCTGGTTTAACCCTTCATTGCTTGGGGTGGGTGGGGGAGATGGAACCTTTTGGCAGCAGTACCAAAACAGCATCTTAGATGTTGCAGCAGAAAATGTCAGAATAGCATCCCCTGTTTCTTTCTCCCTTTAAGAGATAGAACAGTGGTAGAGCTTTATGAAGCATGAGCTCTGCTCAGAGTGAACCCACTGGAATCAATAGATGTGGCTGACTTAGGTCCATTCATTTCAATGAGCCTACTCCAAGTTAAGTTAATATTGGCTACAACCCAATTTTTCACACAACTTTCTGAAGCAAGACACAGGAAATGGGACAGAGCACATCCGGAATTGGCATGGAAGGAAAATATGTCCTTCCCTAGTCCTTAATTAAGAACAGTATGTTTGAGCATGTACAGAGTTCTTTCCTACTACCTCCCTCTAACTGAGCAACTGCTGGCGGTCTCTCCACGGTTATAGATTTAAGCAACAAGAACTGAAGAAGCTAAGCAGAACCCTGCTGGATCAGACCAAAGGCCATCCAGTCCAGTATTCTGTCCCCAGGAAGGGCTTGTCTGGCACCTTCATTACATATCTTTAGGTGCCAGGTGAAAACGTTCCTCTCTAACCAGGCCTTTGGGTGATTGAACAATCTATGGCCTTTTAAATGTGTTTGTCCGAAGGAGCTCATTGGCTTGTTTTTGTTTGTTACGCATTTTGGGTTCTCATTTTGTATTTTTATCGTTGTGAACCGCCCTGTGATCTTCAGATGCAGAGCAGATTATCAATCAATCAATCAATAAATAAATTTTCATGAGTGCTGCAATATGGCAGGAGAAAGCCATTTTTAATAAGATACATATATCTGGTCAACTGCATGCCCCTGCTTTCTACATCTGAACACATCTGAAGGCAGCCCTGTTTAAGGAAGCTTTTAATATTTGATGAATTATTGTATTTTAATATTTTGCTGGAAGCTGCCCAGAGCGGCTGGGGAAACCCAGCCAGATGGGTGGGGTATAAATAATAAATTATTATTAAATTATTATTATTACTACTACATATATGCCTCTAGTGAGGGAGCTTTCTATGGAACAGGTCAACCAGTTACAAATCTACCTACGAGTTACCTTATTCAACTCACATTTTACCAGCTTCCTTGCGAGAATATCATTGGGGACTTTGTCGAAAGCCTTACTGAAGTCAAGATACACTATGTCCACAGCATTTCCCTGATCCAACAAGCTTGTAACTCTGTCAAAAGTAGAAATGAGATTTGTCTGGCATGACTTGTTTTTGAGAAACCCATGCTGGGTCTTGGTAATCACAGCATCCTTTTCTAAGCGCTCACAGACTGACTGTTGAATTATCTGTTCTAGGACCTTTCTTGGCATCAGTGTCACGCTGACCTGGCGCTAGTTACCTGCTTCTTATTTTCAGTTCTAATTCAAATATAAACTTACCCATATCTCCCTTTCCGAAACAATGCAAGAACCAAAATACAGGCTTCCTTTGGGATTTGCACTTCCCCAAATTCCGCGATGCTATCCTGCAAACAATATTTGCAAAAAAACCCACCATATTATGAGGAACTGCTTGCCCCACCCCACCCCAAAATGTGGACATTCGTCAAAGCTACATGCCAAAGGTGTGTTTATTGGGGGAAATGTGCCCTAAAAGGATGGCAAATATTCAGGAGGATTTATGAATAAATTTTCAAATCACTGCAGAGATGTGGAGAACTGAAGATTGGAAAAATGAAAAACCGAGAAAACCAAAACCCTTACATCCCTAAGTATAACCAGTTCCGTATTCAAAAACAAAACTAACGTTTGGCATCATTTCCCCCCTCTCTTTTTTTTCTAAAAAAAGGACAGAATTGGGGTATTTTCTTGACACCCATACCTGAGGAATAAAGTGCCTTTTTACAAGCTCAAAGGGTGTGTTCGATACATTCCCCACCACCTTCACTCGTCTTGCCTGCACTAAAGTCCATCTCATTTTGAGGTTCTGCTTTGCCCTTTTATGGGCAGAGGACCTGAGCTTTCACAGCCTTGGCTGGAACAGCTGGGCCAATATGGGAGGCCATTTGTCACTGTCCCCTCTTAATGCTCCAGCCTGGCTGTGGCACAGAGCCAGCCGTGATGATGATGATACAATCTCCCTGAAGCAGCGAGACGAAGGGGCCGGTGTTAAATCTCTGCTCCCGCCTGCTTTCGGGGATAAGATAATGTTTTTCACCTTCTTCTTCTTCTTTTTTGGAAGTGCAAGTTAAGGTGGACAGGCTCTCGAGATGTTTGCAGCGTGTGGGCTAGAGTATGGAGTCACAAGGAAAACATGCCACGTTACTGAGGACTAGTGTCCTGGAACCTGCCCGTTTGTGGGTAGGTTCAAAATGTGAGTCCAAATGAATTTTAAAAAACCCCACTGAGGAATAGTGTCCTGCAAAAACAACACAAGACTGGTGACTAGTTATGTTGTTGGTACTAAACCCCTCAGCCTGGATAAGAAGGGGATGGTGGTGGCATCCAGCATTGGTGGACAATATGGAGAGAAGGAGAACCTCATACATATCCCACCTTGGAGTTTCTTTTAATAATAATAATAATAATAATAATAATAATAATAATAATAATAATAATTTTATTTATACCCCGCCCTCCCCAGTCAGAACCAGGGTCAAGACATAAAAGAAAAGAAAACAATTAAAATACAGATTAAAATACAATATTAAAATTTAAAATGCAGCCTCATTTCAAGTAGTCCATAAATCCAGGCCATGAGGGAGGAAAACACAGGGGTCAGGCTAAGTCCAGCCCAAAGGCCAGGCGGAACAGCTCTGTCTTGCAGGCCCTGCGGAAAGATGACAAATCCCGCAGGGCCCTGGTCTCCTGTGAAAGAGCGTTCCACCAAGTTGGGGCCAATACTGAAAAGGCCCTGGCCCTAGTTGAGGCCAATCTAGCCACCTTATGGCTCGGGATCTCCAGAATATTGTTGTTTGTGGACCTTAAGGTAAGGTAGGATATAGGTGTGATTCATTCATTCAACAACAACCCATTGCTCTTGTGATTCCTTGAGCAACAATATGAAGTAGGTGAAAACCAGAACAAAATAAGGGAAGGAAGGAAGGCAATGTTCTTGAACTTTTAGAAATTGTGCCTGTAAAATAAGATGCAGGCAGGGCACCCAAGAGTGGCCAGTGTAGCATAGTGGTTAGAATGTTGGAGCAGGAACTGGGAGACCAGGGTTCAAATCCTTCCTCAGCCATGAAGCTCATTGGGTGGCCTTTGGCCAGTCGCTACCTCTCCGCCTAACCTGCCTCGCAGGGTTGTTGTGGGGATTAGATGAGGAAGGGGAGAGCCAGGGGTGCCACCCTGAGCTCCTTGGAGCAAAAGGGTAGGCTATAAACGCAACAAACCAACAAACCAATAGGAAAGACAGGCTTTAGTTTGGGCAGAGTTACCGTACATCTTTAGACAATGTATAATTGTAAAAAAGAGTGCAAAGGCGGCTGAGACTCTTTTCACAGGCAAACACCCCTGCCCCTTGTACAGCCTGCTGCCTAACTTAGGGCTCCCACTCCCATCCTCCATGACCCTTGGTCTTGCTTGTTGCAGCTGATCGGATTTGTGGTCCAACAGTGCCTGGAGAGCCTTATATTTCACACAGTGGCATAGTGTGGGTTGCCAGTGCCCGGGGCTGTGTGGAGGGGGTGGTGGGCAGGAGCAAAACAGACGGAGTACACATGCACATTCTACTGCCTAAGGACATCTGTGTCCTTAGAAAAGAAGAGTCACTCCATTGTCTGGAGAGGTCACTTCCTGGTTCACATGGAGAAGCTGTTTTCAACAGAGCCCAGTTACAGAAGCGCACAGAAGTATTTAGGTAGCACTGGGAGTTGAAATTTTGCACCCGGGGCAACCGCCCCTGTGCCCACCACATTAGGCCACTGGTTCCCCAAGCCCGGTCCAAAAACACCTGCGGCTGTCTCTGCCTCCTTTCTTGCACCTCTTGCCATTGCCCAGCCTTGCTGAACGGGACAAGCCAAAAAAGGAAAGAAAAAAGCTTTCATTGCACACACCTGCCATTGTCAGCTGGGTCCGACACAATGAGATGCGCTGTCATGCGCTCGCTGAGACACCGGGTTAAAGATTTGCTTGGGGGGTGAGTCAATAGCCCACACTGCTGAGTGTCTTTCTCAAGAACTTGATCCTCTCTCCCTCCCTCCCTCCCTCTCTTCTGAGCAGCCATGCTTAAGCACCCACACCCACACACCCTCGGTCCCTGTACTTGAGTCGCCACGCTATCTCCACTTCATCAGACACCAGAGAGCCGAGTCTTTTCTGATGATTGTCGTGTGTCTCCTGGTGTCAGAGAGGTACTTACCCTGTGATTTCAGCTCTAATCACTGATCCGCTATCGGCAGCCGGCTGCCCGCGGACCAGTACAAATTGTAATTAGAGGAAGCTCATCGGATGCTGGCCACAGGAGAGAGAGTTACCATGCGCCTTTAAAGGTGAACTAATATATCGGGGTGGAACGGAGGAGAGGGGTCTTTCCCCCCCCTTTCCCCCTCGGCACACAACACGGCAACAGCGGGCTGACACCGGCAGCTCCGAAGTCACCCTAGATGGTTGAAAGCGTTGGCGTTGTTTGAAAGTCACACAATCACTCAGTCGCTTGTGTTAACCATATGCTGCTGCTTTTCGTTCTGTTGCTCTGCGAGGGATTTGTGCAGCTTGGCCTTGCAAAGATTGTCTCCTGGGAATTTTTGATCCAGATCGCTCAGGTTCTGCCCAGATTACTTGTATGTGGAGTGTATTATTATTATTATTAATTATTATTATTATTATACCACCCTATACCCATGGGGTTTCAGGGTGGTTCACAGAATGAAATCAGGATATAAAACCACAAAAAAACTAATAAAAATAAAAACAACAACCCAATAGCCCCCCCCCAAAAAAAACACATTTTAAAAGGGCATAGGATGTAAATCGGATCAACCAAAGGCCTGGTTAAATAGGAATGTCTTTGCCTGGCGCCTAAAGGTGTATAATGAAGGCACCAGGCGAACTTCCCTGGGGAGAGCATTCCACAGACACAGAGAGCCACTGCAGAGAAGGCCCGTTCTTGTGTTGCCACCCTCTGGACCTCTCGAGGAGGAGGCACACGAGCAAGGGCCTCAGAAGATGACCTCAGGGTCTAGGTAGGTTCATACGGAAAGAGGAAGTCCTTGAGGTATTGTGGTCCTGAGCCATTTAAGGCTTTATAGGTCAAAACCAGTACTTTGAAATGGGCTTGGAAACTAATTGGTATCCAGTGCAGTCAGACCAGGATTGGTGTAATAAGCTCAAATATTCTTGCTCCGGTGAGCAACCTGGGCAATGAATTCTGCACCAGCTGAAGTTTTCGAACTGACTTCATAGGCAGCCCAACGTATAATGCAATAATCTAACATCGAGGTTACCAGAGCATAGACGACAGTATCTATCCCTGTCCAGGTGTGTGTGTGTGTGTGAGAGAGAGAGAGAACTCAGATCAAAAACGGCCCTCTAGTTCACTCTGTCAGGCCCTCAGAAGTCTCCTCAAGCTTCACTACCTTGTAATAATGTACAGTGGTACCTCTACTTACAAATAACTCTACTTACAAATGGAGCTCCGTCCGCCATCTTGGATGCGGTTTAGATAGGATTTTTTCTACTTACGAATTTTTAGATAGGGTTGCTTCGACTTACGAATTTTTTCTCCCAATGCATTCCTATGGGATTTGACTTACAATTTTTTTCCGACTTACAAATGTGTGTTCGGAATGCATTAAATTTGTAAGTAGAGGTACCGCTGTAATAATGTGTGGACTTCCTTTCCCTTGTTCCTAGGAAACCGCAAGTGCCCTCCATGTGTCTGGGATTTTTATTTGGTGGTAGCGGTCCTTTCCGAGGAGAGTGTGTGGCTTCAACATGGGCCTGAGCCCCGGCACCTATCTTTATTAATTAACCGTACCTTGCTCTCTGTACAAAGAGGAGTAAGGCTATCTTCATGTGGGGAACTTCAGGCACAGGATCCAAATGCGGACCTCTAGCACTCTCTATCTGGCCCCCAGGACTCTCCCAGGGCCACCTTCCCTCCCTAGCCAGAATACACACCTGCCCTGCTTCAAATCGAATTCCTTCCACATCCTGAATAGGAAACAAAGCTCTTAACCCATCCACAGTTGGAAAGCAGAGCCTCCAAAATCTGGGGCAAAATAATTCCGGGGAGGAGAAATCTAGATGCTCAAAGTACACAGGCACAAACTCCGCTTTGATCCAGCAATTCTCCACCTCCTCTCACCATCTCAACCCATTCTAGGAAGTTGCGTAACAACAAAAGGCTTGATATTTTATTTTTCGCAGGTGTAAAACGTGGGTCACGATCCATGAAGCCAGCTGGAGCTCGGTCTCCTCTTGTGTGTGCATTTCAGCTATTTATTTATTTATTTTTTTAAAAAATACTTTTTGTTGTTGTTGCTAAAAATGAAAAACACGAACGCTCATTCCTCCTTTTTTGCACGCCCTCTATTAAAGGGACACGGGTTACAAAGCCTTGCCTGTTTGTGCAGCCCGTCTTGCCGGCTTATGATGTATAGACTGACAAAAGCCTTAATGCTTTGAATATATAAAACGCAAGGCCTGAGCACTGAAGGGTGACAGTTGGCCTTTAACGTTCTGCTTTTTAAAGATCAGGGTAGAGTTCAGAAGGCATAGTCATGAGGTTTAATGATTTAATGGGGACGACTGGGGAGCTGAAGTAGTTACTGCACCCAGGGGGGAACCTGCTCCTCATACATATTACTTTAGCCTAATGGCCTATGAACGCTTCCTCAGTGACACAGGGAGAGTGTCATGCAACATAGACTCTATAATATTGAATGGGTTGATTAAATGCATATTAAACAATACTAAATTGGAAAAAGAAGGGGGGGGCGGAGAGCGGGAGAGTTAAGGCGCCGTCGAGTGTTGACACCGGTCCTTGGGAAATGTTGTTACTCATTCCATTTCGCCGGTGATACAATTGCAATTTCCATGCCCATCTCACATCTCTCTCTCTCTCTCTCTCTCTCTCTCTCTCTCTCTCTCTCTCTCGTAGATCTACTGGCAGAGCGGGGACCTTATTTCGTGGCTCACAAAGGGGTTGAGGGCGGGAAGGATAAGGTAGGGGTGGAGCCACATGGAACGGCGTCGCAAGGCAAAACCCAAAGGCCAGGATGGCTTGGCTTGCCTGCGGCCAGGTCTTTCTGAGTCCGAAAGCCAGGAATTTGGGAGGGGGAAAGGCACAAGATATTTAGCTATGCTCCATCCAGAAACAAGGGCCTCCCTTCTCATTCTTGATTCCAGTCGGAGTAGTTTGTCCTGAGTTTGACTTCCACAAAGGCCACTTGGATGGTTTTGAGCACTTGGGATCTATGATGCACTTGGTGATTTCTCATTTGATTGCGAACCTTCCATATAATAATGAATATTCATACTTATGTGTCCATGGCAAGAATAAACCCCTTGTTGTATAATCACCTTGATCCAGTGAAGCCCCCATAAGGGATTGGCCCACCAACCTCAGTCTGCCTTCAGTCAACCCTCCCACCTGCCTGCCAGCTTCCTCCTTATAGAACTCAGCAAGGAGAAGAATAGAGAGACCACCAGTGGTGCCGTGGTCTGGGGTTGTGGAACAGGGCTCAAAGACGCATTGCTATTTCTGCAGCAGGGGATCTTTTTAGCCACTGTATTCTCCAAAGCTAAGTATCTTGGAGCACCGGGAAACCCAAGGCGCTTCATTTGCGAGACGATGGCGTGCAAGTTCCGTTACAAGCAATGGAACTTCGCGGAAAACACAACCCCTGAAAGAAGACTCTGGAACACTCCAAATCATCAACTCATGTGCGTGCACACTCATCTTCCTGCTCTGAGTCTCAGGGGCATGAATTTTAGTCTAGCAGCGACAGATCAAACAATGATGGCGCCAGGCAAGCTTCCCTTGGCAGAGCATTCCCCCAATGGGGAACCACCACTGAGAAGGCCCTGTTCTTCTGCTGCCCCCCTCCCCATCACCTCTGATGATGAACGTAATTTTATCCCATTCCTTTTTTCCCCTTTACTGTATACTACTTTGACTGAAAGGCGGCAGGTGGAGATCTGCCATTGACCATTGCAAGGCATCCTTAATTATAATTATTACTGTATAATTCTGAGATTATTGTATGACCTTAGGAAGCTGCATGAGGGTGAGTAGCTGTGACTATTATGAAGGAACCCCTGCCCTTCTGAACCGGCCACTCCTGCTTAGAAAGACTGGGACCTGCAGATGAGGTTTAACTTGCTTCAAAACCTGAGCTGAACGGATCCATCCATACCAGGTATGTCAGAGTAATATTGTATTACCTGCATTGATCGGGGGTTGGACTGGATGGCATCTGAGGCCCCTTGTAGCTTGGTGATTCTGTAAGAGTCAAGCCCATTGCCTCCCTTAACTACATGAAAACAATATCCAGCAATATTAACTTAGAAAGTTGTGTGATCTTAGAAAGAGGGTGTGTGGCTGTGCCCATCACAAGAGGATGATGGACTTTGGAATTTGAAACGGCACTACTGGGGACAAGACCAGAATTCATTGGCTCCAGCTGCCATTGCCTCTGCTTTTCCTACCGCTTGGGCTCCCTGTCTCCCCACAGCACCTAATCCTGACGTCCACAAACCAACACTGATGGTACCTTTTTACACCCAAGTCCAAAATGAAATAAAATGGGAATTGAGTCCAAAGAGAGAAGAAGGGGAGCGGGCACCCTTAATATATGAAGATTGGGTTTCCTGCCCACTTTTAACAGAAAGGAGATGGACGCAATGGGAGAAAATTAAATTAACTGACACACTCACGCAACATGCCTTTTGAGTTGTCCCTTCTTTTTCCTCTGTGTAAGCAATGTTATTCGGTTTCTCTCTCTCTCTCCACAGCCTCCACATACCCTGAGCTGCGTCTCCTCGTATTTCCCTTCCAAATTCTATCTCCTGCCATCCCCATGTCACATTTAAAATGCTAACAGTACCGAATGTCATTTGCAGAATCGGGGCGTTTGCTGCGGAAAATTAATTTGACTTATTCCTTCTGCCTTTTCCTATCTGCAGGCCAATATTATGCTACTCATTCTACAAGAGTAATACTTAATGAATAGGACTATTAATAATGTCAAGGTCTAAAGAGGGGGGGGGGCGTCGTCGCACGGGGAACGGAGAGGCGTCGATGGTGAGAGGGGAGTCACCTGACTCGGGTTAATATACCATGGAAATATCAGCCGGGGCAATGTAATTATGGAGCAGAGGAGAGCTAAAAAGAGTGTCAAGGAAGTCTGTCTCTCTCTCTGTGTGTGTGTGTAGAGAGAGAGAGAGAGAGTGAGAGCACATTAGATAGATCAACAGACATAGATATAGTTTGTATCACGCACACACTTTCTCCTTCCTGCCAATAATTTACCTTAGCCTTTGCGCAAAGGCACATTGATGAGAGTGGTTTTAAAACAGATAACGAAAGGCGCACTATGAGGTAAGCGGCTTGTGAAGCTTAGTGGGAGCTTCCTTGCAAGGATGGAGAGCCTCACGCCCGGGAAGAAGGCACGTGTGGCCCCTCCAGCCTCTCTATGTGTCCCTTGGGACTCTCCCCCACGCCACACCCTCTTTCCTGGCCACGCCTCTTTCCAGGCTTGCTTCGCGCCTCCCTTGAGAGTTTTCGCCTGGCTGGAAGGAGTAGGAGAAGGGTACCTTGCATCCTTTGGGCATAGGCAGGGCCAGCTCAGGTGGTGCATGCTGTCCTGTGCTGGGGGCAGGATACTGCTCCGTGAGATGTTGGGAAAGTCTCAGAAGGCCGAGACCCCCGTCCTGTAAGGCCAGAAACTGCTGGATACATTTGGAGTTACTTCTCAGTAGGTTGGACACATCCAGGTTGAATCCCCTCCCTCTCTTTCATCTATCTATCATCTATCTATCTATCTATCTATCTATCTATCTATCTATCTATCTATCCTCTGCGAAAATGGGTTGGTTTTTTTATATTAAATTTTTTTTTTGAAATATATATTTAATTTGCCATTAGCTCACCATCGCCATCTAGTGTCACAATTGTATAATGCACTGAAAACACACTTAAAACATTGTATTTGCAGCTGTGCAGCAGAGTCTCCAAATACAATGTTTTAAGCGTGTTTTAAGGTGACCCAGGTGGCGCTGTGGGTTAAACCACAGAGTCAAGGGCTTGCCGATCAGAAGGTCGGCGGTTCGAATCCCCACGACGGGGTGAGCTCCTGTTGCTCGGTCCCAGCTCCTGCCCACCTAGCAGTTCGAAAGCACATCAAAAGTGCAAGTAGATAAATAGGGACCGCTCCGGCGGGAAGGTAAACGGTGTTTCCGTGCGCTGCTCTGGTTCGCCAGAAAGCAGCTTTGTCATGCTGGCCACATGACCTGGAAGCTGTATGCTGGCCATAGCTGCCAAGTTATCCCTTTTTTAAAGGGATTTTCCCTTATGCTGAATAGGCTTCCTCACGAGAAAAGGGAAAACTTGGCAGCTATGATGCTGGCTCCCTCAGCCAATAAGGCGAGATGAGCGCACAACCCCAGAGTCGGTCATGACTGGACCTAATGGTCAGGGGTACCAGTTGTCAATGTGCAGAATCTCCAGCAGGCCTTGGGGAAGTAGGGTTATAATGACATATCTTGACATAGTCATATATTCCCCAGCCATTCTACTTTATCCTCAGCATCTTTTAGGATTTCAGTTTTAATCCTGGGTGCGGGGAAATACTGCCCCACAAGAATAATCAAGCTTTGGGGGAAACACTATAGTTTGTTCTCATGACGGATGTCTTCATGAATCTCCGCTGTGAAAGGACCTGTTAGAATAAATAACAGGGCACATTTACCCAAGCACCAAGCCCCCAACAAGGATACAATATCTGGGGTTCTATCATATTGCTATGAGTTTGGGAGAGGTTGGGGAACCCGATCTGGAATAGACCAGCCGATAGAATATGAAACTCTTAATCTCAAGAGTCACGAGTTTGAGTCCCCTGTTGGGTGAAAAATCCATGCACTGCAGGGGGTTGGGGTAGAGGACCCATGCAGCTTTGACTGGCTAGTTAAGCATCGCAAGTTTGAATATCCAAAGAAATTGCTCTGTGCCATAGTAGAACAAATGGCTGGGCTTCCCCCCGCCCCCCCCTGCCCCAAACCCTCTTACATAGTAGGAGAACAATAGCCACAGAGTTGTGTGACCAGGGCTGGATTTGATGAGGCCCTAAGCTACTGAATGGGGCCCTTTATATGTAATGGGGCCCTTTATATGTCCAACAGTCCTTTGTTAACAACAAATTGTCACTGTTTTTGTGTGTTGAATATATGCTATGTGGTAATTTATGGACCTAATAGGTATCTACAGCCATTGGCACATGCAGAATGTAGGCATCCTATATATAGAAATGAGCGAACCAGTGATATTTTAGGGAGCAGGCTAGCAGTCGGGGCCCATGACTTACACCATGAGAGCCTACACAACACAAAACACTGTTGCTGTAAGTAGGTTTTATTTTATTTGTTTTTTATCTTATACTTTGGAAATACACATCTGGTTTTTTCCCTTTAGATTTTTTTTGGGGGGGGGGCAAGAGAGTGGGGCCCTAAGCTATAGCTTGATTAGCTTATATGGAAATCCGGCACTGTGCGTGAGCGAACTGGAAGCTGGAGACAGAGACTTGCCTTGCTCTGTGCTAGAACTAAAGCTGCGACTAAGGAGGGGCAAGATCTTTTGGGGTGTTCATGGCACGAGCCCCACCATCCTCTGCTCAGGTTGTAAAAGTAAAGGGACCCCTGACCATTAGGTCCAGTCGTGACCGACTCTGGGGTTGCGCGCTCATCTCGCGTTATTGGCCAAGGGAGCCGGCGTACAGCTTCCAGGTCATGTGGCCAGCATGACAAAGCCGCCTCTGGCGAACCAGAGCAGCACATGGAAACACCGTTTCCCTTCCCGCTGTAGCGGTACCTATTTATCTACTTGCACTTTGACGTGCTTTTGAACTGCTAGGTTGGCAGGAGCTGGGACCGAGCAACGGGAGCTCACCCCATCGCAGGGATTCGAACCGCCGACCTTCTGATCGACAAGCCCTAGGCTCTGTGGTTTAACCCACAGCGCCACCTGCGTCCCTGGCGCTCAGGTTGTATAGATGTGATAAAGCCATATATATTTATCTTAAAGACACCACAGTCGCTGCTGTCCTTCCAAGGAAACTGAGCATTGGGTAAGCATGTTGGTGTCTCTCACTATTCAGAAATTGAGCTGGCAACGCTATATTCTCTGCTGTTGCCTTCTTGTGCTGCCGTTCCTCTTTCATTGTGGTGTCAATCTCTTCCACTCTCCCCTTTTCTGTTTGGCAAAGGCCATTTTCTGGCCCTGGAAGGCGAAATTAATTTCCTATTACTGTTTGGATCAATACTTCAGCTGAAAGATCAGGCCGCAGAGGGCAACCCCCAGATGTTTATTCCATGCCCCCAGAGATGTCCCTCCCATAAAAGCAGGGCAATGAGAGCCATTGTCCCCAAAGGACCGAGGTAAATGGCTTTGGGGCAAGACAAGACGATCGGGGATGGCTTGGGCTTTCAAAGCAGAGTCAACAAATTATCATGAGAACATAAGAACCAGGTCAATGGCCCATCTAGTCCAGCATCCAGATCTCCTAGTAGCCAACCAGATGCGTGGGGGAAACCAGATGAAGACTATCCCTTCCTCATAGCTGCCAAGTACCCCGTTTCCCCCGGGAAACCCCCGTTTTTGCTTACCTTTTCCCGGTGGTCCCCCGTATCACTTCGTCTCCCGTTTTTCTCCGTTATTTTCTCCTGCCGGCGGCCATTTTTTTCTTTCCGATTTGCCCTTCTATGGGCACCAAAAATGGCCGCCACCAGCTTCAAAAGTCGCATCTACGCATGTCCGGAAGTGCATAGACGTGACTTCCGGTGTTGGCAGCGGCCATTTTGGTGCCCATAGATGGGCGGAGCGACACCGGAAGTTGCGTCTGCACACTTCCTGACATGCGTACAAGCGACTTTCGAAGCCGGCGGCGGCCATTTTGGGTGCCCATAGAAGGGCAAAGCAACACCGGAAGTTCATAGCTGCCAAGTTTTCCCTTTTCTCGCGAGGAAGCCTATTCAGCATAATGGAATTTCCCTTTAAAAAAGGGAGAACTTGGCAGCTATGCCGGAAGTTACATCGACGCAACTTCCGGTGTCAAATGGCTGCCGGTCCCGGATTCTGCAGTCCGGAACTTGGAAGGTAAGCCCCTCCTGCATAGCTCAGCTGGTTAGAGCGTGGTGGTGATAATGCCAAGGCGGCAGGTTCGATCCCCGTATGGGACAGCTGCATATTCCTGCATTGCTGGCGGTTGGACCAGATGAACCTCAACTCTACAATTCTATGATTCTACGAAAGTTCTGTTGCTGGGAATTATCAAGTAAAGTTCTTGTGTGAACCTGAAACAAGAGTTTCTGACAGAAAACGGGGCCTTTAACAGTGAAGCCGTCAAGCTTTATCCCTCTTTCAATGTTTGTCCATAAAAAAAATACAGCTTTGTTTCCATTGTGCCTCAGCTTTAATCTGTAGCTAGTTCAGGGAATAGGTTGTCACAGGAACCCCCCCCCCCATGCTTGCTGCAGGTTTATATTTTTAGACACAACCACATGCAGTGGCAAGGCTTCCTGATTGACATTATCTCTGTCCTGCCTTTTCCAGGATTCAATTGCAATTGGCTATTGCAGAGAGATAATCTAGAAGTTGAGGCTTCACCTCATATTTTCATATTTTCATGGTCTTGTTCCCTCTGAGCTTTCAGGCTATTTTGTGTGTGTGTCCCCCCCCCCCCCAAAAAAGAATAAAAAAACCATCCACCCATAGAAAGCTAGTATGTCAGGGTGAAGACATTGCCCAAAACCTTCTCCCTGGCTTGCTAGCTTTCTCTGTTCAAGGCATTTTACAGGGGCAGGCAGGGTTACAGAAGAGCATTTACATTTGGTTCTGCTTAGGCTTCCTGCGTCCAAGAGCCAAGACCTATGAAGGTGAAGAGCCCAATTTTACGATTATTATTATTGTTTTATCGCCACCCTTTTGCCTGCCTTGTAATTTATTTGTTAATCTGCTCTCCAGCTCATGAATTTTGTGTTCCGAAGGCAGGGAAAGAAAAGAGAGAGAGAAATTAAAGACGCTTGGCCCTTGGAAAGGTGAAGGACAAGATTCGAGGACGAAAGATGTGCCACCCCAGCTTTCCATCATCCTTGTAAAAAGGCAAATATGAAGTCAGCAGAAAGGGGGAGAGAGAGGGAAAAAAGAGTGATAAAGACCCCTCAATTAATAATTATCCTGATGGGTTCATCAGGATTCGCCACGCTGTGGGTCAGAGAGGACAAACCCACAACCCACCTCGTTCTCTTACTTTCCGCAACACCCTCCCCCCACCAAGTTCAATTTTGGCGATCTCTCTTTGTCTCTCCCAGTGCCAAATTTCCACTCCCCCCAAGCCCCCCCTGTTTATATATCCCCCCCTCCTGCTGCTGCTGCTCCTTTTGTTTTATGAGCATCCCGAGCGTGAAAAATATGGGTCTCCTTTATGGTACTCCAACCCGAATGAAGCTATAAAATTATGAACAGTTTTTATGATGGCTATTCAAAGGATGTTCCCATATTGATGGTACACAGGCTGTATCTATCTTCCTCCCCCGCTCCCCAAATCTTTCCTCTCCCATCTCTCTCTCTCTCTTCCTCTCTCTCACCCCCCTCCCTTTTCTGGTGGGACGGAGAGAGGCAGTGAAGGAGGGGGGGCGGTGGCAGCAGTGCAGGGAAGGATGAGAAGAGGAGCCGGGGGGGTGGGGTGGGGGGACACACGCGATCTGTGTAACTATTTTTCATGCATTTAATATATTAATTATGTAGTAAATGGTCCCTGGGCTGTACTTGGCTTGGCAGAGAATGACAGCTTGCGCACAGGGCTCCAAAGGCAAGCCCATCAGCCTACAGTGTATTATATTGGAGAGGTCAGGTTGGGGTTAATGTAACTTTTTATTTGCTGATTTTTCATAGGCGGGAGCCAAGCTGGGAGGGAGGGAGAGAAGGAAAAAGAGAGAGAGAGAGAGGTGTTAAGGAGAGGAGAGATAATGGATCACAACTCTTCCTTGGCTCTCCTAGTCCTCTCCATGTCACCTCATTTGAGTATGCAGAAGAAGGAGATCGAGGTTCGCAAAGGGGCGGGTGGCATCTCTTAGCTCCATCCCACCCCCACCCCCCAAATTGGTGCAGGAGGAAAACGAGAATGTATTTTCAAAGGCCAAAAAGCAAACAGTGAATATCCAAAAAATGCCTTCAGTAGCACCTTAAAGACCAACTAAGTTTTTATTTTGGTATGAGCTTTCGTGTGCATGCACACTTCTTCAGATACACTTGAAACAGAAGAGTCAGACCCTTATGTATATACAGAGGGTGGTGGTGGGGGGGTGGGAATGGGTGATGGGCTGATGGGAGTGGTAAACCTGTAGATGGCTGTTAACGACTGCTGATGACTGCAATTGGTCCTGTGGGGGGGGCGGGGGGAAGCAAGGGCTGAGGCGCTAAAGAAAGCTTGATCATGCATAATGAGATAAGAATCCAATGTCTTTGTTCATCCCAGGTGGCTCCATGGTTTTAAGCTTGGTAATGAGTTCCAATTCAGCAACTTCTCTTTCCAGTAACAGTGAATATCCACTCCTACACCAGCCGCTCCCTTGCCACCTAGGGATGAGTTGACTCCGTCCATTTCAGTTTCTCATTCCCCCTCATTCTTTAGTTCTCCACATTTGCACATCACCTTGCCATTTTTTTAAAAAAAAGTTCTCACGGAAATCCGCGTTTGGGTGTGCATTTCCCCTAATATGCAACTTTTTGAATGCAGCGTTGCTTAATGTGTGGATTTTGGCAAGGCAGTTTCACCTAAAATATCACATTCCTGTGCACGATTTTTAACCCATACATGGTTATTGATAGCTCCTGGTGCACATTACTTGCCCGGAGAACTGCGCTGAAAAATTCAGAGAAGTGCGATTCTCGAAGGACGGCTGTGTATGTCTTGTTTCCAAAAGTGCGAATTAGGCAGGTCCGCCTTGAAGTAGTTCACTGATTCAAATATCTCTCCCATGCATGCAAATGGCCAAATTGTTTTTCAGGACTCCTATATGCGATCCATTTCATTCTATGCTGGAATTGGGCCGGATCTCGGAGAGTTTGTCGGCTTAGAATGGGCTACTCAGGGTAAAAGCACTGAATTAGCTCAACTTTGCATAGGAGAGATCTATATTGACATATTGGCATACCTGTATGTATGCTTTGCATTTTTTTTAAATACTTTATTTCATTATTTAAAAGATTACATAAATCATAAATCATAAACTGATGAATAATCCAGAAAAATAAATAAATAAACAAATAAGCAAATAAGCAAATTATAAGCAAATTATAAGCAAAATATAAACAAATTATGAAAATATAATCAAAGAATAAACATCATTCAGTCAAATGGCTGAGATTGAAATGAAAGAGAACACACGAACAGTGTAATCTGAAGAACATATCAAGTACTTCAAATAGCCTATTCTGTGTTAAACATATATAAATCATAAATTAATATTCATAATAGTAGAAAAAAGAGAAGAAAAGGAAAAAGGGGAACGGAAGGAAAAAAGAAGGAGGTAGGAAGGGGAAAAGAAAGAAGAAAAGGGGGGGAGAGAAGAAGAAGAAGAAAAAAAAGAAAAAAAAGAAAAGGAAACACAAAACTAAAATACTTCCTGTTATTCTGGATTTCACTTTCCTTTGCATCATTTCTTTTGACTCACTTTACCTCAGTTGTTATTTACATATATTTTCCTATTATTTACATATAATTTCAGAATTTCCCTTTTATATCATTCAATCTAAACAGATCACCAAGTCTACGTTCATTCCTTCTTTCCTAAAAAAATCCTCAACATACTTCCATTCTTTTTTGCAAATTTGTTTGGGAGTGTTTCGAATTGCTGCCGTCATTTTTGAAAGGTTCATAAACTCCACTAATTTCTCCTGCCATTCTAGAATGGATGGTACTCTCTCCCCTTTCCAATGTTGGGCAATGAGAAGTCTTGCTGCCGCGGCTGCATAAAGAAGGATGTTTTTCCTGTCCTCTGGAATATTCTCTGGCACCATACTTAATAAGAATAATTCTGGCTTCTTATCAAATGTTATTTTTAACATCTTTTTTAATTTTTCATATACCAAATTCCAGAATTCCCTAACTTTTTTGCACTGCCACCAACAATGGTAATAATTTCCTATTTTTTCTTTACATTTCCAGCATTTATTCGAACTTGTTTTATAAATCTTAGCTATTTTTTCCGGGGTCAAATGCCATCTGTACATTAATGTATGCTTTGCATTTTTGTCCCAATTAAGAACTGCAATTACACAAAAGGGCAGGGGCACAAGCACGCAGACAGAGAGGTTCCAGGTTCAAATCCTACGTTAAGTGTGGGGACCTTTGGTCCATAAGGTGCTGCTGAACTACAGCTTCCCTCAGCCCTAGCAAGCGTGCCCAGTGGGTATTTCAGCTACCTCTGGAGGGCCAAAGGCTCCACACACCTGTTTTAGATTGACCATGGGGCGGGATCACTTCCAGAGCTGCCATAATAATTCCCTCTAGTTTCAGTTTTGAGGCTGTGTCTGCTGGTGTTTATTTAGCCATAATGGCAGCACCCACAAGCAAGAGGAAGGTTGTATCAGAAGGTTCAGAGGAATGCAGAGGCTTAAAGTGTTTTTAAATACATTGGTGTGTGTGTGTGGGAAACCTAAGGAAGGGGAACCAAAAAAACATCGCAAAGAGGACTGAGTGTGCTCATTGGCTACAGAAATAAGAGCATAAAAAGTGTCCTGTTGGATCAGGTCAAGGGCCCATCTAGTCCATCATCTTGTTCTCACAGTGGCCAACCAGATACCTGTGGGAAGCCCACAAGCAAGACCTGAGCGCAACAGCTCTCTCCCCACCTGCCATTCTCAGCAACTGGCTTTTTTTTGGGGGGGGGTGCTGCCTCTGACCCTGGAAAAGGAACACAGCCATCATAACTGGGAGAGATCAATCCCTATGTCCTCTGTTATGTACTGAGCTGAATCATAGAACAATAGGATCCAGAATCAGCAGTCTGATTGGTCCGCAGGAGCCACCCAATCCAACTCCAGGTGGAAGTGAATCCGCAACCTGATTGGCCTGCAGGAGCAGCCAATCAGGCTGCTGGCAGAAGTCAATCCACAAACTGATTGGCCCACAGGTGTAGCCCTGAAGTAGCCAATCAGGCAAAGCCCATTGTGTAAATAATGTATATAAACAGATGGTTTTGGGAAAAGGGCATTCTTCTCTTCTTCTCCTGGATGACCAAGAGCTGAATAAAGAGCATGAAATGACTCCGAGTATTTGTGTGGCAATGTCCCTCCCTCCCCAGAAATAAGGAACAAGACACAGTGAAGTAAGTTTAAGTGGGTGAAAAGGCCACAACTTTATTGGTTAAGGATGTTGAGCGGTATTGGCTTAGGCATTGGACCCTAACCGACTATATCCGACTGTAACCCGTGTGTTACAGTCTGGGAGAAATTAACCACCAGAAAGGAGCCCAGTGATATGCATCTACTGAGACACCTCCTGTGGCCACCGTTGGGGGGTGCCATAAGGCCCTGACCTCCGTAGGCCCAGGACAAAGCTACCGCCCCCGGAACCCCTTTAACGGGATTAAATCTCCAATTTCGGGCAGAGGATGACGTAATCTGCCCCCCATTCTTTATTTATGCAAATTTCCAATGCCTAACCGCCACTCGAGCCCCAAAGGCTCGCCGCCAATACCCTCACACCCGCAACCAATGCTCCAACCCCCTAATTATGTCACCTAACCAAATGTTGTTTCCTTGGGGTGAAAGGTGTACTCCGTCCTTACGATAAAGGGCTGCTTCAGTGCTTACTAGCCCTGGGTGGGAAATTATCTGACCATTCAAATCTAGGACCCTGCGTAATACAAATGAGTTCAATAGCCTCCTGGTTCTATTCAATGCCTTTGAGCAAAGCCCATCACGCCAAACGCGCCTCTGCAACAAGGCGGACCACAGCAACGCGCCTCTGCAACAAGGCGGACCACAGCAACGTCATCCCCGGAAAAGAAGCCAACAGCTTGTCAAAGTTTTCAAAGATATTCCATTTCAAGTCCACTGCGTTTCGATACGCCAAATCATTCTCCCCCAGCTGTATGACCAGCGCATGGGGGGGCCCAACTGAAGCAGCCCTTGCCAAGACAGCAGGCAGGAGTTCTTTCCACTGCATTCCGCGCCTGGCAATCCACGATACTTTGACAGTTTCTGGGAGGCCAAGATCACTCCCAAGACTGGTTTCAATTGCCCTTTCTTTGGCCCAATGCAAAATGCTGTGACCCGCAATCCACACATTGATGTGGCGCCCATCTGGAAAGGAAACAATGGCAGACAGGGGATCAGTCGATGGCAGACCGGGGAGTGAGGGCTTGCGGCTAAGAGGTGGGGCACAGGTATCCTTTATAAGCATTGGACTTCCACCTTCCCAGTTCTTGAATCCTTTCAGCTGAAAGGCCCAAGTGCATCACGGAGGTTGCTGCACCGATACGAAAGGAGTGGGTGGAGAACTGGCTCGGGTCAACGCCACACAGTGAGAGGGCCTTGCGTAAAACCTGTGTGAACCAGGAGCGCGTGATCTTAGAACTGTCATGGTGGATCAACAGTGGATCTGTGCCAGCCGGTCTCAGATATAGGAAGTGCCTGAGGTCCCTTACAGGACAAGGGCCTTGGCCACCTGCTGCAGGGAGGCGAATGGTGGCCCCTAACCCCCGCTGATCCATTTTAGAACGGCAAATGTGCACTACTGCTAACAAACTAGATAGGGATACATCCTGCATCCTGATCCCTCGGGAGGATCCATCGGGGTGGTCCTCACATACTACTTCTCCTACTCTGAGGGCCCCAAAGTATGCTAGAGAGAAGGCTGCGGAAAACAGGCTCGCCTCATAAGGGGACCAGCAAAGGGATGTCAATTGACTGTGAATCTTGCACAGCAGGTCAAATGTAATGGGTCTCCTGGGGTCACCGGCTGGCGGCTGCAGCCTGCGCCAACCTTCCATGGCCCTGCGCAAGTGAAAGTTATCGCAAGGGTCCGAGGAGTACAGGGATTGTAGAAGAAAGAGATCGCTGCCATGTGTATGTTAAGTGTCTTGGCCGCACGGCCCAACTCCCTTAGGTGAACCACATATTGCATGACCTCCCCCTCTGTGGGGGGCCCAAAGGTGAAGGGGAGGGACCCTTATTTCTGAATTTAGAAAATTCAGTCCAAACGCGTTTGTAAGAGCTCAGTGTCGAGGGGGCAACTGATGCGAATACTCCCTTCAAGATTTCTCGCTCCCAAGGCTCCATAGGGACTCCATGAACAGCTCTGGACACCGCTGCGCCTCCGGTGCCAGCGAGCGGAAGCGGTCCATCTGGAAACGAGACAACACATCGGCGATATCATTATTGACCCCAGGAACGAACTTGGCGGTGAAATGCAAGTTTAGCTCTATACTGCGCAGCACAAAGGCCCGCAGAAGGGGCAGACACTCTCGTGGAACGGGATGATTGTCTGGACATCACGCAGACCACCGCTTGATTATCGGTCTGGAAGCAGACCCGGCGGTTCCTGAATTCCTCAGCCCCACAAGTGTGCCGCCACCACGATTGGGAAGAATTCTAGGAAGGTTAGCTACTCCCACAGCCCATTGAGGCAGGCATCACGATGCCTCTAGTAACCCCGGGAATAAATGTGTTGGGAAGGTGAAGATAAACTTAAGATGAAGCTGCCCAATTGTGTGGAGCGGGAGTGACATGCTCTTGGACTGCTTTGCACGGCCACCAAAGACTGCTCGATTATCAACCCAAGGCAAACGTGGTGATCTGTCAAGTCCTCCATCCAAGGTGAACTGGACCGATCGCTCAAGGTGCCGGGCGAAGGAGAGGCAGAGTTCCCGCCTCCAGCCTGGTTTAAACACGGGGGAAGCCCCACCCGGCTGGCCCTATTGGTCAGCCGGGAATGACGGAGGCGGGAACCCCCATCTCGCGAGAGGGCTGAACTCTCAGCCCCCTCGCATGGGTCGAGACGGGCCACGCCCACAACACCACCTCCGTAAAATGCGGAAGTGGTTATTTCATCCTCTATGAACCTGCCTTCAAAACCATCTAAGTTAGTGGCCATTGCTCCATCTTGTGAGAGGGGATGCTGACCGCTGGAAAACCAGGAAGCAGCAGGAATGGAGTCTCATGGGAGTGGGAACGACTGGGAACAGAAAAGCAAGAACGCTCCTTACTGCAACAATTCTTTGTGAGTCACTTGTGTCAAAGACTAATAATAATAATAATAATCAGAACCAGGAATAGGAAGGCAAACTTAGAGGAGCAGCTATTTTTCTTGGATTGCCACTGAAAAGCTTTTGCATCTGATCTGGAAAGGAACATTTCCCTTGTCCATCTGTGGGAGCTTTCACGAGCATCATAGGACATCCCAGTGGGGTGTATTGCTGCCCGCAGACACCAAACTGGCGACCCCTGGAGTATGAGGATTTCCCCCCAAGTGCCATCTCTCCCAGGCTAACCTCTGAGATGCAATGAAGGGAGACCAGCCTTACTTCAACCATTGGGATGCGTAGGGTGGAAGACAGGGAACCCAACTGTAGGTGGTGCTAGAGCAGGCACCGGCAACCTCCGGCCCATGGGCCGGATGCGGCCCACGGAGGCCATTTATCCGGCCCACGAGCTGCCTGGTCACCGAGCCGCCTGCTCGGCGAGTCCCCGCACCGCACCACGCTAAACCGGCGGAGTGCGGCACGGGGATTCGCAGAGTGGTGCCAAAAATGGCATCTGTGCATGCCCAGACGCCGGAAATCGCTTCTGTGCATGTCCAGGCATGCACAGAAGTGATTTCCGATGCCGTGCTGCCCATACCCAGAAGCTGGAAATCGCTTCTGCGCAAATCTGGAGCGTGTCTGGCCCACGGACCAGCATCAGTGGCAATGATCCGGCCCATGGCCGGAAAACGTTGCCAATGCCTGTGCTAGAGCCAATGACAAGTGGAGGCAACTGATTCTGGTTTTGTCCCCTCCCTCCTCCCTGCTGACTTCCACATGGGGCAATGCTGAGACTAAGGAGGAGCTTAGTGGGGCAATGCCCCATGTGACTTAATGAACCAGGCTCCACTGAAGATCTGCAGCTATAACTGGCTCCCTCCCTTCCCTGTTACAAATGGAATAATAATAATAAACACGGTCACATTGTTAATAGCTGCCAGCTGGCTATAAGGCGTGTGCACACCCTCATTTTTCCATCTAATACACACATTCATATTAACACTATATAGGAGCGATATAACCTGTCATAGCCAAAGAGCATCATAGCTTAAGTATAATAAATGCTTGCCTGTTCACCGAGCTGCCTGAGCTCAGGAAGGAGACAAAATTCAGCCTGGGTGCAAAAATCCATTGAGTCTCGAAGAGGAACGCAAAAGGTATAGATCCATACGGCACAATCTATAATGGGGTTTGGTGTGCATTTCTTCCCCCTCCCCCGCTTTGCGGTGCAATACAGGGCAATTGTATGTGCAGGTTTTCCTGCTGGCAACAAAGGAAACAATAAAAAACCAAGCTTGTTCAGAGTAATGGCCAGGAGAATCTTGTTTAACCTTGAGGGCGTCATTCCCCTTGGGGGCAAGCTCCCGAGGGCCACATGGCAGGCATAGGCAGGGCCAGAAGCAAAAGTGGTTGTGGCCATGAATGTAAATCCTACACACACACACACACACACACACACACACCTCTTCTCTTCTCCATCCAAATCAAGCAAGAGGCAAAGTCAAGGGTACATTTCCAGCCAGGCCAAAGGACCTGAGGAGGCTACAAAGCAGGGCTGATGAGGTGTGTGGCCTGGCAAGACGCCCAAAGATCTGGCAGAGAGGCTTGGAGGGCCGCATTTGGCCCCTGGGTTTGAGATCTCCTAGCCTCGCAATATGTCAACCATGGTCTCTCTTGAGTGCCCTACCACACTTTCACGAGTCCTCCTCACACCCGTTGCGCCCCTTTTCTCAAGCACACTTCTGTTCCTATTTAGGTTGATCATCCTTTTCCTGTACCCTGATGGAAGATTTTCACAGTAGCTAATTGTATATTAAATGGTAGCGGGGAATACACGGGTTTTTTTATTTTTGTTTTGGTAATATAATTTTTATTAGTTTCCACTTTTACCCCCTTACCCAATACAGATAGACAAATAAACCAATAAATGTTAACAGAATCTACCAGTCATAATACATCCTTCATATCATTAACAATTACCATTCTTATTCTTTACAGGCATGGGACACATTCTACTTGTCCACCCGCTGCATCTCTCCAGATTCCAGATTTCGCTCTGACCTCCAAACCTCCTCAAGCATTCCACTGCTGTCATTGTTCTTCTTCTTCTTTTTAAATTCCGCCTTTTCTCTACCCATCTTTCATTTTTCTCATTACTTCCAATCTTGTATTACAGCATAACATTGTTATATACTCATGAATTCATAATTTCACTTTGTGTATACATATTGCATTAATAAAGTTTGTATATGTCCCCTTTTCTCGTGTTTTATTTCCTCACTACTGATCGTGTCTTGAGTTATTCAAACCAATTTCTCTATATATTCCATAAATTTTCCCCATTCTTTGTTCAAAACTTCCTCGTCTTGGTTTTTAATTCTCGCTGTTAACTTGGCGATTTCTACGTATTCTGTTATTTTACGCCTCCACTCTTCCATTGAAGGGACCTGTTGCTGTTTCCATACCTGCGCCAAGAGTAGTCTGGCGCACGTCGTGGCATATAAGAAAATTTTTTGATCCACCTTTTTGATATCTTCTCTTACCAACCCTATCAAAAAGGCTTCAGGTCTTTTTTTAAACGTAATGTAAGGGGAAGAGAATATAGGGATCCTCCTCCCCTCATCAGAAGCAGCTCCTCCCCAAGCAGCGATAGCAGCGAGGACGCTCAGGAGTCCAGTCAGGAAGTGGGGAGAGAGGGCCAGGGCTCTGGCAGCACGGGAGAGCCCCTGCTACACAGGAGGGAGGAAAAGAGAGAGGGGGAAAGGGGGGGAGAAGGAAAACATGGAGCGTAGACCCTTTTTTTCCTCTGGTTCCGGAATTACGCAGGAAAAGGAGGGGAAAGAGATTTGCTGTCCCGAGACTCTTATGTTGGAGGAGGTCCAGGGGCGGTCCAGTGCCGGATTCTGCATCGGACTGAGCAGACATGTTTTACACACCAGTTTCACTGTAAATAGACTGCACCAATAAAAACTGTTTAAAGACAAGCATGTGGAGCGTCGTTACTCTAGAGTAGTCGCAAGAACCCCCTGACACGTATATACACATCTTTTAGCTGACATTCTTTATACACGCCAAAAGGATCAGGCTTAGGAAGCCAACAGGTCTGGAACTACAGGCCTTGTCACTTAGCGATGGATGAGTCTGTCCATTTCGTTTTCTCCATTTTTTCATTTCCCCGGCCTTCCATTTGCCCCCTTTCTGCCTCAATTTGCGAATTTCTCTTTTAAAGATCCTCACATTTCTCCTAGGATACCGTATGTATTTTTCCCCACATGTACAAATTCTTTCAAGCAACTTCCCTCTCATATAAGGTCATGTTATACGTTATTTTCACTAATAAATGCATTTGGGGGTTCAAAACCAAAGAAGCAGAAAGTTAGTAAATTGTTGGAGGAGGAAGACTCTACGGGGCAATGGATTGCTCAAAAAGGAATCAGCAAGGAAAGAATAGGTTACCTTTCTGTCTACTGCCCCTCACTGGTTCAGGTAACTTATTAGACGATAAAGTTTATTAGCACATGGCAAATAAGGCCATTCTGGGTACAGGCTTTGCATATGGTCTCATTATTATGTACTGTAAAATAATATGTTTAATATTTTATTCCACTAGTGGCCCATTTTTTTGCCGGTCATGTCATGTTTTATGATTTATTTGTGACAATTTTGTAACAGAAGAATATATATAGTTAGATTATTATTAAGTAGCCAAGATGGAGACATCAGCACATGCAGGAAGTAAAGACTAAGAGGAAGTGATCTACAATACCAACAAGGAGTTACTTAAGGAGGACCTCACAAGGGAAAGGTAGGTTGTCCTTCTCTCTATCGCCCCCAACTGGTTCAGGTAACTTATTGCTGCGGGACTCCCAACAAGATGAGCCACAGGGCAATGCCTGTGTTGACCTTATGTTGCCTGTCTGCCATCTGTAGCCTTCCTCTCATCAGCCCTGTTCCTACTGAACCAGATTCAGAGCTTGAGAAGGGGTAGCTGAAGTCTTGGTTTGCCAAACCCTGTGTTGTGAATTTCACTGGTAGCTCTCCTGCCTCCCTGGCTGCCTAGACTAGAGGATTGTGCTATTGTTCACTTCACAGCAGTCAATAGCTGACCAGGTCTCGGTTGCGGGAAGTGGTCCAGACCGATGGCTCTGACCTCATAAAACAGAACTGAAAATGCAGGCATGATTAACTCTCCATAGATTTATGGGATTCAAGCATGGGTTTCAGTTGGAGGGTTGTAAATTCAGGGTTCCCTCATTCATTCTCTTGAATATCACCAAGACAGCCATTTGTGGAAAGCACCTTTGAAAGAGTACAAAGAGCTGGGAGAATTTGGGAGAGCTGCTTCTTACAGTGCCAATTGGTCCAAGGAACTGATATCCAAAGAGAAAATTCCAGAAGGGTGTGTGCATGTACCCAGCTGTTCACCATCTCTAATGTCCATTTATTGAAAATGCCTCTTTTACTTGATGATTTTTCAGAATTCCTTGAATCAACCATTTTGCTTATTCATTTAAATTACCCTCACTCTCAACTGCATTTAAGGACGTCACCATGGAGCCAATCAGATCTGGCTACATGGTGAAAACTTTGGCGGTAAGCAAGGGCAATTGAGAGTGAGGGCAATTTGACAAAGTAGCTAAAGATTCAGTGTATGGTAGAATTTTTAAAAAATGTTCATGCATATCTCTGTTGAATAAATGAGTATTTAGAAAGTTTCTTTTGGTTTTCACTGAAGGTGGTACTTGAGCAATTTAATCCACCTGGGTAAGACACCTTTGAGTCATTTTTATAAGTAAAGCAACCAATGAATATTATTATTATTATTATTATGGATTTTTGATTTGTTAAATGTATTTAGTGTGTGGTGTACTTAAAATGTAGAGTTGTAAAGCTGTACCAACTGACTAGATGAAGAAGGCGACTGAGATTTATGATGGCTATTCAAAGGATGCTCCTAATTGCTGGTCACAGGGACCCAGGTGGCGCTGTGGGTTAAACTACAGAGACTAGGGCTTGCTGATCAGAAGGTCGGTGGTTCGAATCCCTGCAATGGTTTGAGCTCCCGTCGCTCGGTCCCAGCTCCTGCCCACCTAGCAGTTTGAAAGCACGTCAAAGTGCAAGTAGATAAATAGGGACCGCTCCGGCGGGAAGGTAAACGGCGTTTCCATGCGCTGCTCTGGTTTGCCAGAAGCAGCTTTGTCATGCTGGCCACATGACCTGGAAGCTGTACGCCGGCTCCCTCGGCCTATAGAGCGAGATGAGCGCCGCAACCCCAGAGTCGGACACGACTGGACCTGATGGTCAGGGGCCCCTTTACCTTTACCTTTAATTGGTGGTCACTTTCATGTCCTTGAGTAGCGATAGTGTGTGTGTGTGTGTGTGTGTGTGTGACCTTCCCAATGGTCTTGGACTGTGACTCCTGCCAGCCCCAGCCAATGACCAAGCATGATGGGAGTTGGAGTGTCCAGAGAAGTCTGGATGGCTAAAGATTCCTCACTACTCAACTAAGCAAAGGTGGGGAATCTTAAGGCCTGTGGGCCAAATTCAGCCCTCCACCCCTCCTCTCCCCTTCAGGACTCTCTCCAGGCCACCACCCCCTCACTGGCCCTGTTTTTGAACCCTCCTTGAGTGTCTTCACCAAGCTGGAATGTATCCTTGGACTCTGCGCCTGCCTTTCGTTGGCCTGGAGGGCAGATAGAAGGGGGGGGTGAGCCTGCGTAGAAACTAGCCTGTTCTGCAAAGGTTAAATGTAATCTACCTGCACTGCTTCTGGCCCTGCCCACCAACGGCATGCGGCCCCCAGAAGGCTGCAGAGAAGGGAATGTGGCCCTTGAGCTGAGCCAGGTTAATCAATTCTGGGTTAAGGGAATGGTATGCAGACAGGTTTTTAATGGCAACAAATAAGAGGGCCCTTTTCACATACGGGGATTGCAGAAAGGCTAGCACGAAATCAAGCATGTGTGAATGAGGTTGAACTTGATGCTTTCATTGGTGAGCCAGTGTGATGTGTAGAGTGTTGGACTAGGATCTGGGAGAACACTGTTCAAACCCTCATTTGGCCATGAAGTTCGCTGGGTGTCCTTGGGAGCCATCCACTCTCCTTCTAAACCTAAACTACCTCACCAGGTTGTTAGAATCATAGAGTTGGAAGGGACCTCAAGGGTCATCTAGTGCAACCGCCTGCCTTGCAGGAATCTTTTGCCCAATGCGGGACTTGAACTCATGACCCTGAGATGAAGAGGCTCATGCACCACTGATTTAGCTATCCTAGGGGATTAAAGGAGGAGGAGGGAGAGCCTTGATCTCCTGGGAGGAAAGTGTGCGGTGCAAAATGCAACAGTGCATCAATAATTGCAACTTGTGCTCTGATCCTGCTCGCAGTTAAGTGTGCCTAAACCTTTTTTAAAATCAGTGGTGTTAAAAGGCACCAAAACTCTTCCAAAGGAGAGCAGCCTTGGAAACTGCATTGCAGTGGGTTGGACTAGATGACCTTTGACGTCCTTTCCAAGTCTGCAATTCTATAATATCACCTTGGGCTCGCTGAGGGAGCCAGAATAAAGTAAGTCATGAAACAGCACATATAAAAACCTATTGCGGAAGGAAGGGGCTTTTGGGGGGAGGTGGGGGCCAAGAGCTTGATTGGTGTGTGTGTGTGTGTGTGTGTGTGTGTGTGTGTGTGTGTGTAAATAAATAGCAGAGGTATGATAGAGTTGAAGAACCATCTCCTGGAATTCTTCAGCTCAACGCTTTGGTTCAAGAAAGAAAATGCAAATACTCTATTCTGTTTTGACCACGGGCAGCTGTTTCTAGAGCCTTTGGAAGGAACGGCAGCAGGACAAAAGCGGGGGGGGAGGACGAGGGGGGGACCGCTGGTAAAAGGAAAGGTTAATAGGAAAGATGGGGAGCGGGCGGGGGGAGGCCTCATCAGCATGTGAGGCACGTCAACAGCCTCGGCACGCGGTGATGGGTTCGAACTGGGAGCTGACATGAGATATAGAAGTGCTCATTGAGAATAATTCAGAGTGACGTCCGCTCGTGGCCCGAGAATGGAGAAGGGCTGGACTCGCCAAACACCTGCCGGACGGGAGAGCCAGGGGTCGCGGGCCACTTTCGGCGATCCGTAGAAATAGGCAGGGTTCGGCCAGCCGTGGTTTCAGGCGGGGCGGGGGAGAGGGAGAAGATGGGGAGGAATAAAGAGGAAGGAGCCACAAATCGTGCTGGTGTAGTACTTGGGGAGTTTGGCAGAAAGGGGCATGAGCATTGAAAATACAGTGGTACCTCGGGTTACAAACGCTTCAGGTTACAGACTCCGCTAACCCAGAAATAGTACCTCAGGTTAAGAACTTTGCTTCAGGATGAGAACAGAAATCGGCGCGGCAGCAGCGGGAGGCCCCATTAGCTAAAGTGGTGCTTCAGGTTAAGAACAGTTTCAGGTTAAGAACGGACCTCCGGAACGAATTAAGTTCTTAACCAGAGGTACCCCTATAGTCAATCCACTGAGGTTCTGCCCCCCCCGTAATGACCCCTTTCTTTTGGGGGGTATTTTTTTACCCGTGATCTCCCCCCCAAAAAGCTCAAAAACTTTTGGGGACCCCCTAACAAAAATCCTGGCTACGCCGCTGCATCAACGCCTCCGTGCCCATGGAAAGGGGGCGATGCATTTTGTACACACAAACATCTGGTTCTTGGGGTGGAATTTTGCTCAGACGCGGATATCTTCACAGAGGAGAGGGGTTGCGATGGCTACTAGCCACAATGGCTACATTCTGCCTCCACTGTGACAGAGGCAGCGCTCCTTTGAAAGCCAGTTGCTGGGAAAGAAAAAAAAAACCACAGGAGAGGAGACTGCTCTTGTGCTCAAATCCTGCTGGCGGGTATCACACTGGCACCTGGTAGGCAGGACGATGGGCCTGCATCTCAGGGGGTTGGACTAGATGGCCTTTGGGGGTCCCTCCCGACATTGAGGTTCTATGATGCTGTGATTCCATGACTAGTTGGGCCATTGGCCTGATTCATCAGGCTCCTCTTATATTCTCATGTTCTTGAAAAAGGATATTGGAGTGCAAGGAACGGTTCAGAAAAATGATCAAGGGGGTGGAAGGACTTCTCTATGAGGAAAAGTGGGGCTGTTGGGCCTAGAGCCCTGATGGCGAACCTGTGACACGCGTGTCAGCAGTGACACGCAGAGCCATTTTCAGTGACACGCGGAATGGGCTGCAAACAGCTGACGTCAGAGGCAGGCAGCAGCGGAAGCAGCAGAACCCTCCCCCCTCCCCCCAATATCAACACTTCTACATCACTATTATCACCCCATCTCCCACTTTTAATACATAGACTCCCCCCTTCATTTTATACACCAAATCCCCCCTTTTCTCGTCTCCTCCTTATCATCCTCACCTACCCCGCTTCTCACCCCCCCTCCCACTTTTGTCACTGTTGTTTGACTGCTGGTTGGCCTGCCTTTAAATTGAAACCTGCTTGTCTGACTGTTTTTGAGAGGGGAGCCTTTTTCCCTCCCCCTTCCCCCCCCTTTTCTTTAAAATAATAATAATAATAATTAAAATACTGCTGTAGAAGGCTGGGTGGAACAAAGCCGGGGAGCTGTTAAAAATATGGGAGACTGAAGCAGGAGACTATGGTGGGCGCAAAAAAAAAGCACAAGGGGAAGAGGGGGTCAACCCCAATGCATTTTAAACCTCCTCTCAAGGAGTGGGAATGAGGGTAGAGGTGGGCGGAAGAGGGCCACAAGGAGGCACAGGCCCAACCCCTTTGGAGGAAGGCCTGAGCCCAGAGTCCCACTGGGAAAGACCACTGGGTTTTGCCTCCTCCCCCCCCCCTTTTAAATATTTTTTTGATTTTATTAAAAAAAGTTAAATAATTAGTTTTTGGTTTATTAAATACAGTTATATATTACAATTATACATTTTTGTTATTTAAGCTATAAATATCATGAATTTATGGTTTTTTTCTTGAAGTGACACACCACCCGAGTTATGCTCAGTTTTTTGGCGAATTTTGACACACCAAGCTCAAAAGGTTGCCCATCACTGGCCTAGAGGGAAGGCAAGTCAGAACTCGCATGATAGAAATATATAAAACACTGCATGGGGTGGAGGAAGTGGATCGAAGTATTCCCCCCCCCTCTCCCTCCTTCATAACACTAGAACTCAGGGGCATTCAATGTTGGACAAGCAAAAGGAAGGACTTCTTCAGACAACGCATAGTTAAACCCTGGAACTCTCTCCCACAAGAGCCAGCGATGGGCACCAACTTGGAGAAGATTAGACAAATTCACAGAGGGTATGGCTATCAATGACTACTAGCCACAAAGGCTATGTTCTTTCTCTGCTGTAAGAGAAATATATGGAAATCACAGCAGCTGGAGAACCATAGGTTCCTCGATCCGGTACTCAGGGATGGCAAATCTGTGGCCCTCCAGATGTTCCTGGACTCCAATGCCCAGCAGCCTCTGCCAGCATGGCAAACAGTCAGGGATGTTGGGAGTCGTAGTCCAGCAACATCTGTTACGAAGGTAAGAGGTAACTTGGTTCCTTTGCCCACTGTGGTCTCTGGTCTATCTACTTTGTGCCTCTGGCCATATGTGATTTTGCCTCTAGCCTTATGAGTGGTTTAACCACAGCGCCACCTGGGTCCCCTAGTTGAATTGGAATTCAGTAAATGTGGAATCTGAGGGACGCAGGTGGTGCTGTGGGTTAAACCACAGAGCCTAGGGCTTGCTGATCAGAAGGTCGGTGGTTTGAATCCCCGTGATGGGGTGAGCTCCTGTTGCTCGGTCCCAGCTCCTGCCAACCTAGCAGTTCGAAAGCACGTCAAAGTGCAAGTAGATAAATAGGTACCGCCACAGCTGGAAGGTAAACAGCGTTTCCGTGTGCTGCTCTGGTTCTTAGTCATGCTGGCCACATGACCTGGAAGCTGCACGCCGGCTCCCTTGGCCAATAACGCGAGACGAGCACCGCAACCCCAGAGTCGGTCACGACTGGACCTAATGGTCAGGGGTCCCTTTACCTTTAAATGTGGGATCCAGGCAGATCAGATTCTCAAACCTTTATTGGCATGTGTACAAGACTCCAGTAGGGTTTGGTACTGAAAAAATAAATAAAATCACTCATCAAAAATCTGCATCTAACACTTAAGTTATTATTGTATGACATTCATGGTGCGTTGCAGAAACCTGGCTACTGTCTCCATCTTGAGTGGAATCCAGGCAGGAGGCAAGTGATGACACAATAAAGAAAATACAACAGGGAGAACGAACTTATCTCCAGTTTGGAGCTCCGAAGTCAATTGGATACCAAATCCTATCCATCTTGCAAAAAGGTTGTGGACAAGCCGCCTTGCTCTGTGGAGAATCCCGTTATCCTGTTATAAGCAGCGGAGAGAGAAAGCAAGGAGAGGCAGCTCAGAGACAGCGTTAAGAAACAGGTGCGGCGGCAGCTAGGGAGGCAGACACCAGTGATCAGTGCTTATTTCAGCAGAGGGTGATCTCCCCCACATTATGTTGGGGGCCGCACAAAATCTGCCAGGGGCCACATGCAGTTGGTGGGTCAATCCAGACCTGGTGATGGGCAGAGTTAGAGCCTAAGGTTTATTTCTTTAAACAGCTTATATTCTGCTTAATATTGTAGGGTTCACAGAATCATAGAGTTGGAAGAGACCACAAGGGCCATCCAGTCCAACCCCCTGCCAAGCAGGAAACACCATCAAAGCATTCCTGATAGATGGCTGTCAAGCCTCTGCTTAAAGACCTCCAAAGAAGGAGACTCCACCACACTCCTTGGCAGCAAATTCCACTGCCGAACAGCTCTTACTGTCAGGAAGTTCTTCCTAATGTTTAGGTGGATTTGTTGGTGTTTTTTTTACTAGATTTGTTTTTATATCATATTAACTGTATTATAGTTAAGTAAATAGTATAAAATTAATTAAACTTATCTTTTTGTATGTTTTTAGATTTCTGCGTTTTTAATCTGTGTTTGTTTTCATTTTCGTGAGCCACCTTGAATCTTAAAAAAGGGCAGAATATTAATAACAATAATGGTAATAATACTAATATTAAGACTAATAGTTTCTAAGCAGTTTGCCACAGGGGTACAAATAAGATCAGTTAAAAGGAACCATCAAAATTGGGGGGAGGGGGTTAAAATTGCCCAAAAGTCTTCACTGAGCGCAAAGTTCAAGAATGGTGGGCGGTGTCTGTCTGATCTCGGCAGAAAGTTCTGTAAAATCCGGCCACAATATTGAACACATGGACCCTGGTGGATGTAATCCCTGCATCTCAGCCACAGAGATCACTTTAGGAATCCAGGAAGAACTCTATAGAAACCACACAGAAAGAATGAATTCCTGAATATTGCTTTATTTGATATAAGTTGCTTATTTTAAAGTTATTGTGACTTACAGTATTTGTATTGGATCAGATTGCTATTATGTGTGTGTGATCTTTGCCTGCCTATTTTGTTGTTTCTTCAGCTCGTAAGCTGCCTTGTGTGTAGTAATGTAGAAAGGCGGAATGCAAATTAAAAGTGAAATGAAACGAAACTCTGGCGGTGTGAGACAGGTGTGGGAAAACACTGGCCCTCCGGGTGAGCCTGAGCTACAACTCCCACCATCCCTGCCTATTGGGCATGTTTGCTGGGGCTGTTGGGGGTTGTGGTATAGAAGAAGGGGACAACATCAGTTGGGGATAGGCTCGTAGCATGCTTTTCTGCCAATACAGACATTTACACACACACACACACACACACACACACACACACACACACACACACACACCATTTCCCCAGGGCCCATTTGATGACTTAGGAATGCAGGAAGTTGCATTATAACAAGGCAGGTCATTGGCCCACCTACCTCAGGAATGTCCACACTGATTGGCTGTGATGCCAGGCAGGGGACGTTCTTGGTCGTGGACGGAGATAGTGGAGACTGAAGCTGTGTCAGGAACTGGGGAGTTTGACTGGGGGGTGCAGTGGTTTGTGGGTCCCTGTACCAGCCAGGAGGCAAAGATCAGAGGCAGGGGGTGCTTCAGAGCCGGACCCACAGGATGGGTCTGAAGAAGATAGAACGAGGCAGGCCAGGCAAGTGATGGGCCAGGTGCTTCCCCGCCTTCTCCTGCACCCCTGTCTCCCAGAACAAGGAGGGGGCTGAAATGGGATGAGCAGAGGAAGTGGCATTGCAGGCACAGTCTCCAGCTGCATGTGTGCAGCCCGTCTGGGGAAGTTACATAAACTGATGGAGGGGGGAATAGTCCCCAGTTGATGAAACTGTTCCACAGAGCAACGGCCCAGAACAGCTGCCAGGACGCAAGATTAGTGTGCTGTAGAAGTGATTGCAAGTGTTATCTTTGGCAATAATGAGTTAGCTATCTGCTATGTGCATTCCTTTGGCTGGGATGCTCCCTTGACAGGCTGGGACCTTCTGCATGCAGAGCAGCTGCTCTCCCATTTCACTTCAGGCCTTCTTGTAAAAAAGGAAGCGGGGTTCTAGTCCTCATTGTTCTGAATAATCGGCTGCATAGGAAGTTGGCGCTGGTGGGAGTTGTGTGGTGGGCTCGCCTACAGGCAGCCTAACTCTGGCCTTTCTGCCAGCATAGCACAGTTGATAAAGCATGAGACTCGTAAGGTCAGGGTCGTGGGTTCGAGCCCCATGCTAGGCAAAAGATTCCCGCACTGCAGGGGCTGGACTAGATGACCCATGTGGTCCCTTCTAACTCCACAATTTTATGTTTCTGTGATTCTAGACATCACTTGATTTTGCCAGGGCCCACCTGGTGTCTGGAACATAGGAGGCCACCTTAAACCAAGCCGTGGTCCCACTTTCTCAGTACTGCCCATTCTGAGTAGCAGCGGCTCTCAGGAAATTCAGATGCGAGACATTCCCAGTCTCACTTAGAGATGCTGGGAATTGAACCCAGAACCTTCTGCAGGGAAGGCAATCGCTCAGCCGCTGAGCTACAGCCCTTCCGTTCTGTTATGTACTGAGCTGAATCCTAGAACAATAGGATTCAGAAACAGCGGGAGCTACCCAATCCAACTCCAGGTGGAAGTGAATCCGCAACCTGATTGGCCTGCTGGAGCAGCCAATCAGGCGGCGGGCAGAAGTGAATCTGCTACCTGATTGGCCTGTAGGAGCAGCCAATCAGGCTGCAGGCAGAAGTCAATCCACAATATAATTGGCCCACAGGTGTAGCCCTGAAGTAGCCAATCACGCAAGGCCCATTGTGTAAATAATGTATATAAGCAGATGGTTTTGGGAAAAGAGCCATTCTTCTTCTCCTCTTCTCCTTGATGACTATGAGCTGAATAAAGAGCATGAAATTCACTCTCGACTCCGAGTACATTTCACTGGCGACGAAGGTGGGATCCTGCTGAGCTGACCGCCACCACGCACTGCACCGCAGCACCGCCACCTGCTGCACCGCTGCATCGCACCGTGCATCCAGGCTTCAGCTCCAGGACCCAAGGAACCCAGAATGGCAACCGACAGCAGCTTCTCGCCATTCAAACCAGCATCAGGAGACTGGGAAGGGTACGCTGCCCGTTTCAACTTCCTCCTGCAAGCGAAAGAAGTCACCAACGATGCCATGAAGAGGGCGACATTCTTCAGCGTCTGTGGAGAGGAGACGTTTGAAATCGCCCGGGCTCTTCTTGCACCTAGAGATGTCGCTACCGTCTCGTACCAAACAATAATGGAACGGCTGAAGGAGCACTTCTCACCACAGCCCTCGGTGGTAGCTTGCCGAAATGCCTTCTACGCAAAGCGGCAAGCCCCGGGGGAAACCATAACTGGGTTTGTGACCTCCCTCCGCCAAGCCGCCCGGCTATGCAACTTCTCAGAGTTGGAGAACATGCTTCGTGACCGCCTCGTCGGTGGCCTGAGGGACGAGATGTTGCAACGACGCCTCTACGCCAAAAAAGACCTCACGTTCCAGATTGCTCTGGAGGAAGCCCTGGCAACCGAAGCCGCCGAGAGGTCAACGCAAGAGGCACGACCGGCCCCGCCATCCCAACCGAGGGTCTACCACGAAGACCTCACCGGCGAATCCGAATCTGACAGGGAGGAAGTACACCGAGTACAGCGGCGCACTCAAGCAGCACACACACCACAGCAGCCTCGACGAGAAGGAGGGAACTGTGCAAGCTGCGGGGAGAACCACGAGAGGAGGACCTGTCGTTTCCGCAACGCAGAGTGCAGGCAGTGCAGAAAATTGGGACACATCGCCCGGGTGTGTCGGGCTCGACTCACCCGTCGACAAGCATCAGATGACCGACCCAGGAGCCCCAGGTCACACGGCACCATGCACCAAGGCAACTCGACGGAGATCACGGACTACCAGGTATTCCAGTTGCCCCATCCCAGCACAGAGAAAATTTATATAGAGGTACAGATAGAGGGAGCCCCATGCCGCATGGAGCTGGACACGGGTTCAACTCTATCCATAATCTCGGCCCGAACATTAAGGGAACTGTGCCCTAATGGGGGTCCCAAACTAAGGCCGGCCCCATTCACCCTCCGGGACTTCCAGAAACGTAAGGTCCCCACAATGGGGGTGGGGACCTTCAGGGTGCAATATCGAGGGCGAAAGCAACAATTGGACTTGCTGGTAGTTAAGGGCCCCTACGTTAGCTTACTGGGACTGGCATGGTTTGGACCTCTGGGGCTAGCCGTTACCGGGGTGAACCGCACTAGCTTACAAGTGGACGTGGACGCCATATGCAAAGAGTTTCCAGGGGTTTTCGATGGGGCATTGGGACGATATACAGGACCCCCCATTGCCCTACAGCTAGACCCCGCTGTACGACCCATCAGGCACAAGGCCCGCCGGGTCCCGTTCGCCCTGAAACCCCGCATAGACGAGGAATTGGACCGACTCGTGGAGCAAGGAGTGCTGGAGCCGGTGCCCAACGCCCCCTGGGAAACTCCAATTGTCACACCCGTCAAGCCTAACGGTTCGGTCCGCATCTGTGCAGACTACAAATGCACCATAAACAAGGCTCTCACGGCCCATGCATACCCAGTGCCAGTGGTCAGCCATGTCCTCGCCACCCTGGCTGGGTCAAAAATCTTTGGCAAACTGGACTTGGCCCAAGCGTATCAACAGTTGCCTGTGGACGAAGCCACAGCAGAGGCTCAGACGATTGTGACGCACAGAGGGGCATTCAGAGTAAAGCGGCTGCAATTTGGCGTTAGCGTGGCACCAGGCATATTCCAGAATCTAATGGACTCTCTCCTTAAAGGGATTCCTGGCGTCACCCCCTTCTTCGATGATGTACTGATCGCCGGGCCCACACCAGAGGAATTTGAGGACCGCCTCCGCTCCGTCCTGCACCGTTTCCAGACGGCGGGCCTCAAGGTGAAGCGGGAAAAGTGTTTACTGGGAGTGCCGCAGGTGGACTTTCTGGGATTTAAGGTGGACGCAGAAGGGGTCCATCCAACCGGTGACAAGGTACGGGCCATTTGTGAGGCCCCAGCGCCCAAGAGCAAGCCCGAACTTCAGTCATTCTTGGGACTATTGAACTTTTACCATGCCTTTCTTCCGCATAAGGCAGCGGTAGCGGAGCCCCTACACAGACTCCTAGATAAAAGGGCCCCTTGGGTGTGGGGCCAGCGACAAAGGGCCGCATTCCAGGCAGTCAAGGACTTGCTCGTCTCGAACTCGGTCTTGGCACACTTCGACGAGAGGCTGCCAGTGGTGCTGGCATGCGACGCCTCTCCCTATGGCATCGGCGCTGTCCTGGGACACCAACTCCCGGATGGAAGAGAGGTGCCGGTGGCATACTTCTCCCAGACGCTTGCTGCAGCCGAACGAAACTACTCACAGATTGACAAGGAGGGTCTGGCAATCGTGAAGGGCGTAAAAAAATTCCATGATTTCTTGTACGGGCGGCCCTTTACCATAGTGACTGACCACAAGCCGTTGCTTGGCCTGTTTGCCCCCGAGAAGCAGACCCCCCAAGTGTTGTCTCCACGTGTCCTCAGGTGGTCAATTTTCCTTGCCGGCTACCAGTATGCACTAATCCACCGCCCTGGGAAGGCAATGGGCCACGCAGACGCCCTCAGCAGGCTACCACTACCAGAAACAGGCCCCGACCCAGCGCCTGCGCAAGAGGTTATGACCCTGGAGCTGCTTCCCGACCGACCCATTCAGGCACAAGAAGTTGCGCACCATTCCACAAAAGATAGGGTCATCTCCCGGGTCCTGGACTGGGTGTGGCGAGGATGGCCCAGCAGCAGCCCCGGGCCAGAATTCGCTGGCTACACAAACCGCAAACATGAACTGTCGGCCCACAAGGGGTGCCTGTTATGGGGAAGCAGGGTTGTTGTTCCCCAGCCCCTCCGCAAAAGGGTCCTCACAGCCCTACACGAGACACACCCAGGGGTAGTGAGGATGAAGGCCCTTGCCAGGAGTTATGTGTGGTGGCCGGGGATTGACAGAGAGATAGAGGCCTGGGTCCAACACTGCCAGACCTGCCAAGAATCCCGCCCGGATCCCCCAAGGGCCCCAGTCCAGCCCTGGGAGTCCGCCCGACATCCATGGTCACGCTTGCACGTGGACTTCGCTGGACCCTTCCAGGGAAAAACATTCTTCATAGTGGTGGATTCCTACACCAAATGGCTGGAGGTCGCACTGGTACCATCCACTTCTACGGCGGCAGCCATCCGGGTACTACGTAAGCTGTTTGCGACCCACGGGCTCCCTGACACCCTCGTCTCGGACAATGGAACCGCATTCACGTCAGAGGAGTTCCAGACCTTCACAGCGCAGAACGCCATCCGCCACATCCGCTCAGCACCATTCCACCCTGCCACCAATGGCCAAGCGGAGCGCATGGTGCGGACCACCAAGGACAGCCTCCGCCGCATGACACAAGGGGACTGGGAATACCGCCTTGCCGCATTTCTTCTAGCACAGCACAGCACCCCAAGCACAACGACGGGCCGGAGCCCAGCTGAACTACTAATGGGCCGGCGCCTTGCAACTAGACTGGACCGACTTCACCCCGACAGAGCTCAGGATGAGGTAGTGGTGGGGAAAGGCAGGAACCCCCGGACATTTGTGGCCCAGGACGCAGTGTACGCAAAGAATTTTGGGGCAGGCCCAGCATGGGTACCCGCCACAGTCACCAAGGTGACCGGTCCCGTGTCGTACGAGGTACTAACGGAAGGGGGGCAATGTTGGCGCCGCCACTGCGACCAGCTACGGCGACGATTCCCAGGAGGAACCCGGGAGGAGAGCGGGACAGAGGGGTCCCAAGGGGACAGCAGGGCAGTGAGGCCTGTAGAGCGAGAGGGGTGGGCAGGGGAAGCAGAAGCAGAAGCAGTAGGCACAGAGGGGCGCCCCGAGACTGGAAGGACACCGGAACCAGAGCCACAACCTAGTGGTTCAGTGGCGCCAGACCAGACAGCCCCGGCACAGCCAGCAGCCTCGGAACACGAGCCAGAACCAGAACCCCTGACCAAGGAACACCCCAGGCCACAACGCACACGGAGGCGGCCAGCAGACCTTGGGGACTACGAATGCAACTTCCCGGGCAGGACTGGAACTTAGAGGGGAGGGGTGTTATGTACTGAGCTGAATCCTAGAACAATAGGATTCAGAAACAGCGGGAGCTACCCAATCCAACTCCAGGTGGAAGTGAATCCGCAACCTGATTGGCCTGCTGGAGCAGCCAATCAGGCGGCGGGCAGAAGTGAATCTGCTACCTGATTGGCCTGTAGGAGCAGCCAATCAGGCTGCAGGCAGAAGTCAATCCACAATATAATTGGCCCACAGGTGTAGCCCTGAAGTAGCCAATCACGCAAGGCCCATTGTGTAAATAATGTATATAAGCAGATGGTTTTGGGAAAAGAGCCATTCTTCTTCTCCTCTTCTCCTTGATGACTATGAGCTGAATAAAGAGCATGAAATTCACTCTCGACTCCGAGTACATTTCACGTTCCGTGCCAGGGTTTCCAAGATACTAAGGGTGATGGCTTTGCAGCTTTGCGGCTGCCTTGAAGCCCGCTGCCTAGCCATTAACAGGGACCCGCTGGGGAAGTGTGAAGACTGGAGAGCTCAGACTGACAGCCTTTGTCGCAAGGGAGCTGTTCTGGAGAAACCGCAGGGTGATAAGGCACCTCTTGCATTGGCTCAGAGCGACTGCCGTCTTTTCATCAGGAGGGGTGAACAATTGTCCCTCTTGTTCTGCCTTGACATCCTATTACGTGCGGGAAAGTGCCAACATATCCCGACTCCTCGTCCCCTGCTCTGACTGTTTGTATTATTAATTTAACAGCAACATGTCCATCGTAATGATGGGGGAAGGGGATGGGTGTGGAGGGTGGACAAGAAGGACGAACAAGCCTGCCAACCTCAATTCCTCTGAATTCAGTGCTCCACCGTTCAGCAGCAGTTTGCAATGTTAATCTGTCGGCGTTTCAGCAATTACCGGTAGTAAACATAATCGGAGTGCGAAATTTAGTGACTTTAGTAATCAGTGCTCCTTACTGCAGATTTCTCCTGATCAACATTTCCCTATGATTTATTTATTTTTACTAATATGCACTTGTGTGCAAGCAAAGATGCATTTTTGCGTGCTGTTTTCATGCATGCATGCATGCATTTCCCCACACCCTTTCCCCCAATTCTCTCTCTCTCTCTCTCTCTCTCACACACACACACACACACACCATTTGGCTGGAGAACTGTATTGCAAAATCCAGAGAATTTCTAAGGAAAGCTGCCTTTCAGTTCATGAATTGGATCAAGAAGTGTGGATTGGGTTGGTTCTCATTTAGAGGCGAAGAAACCCAAAATTCTCCTCTGCATCTACCTGTGTGTGACCGGGACCGTGGGAAGGGTTTGAAAAAAACTTGATAGCTTTGATAGATTCTACAAGCAAAATCAGGAAAGAGAGAGCCCACCTTAAGCAGAGATGGTGGAGAGTTTCATCTGGCCTGCTTAGGGATGCTGAGGAATATCATCTGGTCTGTTTAGGATGGCCATTTGCATTTATTTATTTATTTATTTAAAGTGGAAGTGCATCACCAGAAAGGGGAAAAAAGAGGGTGATCCTTTGCATAAAAGTTATATGTGCTAATTTAAACATATTTGGCAGGATTCACTTAATGAGTCCCATCATCCGAAGCCCTGGGCAAGGACTTCCATTTCAGTGACGAATATTTTTGGGGAAAGCATTTGTTAAAACCCATATCTGCCCCACAGTGCACAAGGTTTAAAAGGTGGTCTACCACGCAGGTAGCCATGGGGGCTCTAAGCTGGTTCACCTGCTGCGCCCACATGGGGTGCCCTTGAACATTGTGATGTTCTGGTCTGGTGCCAGATCCCACCGAGGAAGCAGCAGGGCATAGCTCAGGGGTATGCAACATAAGGCCCGTGGGCCGGATGCGGCCCAATCGCCTTCTCAAGACGGTCCGGGAATCAGCGTGTTTTTACATGAGTAGAATGTGTCCTTTTATTTAAAATGCATCTCTGGGTTATTTGTAGGGCATAGGAATTCATTCATTCTCCCCCCCCCAAAAAAATATAGTCTGGCCCACCATATGGTCTGAGGGACGGTGGACCGGCCCACGGCTTAAAAAGTTTGCTGACCCCTGGCATAGCTGGTTGAAGGTTTCAGGACCACGGAGAGCTCTGAGTGAGCCACTCACTCCCATGAAGGTTGGGACAGGCCTGAGGCTTTTTATGCCTTTGTCTCCAGGCTGCCTTCCCCATAATCCACTCCACTTGAAGAAGTGTGCATGCACACAAAAGCTCATACCAATGACAGGCTTAGTTGGTCTCTAAGGTGCTACTGGAAAGAATTTTTTTATTTTGTTTCCACCCCCCTTGAGAAAGTGGCATGGCCTCAATGGGACATCCCTCTGGCCTGAAGATGGCCTCTCCTCCTCCTCCATTCCATAGTCTTTCTCCTGGTGTTCTCTCTCCTGGTGACATGTGTTGGGAGGCACCTGGGTCCTCAGGCTCAGGGGAAGATGCCGCTGAAGATCAGGGTTCTGGCCCTGGTGGTCTACAAGGTTCCTCTGGGGATTTGTGTCTCTCATGTTCTCAAGTGCAATGGTCTCCATGTCTTCAGCACTCATCTCTGGCCCCTGAACCATCTCTCTATCTGGTGCCCCTGCAGCCTCCAACTCAATGACGGGCTCGCTGCTCATTCCAGGGGTCACGGCGACAGGCGCAAATGAGCAAAACCAACTATTTCCCCGCTCCCTTCAAACCATCCTTCTGAACTCTCAAAACTGCATGGGCTGGAGTTGCTTCAACCAACAAGGGAAGCTATACAAACTTCCGCACCTCTCCGTTTTCCCCAGCACCAGAAATTCTCCCCTCTGAGAAGAAAACAGCAGTTCCAAATTAAACCTTTAAAAAATGTTTGCATGCTTTAAAAGTAGGAACAACACAAATTTCCAGCGCTAAGTGCAATTAAAGGAGTTGTGGGAGGCAGGTAATTTTCTATGTTTGGGGGAAGGAAAAGTGTTTGTGGAGGGGGGGAGACCCAAATAACCAGGAGGACAAAACTGAGGGTTAGGAAACAGCAAATGGATGTTGTGGCACAGACACACACACAACACACACACACACACACACACATCCCCATAAATAAATAAACACCCAGGCCCTCGACAATCTTGGCTTTGTAAAGGGGAAATTGCTCCAGCGCAGAGTATGTTTACATGGGCAGAAATTGGAGGGGAAATTACGCTGTCACACTGACATCTGTAGGAGGAGGACAATTTTAAAATTACACTGTTCAACACCTTTAATGATTTCTAACACAAGAGGTGTGGCTTCTCCTATTAAATGTGTTGCCAAATCAATAAAAGGCATAATTGGAGTTGTTAGAGCAAATTATAGCGCCACAGTTATGTTGCAATACAATGTTCCCTTGTAAACTGCCATTACGGGCAACGCCGTATTTTCTCCCCTTATTGGGCTGTTTTGTAATGAGTTGGCATTTTGCTCCATAATAGTTGCCCACTTTCTTTTATGGAGCGCTCACTTTTTACTTGCTCGCCTTTTGTGCAGCCTGTAATTTCCTCCCCCCACACACACCCCACCTCCCTTCCCCTCGCCTGCCTTTGCCGCTCAGTTTTCAAAAGTCGGCGAGACCAGTCACCGACGGCCCTGCAGTGATCAACTATATTATTTAGCATCGCTTGAAGTCTCCTGCCACCCTTCCTCTCCCCCCCCAAGCTGCTTTACATCAATGCAAGAGGAAGGAGGGGGGAGACAGAGAAAGATTCCGGCAGAAATGTGCCTTGCATTGCCAGAACAGGGCTACGTCGGGACACCTCAGATGAGAAAGTTACCAACAGTGCGAATCAGCTATGCAAGCAACAGTGGGGTGGGGTAAAAACAAGGGGGTGTAAGCCTGCCTTAAGGCAGGGATGGGGAGTTGGGAGACATTTGGTTTTGATTGCTGTTGCATGTGAGCCCATCTAACCGGTGCTTTCCGGAAACAATAAAGGCAGCTATCTTCCAAAATTTGCCCTTCTCTGAATGCAGCGATGCAATCGTCCCGTGGAATCGAGGGGACCAAAGCACTGGGTTTTTTTTGGTGAGTGTGTAATTCTGAGTTTGGGAAGGAGGGCCAGTCTAGATGAAATTCTGGGTCCCCTTCCAAACCTGCAATCCTGTATCGCCGAGCATAGCATGCATAAGGGGAAGCTTGCCAAATTAGTCGCTTTATCAAGGCGATGGCTTTGGCCAGCTTGTTAAGCACCACGGCTCAGCATATCGAAAGAAGTTGCCCTGTGCCACGCAAACAAATGAGTGGGCTTTCCCTGACCCCACTCACCTGGCTGGTAGGGAGAAGATGAGTTGTTTTAGATAGCAGGAAGCTGGAGAGAGACGTGCCTTGCTCTGTGCTGGGCTTTGGGGCTCCCCTGGAAACCTAAATGGGGAAACAAAATCTATAGGAGCATTAAGGCTGCAAATGCCTCCATCATATGCTCAGGTTGTTTTTGTCTGTGGGTGGGTAAGTGGGTGAGGGGAACCCAAATACCCTCAAGATACCACTTGGGGGTATTGGGGTAAGCACAAATACCCCCAAGGGTAAGCACAGGCAACCCTGGAGATTGGGGTGGCTTGCAACAATACAGTACAGTACAGGGCACAGTGGTACCTCGACTAACGAAGACGATCCGTTCCGCAGCCGTCTTCGTAAGTCGAGGTTTTCGGATGTCGAAGCGCCGCTTGAGCGCATGCGCCAACCGTCCGTGCCGCTCTGCGCAGGCACAGACCGTGAAAAGAGTTCCGGGGTTGTCGACTTTGGAAGTCGAAACCTTCGGAAGTCGAAGCGTTCGGATGTCGAGGTATGACTGTATGTATGTATGTATGTATGTATGTATGTATGTATGTATGTATTGACCTTTAAAGCCCTTTTTGGCCTAGGACGCTTGTACTTATGGGACCGTCTCTCCCGGTATGCCCTGCGGAGGACCTTAAGGTCCATATATAGTAACACCTTAGAGGTCCTGGGCCCGAAGGAAATCAGACTAGCCTCAACTAGAACCAGGGCCTTCTCAACACTGGCTCCAACCTGGTGGAACGCTCTGTCTCCTGAGACCAGGGCCCTGCGGGACCTGTTTTCTTTCCACAGGGCCTGTAAGACAGAGCTGTTCCACCTGGATTTTGATGTGGAGCCAACCTGATCCCCTCCACCATTTTTCCTTTTCCTTTTCCTTCCGTATGAGGCTGCATTTTAATTTTGATGTATTTAATCTTGTTCTTAAGTTGCATTTTAATCAGTTGTTTTATATCTAGTGTTAGCCGCCAGCCTTGGCTGGGGAGGGCGGGGTATAAATAAAATTTAATAATAATAATAATAATAATAATAATAATAATAATAATAAATGTATTTATGCATAAATAAATAAATAAAATTCTTCTTTGGCGATCACTTGTAGCCGAGTAAGATTGTCTTCCATAAACACAGTTTTAACAATGGGTCCGTAAGTGACTGCGGAGGCCAATTCTGGATCCACACATCCTTCTGCAGTGGGAACATTGGTTTCCGGGCGGGAGTTGATCACGGTGTGGATTTGCCAAGCGTGCCTTCCTCTTTGCACGTTTCTCCCTTGCGTCCTGAGATTGAGTTTCTTCAAAGCCCATGACACCTTTGGTCAAGGCTGTTCTCCAACTGGAGCGCTCGCAGGCCAGTGTTTCCCAGTTGTCAGTGTTTATGCTACATTTTTTAAGATTTGCCTTGAGACAGTCTTTAAACCTCTTTTGTTGATCACCAGCATTACGCTTTCCATTTTTAAGTTCGGAATAGAGTAGTTGCTTTGGAAGACGATCATCAGGCATCCGCACAACATGACCAGTCCAACGAAGCTGATGTTGAAGAATGAATGAATGAATGAATGAATGAATGAATGGGATGCTTCCCAAAAGAATTCCCTGTTCATTGCAGCACCCACTGACAGGACCATAGGCAGGTCAACCCATAACCGCAAAGTCTGGAAGCTGATCCTTGCAGTGTCTGAGTCCCGGGACGCGCAGGGTTTGTGGCAGCCATGAATCTGGCAGTGGTCTGGGTCTGGAGGGAAGCAGGACAGGTTAGGAGTCCGATCCAGACCTGCCTCACAGATGACACATGCTTAAGAAATGTTGCACCCGTGCTTAAAAGCAGGGCAGGAGGCTGCGAAAAGCAAACTCACCCCTTATTGCTGGTTTAATGTTCTGGGACAAGGCAGGTGGTTTGAGGGTGGGGAAGTAGCATCAAGTCCTCCCAGACAGCCTCAATTCTCTGGCCGCTTCATTGCTATGGTGTGAAAAATGTCACCAGCGCTGGGATTTTCCTTTACAACTGCTAATGAGGCAGGCAGAGAAATGTATGCGCTCGCTGCATCGATGGATGTGTCCACACGGGTCCCCCGCTCGCTTTGGGCTGGCGATCTGGGCTATGTGGCATTTTTTGTTTGTCTCCCTATCTCGCAGTGAACCACCCACCAAGATGAAGTCTTTGCTTGTGCCGCCCGCCAAATGTTCATGACAGGCACACTTACAAGAACCTGCATTAGCAAGAAAGTGTGGGGAGAGCTATAGCTCAGTGCGGAGGGCATCTGTTTTGCAGGCAGAAGGTCCCAGGTTCAATCCCTGCCCTCTCCAGGTGTATGTTCCCTGTGTGGAACCCAGGAGGACAACTGTTTGTCATTGTTTACAGGACCATAGAAAACAGAGTTGGAAGGGACTATGAGGGGCGTCAAGTCCAACTCCCTGCAATGCAGGAATCTCAACTCGATCATACACGACAAGTGGCCATTCAACCTCTAGTTAAAAACCTCCAAGGAAAGAGTGGTCCACCACCTCTTGTGGGAGTCTGCTCCACAGTCGAACAGCTTTCACTATCAGAATGTTCTTCCTGATGCTTAGTCAAAATCTCCTTTGTCATAACTTGGTTCTTGGTCCTACCCTTCAGAGCAGGAGAAAACAAGCTTGATCCATCCACCACGTGAGAGGCCTTTGCCTATCAGAAGGTCAGCGGTTCGAATCCCTGCGACGGGGTGAGCTCCCGTTGCTTGGTCCCAGCTCCTGCCAACCTAGCAGTTCGAAAGCACATCAAAGTGCAAGTAGATAAATAGGTACCACTCTGGCGGGAAGGTAAACGGTGTTTCCGTGTGCTGCTCTGGTTCGCCCAGAAGCGGCTTTGTCATGCTGGCCACATGACCTGGAAGGTGTACGCCGGCCAATAACACGAGATGAGCGCCGCAACCCCAGAGTTGGTCACGACTGGACCTAATGGTCAGGGGTCCCTTTACCTTTAGCCATGCTGAGCTAGATGACCTGACTCAGAACAAGGCTGATTCCTACGTTTCTTTGTGAAAAGATGCCCTGGAATGGCCTGAGTACGTGGGGAAGCCGAAACAATGTCACCCCCAAGCATCAAAATATTCTATGTAATCAGTTGTATAATAGAAGGGCAACGTGCTAAACAAGAAAGCGTATAAGGAAGCAGCAAGGTCTTATACACCTTCCTAAAAGGAGGCAATATACATCTATGTAAGGCCTTAAAGGTAAAGGTAAAGGGACCCCTGACCATTAGGTCTAGTCGTGACCGACTCTGGGGTTGTGCGCTCATCTCGCATTATTGGCCGAGGGAGCCGGCGTATAGCTTCCAGGTCATGTGGCCAGCATGACAAAGCCGCTTCTGGCAAACCAGAGCAGCACACGGAAACGCCGTTTACCTTCCCGCTGTAGCGGTTCCTATTTATCTACTTGCATTTTGACATGCTTTCGAACTGCTAGGTTGGCAGGAGCTGGGACCAAGCAACGGGAGCTCACCCCGTCACAGGGATTCGAACCGCCAACCTTCTGATCAGCAAGCCCTAGGCTCATTGGTTTAACCACAGCGCCACCTGGGTCCCTGGGATGTAAGGCCTTACCTGCTTGCAAAAAAACTGGTGCCACTTCAATAAGGCGATGTCACCTCAGTGCATAGTTTTTACTTCCTTCATAGTCAATGTGTAGCTTCTTGGCTTATTTTATGGATGAGGCAAAATGGTTCCCAGTTTGAAATAAGCATCCCTCAAATAATTTTTTTCCGCCCACCTAGCAAACCTCATTGGTTTCCACTGTCTTCTCTTTCTCTTGCCATCAACTGCCTTTGCTAATACTCAGTATAGCATTGTGACACCACCCCATTTACTGCACAATCCCTGGTTAACTGGGAGCATTCATGTGAACTAAGAACTATCCGCAATCAAAGTGATCAAAGTGATCAAACAGTATTGGGGGGGACTGTTGTTTCTTTGGTGCCACGGGACTCCTCAAACAATCAAAGCCGGAAAAGACTTGGCGCAGCCCTAACCATAACAGGCATTGTTCCCAACAATGGCCAGAGCAGTGACCTTATTTTCCCTCTCCTGAACAACCCTTTAGTTAAATTAAAGGGGGGGGAAGGTGTTTGTGGGGGAAGGAAAGAAGGAAATGTTGGGTTCTAATAACTCCCGCTGATATTCATCCAGGCTGATCTTTGCAATCAAGTTGGATTTAAATGGCAAATCCGTCTCAAATATGCATAGTTTGGCGAGGGCTTAGGTAGCTTGCAATGCCCGCCTCCTCCCCAGGTGGAAACCAGAAGCAATTTCGCTCCAACTGCTTTCTCAGATGAGCCGCGTGACAACAGTTAAGTCACCACTGGCAGCATCCCGGCGCTGGCCTGGCTATCCTTGGACAAGGGTTAGGGTTATATTGGATTCGTCTTCTGTTGAGTCATGGCGGCGCGCCATCCAGCTCAAGACTTTGACGGGAGCTGGTGCTTGAACGTGAGGTTCCCCGGGTCTTGTGTCTCCCCTAGCTCTAATTTTGGAGGTTAAGTAAATGGCAGTGACAAGGATCAAACCTGGGGACTGATGTGCACAAAGCATGGATCCCATCCACAATTAGATCCCCTGCATGGTTGTGAGTTCAAGGACACATGCCAGCCAGGCAAAAACGCCCATGGAGGGTGCAAAACAGAGCTGGTGAGGGCTGTAGTGAGAGGGGTTTTTGTTTGGAGAGAGTCTCAAGGAGCAGACAGAGAGGTCTGGAGGGCCAGATTTCCCCCTCCCCCACGAGCCTGAGGTTCCCAACTCCCGTTAGACCCAGATGTAAGCCTTGACATTGCCTTGAGCCCACCAGCAATGGGAACTATGAATGGGGATTTTCAGAGACTGCCTAAGCCAGAAGGTCCTAATGAATCTGCTGCCTCTCTTTCTGGGGCCTCACCCTTACCATCCCTGTAGGCAATGAGGAAGGACAGAATCAATGGAGGAAATGTTGTCATCTTCCAGCTAGGACACTGCCCCTATAAGCTTCCCACTCTGCCTGTGGAGCCTGAGAGGAGTAGTCTGGGCTGTTCCCCCCTGTGCTAACCTTGGTCTTTGACACATGAGGTCTATTTTGCTACACACCACCCCAACCTCTGAGCAGTGAGATTCTAAGCACTATTTGTTGTAATATACAATTACTGACTCACACTTGCATGCATGAAAGGGTTAACCTGAGCCCTGAGCTCAAGTTACCAGTGAGTTGGGCTCAGCAGACTCCCAGAAACCTTTGTGTCCTGTCTTTCTCTCTGTCCTTTCTGGAACAAGCAGCAGCCAAGCATGGCTCCCAGCTGCAACAAAAACTACACAAATGGAAAATTTCTCTAAAAGGATATTTTTTTTACTACCTGCAGATGGACGATACCTGCAGACTGACCACTACTCAAACCCATAAAACTTTGCACTCCACAAATTCATAGCAACACCTTTCTATTGACTGCAATCTGCTTTAACTGTTTTTGATATTGTGTTTTATATTGTCATATTATGCTGAAGGGCATAATAATAATAATAATAATAATAATAATAATAATAATAATAATAATAAGTCTCTTTTGGACTAGGGGATGAGTCCATTTCTCATCCTTACATGTTCATTCATAATTTCTGTCCCATTCCTGTTCTACATTTGTTTGTTTGTTTAGTCGTTTAGTCGTGTCTGACTCTTCGTGACCCCATGGACCAGAGCACGCCAGGCACTCCTGTCTTGCACTGCCTCTCGCAGTTTGGTCAGACTCATGTTCTACATTAATCATGTTCAAACTCATGTTCTACATTAATCTGCATTTATTTATTTTTAAACATGCATAAAAACTCACTTTCCAATATGCACTTCCCCCCTCTTAGAATATTAAATTCTAAAACTATTTTCTCTCAAAATGGTTTTTTTTAATTAAAAAAAATGCACAAACACACATTCTTATTCTTTTTCTTTCTTTCTTTTAAGCCAAGTATTGCCACATGCTGAGTCCCATGGTGCAGGTTATAGTGACCTGTATTGGAAATCAGAAAGATCAGAATTCCAAGTCATTTAATTCTCTTAGGACACACACACACACACACACACACACACAGAGAGAGAGAGAGAGAGAGAGAGAGAGAGAGAGAGAGAGAGAGAGAGAGAGAGAGAGAAATGGGATCAAAGGGGAGAGAAAGGTTACTAGAATTATTTTACTCAAAATGACTTTGTGATTACATACTATATTACTGAAAATGCACGGCTAAATTATATTATCAGGTACAATATATGCATTAAGGTTGACTGCTGTGTTATGTACAACTGCTATAAGATAGCAGACATGATAATCATGGTATATTGTTGATTCATTAAATAAATAATATTTAAAGGATATGAAAATTCTTCAGTTGACCCTCATTTGGACTTCAGGCTTTGTGAGGGGACATTATTCATTTGGAGGCTCTCCAAGGTACTGATTTCTCAACTTGCTCTGCTTCCTAACCCCGTTCAGTCCTGTAGGTTTCTAGTTGAGGGCAAGGCAGCAGCAAAGCTCAAAGGAACCACACTCACCCTCTCATAAGACGATGAGGAGGCTTGTGCTGGATCAGTCCTAGGGATCATCTACTCCAGAGTCCTGCTCTCACAGGGGCCAGTCTGTGGGAAACCCTCAGTGCAGGACCCAAATATGAGAGCCCCCTCTCCTCCAGAGTTTTCCAGCAGCTGGTACTCACACACAGTGCTGGATTTATGTATAAGCTAAACAAGCTATAGCTTAGGGCCCCACTCTCTTGGGGCCCCCAAAATTTTTTTTAAAAAAACCTGGATATACACTTCCAAAATATAAGATCAAAAACAAATAAAATAAAACCTATACACAGCAACAGTGTTTTGTGTTATGTGTAAGTCATGGCTCCAGCCTGCTAGCCTGCTCCCTAAAATACCACTGGTTTGCTCATTTATATATATAGGGTGGGACCCAGGTGGCTCTGTGGTTAAACCACTGAGCCTAGGGCTTGCTGATCAGAAGGTCGGCGGTTCGAATCCCTGTGATGCGGTGAGCTCCCGTTGCTCGGTCCCAGCTCCTGCCAACCTAGCAGTTCGAAAGCATGTCAAAATGCAAGTAGATAAATAGGAACCACTACAGCGGGAAGGTAAACGGCGTTTCCGTGTGCTGCTCTGGTTTGCCAGAAGCGGCTTTGTCATGCTGGCCACATGACCTGGAAGCTATACGCCGGCTCCCTCGGCCAATAATGCGAGATGAGCGCGCAACCCCAGAGTCGGTCACGACTGGACCTAATGGTCAGGGGTCCCTTTACCTTTACCTTATATATAGGGTGCCTACATTCTGCATGGACTGGCTGCATGGCAACATGTGCCAATGGCTTTAGATACCTACTAGGTCCATAAATGACCATATAGCATATATTCAACACAAAAAAACAGCGACCATTTGTTGTTGACAAAGGACAACTGGACATATAAAGGGCCCCATTGCCTTCAGTAGCTTAGGGCCTCATCAAATCGAAATCCAGCCCTGCTCAGGAGTAAGGCTGCCTCTGACTGCAGGGAGGCACAGCAGAGCAGAGCCATTGGGTCTACAAGCCATTGATAGCCTTCTCCTTAGGATTCACAGTGTTAATGACACGGAGACCAAACGACAATCAGATTGAAAAACTCCTCCGAACATCAGCGAACCCATAAACGGGAAGAAGGAGGGGAGGGCAACGGCACTTAAAATGCAGGAGACCATTAAGATCCCAAATTTATTTGACCTCAGTGTTCGGCATTTTCATTTGAGGCTGTGAAAGTTCTTCTGCAAATCGGATTTGATGCCACCACATCCTCCTCCCCCCCTCTTTTTTTTTTTTTTTACTATTTCCTCATAACTTCCCGATGACAATCAGCTTTTCCATTAGGGGAGATCAGACACATAAGTAACATGCAGAGACTTGCATGAATACCAAGTCGTTCATTAGCAGCGGTGGAGGCAGTGTGAATGCTGAGTGAATGCCTGGCAGAGAGAGGCCACCTAAAATTAACCGTTATCATTGCCGCCTGTCCTCCCTTCTACAACCGTTTCGTTCAGGAGCTCAACCTTTGACGCTTAAACGGGTGACTCCTTGTCCCCTAATTTAAAACGTATTAGCATGATTAACATCCCCCCCCCATGTGTGCAACGAAAGGGGGCAGGAAGCAAGTGGCCAGCGTGGCACGGTTATTGCTGTGAGAATATGGGGCGGTGGTGGCTTTGGAGAGAAACCTATTCGCTCGACGGTTTCAGGGCATATCTACCAAACCCACCCTTTTCCAAACCAAGAGGTTCGGGATAAAAGGAAGGGCAGTTCTTCACTCAGCACAGAAGAAGAGCCAGCAGTTTGTCTAGTCTGGCATCCTATTCTCACAGTGGCCACCCAGATACCTCGGTGGCAAACCCTCAAGCAGGACCTGAACGCAAGACTGCTTTCCCCCTCCTGCAGTTTCCAGCAAACTGCCTTTCAGAAGCATTATGCCTCTGACTGTGGAGGCAGAACATAGCTGGGATGGCCTGGGATTCGGACTCGGATGCTGAACCAGGGGGATCCCAGCCTGCATTGGATTCCCCGCCTCCAGATCCAGCTGAGCCGGGGCTAGGGCAAGAGCCTGAAGGGCCCTCACCTGTGGTGGATCCTCAGGTGCAGGGATCAGCTGAGTCTGCTCTGGTCCCAGGTGTGATGGAGGAGCCCTTGCCTGCAGGTGTCCCACTCTCAGCCCCGTCAGAGGAAGCTGAGGCTACCCCTGGGTCCGGTAACCCACCAGCCTCTCCTGGGCTGCAGAGGCGAAGGGCAGAGAGGCGAAGGGAACTAAGCTCCTGCAGGAGGAGTGATCGCCTCCAGGCCAGAAGGAGAGGCGAGTCACCGGAGGATCGGGGCTAAGGGGTGATATGATAGCCATGTTCAAATATATGAAAGGATGTCATATGGAGGAGGGAGAAAGATTGTTTTCTGCTGCTCCAGAGAAGCGGACACGGCGCAATGGATTCAAGCTACAAGAAAGAAGATTCCACCTAAACATTAGGAAGAACTTCCTGACAGTAAGAGCTGTTCGGCAGTGGAATTTGCTACCAAGGAGTGTGGTGGAGTCTCCTTCTTTGGAGGTCTTTAAGCAGAGGCTTGACAGGCATATGTCAAGAATGCTTTGATGGTGTTTCCTGCTTGGCAGGGGGTTGGACTGGATGACCCTTGTGGTCTCTTCCAACTCTATGATTCTATGCCTTGGGGCAGATAAAGGCCGGCCAGCCAGCCCCAACCCCAAGTTGCGTGAGCAACATAGTTGCTACTGTGAGCCCGCCTGTGACCTCGTGCCTGTTCTGAACCTGTACCTTGCCCTGCTTCCTGCCTTGATCCCTGCCGGACTGACCCCTTGCTGGACTCCTGGACTTAGTCCTGGACTTCAACCCTGTTTTACAGACAAACCCTTGGCTTGTTCCTGACCTCTGACTACCTGGCTGGACCCATGGACTGTTTCCTGACTCTGCTTTCGCCCACCCCCTGGACTTGGTTGCCTCTCTTGGACCTACCGTTGCTGACCTGGACTGTTGACCACGCCTCTGCTCTGCCCCGGGTGAGTTTCTGGTCATCCCACTGGGCACCAGTGTCCACTGGGCTGGGCACCCCAGGGCCAGCACAATAGCCCTTCTGGCTAGTTGCCCTTGATAGCCCTCTCCTCCATGGATTTGTCCAATCTTCTTTGAAAGCCATCCAGGTTGGTGGTCCTCGCTGCCCCCTTTAGGAGCGAGTTCCTTAGTTTAGCTCAGCACTGTGTGAAGAAGGGCTTTCTTTTATCGGTCCTGCAGTGTCCAACATTCAGCTTCATTGGATGCCCACGAGTTCTAGCATTAAGAGAAAGGGAGGAGAACTTGTCTCCAGTCACTTTCTCCCTGCCATAGCTAATTGTCAGGGACTTTGCTGAGGAGGGCTGCACTGAGGACAAAACGGTGGAGGGTACCCCCTCTCCCTGCTCCTGCATCTTCCCAGGAGCAGGAGGACAGTATAGATTTGGAACAGTGGTCTGCAGAGGGGCAGAGTGCAGAAGGCAGCTGGGAAATACTGGGTGGGGAAGAGCTAGGTGAAGAAACCCTAGGAGAGAGAGGGTTAACAGGTTCACAATCTTTGGACAGCATTTCTCCACTCAGCCCAAGGTCAAGAAGAGCTCAGAAAATCTCAGAACAGAAAGCGCAGAGATTACAAACTCAGATTACAAAACAGATTAATAGGGACAGAAGGGGGTGTGTTCCTTAATTGGGAGCACCGCCATTTCTAGGAGATGTGTTCTTTGTTCTCTCACTGTGATTATTATAGTTTCTAACTGGTAAGAAATTCCTTTCTTTGATCTTCTTATCTACTGCCACGAGGGAGGAAGCTGATTCTGTGAAGCCTGACACTACGGAAATGTTACAAACTTCTATCGCATCATCTTTTACTTGCCTTTTCTCTAAACTTAAAGACGCTGCGACCTTCCGCCTTGTAGGGGAATCACAAAGCAGGACTGTGGGACTCACTCCCACAAGAAGCAGGGATCGCCACCAATTGAAGGAATCGAAAAGAGGCCACTAGTCACAATGGCTAGGTTCTTCCTCCACTGTTGGAGACAGTGCTCCTCTGAATACCAGTTGCAGGGAATCACAAGAGGGAGAGTGGCTGTTGCACTCAGGTCATGCCTGCAGGCTTCCTCTAAGAATCATAAAATTGTAGAGTCAGAAGGGACCCTGAGGATCATCTAGTGCAAGCCCCTGCAATGCGGGAATATCCAGCCATCCCATATGGAGATTGAACCTGCAACCTTGGTGTTATCAGCACCACGCTCTAACCAATGCAGCTATGGGCATGCCGTTGGTCACAGATTAGATGGGCTCCTTAGCCCGATCTTCTTATGTTCTAGATGCAGCTATAGAAATGCAGCTACGGTTCAAAATGCACCCTCGAAATTGTCCGAACTTTGTGATCCAGTTCTCCAACCCAAAATGGCATAGGAAAAAGGAGGAGGAGGAGGAGAAGCATATACTAGGCTAGGGCATAGCTGCCAAGTTTTCCCTTTTCTCGCGAGGAAGCCTATTCAGCATAAGGGAATTTCCCTTAAAAAAAGGGAGAACTTGGCAGCTATGGGCTAGGGGAAAGTGTGTCCAAATGCTTAAATTTGTGAAAGTAAAATTTGAAAATACATTAGATTAGGGGGAATTGTTTGCCAACCTATATACATAGCAGCACCATTAGAAGAAATGCAGACAGAATTATGTATACATAATTTGTATAAGGCGCTTTCTTTTTAAGAAAGCGGCTTGGTGTGGAAATGCAGGGAACAAGACAATCCAAAATGGACAGATTCATCCTTCAAGGCAGCGTACCGACCATTCCCATGCAGGAACTGAACAGGCCTGGACTTCCTTTGGCCTCTTTTGCCTTCAGACCACATCCCAAGATCAGCTCCAGGATACAAAATATAACTCTGTGTAGTTTTAAATCATTCACGTAGCTGTTCTCCCTGGGACCTTCTACATGCTAATTAGATGCCCTAGCTCTCCCCAATTTTTATAATGTCTGCCAAGGATGAAAAGAGAGGGCAGAGCAGTTATGGGCGTATTTGTTGTTCTGTTATTTTACTCATTTACTTTACTTATTTCTTCCATTGAAAGAACACCCTTTCCTTTGAGGATTTATTTATTTATTTATTTATTTATTTCCCGCCCATCTGACCGGGCCTCCCCAGCCACTCTGGGCGGCTGCCAACAGAAATATTAAAATGCAATACAAACATTAAAAGCTTCCCTAAACAGGGATGTCCTCTAAAAGTCTGGTAGTTGTTTTTCTCTTTGACATCTGGTGGGAGGGCGTTCCACAGGGTGGGTGCCACTACCGAGAAGGCCCTCTGTCTGGTTCCCTGTAACTTGGCTTCTCGCAGCGAGGGAACCGCCAGAAGGCCCTCGGCGCTGGACCTCAGTGTCCGGGCAGAACGATGGAGGTGGAGACGCTCCTTCAGGTGTACTGGACCGAGGCTATTTAGGGCTGTAAAGGTCAGCACCAACACTTTGAATTGTGCTCGGAAACGTACTGGGAGCCAATGTAGGTCTTTCAAGACTGGTGTTATGTGGTCTCGGTGGCCACTCCCAGTCACCAGTCTAGCTGCCGCATTCTGGATTAAATGTAGTTTCCAGGTCACCTTCAAAGGTAGCCCCACATAGAACACATTGCAGTAGTCCAAGCGAGAGGTAACTAGAGTATGCACCGCTCTGGCGAAACAGTCTGCAGGCAGGTAGGGTCTCAGCCTGCGTACCAGATGGAGCTGATAGACAGCTGCCCTGGACACAGAATTGACCTGCGCCTCCATGGATAGCTGTGTGTCCAAAATGACTCCCAGGCTGTGCACCTGGTCCTTCAGGGGCACAGTTACCCCATTCAGGAACAGGGAGTCCTCCACACCTGCCCGCCTCCTGTCCCCCACAAACAGTACTTCTGTCTTGTCAGGATTCAACCTCAATCTGTTAGCCGCCATCCAACCTCCAACTGCCTCCAGACACTCACACAGGGCCTTCACTCAAGGCTGTGTACGTAGTTCTCCCCTCCTCATTTTAGGCTCCCAACAACCCTGTGAGTTAGGCTAGGCCAGAGAGGCAGCGACTGAGCCCAAGGCTGAATGGCTGGCTGAGGATTCGAATCCTGGCCTCTCGCATCCTAGGCCGACACTCTATCCAGTAACAGGGACTGGGGAGGAGAGATAAGTAAATTCCCTTTGGCCTTCTTTAACTGTAAGATTATGGCGGAGTCTTCCAAGAGAAGTCAGAGTCACCTCGACTCCATAAGATCATTTGCCCAATGGATCAATGGAATGTGCTCACTTTGGGCAGCCGGTCGGGACTCCAAGAAACCCGAAGAGGCCATTCTTTGTCCAGGGGGCTGTTTGTTGCCGAGCGCACAAAATGGCCGCCGAGCCGCCCTCCCTTAAGTGTTCTCAGGGCGTCAGAGGCTCCCTGTGGGAAGCAATGACCAAAAAAAGAAAGAAAGAAAAGAAAAGAAAAAACATAGCCAGCTGGCTTATGCTGATAAGACGGGCTTTTGTCCCCAAGGGCAGATTATAATGGATATCTCTTATTTCAGAACAACATGGCTCCATAGAAGTGTGTCGATCTGACATCGCATCTCCACCGTGACCTTTGTTCTGCTTTATTTTTAATTTTATTTTATTTTTAATACACCAGCATCCCTGCCCTCCCTCCAGGGCGGCTGCTTAAAGGGAGCTCTTCATTCGAGAAATGGCTCAGCAGTGTGGGAGAGAGGCATGGCTCGAAACCAGAAAGGGCCTAGTCTAAACATCACCTCCTTTCTATCTCAGTGGGGCCCAGTAGGTTTATCTGGCTGAAAGCTGTGCTGCCATTAAGGCTGGGTTAACTGGGAGGCACGCTTTAAATCACCTCAGCATTGCACCCCTCTAGAGCATTGTGGGAAATTCAAGTGGAAGCTCAGATTCACACAGTTTAGGGTGGACGGAAAGATGCGTCGAGGTCTCAGGGCTTTGGCAGCTGTCCCAGGTTGCCGCATGCTGATGCTACGGCTGCACAGCATAGGTGGCAGCAGTCTCAGTCTTCCCACCTGTATAAAGGGTGCAATAGCTCACTGGCCTACTTTTACAGGGCATGCGTGGGAAACCTTTTCCAGACTGAGGGCCATATTCTCACCTGGGTAACCTTCTGGTGAGCATGGCGAGGTGAAAGCAGGCAGAGCAATAATTTTTGGCTTTGTAAAGTCAGTTCACACACACACACACACACACACACACACACACACACACACACCACTCGACTCCCCATCCAGGCAAGCAAGAGAACACATTTCTAGTGAGGAAGAAACAGTCGAAGAGGGAAGGAAGCACAGCAGCTGCCTAGAGAGAGGAGTGATGATCTGGGGAGAGTCCTGAGGGCCACACACAGGGAGTACATGAGGGCCACATTTAGTCACCAGTTAGGTGACATCCCCAGTGCTAATGTTTTCAAAGTTCAAGAATAAAGCTTGTAACTCATTCTACTCCTGCCATCTTCTATAGTACTACGGTAACATCCCAATATAGTTAATTCACGCATTCATTTAGACTGGCAATCTGAATACACCATTGCAGTTTACGGCTGATTTACTTGTGTGTGTTGATCCCTCAACAAATAGAACAATAGAACTGTAGAGCTGGAAGGAACACCAATCAAGCATCATCTAGTCCAACCCCCGTGATACAGAATCCCCAGCTAAATACAGCACTGACCAGTGGCATAGCATGGGTTTCCAGTGCCCAGGGCTGCGCAGAGAAGGGGGTGGGAGGGAGGGAAGCAGGGTACTCATGCACATTCAACTGCCTAACAGTGTCTGTGTCACCTAGGAGTTTGCAGCTACAGAGATAAGAAAAGAAGAGTCGTTCTGTTGTCTGGAGTGGTCACTTCCTGGCGCATATGGAGAAGCCGTTTTCAACAGAGCAACACGTGTTGAAATTTTGCACCCTTAACCATTTTGCATCTGGGGCAGCCACCCCTGTGGGTCCCCCCACGCTACACCACCAGCACTGACCGATGGCTTCTGCATGTCAATGCTCCACTGCAAATTCTCTTTTCAGATCACCTCTGTGGTTCCCTATGGAGCTGTTTGACCCACTTGGCTGCACAAGCACCTAGCATTCAGACGGTGCAAAAAATCACACACGTGTCTGAATCAGTCAGGAAGGCTCCTGGGGATATTACATTGGTTTTTAATCACACACTTCTTTCATTTCCCCCTTTCCCTTCCCTTGAATTTGGCAGCAGCTTTCCGGCTCACACGCGCAAATGATCTTCACAAGTTTTCGCAGAGCGTTTCCATCCCTGTTTTGACTCCCAATCCCATCGACGTGTCGGTGCAGCACCTGCTATTATATAGAGTGACAAATGTCCACTGGCTCATTCTTTGGTCAGCTCAGATTTGGCTGCAGGGAAAGAAATGTGCATGTCTTTTAAGCAATCAAACTTTGCATAAGACGAAAAGTGGCCTCTACTGCCCGGGAATTGTCAACGTACGTACAACCCATGGAACGGTCAATGGGGAGCCAACGCCAGCCACACCAAAGTGCGTCCTCTTAATATTTATCGTCTACCTTGGGAGGAAATGGGTCTAGAGATGGTGGCATGCCATTGCAACTTTCCCTTCCCTTCTCCCCTCCCTCCCCACACGTCAACCCCCAATAATGATGCCGCCTTTTGGGGGTTGGGTTCCTCCCCCTCCCCAACCCTCCAGCCCACGCGCTATAATTTATGCCCAGTCCATCACCGCCAGTCATTCAATACTGTGGAGTCTGCAGAGGTGGAGATAGTCCTTAATGAGAAGAGCTCCGGACTTTATCTCTTTTATACTCCAACCATTATCTTCCTCCAGTCTATAACCGTGCGGTTCATCCCGACAATAACGCTCAGAGGCAACAAATGCTGATGACTTTCCTATGCAGTCTTCACAATAAGTCTATCAAAACAACCTCGGAAAATTATGGGCCCCGGTGACAGACAAATAGAAGGCAGCTACGCACGCGAATTTACAGCCGCGATGTTGTGTTCCTTTTAATTCTTCTGGCTTCCCTTATCGCTGCTGTTCCTCTTCTGCTTAGGAGATAACAGTAATTCTTCTGTATGCTGTTTTCACCCCCTCCCTCCCGTGCTCAAACCTCTCTCTCTCTCCCCCCCCCGACTGAGTAAGATGTTTCCCGTGTCTTTCTGTTCGCTAAAGATAAAGGGTTAAAGACCAATGTGTGTTGGTTGCTTTGCAGTGCAAAGAGGGGGTGTAGAGAGAGTGTTAAAGCAAGGGGGGGGAGACAAAACTAATCAGTATTCAAGAGATTGTTATCAGAGGTACAGCGAAGAGAACAGTAATTTTGCCTGCTTCAGTCAGAAGCGCTCTCTCTCTCTCTCTCTCTCTCTTCCCCCCTTTTTCTTTCTTTCTTTCTTTTTCTTTTTTTCTTTTAATATGGAGGCACATAATGCCTTGAGTGTTAAGGCCAGATAAAAGAATTAGTGGCAGAGCTAGGGGACAAATGCGCCGGGTACACTGTGGAATTGCAATGCCTGCCTTTGTCTCCGGCAGCTCATCCAGGCAGACGGGGCTCGCCATTCGTAAACAATTTAATCTTTTTGTTACACTTAAAAAAATGATAATAAAAAAACAGCCAAACCTCCTCCTTTCAAATGTGGCGGCGGCGGCGGCGGCGAGGAACAGGAATCTTTCTGGAGAGGAGCAGACAAAAGGTAGCGATGACCCAACGAAATGCTTATGGGTGTTGAAGGAAACAAAGATAAACAGTCCATTTCTTTCTTTTTTCACCCACCCCCCTTTAAGAAAAGCTGACACAAACTTTTCCACCCTTCACTTGGCCTCTGCCTGATCACCTCTCCAGAAAAATGCATCTCTCTCTTTTGATATGTATGCTCTGAATACAAAGGCCACAATTTGTCCCCATTTAAAAAAATTGGTGGGTGCCTTTGTATAACAGACATTCAATTTCTTCTTCTTCTTCTTCTTCTTCTTCTTCTTCTTCTTCTTCTTCTTCTTCTTCTTCTTCTTCTTCTTCTTCCTCTTCCTCTTCCTCTTCCTCTTCCTCTTCCTCTTCTTCTTCTTCCTCCTCAAAGGGAGGCCAAATTTGCCAATGGTTCAATGGGGAGGCATGTGACCTATGAAGTCCTCGAGAGGTTACTTCCCTCAGAACCTTAAACCTGATCCACACAATCAAAACATTTTGGCTGGGATCCTGTTGAAACAAGGCCACTGTGTTTGCTATGAGAGTCCATGATGAATGTCCACTTCCTCGGGGATTTGGTTTCAGGCCATTATTTGGTTTCATTGCGGAGCGTTGGGCTAGAATGGTCCTCAGGATCCTTTCCCTCACTACAATTCTATGGTTGTCCTCTTCCCCTCTTAAGAACATGAGAAGAGCCCAGATGGATCAGGCCAGTGGCCCATCTAGTCCAGCATCCTGTTCTCACAACCTGATGCCCAGAGGGGAAACCCGGAAGCAGGATCTGAGCACAAGAAGCCTCTCTCCACTTGGGATTCCCAACTACTGGCATTCGGAAGCATTGAGAGGGAGCCATGAAAACCAGTAATACAGAACAGGAGGCAGGATGATGACAATGAATAATATCTATTATACTCTCTAGATGATCCCCAACACATTGTATATGCCCTCCTGGATCTGGCCTACACAGGCAACAGAATGAAATTGAAATGAAGTGGTGATGTCCTGAGATGGTAAAGGTAAAAGGACCCCTGACCATTAGGTCCAGTCGTGACTGACTCTGGGGTTGTGCGCTCATCTCGCATTATTGGCCGAGGGAGCCGGCGTATAGCTTCCAGGTCATGTGGCCAGCATGACAAAGCCGCTTCTGGCAAACCAGAGCAGCACATGGAAACACCGTTTACCTTCCCGCTGTAGCAGTTCCTATTTATCTACTTGCATTTTGACGTGCTTTCGAACTGCTAGGTTGGCAGGAGCTGGGACCAAGCAACGGGAGCTCACCCTGTCACAGGGATTCGAACCACCGACCTTCTGATCAGCAAGCCCTAGGCTCAGTGGTTTAACCACAGCGCCACTGGATCATATCACTAGGCTACGAATCATCCTGCCACCTCAGGACAGATCATATTTTTGGGTACTACGGTATAAAGACCCCCTCCTTTGGACATTGGTCCAGGTGAGCTCATTTGAGCCCTATAAACATCTGCAGATTATTGGTCCTCAGTGGTGGATCATGACTAAGGATGGGGTGAGAGAATCCATTCAGTTTGCATTTGAAGCCAAATTTATCAAATTTGCCCTTTCCGAAAGAGCGTGGGAACCAAAACATAGCCAACCTTTGAAATCCCCTTACCAAAATATGGCAGGTGAAAGTGTGCGTGGAAATAGATACGTTATTGAATATAAGGTACAAAATGCATTCTGTTAGGATAAAATGCTTTCCGGAATGTAACCGTTAGTTTGAACTGCGTTCAAAAGCGTGCTGGTTAAGTTAAGAGAAAATTGCACTAAAAAATGCTGACGAATTTTCGTGCAGCAGGGGAGAAGTGAATTTTAAGACTGGAAAAGCGAGTCACAGAGAGAAGTGATATGGACAGTCCACTCATCCCTAGTCCTGACAGGCAGGTAACACCTACGGATGAGGAAAACTCAATTATGTATTTGTTTCTCATAATTTCTCAATTATGTATTTGTTTCTCAATTTGATTATTTTACATTGTTTTGTATGTCTTGTGGTATTTTATGCACTGTAACTTGCAGTTACTTTTCTTTATCATAGTTTAGTAATTATTTATTGTAATCGTTAAGAGAGATTTTCTGATTAATTATTATTTGCTGGTGTTTTGGGAGTTAATTTTATTGTGTACTATTCTATTTTCACGAGATTATTGGATATTATTTCATAAGCAGTTCCATTTTCAAGTTGTTTTATCATGACTTTTTAAAAAATTGGATCAGATTATTATAAGGTGTGTGTTCCTTGTTGTATATTTTGTTGCTGTAAGCCGCCTTGAGTAGAATAATATAAAAAGGCAGTATGCGAATTAAAAGTGAAATGAAATGAAACTTCAGTTCCTCTCAGCTTCTCATTCCCCCTCCCCAATCTTAAATTCAGTAACTCCAGATTTCTGCAACAGTTTGTTAATGTTTCAAGGGCCACATGCCAGGGGCCTGAAGCAAATGTGGGTGGAGCAACAAATGCAAATTTTCACCTTTATACAGTAGACTGGCTTCTACGCACATTCATATGCCTCTATTTACCCTCCATGAAGCAAGCAAGAGGCATGACCAGCATCTGAGGACATATTCCAGCTAGGCAAAAACACCAAAAGTGTGTGTGAAGCAGGGCTGGTGGAGAGACAGGTATATCCTGGAGAGCATCACAAGGGCTAGACAGAGAGGCCCAGAAGACCACCTTGGTCACCTAACCTGAGGTTCCCCATCCTTGTCCTAGGGAATCAAATTTCAGTACCTACATCTTTCTCGCGGGTGTGGGGTGGGGTGTGCCATAGCCTAGTATTTGGCCAATATCAAACACTGGCATTCAGCAGACAGTGTAGCAAATTCATTTCAGCTCTGGAATGGATTGGATTCCGTTGAAATTCTGAGTATTTATCTAACGCGTTTAATGGTACCCAGGAAATATGAGGTAGTAAACATTTTTTTTTTGTAGGCTAGTAAAAATCTTCACCTTATTTGCAATGAAATAAATGTCACCTTGAGAGAGAGAGGTGTGTGTGTTTTTTTTAATTGTATGTATCTCTATCTCTGCTTAAGCATGGATGCATAGTAAATGTAAGGCTACATTAAATGCAGGTCGTTTCTGTCGGTGGGTATTTTGAAAAAATTCCAAAGGGGACCTCAGATCTGGAGCTAGGTTGGGGGCAGAAAGGAAACACAACATCTCACCTAGCAAGGCTAGTGAATTTCTGAACTGGGGTTGCTTAAAAGTTATACCACCACTGCCCTTGATTCAAAAATCCTACTCATACTACAAACCGAGTCAACCCCTCCCCAGTAAAATATGAAGCTAGCTCATGAAAGATATCCAACTTTCTCTGTCTGTATGCGTAGGAACCCTTTCGCGAGAGGATGGCAAAGCCTATGACACCCCTTTCCTTGCCCAACAGCAGCACAAAAGCCTTGCAGTGCTACCAGTTCATAGCTTCCAGGTGCCCCAGAAAAAAAAGGGGGTATCCCGTTTTTTCTCATCTCAGTGGCCATTTTGGGTGCTGCAATCTCGTTCTGTGCTCTGGCCCTGGAAAAAGCACGTCGGGGGGGGGGGGCTGTGATTTCTCACAGTGTGAGAAAATGTGCACTTTGGGGCACTGTGTGAGACCTCACTTTTCCAGTTCTTTTTTTCCCAGGGCGAGAGCAAGGTGCGGGTCACATGACTAGCCCGGGAGCACACCCCAGTTTTGCTTCAGAAAGTGTGCCAATTGAGTTTCACTATCTGGTAGCTGCTGCCTCTCCCTTGCCAGAATAGGGCAAATGCCTGACTCAGGCAGCCCTGACTTCCTTTGACTTCCAATATAAGAATAAGAATAAGAATAAGAATTTATTATTTATACCCCGCCCATCTGGCCGGGTCTCCCCAGCCACTCTGGGCCGCTTCCAACAGAAGAATAAAACACAATAATCTATTAAACATTAAAAGCCTCCCTGAACAGGGCTGCCTTCAGATGTCTTCTAAAAGTCTGCTAGTTGTTTTCCTTTTTGACATCTGTTGGGAGGGTGTTCCACAGGGCAGGCGCCACCACCAAGAAGGCCCTCTGCCTAGTTCCCTGCAACTTGGCTTCTCGCAATGAGGGAACCGCCAGAAGGCCCTTGGCACTGGACCTCAGTGTCCGGGCAGAATGATGGAGGTGGAGACGCTCCTTCAGGTATACTGGACCGAGGCACCCAAAGCAGGGCACCCAAAGCGATCTGGGCATGGGGGGATTCCTGGATCCCGAGAGTAGAAATCACGCACTGGCTCCACTGCTCCAGTTGTGAAACTTCAATAGAAATAAAAGATAGGGGGCAATAGAATATTCAGTAAGGCAGAACGATGTGGCTCTAAAACTAGACTAATCCTGCTGTATCCACTACAATATGGTATTCCTAGAGTGGATCTACACATTGGGGGGTGCTATAAATAAGTCAGAAATTAAATTGTAATAACAAAAGGGAAAAAACGCTATGGAAAATCACTTAGAATTTTTTTTGCTCTCTGGCTCCCTCTGGTGCTGCATGCTTATAATGCATTCAAAACACTGTTTCTGGATTAATATAGTTGAGTCCTGTTTATGAGAAGGCCAAGCAGGCCTAGGAGGATCAAGCTCCCCTGTGATATGGAAGACCTGGCCTGGATCCCTGAGAGCAGGAGAGGGAACAAAACCTGCAAGGACAGCTCAGTTTTTAAAGATTCTCTTCCCTGTCATCGAAGCCAGGTGGGTCATTTCTCCCAAGCCGGCCTTCTGAATGCCCTTTTGCATTTTAACAGAACTGGAGAGAGAGAGAGAGAGACATGATAGCTTGGGTTAGAGAAATGGCGGGGCCAGGAGACCAGGGTCCTCTTGTGGGACACATGCAACAAACAAACACCATGCAATAGTTGCACTAGCGGAAGTGCAACATATAATTCTTCTCGTCCAACAACCAATTATAGTTGTGCAATCCAGGTTTGGAAAATGACAAGCAAAACCCTAAAACTGTAGAGTTGGAAGGGACCATGAGGGTCATCCAGTCCAACCCCCTGCCATGCAGAATTCTTTTGCCCAACATGGGGCTTGAACCCGTGACACTGAGAGTCTCATGCTCTACCGACTGAGCTATCCGAGAGTAACGATCAAGAGGATGGAGAAACTCCCCTGCGTGGAAAGGTTGCAGTATTTGGGACATTTTGGTCTACAGAAAAGGTGAGTGAGAGGTGACGCGAGAGAAGTTTATAAAATTATGCGTGGCAGGGAGAAAGTGGAGAAAGAAAGGTTTTCCTCCCAGAGACGGAGCTAGCTTCTCCAGCACATGCTGTGCACCCGGGGGGGTGGGGCTAGCTGCCTGCAGAGGCGGGGCTAGCCACCCTGAGGGATGACACCCGGGGCGGACCGCACCCACCACACCCCCTCCCTCCGCCAGTGTTTCCTCCCTCTTTCCTAATACCAGAATGCATGGAGATTCAGGAGAGAGAAGAAGAAGAAGAATCCACGGCACAACAGTCTTGGGGGGTGCACTGGTGCTTTCTCTCGCACAGCAACGTTGCACAACGAGCGTGCCACTAAGTGAGTTCCCTACATTGGCTGCAACCCTCAGGGCCGTCTCTAGGCCCGGGTCCGGTGGCACGGGGCGCCAGGGCACCAGGCCACCAGGGGCGCCGCTGCGCTCGCTGAGAGGTGTGGCGGAGGCCACCCCAGGCATGGTAGAGGCCGCCCCAGGCGCACCTCTCAGCTGTTCAGCAGCTTCAGGCTGCTGTCCGGAGGCGCACAGGCCTGGGACTGCCTCCGCCGCGCGCAGGGGCATCGCAACAGGGGCCGGCCCTACGGCCAGGCTGGGTTGTGCAGGGCTTTGGCCCTCCAGGCGGAAGCCGCGCTGTGCGCTGCACCCGCCCGCCCGTTGTGCTGGGAAACGGGGCGGGGGCGTCGGAGGGATCCGTCGCACCACGGCGCCAGGGCGCCAGGTATGCTTAAGATGGCCCTGACCAGCAGATCGGTTTCTCTCTAAGCCAGACCTCACTCCCTTCCTGGGCAAACCTACCCATGCAAGGGGGCTCCCAGTGGCAGAGGCGGAAGGCTAGAAGCAAGGCAGTCCTTCCAGACTTCATCCTTAAGCCCTCGACTCTTCTGATAAGATAAGATAAGATATCTTTATTGTCATTGTCATTGTCCTTGCGGGAACAACGAAATTACTCTGAGCGTGCTACAGGGTGCTGGGGGTTCCCGGGAGCTGTCGTTTCTTGTACCTCCACAGCATAAACAGAGAACTGGAAACCTGGGCTGAACACACCACTCAGAGGCAGGTTTAGGGCAGTGTGAGCAGTTTGGTCGCACCAGGCATGCAGCCAAGGAGGGTGCCCTTCTTAAAGCTCAGTACATGCTTGCCTGGTTTTGGGGAAGGTGGCGTGAGGATCCTAGACCTACACTGGCTCCCAGTACATTTCCGAGCACAATTCAAAGCCCTAAACGGCCTCGGTCCAGTATACCTGAAGGAGCGTCTCCACCCCCATCGTTCAGCCCAGACACTGAGGTCCAGCTCCGAGGGCCTTCTGGTGGTTCCCTCGCTGCGAGAAGCCAAGTTACAGGGAACCAGGCAGAGGGCCTTCTCGGTAGTGGCACCCGCCCTGTGGAACAGCAGATATCAAAGAGAAGAACATCTACCAGACTTTTAGAAAACATCTGAAGGCAGCCCTGTTTAGGGAAGCTTTTAATGTTTAACAGGCCATTGTATTTTAATATTTTGTTGGAAGCTGCCCAGAGTGGCTGGGGAAACCCAGCCAGATGGGAGGGGTATAAATAATAATAATATATTATTATTATTATTATTATTATTATTATTATTATTATTATTATTCCCAATGTTCAGTTGAAGCCAGCGCCGCAAGGTTTAGGGAGCTGTGTCAAATGGCTTTGCACAGAACAGCATATTACCAAGGTTCAGCCTGCAAGGTCCACATGGTGTTCAATCATTTTTGGCACACTTTTCAAAAGCATAAGGGGGGGGGACATGTGAAAATTGTACATATTTCGTGCACAAACATTGCATTAAATACAATGCACCCCCCCCTCCAAATACACATTCAAGTGAAGTCCAGGGGTCAGCAAACTTTTTCAGCAGGGGGCTGGTCCACCGTCTCTCAGACCTTGTAGTGGGCTGGTGGGCTGGACTATATATATTTTTTGGGGGGGGGGGAATATGGACAAATTCCTATGTCCCACAAATAACCCAGAGATGCATTTTTTAAAAAGCACACATTCTACTCATGTAAAAACATGCTGATTCCTGGACCATCTGCGGGCCGTATTGAGAAGGCGATTGGACCGGATCCGGCCCCCGGGCCTTAGTTTGCCTACCCATTAAGTAAACCATCAAAATCAATAGACACAACTAAATAAGGTCTGTTGATTTCAGCGGGTTTATTCTGATGAAAGCTTTCCGGGGACAATCCCGGATATACAGAAGTTTTCTGATTTGTTTCTGGAATGTCCTGGTTTTTCCTTAGGCCGTCCCTTGTTTCATCAGAGAAATGTTGGAGGGTATGTAATCCACAATGGCGGGTGGTTGAATGGACAAATATACGCATGGCTAAAAGTTCTTCACAAATAAAAGAACTTGTGCGTATGTGTTTTTGTATTTTTCAATAATCTTTTTTGGAATGGGCTTTCAGATTCAGCGGGAAGGAGGAGGAGGAGGAAATCCATTGCGCCCTCGGTGTGAACAGGGGGAATCAGCTGGGTATGGCATGCAGGAGGGTTCTTGATAAACTGGTGCTCCTTCACGCAATTTACAATCCAACTGAATTCATTTGCATGACAAAATTGGCTCGGGTATTCATGTGTGGCAGTAAGACAAGTGTAATATTACAGAGAACAAGTAACCATGGGGAAGGTTAATGCCGACAATAAGGAAAGACAATGACAGGAATTGGATCCCCCCCCTCTCTTTTTTCGTTTTGCTAGCCTTAAAAATAAAATCTGGAATAAAAATATATAATAAGCTCTCTTTTTTTGCATTTTCCATAAGCCTTGTTTCTTGCTAATAGAAGAGTTAATTTATGCAAAGATATAATTTTTGGAGGAAGGGAGGGTTGAGTCACCAAGGATAGCAAAAGCAAGATTATCAAATGTTTAAAGCAGGCATCCCCAAACTTCGGCCCTCCAGATGTTTTGGACTACAATTCCCATCTTCCCTGACCACTGGTCCTGTTAGCTAGGGATCATGGGAGTTGTAGGCCAAAACATCTGGAGGGCCGCAGTTTGGGGATGCCTGGTTTAAAGAGAATTGCAGAATTACGGAATTGTAGCGTTCATCCGGTCCAGCCCCAAGCCATGCATGAATCACAGCTAAGGAAGCGCAAGTCTTGACCTTAGATGGACCACAGTGGACCCTGGTATGTTTGGGAGGATGAGAGGCTGACCCACCACCCCAGCCAGTGTCCAGCTACCTCCCACTTAGCTGGATGGAAATACGAAAGCCATCCCAGCTTCTGATTTGATCCTGGAAAGTCCCTATTTCCCCCACCAGTGTTGCTGCCACAACCGAGCTTGGGCAGGACGAGACAGCGCTTGTCCCGAGAGATAGTGGCAGCAGCGGTGGCGACTGAGAGGGAGTGTCCTGTGGCCTCGCTGTGGTTGCTACTGCATGGGCGATGGAGGAATGGCTGCTGCCCCCCCAGGCCTAGCCCCACATGACGCGTTGGCTCTGAAGGGCAGGCACTTACCTTCCAAGTCCCGGACTGCAGAATCCGGGACCGGCAGCCGTGTGACACCGAAAGTTGCGTCGACGTAACTTCCGGTGTCGCTTTGCCCTTCTATGGGCACCAAAAATGGCCGCGGCTGGCTTCGAAAGTCGCTTGTACGCATGTCAGGAAGTGCGTCGACGCAACTTCCGGTGTCGCTCCGCCCATCTATGGGCACCAAAAAATGGCCACCGCCGACACCGGAAGTCGCGTCTATGCACTTCCGGACATGCATAGACGCGTGCCCATAGAAGGGCAAATCGGAAAGAAAAGAAATGGCCGCCAGCAGGAGAAAATAACGGAGAAAAACGGGAGACGAAGTGATACGGGGGACCACCGGGAAAAGGTAAGTAAAAATGGGGGTTTCCCAGGTAAAACGGTGTACTTGGCAGCTATGGGCAGGGTCACCCTGGGTGGGAAGAAGGGGGGGCAGAGCAGAGCACAAGGAGTCTTGATATTTTTTACAAAATGTTTTGTGTGTCCACATCTCATCTTGTCCCATTCTAAGAATTTATCTGTTGGTGTGTTTTTTTTCCTTTTCCTTTTTGTAAATCTATCAAGAATGAAATGAAACTGGGATGGAGGGGTTTTTCTCAGGACACTGTAGTGGTGGTAGCACTTGTCCTTCTTCGGATAGGAAATGCTTTGCGGGGTGGGGGCAAAAAAAGGAGGGGTTGAGGAGGGTCAGTTGTGTGTGGGGGGGTGAGAAATGTCTCTGCTTTCATCTGAGGAATGTTGGAGGGTATGCCTGTGGCAAAAAAAAAATCCCGGGTCCAATCCCTGGAGTCTGCAGCAGATCCAGACTCTAATGTGGAAACTGCAACTCTAATTTTGCATGTAATTAGCCAGGCTGGGGGGAAAAAGACCACACCTAACCATGCGCAAGCAACTCCCAGGGATGTAGGAAGGGGGGGTACGGCCCACCCTGGGTGTCATCCTTGAGGGAGGTGACAAAATGGCACACTGTGGGGGACGGCACTTACCGCGGGGCCTGGCCTACAGAACGCCCGAGCCACCATCTCTCCTGGGAGTGACGCAGTGGCTCGGGGCCCCGCGCTGCCCGAAACAGCAGCGTGGGGGCAAAAGATTTTGGGTATAATATTGAATATGATGCGTGGTTGAAATTATGGAATCAAACATTGAAATTTACTGCATGTACTGCCCTGAAAGAGAATGTTTTGAAGATGATGTATAGATGGTATTTAACACCAGTAAAATTGGCTAAGATGTTTAGGATGAGTAGCAAAAAATGCTAGAAATGTAAAGAGAAGGATGGTGAATTTTATCATATGTGGTGGACGTGCGAAAAAATTAAAAGATTCTGGGAAATGATATATAACGAATTGAAAAAGATTCTTAAATATACATTTCCCAAAAAGACGAAAATGATAGACTATGCGGAACTAGCAGGACTGACTAGCAGGATCCGAAACCAGGGAGAGTCGAAGTTCCAAAAGGACTGGAGTAAATTTCTGGATTATATGGAGAAGAACTGTAGAAGTTTAAAGACACTTGCAGGACTGAAATAAATCCTACGAATTGACTCTAGATAGAAGGAATAAAGAAACTGTAAGACAGGAATGTACTAAAAAAACCGAATGGGGGAGGGAGGGAAGTCAAAGCTCGGCAGAGCAAAGAAAATTGAAATAATTGATAAGATGTTTAGAAGAAAAAAATTATGTTTATTATGTTTATGTGATGTTGTGTTTGTTGTTGTTTGTTTTGTTATTGTTTGTGCTTAATTGGAAAATTTAATAAAATGTCTTTAAAAAAAAACGAAACAGCAGCGTGGGGCTTGCGTCCGCCAGGCGGACTTCGTGGGCACCTCACCACGGCGCCCCTGCTCCATTTAGTATGGATTCTTCCTCCATACGACTGTAACAAGAGCCCTGCTGGATCAGGCCAATGGCCCATCTAGTCCAGCATCCTGTTCTCACAGTGGCCAACCAGATGCCCCTATGGGTAACCCCCCAAGCAGGCTTCACCCATTCCTAGTTCAGCCCTGTCTTACTTTGAAAGAAGTAAGATGCAATCAATGCTATTTGTCTAGAAAAAGAGGTGCGGGAGCTCTCCGTGAACTTCTCCCTAGTTCTCTTGGAATAGCAATGACACCCACCTGAGAAGGGCCGGAGCTGAGCTCTTGTGAGCTCCAGCTGGGGGAAAAAGCGCTGGATGCAACCCTAAACCCAATGACTTGGGAGTCAGTCCCACCGACGTCAGTATAAGATGTGCTTCCAACGAGACCTTGGTGAGGTTTGTGCCATTTTCTGGTCAGCAGGACTCCAAGCTGTTGCACCAGACTGCAGGATAGGAACCTTTCCCTGGCTGCAGTTAAACCCATGATCGGTGGGGGTAATTCAAAGGGAAGAATGCAGTCGGGAATTATCTGAAGAGGAGGGGACTGGTGAGCTAATGGATTCAACGTTGTTTATTCCGCTGGCAAAACAGAAAGAGAAAAAAAAGAGTCCCATCGCAGGACGAGAGCCCCACTTCTGAATAGGCTGTCTCATTAAAAGGGCCCTTTCGCATTTGCGGCGGTGGAGCCCCAGCCACTCAGCGCCCTCTTCCCAGTTGAGATTATGCTCACTGACAATGGGCACTCAGCGAGCGAAAGGACCCACTCTGGAGATCGCTGCTGCTGCTCAACAACACACACTGCAGAGACACCCGGTTTGCCATCTGCAAGGAATCTGTAACCAGTTGACAATCGTGGCCGATTCAATTCTCTGAGGACAAGTGGCTATCAGTGGCTGCTGGCCATGATGACTAGGCTCTGAATTCTAAGTGCAGGAATCACAAGGCGAGAGAGAGAGAGAGAGAGAGAGAGAGAGAGAGAGAGAGAGAGAGAGAGAGAGAGAGAGAGAGAGAGAGAGCTGTTGAACCCAGGCTCTGCTTGGAGACTTCCTGTGTTTGCTTTGTTTATTGCAAGCTATATCCTCAGCCTTTTATACAAGGAACTCAAGGTTCTCCCCCTCCCAGCCACACACACATACACTCCGTAAAATCACCACAACAACCCTGAGAGGTAGGTCCAGCTGAGAGGGAGAGTGGCTAGCCCAAGGTCACCCAGCGAGCTTCACAGCTGAGTGGGGATTTGAGCCCTGGTCTCCCACATCCTAGTTTGACACTCTAACCCTGCTGGCTTGGCCACGGTGAGAACCAGAAGCTCAGCCAGTCGAGCATGAGACAGGGTCCTGGGTTCGAGTCCCACGTTGGGCAAAAGATTCCTGCATTGCAGAGGGATGGCCTAGATAATCCTCAGGGTCCCTTCCAACTCTACAATTATATAATTCTTTGACTAGACGAGCCACTGGCCTGATCCAGCAAAGAGCTTCTTATGTTCTTAATTTTCGTTTTGTCAGCTAACCTCACCTCCCTGTGCTGAATCCGTGAGCCCTAAATCTGTGAGTCGGTGCTAAACCAAATCCTAATAATTCACTTCCATTTTTTTCTCCCCCCTATATATTTTTAGAATTTAATGTGACACCCAGGGGTGCTACCACTCCAGAGCCGGAGGAGTCCGGGCAGCTTGCAAATGACACTTGGCATTCATGGCTGATGAGAACTCCCCATCATGATAACATTTAAACCATTGATTCATTAGGACAGCACGAGATTCGGAGATGTGGATTCCTTCGTCCTTCCCCTTCTTCTGCATTTTGGAAAACACCAGAGCGCACATTTGTAACTGCCATCTGTGCCCAGAGGTTAATGCCATTTGGGCATATGATTCTTTTTGTAAACCACATTGAGGTGTTTTTGTTGTGTGTGTTTTTTCCCCCCCACAATCATAGCATCACAGAATTGAAGGGACCACAAGCATCATCTAGTCCAGGCATCCCCAAACTCGGCCCTCCAACTGTTTTGAGACTACAACTCCCATCATCCCTGACCACTGGTCCTGTTGGCTAGGGATGATGGGAGTTGTAGTCCCAAAACAGCTGGAGGGCCGAGTTTGGGGACGCCTGATCTAGTCCAACCCCCTTTTGCCCACTATGGGTCTCGAACCCTGAGACTAAGAGCCACCTTAGAGCTCTACCAGCTGAGCCATCCCAGCACCCGCTAATCAAGCAGCGTCTAAAGTAATATGAAATGAATACGATGTAGCAGATCATTCCAATTACACAGAAAACAACCATTTTGGGAGATTAATACAGTAACGGAATGTGCCTATCGATCACAGTTTTTGAGTAACAGGCGTATTATATTACGACACTGGTATATCACTCCCTTGTGGTGTCGCTTTGTAAGCCGCTGTTTCTAATACAGTGGTACCTCGGTTTAAGTACACAATTGGTTCCGGAAGTCTGTACTTAACCTGAAGCGTACTGAAAGTAATTGAAAGTGGATTCATCCGTTCCAGACGGTTCCGCGGAGTACTTAAACTGAAAGTACTCAAACCGAAGCGTACTTAAACCGAGGTATGACTGTACAGTGGTACCTCGGGTTACAGACATTTCAGGTTACAAACGCTTCAGGTTACAGACTCCGCTAACCCAGAAATAGTACCTCAGGTTAAGAACTTTGCTTCAGGGTGAGAACAGAAATCGCGCTCTGGCGACGCAGCGGCAGCAGGAGGCCCCTTTGCTAAAGTGGTACCTCAGGTTAAGAACAGTTTCAGGTTAAGAACGGACCTCCAGAACGAATTAAGTTCTTAACCCGAGGTACCACTGTATGTAGCTGGAGCATGTTTGTACTGATGTTGTGGTATGGAGGCACATGAAACCATTGTTTTGCTAAAGCTAAGCAGGTCTGGCTCTGGTCAACAATTGCCCGTCTCCAGTCTGATAGGTATTCCCTTAACACCTCTTTTCCAACTTGACTATGTAACAGCATCTATTCAGAAATAAACCCCATTGCGTCGGTGGCAATTACCCCTGAGAATATAGGATTGCAGCATAAAACGGTTTTAAATGCATGACTGAGTAGGTTATCATACAGTTGCAACACTTAGGCAACATATATGCTAAGGGGCCAGTCCTCAGTGTGGGTGCGAGGAAGCTTTCACACCTCCAGAAATCGCTGAACTACAACTCCCATCAGCCCCAGCAAGCATTGCCAATGGGCTGGAATGACAGAAGCTGTAGTTTGGCAACACCTGGAGGGTCAAAGACCCCCCCACACACACCTGTCTTGGCAGCACAATTTGATTTGTTTCCATTTATTCAGTTATTTATCAAATGCCTGTCCCACCCTCACTCCCAAAGAAACCCATAAATGTGTGTGTGTGTGTGTGTGTGTGTGTGTGTGTGTGTGTGTGTGTGTGTGTGTCTTAAGAACATTTAACAAACACTTTAAAACAGCCATATACCCTCACAACAAATAATTTAAAGGTTGTCGGCAACTGTATCTTTCAGCCTGTATTTTTTAAACAGGGATGTTTTAAGAATCCCCCCTGAATGTTGATAATGAGGGAGGCAAATGTGCCTCTTGAGTCTGGGAGGGCATTCTGTAAACAGAGAACCACCACCAAGAAGGCCCTGTGAATTAGTGAGCTGGATGACTTCTTGTCCTTGTTGTTTTTTAATGCTCCCCGGTTCATAGTTGCTAACCAGTTTTTTTTTTAATTGCTTTTATTGTTTTAATGGAAGGCTTTAAGCAAATGACCTGTAGAATTTTGGAAGAGGTAGTCACATTTGCACCTTTTTTGAAATGCACCTTTTGGTATCTGAAGAAGTGTGCATGCACACGAAAGCTCATACCTATGACAAACTTAGTTGGTCTCTAAGGTGCTATTGGAAGGATTTTTTTTATTTTGTTTTGACTACGTCAGACCAACACGGCTACCTACCTGTAACCTTTTGGAGAGAGAGAAAAAAAACTCAATCAATGATGAAAGAGAACATAAGAGAAGTCTTCTGGATGAGACCAGTGGCCCCTCTAGCCAAGCATCCTGTTCTCCCTCTGGCCAAGAGGCCCAAGGGAAGCCCCTGAGCAGGATCTGAGCACAACAGCACCCGCCTCTTCTGAAGTTTCCAGCAACTGGTACTCCGAAGCGGATGTGGCAGATGTGGATTGTATGATCCGAGTCTGCGTCATGCAAACAAACAACACAGATACCGTGTTTCCCCTTTTTTAAGACGTAGTCATAATATAAGCCATGGCAGGGTTTTTATGCATTCGCGAAATATAAGACATCCCCCGAAAATAAGACGTACCTTGTTGCTTTCCTTTAGAGCCTCGGAGAGGCTTGAGACCAGATGGGAGGGGGCCCGAGGCAGAGCGACAGCAGGGTGACTACAGTGGCGGGAGCTGCACCGCCGGAACGTTGTGGGCCACATGGCCCGAAGCAGACCGGCGGCGGGAGGCAGAGCAGCGGCGGAAGCCCTGCTGCCGGAACATTGCGGGCCGCATGGCCCGAGGCAGAGCGCAGGCGCGGGATAAGGGGCGCGATCCAGCCTTGGCAGCCCTAGCGACGGCGAGGGGGGCGTTGCGAGCCTGCCCCTTGGATGAAGCAGCCCCACCCCACCCCCTTCAGAGTCTCCGGAGCCAGATCCCTCGGCAGGATCACTTCCCGCCCCCACTGCTTAAGAGCTGCCGGTGGAGCGCAGGGAGCCTGGAGGGGTGGCGAGGAGGGCAACCTGTCCATCTGCCCACACCCCTCTCTTAACTGTTGTACGGTAACTTGGCAAAGAGGTTTCCCACCTCATCGTCCCTGCAGGCAGGCTGCCACTTTAGAGGGGAGGAGGGCAAGGGAGGGGGGGAGTTCATTAATGTTTGGAGAGTCGGCTCGGGAAGGGGACAAAGGGAAGGCTTTAAAAGTGTTGCGAACAGGGAGATTTTCCATTTTTTTACAGCAAGGTGTCCCAATGCAACGGCTTGAGTATCTCCTCTTTTACGTTGCAATCTGCGCCAGCTTTCGCAACCGATAGGGCTCCAGCGCCGGCGCCCAGAGCGGATCTATCCCTAGACAGTTCTTCCTTCACAAAACCCAAGTCTTGTAGCGCCGTAAAAAAAAAAAACACCCCCTGAAAATAAGACACCGTGTGTTTTTTTGAGGGAAAAAAGTTATAAGACGGTGTCTTAAAAAAGGGGAAACACGGTAGACACACACAAATTTTTATTTCCGAATAATTGTTTTCATTCAAACCCAAACACACTCAGATTTAAACATTACAACTCGTAGTTAATCCAGGAAAGGGGAGTGTGTGTGTGTGTGTGTGTGTGTGTGTCCAAAAGTTGCTGGATTCTGCCTCCCATCATTCCTAACCATTGGCTATGCTAGCAGCTGTCAATGGGGGTTGGAGCCCAGCAACACTCAGAAGGCCTCGGGTTTACAATCCCTGTTATACAATGAAGAAAAGTACCTCTAAGGACGTGCAGAGTGACTTTCAACCATACTGCCAGGAGCAGCTGGATCTGTGTGCAGCTCCCCTGTGTGGCAAAACTCTGAACTGCAGGTGGCCACCTTCTCAAAGGAATACCTTCCCGTCCTAGGCCAGGGGTGAAGAAAGGTCTTCTGCTGGTGGCTGCGTTCGCTTCTGGGCAACCTCCTAAGGACAACATGTCAGTGGTGGGTGGGGCCAGGGGCAAAAGCAATAGAGCAATGGTTGTGAATTTTACCTTTGTACAGCAGGCTATTCTCTAGACTAGGGTTTCCCAAACCTGGGTTTTTGGATTACAATTCCCATCATCCCTGCTAGCTAGAGATGATGGGAGTTGTGGTCCTAAAATAGCTGGAGACCCAAGTTTGAGAGATGCTGCTCCATCCAGACAAGTAGGAGGCATTCTCAAGAGTCCAAGGACACGCTCAATAGGGGCAAAGGTACCCAAGGAGGGTGTGAATCTGGGGTGGTGAGAGGCGTGGCCTGGAGGCAGGGGGCGTGGCCTACAGAGAGCCCAGAGGGTCAGACAGAGAGGGCTGGCAGTTGTATATAAAAAGATGCAGGGTGTGAAGAAGGTGGATCAGGATAAGTTTTCCTCCCTCTCTGAATACTCTAAACCCCGGGTAATCCAATGAAGTGGAAGGTTCCTGCATTGAGATTCCCTTGTGGGGTCCCAACTCCTTTGGCCTCAGTCCTATATACCTGAAGGAGCGTCTCCACCCCATTGTTCTGCCCGGACACTGAGGTCCAGCTCCGAGGGCCTTCTGGCGGTTCCCTCGCTGCGAGAAGTGAGGTTACAGGGAACCAGGCAGAGGGCCTTCTCAGTGGTGGCGCCCACCCTGTGGAACGCCCTCCTAGCAGATGTCAAGGCAATAAGCAACTATTTTAGTTTTAGAAGACAACTGAAGGCAGCCCTGTTTAGGCAAGTTTTTAATGTTTGATGCTGTATTGTTTTTAATATTCGGTTGGAAGCCGCCCAGAGTGGCTGGGGAGACTCAGCCAGATGGGCGGGGTATTATTATTAATATTAATATTAATAATAACTCTACAATTCTATTATTCTATAATGTTGGAAGATCTGGGACAAGGCAAAAAGAAAGTACCTCTTCACGCAGTGCATGGTTAAAATGATGGAATTCGCTCCCACAAGAGGTAATAATAGTAATTGCTACTGCTGCTGCTGCTGCTGCTGCTGTTGTTGTTAACTCACCCATCTTGATGGGTTTCCCCAGCCACTCTGCGTGGCTCCCAACAGAATATTAAAAACACAATAAAACATCAAACACTTCCCCAAACAGGGCTGCCTTCAGATGCCTTCTAAAAGTCAGATAGTTGTTTATTTCCTTGACATCTGATGGGAGGGCGTTCCACAGGGCGGGCACCACCACCAAGAAGGCCCTCTGCCTGGTTCCTTGTAACCTCACTTCTCACAGTGAGGGAACCTCCAGAAGGCCCTTGGAGATGGACTTCAGTGTCCGGGCTCAACGGTGGGAGTGGAGACGCTCCTTCAGGTATACTGGGCCGGGGCTGTTTAGGGCTAGTGACGGCCACCATCTTGGGTAGCTTCAAAAGAGGATTAGCCAAATCCGTGGAACAGGATGAAGCTATTGGTGACCATAGCTGCCAAGTACCCCGTTTTCCCCGGGAAACCCCCGTTTTTACTTACCTTTTCCCGGTGATCCCCCGTATCACTTCGTCTCCCGTTTTTCTCCGTTATTTTCTCCTGCCGGCGGCCTTTTTTTTTCTGTTTTGCCCTTCTATGGGCACCAAAAATGGCTGCCGCCGGCTTCAAAAGTAGCTTCTACACATGACCGGAAGTGCGTTGACACAACTTCCGGTGTCGCCCCGCCCATCTATGGGCACCAAAATGGCCGCCGCCGACACTGGAAGTTGCGCCGACGCACTTCCGGCCATGCGTAGAAGCTACTTTTGAAGCCGCCGGCGGCCATTTTTGGTGCCCATAGAAGGGCAAAGCGACACCGGAAGTTACGTCGACGCAACTTCCGGTGTCACACGGCTGCCGGTCCCGGATTCTGCAGTCCGGGACTTGGAAGGTAAGTTGGTGACTACCAGATATCATGGCTATGTTCTCCCTCCACTGTCGGAGGCTGCATGCCTCTGAATGCCAGATTGGCCAGTGTGAGAACAGGATGCTGGCCATTGGATTGATCCAGCAGGGCAGGAAGGAGCAGGAGGAGGAGGAGGAGAATAACTATGACTCCATTTATTTCCCACCTGTCCTTCTAAGGAGCTCAGAGTGAGGTATTGATGTTCTGAGGTCCTCTTCCCTTTCCTTCTGCTATCATGTCCCAAGCTGTTTTGCCTTCCTTTGCATGGAAGGTACTTTGACCTCTGCTCGGGTTAAATCTTGCCAAAAGGTGATCTGGCATTTACACACTTACACACACACACACACACACACACACACGACCAAGAGTCAAAAGATTCCCCCCCACCTATTTCCAAAGAAATTTCCCCAGATTAGATTTGTAAATCAAAAACCAATATATAACATGCAAGAATTGATCTGTTTTATATTCCTCAGTTACATTTTTGTAAAGCACATTTAGAAGATTTAGAACGTATTTGCGCCTGCTGCTCAAGCCATTATATGCTTGAGCTGAGACATCTATTTGTGCGGCCATAAAACAGGCTTCGACTACCCATGTAAATTGTGTTCTCCACAATAAATTAGATGCATACTTGCAAAAATACATAACCGCCGTTGGTCGGCTGACGGTGGCGGAATACTACCGTGTTTCCCCTTTTTTAATACGTAGTCATAAAGTAAGCCATGGCAGGGTTTTTATGCATTCGGGAAATATAAGACATACCCCAAAAATAAGACGTACCTTCTTGCTTTCCTTTAGAGCCTCGAGAGGCTTGAAACCAGTTGGGAGGGGGTGCATGAATTGAGCGTGTCACCAGGCGAGCCGCGCTGGGAGCCTCCCCGCTCTTCCCAGGACTTTTTTCCACTTGGGCCGAGCGCCCGGACGGGAAAACCCCTCGATGTCGGGAGCCCTGCTGGCCCCTTCCGCGCTGCCGGAATGTTGTGGGGCCACATGGCCCAAAGCAGAGCGGCGGCGGATGACAGGCAGCGGCAGGAGCCGCGCCGCCGAAACGTTCTGGGGCCGCATGGCCCGAGGCAGAGCGGCGGCGGGTGACAGGCGGCGGCAGGAGCTGCGCCGCCGAAATGTTCTGGGGCCGCATGGCCCGAAGCAGAGCGGTGGCGGATGACAGGCGGCGGCAGGAGTCGTGCCGCCGAAACGTTCTCGGGCCGCATGGCCCAAGGCAGAGCGGTGGCGGGTGACAGGCGGCGGCAGGAGCCGCGCCGCCGAAACGTTCTCAGGCCGCATGGCCCAAGGCAGAGCGGCGGCGGGAGGCAGCGAGAAGTAAAGGGCAGAACCGGGCAAAAGAGCTCGACACTTGTGTGTTGGTTCGCCCTGGTTCCCGCAGACCCCTTTCCGGCAGAAAAATGGCAGGGGCAACCGTGGTGGTGGCAGCGTTAACGGCGCCAGGAGGAGGCGGTGGATGCAGTCTGAGGCAAGGCGCTGCTCCGCTCGCCGCCTGGCTCAGCTCGTTGAAAGGGAAGGAGGGGAGCCAAGGAGGGAGAAAGCAGGGCGGGAGAAAAGCCTTTCCTCTTCGCTAAGTCCTGCCATCTCTGCCAGAACTCGGGCAGCGGGGGAAGCGGAGCGCTCGCGGGAGGCGAGTCGTCTGGGGCGTGTGAACGCGACGCTGTGGCGGAGCGGAGCGCTGTTTTATCGGTGCTGTTGGGTGCTGGCGGGGAATTCCAGGTCTCCCTGAATTCCGCTCACAGCCCCTCCCTGCTCTCTCTCCGGTAAAAGGAAGAATGGGTGGGGGTGAGCTAACGTATGTGTCATGATGGTGGCTGGTGTACGTGTGAATCACTTTGCTGAAGAGCCCAGGGCAGAACAGAGACCAAGGAAGAGCGGGTCTCTCCCCCCCTCTGGCACTCCGCCCTTTGGGTCTTTAGGTTTAGCTCTGCACAGATAATAATAAGGGTAACCCAGGCAAGAGGGGAAATCGCTGCGTCTCTTTCCTCTCTGCTGGTGCCGGGTAAAGCTCCCAAGACCTCGTGTTGTTGCCATTGTTTGGCTTTGGGTTTCCTGCCTTCATTTGTAGCGCTGCTTTCTTAAAGCAGTGTACAGTTCTTACTAGCCGTAAGGAGGTACTTACAGTAATAATAATAAAAAGACACCCCCCGAAAATAAGCCATAGGCTTATTTTCTTGAGTAAAATTAATATAAGACGGTGTCTTAAAATGTGGGAAACACGGTAATGAGGTTTACAGTTCCATTGTCCCCCTTCTCAGGCCCAATTTAGCCTTTACATCAAAAATTATGAAGGGAAAAGCACTTTATACCCTCGCCAGGAAATAAAATTGCACTTACGGGTAAAGGCGCGTGGCTCCCTCGTAGATATATACACGAAATGCCACCATTTTTAATACTAATTTTAGCCACACTGGGGCTCATGGGAAAGACGGCTGCAACCAAGGCTACCAACTTTGTCACTCTTTCAGCGCAAATATTGATACACTGAAGGAGCCTTGGGGGTGGCGGCAGGGAGGGAGGAAATATGCAGAAATAGATGGATACGAGATCTGTGCTTAGTGCCGACAGAGGGCAAATAGGAGGACTGGGGGGGGGGGCTAAAAGGCTACTGGTACCATCATCTGGAGAAATGTGGCCCTCAAGGCATTTCGTTCTGGCCCTTGGGACTCTCCCTAGACCACACACCCCTCACCAATTCCTCTCCACAATCTTGTTGAGTGATTTGGCTGGAATGTGTCCCTGAGCTCCCTGAGGGGAGACTGCGCCATGGGGGCAAGGAGGGCACTGCCCCACCAATCTCTGTCTGCTCAAGACGACCCCACAGCTGCCTGCCTTTCTCCTTACAACCGGTCTAGGGAGTGGCAATACCTCTCAGCTTCCTCCTCCTTGGTCTAAGAGTTGACCCTTGCATGATTCAGCAGGGAGGAAGATGGGGAATGGAGACAAAACGGCATATAATATCCTTTTGGAGTGGGTAACCAAAGATGAAGAAGTAAATCGGTAATGATCAAACGAGCACAAGGTATAGGTCACAATATGCAATATGCAATATGCAACCTGAAGATTGGAAAATAAATTTGAAATTTACAGATTGTATATTGTTGAGAGTCCCATGGACTGCAAGAAGATCAAACCTATCCATTCTTAAGGAAATCAGCCCTGAGTGCTCACTGGAAGGACAGATCGTGAAGCTGAGGCTCCAATACTTTGGCCACCTCATGAGAAGAGAAGAATCCTTGGGAAAGACCCTGATGTTGGGAAAATTGAGGGCACTAGGAGAAGGGGACAACAGAGGACGAGATGGTTGGACAGTGTTCTCGAAGCTACGAACATGAGTTTGACCAAACTGCGGGAGGCAGTGGAAGACAGGAGTGCCTGGCGTGCTATGGTCCATGGGGTCACGAAGAGTCAGACACGACTAAACGACTAAACAACAACAACATACTGTTGAGAGAGAATTATATGAAGAAGATGTACAGATGGTATATATCACCAGTTAAATTGGCAGAAATGTACAAAAATGAAGAGAAAGAATGTTGAAGATGTGAGGCAGAAGGTACGTTTTATCATATGTGGTGGGACCGCAAAAAGGTAAAATTGTACTGGGAAATGATATACAATGAATTGAAGAAAATGTTGAAAATAACATTTGTTGAACAACCAGAAGCATTTTTGTTAGGCATTTTAGGCCAAGATCTACCAAAAGAGAAGAGGAACGTTATTCATGTACGCTACAACAGCGGCGAGAATTTTGATAGCACAAAATTGGAAGACTGGAGAAATACCAACTAAAGAACAATAGCAAGAAAAACTGATGAACTATGCAGAAATGGCAAAGCTGACGGACAGACTTCGGGAAAAAGACAACAGTGACTTTGAAAGAGAATGGGAGCCATTTATAGTATATTTACAGAAACAAAGGAAGACCATAGACTTGATGGCAGGATTTAAATAAACACTCACATCTTTATTAACAAAAATAGGTAGAAGATGAAGAAATGTTATAGTGTTTGTTTGTTTTTTTAGAAACAGCAGTGTGAAATAGGGGGGAAATAAATCTGAAGTGGAAGTTGGGGGAAGCCTGGGGGGGCGGGGAGAGAGAGAATGTAATATGAATGTAATAATAATAATAATAATAATAATAATTTATTTATTTATACCCCACCCATCTGGCTGAGTCTCCTCAGCCACTCAGCCACTCTGGGCGGCTCCCAATTGAATATTAAAACAATACAGCATTAAATATTAAAAGCTTCCCTAAACAGGGCTGCCTTCAGATGTCTTTTAAAATTAGGATAGTTGCTTATTTCCTTGACATCTGATAGAAGGGCGTTCCACTACCGAGAAGGCCCTCTGTCTGGTTCCCTGTAACCTCACGTCTCGCAATGAGGGAACCGCCAGAAGGCCCTCGGCGCTGGATCTCCGTGTCTAGGCTGAACGGTGGGCATGGAGACGCTCCTTCAGGTATACTGGACCAAGTCCGTTTAGGGCTTTAAAACCATTTAGGACTTTAAAGGTCAACACCAACACTTTGAATTGTGATCAGAAACGTACTGGGAGCCAAAGCAGACTGATGTTCTATGGTCCCGGTGGCCACTCCCAGTCACCAGTCTAGCTGCTGCCTTCTGGATTACTGGTAGTTGTAGTTTCCGAGTCATCTGCAAATGTAGCCCCACGCAGAGCGCATTGCAGTAGTCCAAGCGGAAGATAACCAGAGTGTGTACCATTCTGGCGAGACAGTCTGCGGGCAGGTAGAGGCTCAGCTGGCGTACCAGATGGAGCTGATAGACAGCTGCCCTGGACACAGAATTGACCTGTGAGTCTGTGGACAGCTGTGAGTCCAAAATGACCTCCAGGCTGTGTCCTTCAGGGGCACAGTTTGCCCACCACTTTGCGCCCAGGGGGTAGTGGCAGTGGGGAGTTGTGGGGGGGGGAGAGAGATCAAACCTGGATCCGGCCCTGCACAAGAGGTAGACACCCTTGCCCTTGCAAAACTCCTCAGTCGTTGTTATCAGAGTCAGAAATCACAGCGCCACCTTCAGCCCTTCCTTCCAAAGGCAGAGGAGAGACGCAGACGGCCGAGCTGCTTAGCAGGAAAGAGAGAGCTGTCGGATGTGTTGATTAGCTGGTCGCAAGGAGGACCAGAGGGAAGCCTGGCTTTGCGGGGTTCCTGGGGCTGGTGTACTGCGTGCGTGTCAAGCAGTCAAAGTCAAGACTGATATATCCAAAAGCCCAGGAGAAAGAGAGCGAGAGAGAAACCCTGATATTCATTTTCTCTGGGTCAAGCTCCTTTTCTTCCCACTGCTTTCCTTTCTCGCGTCTCACGCTGTGGGTTGCGACAGGCACGCGGCAAGGAAAGGCCAGGATGCTGTTTGCGCACTGCCTACTCGGGGTCACCCGAGAGATGCCCTGAAGGCAATTGAGTTCCTGCCATGGCCTTCCCCTACTGCCAGAGGGGTGCCTTGAAACCTCCACTAAAGAAACAAAAAACCCAAACACTAGATTGACGCTTCCTTTTGGCCTTTATGACAAAGGCTAAGCTGAAACTGTGTGCTGTTTGTTTTTATTTTGCGGGGAGGGGGCTAATTTTGGCAACGTCGAAGAACAGCTTTGCCCCTGTCTCTTTCTCTCTCTTTCTCACTCTCTCTTTGGGATGAGAATGTTTGCTGAATCAGTGAAGAAAAAAGCCCTCACTTGCCCTCAATTGCTGTCATCTCCTATAGTCAGGTTGTGGTGTCCCCCTCGTCTCTAGGTGGTCCCTGGTAGAGTGGAATTGCCCATGTGCCCAGGAAGAAGAAGAAGAGGAGGAGGAGGAGGAGGAAGAAGAAGAAGAAGAAGAAGAAGAAGAAGAAGAAGAAGAAGAAGAAGAAGAAGAAGAAGAAGAAGAAGAAGAAGAAGAAGAAGAAGAAGAAGATTCTACTAGTCTATGGTTCCATCCCTAGCATGGAAGTTAGGATCCTAAGCAATAGATCCAAATTATAAGAAAGGAGATTCCAAATAAACATTACATTAGGAGGAACTTTTTGAAGGCAAGAGCTGTTTGACAGTGGAACGGAGAACCTCGGAAGGTGGTGGTAAAACAGGGGTTAGATGGTCAAGGCCTTGCAGGGGTTGGACTAGATGACCCTCGGTGATCCCTTCCCACTCTACAATTCCAGGATTCCATCTCCAGCATAGGTCACTTTTGAATGACCAGGAAACTGGCTCAGCCCTTGAACTGCTCTGGAGCCAGGCCTCAAGCCAGTCTCTTTGCTGCCACCCCCTGCTCCCTCACTCCCACAAAAGCAAGCTCCCCATATCCATTGCTAACTACATATTTGCCCCTCGAGTAATTTGTACAACAGCAAAGGAGCCTAATCCTGAATCAGGGGAGGGGGAAGGGCAGGGGGGGGGAAGCCCCGATGTGATGGAGGATTTACAGTCTTAGAAGGCAAACAGTGGCGGCTGTAATTAGGAAGGAAATTTGTCATGCTCTTGACTCTAGGAAGGAATGAAAGGTTCGGAATAGCAATCTCCTGAGTGTTTACCCAACACAAGCACACGCAAGATGGAAAGCGCATTTCCAACCACGGACAGATTAATATTTGATGCTAGGAAGAGAAAATGCACGCTGTTCATGTTTATTTAGGATATTGTGGAATACAGCGAAATTTGCAATTTTATTGGATTCAGGGGTTTGGCGTGTGTGTGAGTGTTAAAAGTCCTAAGCCACTGTATGGTGCATAAGAGGCTGAGATGCTGAGAGTTTAAACTTACTGCTTGCAACGTGTGTGAGTGTGTGTGAAAATATATCTATAGCATTCACATATATGCAGAGATATGAACTGGGAAACGTCTGTGAAGCTTTGCTATTTCTTCATACTCACTGCTCAAGCCTGAGTGTGGATACCTCAGTCAGTAGAGCATGAGACTTGTAATATCAGGGTTGTGGGTTCGAGACCCAAGCTCATCTCGCTTTACTGGCCGAGGGAGCCGACGTTTGTCAGCAGACAGTTTTTCTGGGTCATGTGGCCAGCATGACTAAGCCGCTTCTGGCGAAACCAGAGCAACGCATGGAAACGTCGTTTACCTTCCCACCGGAGTGGCACCTATTTATCTACTTGCACTTTGATGTGCTTTCGAACTGCTAGGTTGGCAGGAGCTGGGGCAGAGCGACGGGAGCTCACCCCGTTGCAGGGATTTGAACCACCGACCTTCCGATCAGTAAGCCCAAGAGGCTCAGTGGTTTAGACCACAGCGCCACCCGTGTATTTTCAAACGGTTGAAAATACATTAAAACATCAGTCATTAAAAAACTCCCTAAACAGGGCTGCCTTCAGATGTCTTCTAAACGTCAGATAGTTGTGTGGGGATTACATGAGGAAATTGTGCTGGCATGTGTGGGAATGACTGAGATCTGGTGCTGGCAAGCCACACCGATCTTCGAGAGTGTGGGCATCAGTGCGGCAAACCCGCTAATGTCAGAATGGGAAACACGTGAAGAAGGACAGGTCAGAGGCTCAGGTCAGCAGGGCAACAGGTCACAACAGAGCTAGGAGGATCTAGGAGGATCTGGACGGAACTGGATGAATCAGGACAAACCAGATGGGTCAAGCCAAGGAGGGCAACACAATGGGAACTAGGAGGGGGTGTTTACAGAGTGACATGTGCTTGGAGCATGGACAGAGGGCATGGCAAAACAACACGTGGGCTATGGAGGATGTCTTAGGGAGTGACCGGTTGTGACGTTACAGGAAACATCACCTTGTATGGGACTGCACTGCTGTAATTGGCTAGAAGTTACACTGTCGTTGTAATGATTAACTGTCATCCTGAGCTTTCAATAAAAGGAAGCGCTCGAGCTCTGCTCTTGGTCGCCTTCCCATTGAGTTCAACCTGCCTTGAGTCGTGTCGTCTTTGCCCCTACAACATAGTTGTTTATTTCCTTGACATCGGATGGGAGGGCGTTTCACAGGGTGGGCACGACTACCGAGAAGGCCCTCTGCCTGGTTCCCTCTAGCTTTGCTTCTCGCAGTGAGGGACCTGCCAGAAGGCCCTCAGAGCTGGACTTCAGTGTCTGGGTTGAATGATGGGAGTGGAGACGCTCCTTCAGGTATACTGAAGTATGCAGGGTACAGGTATACAGGGAGCCCAAGATGAGGTGGAACCAGAGCCAATAAAAGGCAAAGTTAACTAGTTCTGATTTTGTCCCTGCCTTCCTCTCTGCTGAGTTCTACAAGGGGCAGCATGGAGACTGAGTTGACATTCAGTGCCTCCCAAAATGGTTGAAAGTAACAAAGCATTAAAATTTTGGTCTTCCTGATTTCTGATTCTTCCAGTCATTTTAGCCTAAATGGCTAAAATGGTTCAAAAATTTCAGACCCTCCAAGTGTCCCTCTTTTCCAGGGACAGTCTCAGATTTACAGAAGCTGTCCCAGTTTCTGATTTGATCCCATAGGACAGCCCTATTTTCATCAGAGAAATGTAGGAGGGTATGGAGTTATCTGGCCCCCGAGCTGTCTGTATAAGGAATTCCCTGTATCCCCTGTATAAGGAAGTTTTTTAAAAATGTTTAATGTTTTATTTATCAGACAGACAGGGTAATAATAATAATAATAATAATAATAATAATAATAATGGAATAATAGAGCGTCCTGATTTTCATCAGAGAAATATTAGAGGGTATGCTTTTGGTTCATGCGGCTATTTTAGGCAACTTACAGCTGGCCACCCTAACCGATGTCATCCAGGTAAGGGCGGGCTTAGCTGAAAGGGCGGGCTTGTGGCAAAACTGAAAGAATGGCTTTTGAAAAGTTAAAATAGCAACAGACTAAAACCAGGTTAAAACTCACACCAGCTTTCCAAACATCTGGGATGAGTTTCCTAAACAAAAATATTTTGAGCAGTTTCTGAGAAGAGTACAGTGAAGGCCCCTGCTTGATATCAAGTGATGTTCTGGCACATTGATGCTCTGGTAGAAATAATAGGCTTGGGGGTGGGGAGTGCAATCCTATGGCAAGATGCACCGTGATGAACCACTAAAGATCTCCACCAGCATCTTGTCAGCCCCAGGTCAGCTGAAGATACACAGGAACAACTTTATTTTATTTTTAGCATTAAAAATATATTATATATCGCCCTTCAACTGAGGATCACAGGGGCAGTTTATAGTATTTGTTGTTGTTTAGTCATTTAGTCGTGTCCGACTCTTCGCAACCCCATGGACCAGAGCACGCCAGTCACTCCTGTCTTCCACTGCCTCCTGCAGTTTGGTCAGACTCGTGTTCATAGCTTTGAGAACACTGTCCAATGTATAAATACTCCAAAACACATGTCTTACCGACATTGGCTCCCAGTATGTTTCCGAGCACAATTCAAAGTGTTGGTGTTGACCTTTAAAGCCCTAAACGGCCTCAGCCCAGTAGACCTGAAGGAGCATCTCCACCTCCATCATTCTGCCCGGACACTGAGGTCCAGCGCTGAGGGCATTCTGGCGGGGTACAAATAATAAATTATTATTATTATTATTATTATTATTATTATTATTATTATTCCCAATGTTCGGCTGAATCAAGGTCCAGATAACAAACTTGTTCATCCTGGCTCAGCCTGAGCAGAGCTGAAGCTCTGCCCCCCAAATGTCCCCAGGGCTGAGGTGGGAGCAGGTTGGCCGGGGAGGCTGTATCTGAAGCCTGTTCAGTTCAGTCACGTGACCTGGCAACCAAGCAGAGAACACTACAGTGGTACCTCTGGTTAAGAACTTAATTCGTTCTGGAGGTCCGTTCTGAACCTGAAACTGTTCTTAACCTGAAGCACCACTTTAGCTAATGGGGCCTCCTGCTGCAGCCGCGCAGCCGGAGCACGATTTCTGTTCTCATCCTGAAGCAAAGTTCTTAACCTAAGGTACTGTTTCTGTAACCTGAAGCATTTGTAACCCGAGGTACCACTGTATTTTAAAGGACTCTTTTCTCTCTGCCAAGCTGAGGCAGGGCAGCAGTAGCATCCCCACTTTGTCAGATGAGACGGCCATGGATTGGGTCCCTTCCAAGTCTACGATCCTGTCATCATGGAAATCAAAACTTACCGGGGTCCAGCAGGAGCAATGGGGTCCTCTCCCCAGGGGAACGTCATCTGCCAGGGTGACGAAGACCAACTCCATGCCAAAACATCATCATCACCGCCACCAAATTATTTATTATTATTATTATTATTATTATTATTATTATTATTATTATTATTATGTACCCACTGGAACTCAGTTCTGACACCTCTCAGGTGGGCGCCATTGCCATTCTAAGAGAACAAGTGTGGTGTTCATGGTGAATTCTAGCATCTCTTTTTCTAGAAAAATAGCACTGATGATGATGATCTTCATATATTTCTAATCCACCTTCCAAGGCTATAGCCTTCTCAGGGCTAGTTGCATGAATAGAAAACTCACAACTTTGATCAATCGCAAAGATTTAAATATACAGTTCAATTTTCAATAAAACTGCCACTGTCAAATAAAACCCAATGCAATAAACTGTCCTAGCGCACCCTCTTGGTCACAGCAGCCACAATATATTCCTGTTTCCTGTTTCTGGTCAACCCTCGCCCCCACCCCCCCCACTATTGACAATGCCTTGTTAAAGTTTTGTGACTGAGAGCTGTTCTCTCTTCCTCTCCTCCCACTGTGCCTTTATTAAAGGCAGCGGAGCCCGATTGCAGGGGGGAAGTTGGCAAGCCTGCAGACGAAAGGAAGCGCTTCTTCACTGGTTCCCGCAGGAGGCAGTGAGGACAGCAGTGGACCCTGGGGTCTCGAATTTCAGTGGCGCCCCGTCCAGCACCAAAATTCTGCACCTCTCATTCTTCATTTTGCGTGGACAGGCAGAGTCCCCCAAACCCCAGGTGACCCCTGAGCGGAACAATGACTCAAGACAACTTGCTATGGGATTAAAATTGGCCACAACTTTATTAAGATTCAGATGTAGGGAGACCTTGGCTCAGCCATTGGGCGTTTACCCCTCCCAGTCCCCAGCCGGGGATCTGGGAGACTTCGGGGTTATCCAGAATGTGTGGGGATTGGGCTGGCTCTGGAGAACATATGTACAAGCAGAGAGCCCGCCCCCCGTTCGCCGTCGCTGGAGGGGAGAGCAATGACAACCTTTTGGCGTATGGCCAATGCCTCCCCTCAAGACCCCTTTAACGGGGAACCCTGGTATCGCCGCCGCAAGGGGTGTGTGGGTCGGTCAGCACTTCACACAAACACCCCATTTAGGAAGATAGACTAAAGGATTCCGCCCAAGGCCTGAAACCGCCAAAGTTGTGACGTATTGCTACGCGGAAGGCGAAACCTGCCAACACAGGGAAATTCCTTTGTGGCCCTTCAACAGTGGCCCTGACGTAGCCGCGCCTGCGTACCTGTGGAAAAGAGGTTAACCTGCAAAAGAAGGCTTAGATGAGGGTGTGGAGGGTGGGAGCCGACTGCCGCTTCCCAGGTAAGGTTCATCTTCTGTTGTGTGGACTGTATGGTCCCTCCCCTTACCTGGCCGATCCCCTGGCAACGCCTCCCCAGGCGGGATTGGACGATTGGCTGGGGTAGGCGGAGACCCCAGGTATCCAGCCTGGGGAGGATGCAGCCATTCCGAACTGCCAGGTAGCCGCTCTGGGATCCGCAGCTATGACATAGTGAATTGAGCCAAAAGAAGGCGAGAGGTGGGGGCGCTGAATTTTGGGCTCGCACCGGGCACCTCTGAAATGTGAAAGGCCGAAGTCCTCCTCCTCCGGCGAAGGAGGAGAGGCTTTCGAAAGGAAAGGACTATGCAGAAATGGCAAAGCTGACAGTAAAATGAAGAGATCAATGGGATGAACTTTTTGCAGAAGAATGGAGGGCTTTCGTGGACTAATTTTTGGAAAACAAAACAAAACATTACAGTCGGAGGAAATTGCGGGCAGGATTCGAGATAAAAGCAGCAGCAGCAGGAGAACGACAAAATGATTGCAGCGGAGAAACCTTTTGTAGTAGACCAAGATATAATGCTGTAGAAAAGGTCTGAGTGAAAACTCTGTGGACATGAAGGGTGGGAAATCAACTAATGAAAGAATGCAATTATTTGATTTGAAGCTTATTGTGGAAATATAATATATACAGTCGTATCTTGGAAGTCGAACGGAATCCGTTCCAGAAGTCTGTTCGACTTCCAAAACATTCGAAAACCAAAGCGCGGCTACTGATTGGCTGCAGGAAGCTCCTGCAGCCAATTGGAAGCCGCGGAAGCCCCGTCGGACGTTCGGCTTCCAAAAATCATCCGAAAACCGGAACACTCACTTCTGGGTTTTTTATTTGATCAGGAGCCAAGGTGTTTGAGATCCAAGGTATGAGAGTATATGAAAAACCAATGTCCATCCCTAGGATTGGATAGAGGAGGACAGAAGAGGAGAAGATTCTCAGTGGCTACTAATGGATAAATATGTTCTACATGTCAGAGGAAGTATGCTTGGGAATATCAGTTGCTGTGAATTGTAGGATGGGAGAGGGCTCTTCTGCTGGAATCCTGCTTTCGGGTTCCCCACAGGCACCTGTTCGGCACCTGTGAGAACAAGATGCTGGACTAGATGAACCAGTGGCCAAATTCAGCAATGGCTTTTCTTATGTTCTTAACTCAATTATGAGTTCTTATGTTCTTAACTTAGCTTTGCTCCAGAGCGTGTCGTGCTGAGTTCAATGGGACTTACTCCCTCACCAAGTACCATGGGTTGTTGCAGCAGCTGCACACATGCAGACTTTTGAACTACACAGGGTTCTTTGTCATGCAAAACGGAACAGCGCTGGATACAGTTCGCTCAAGCTCGATCCTGACCTCCACGCATGTAAAACAGTGAAGCAAATTATCAACAAATAACCAGTCTAACGAGGGAACATATTAATGTGGTTTCACAAACAGCGAGAAGTGGCAATTACAGTGACTGCCTATCACAGATTCCCCATCCATACTAGAGATCAGCGGATGGGACGCACTTTTTCCAGTCTGAGGGCCACATTCCCTTCTGGGGAGCTTTCCAGGGGCCGCATGTTATCGATGGCTGGGGCCAGAAGCAAAAGTAGGTGAGGGTAATGAATGGTCTTTGACGCCTGAGATATATAATTTCAGGACCAGTCCTCTTTTTTGTAATCTTGTTTCTTAACTGCAAGTTTTTAAACAGCATTTTAAATTGTTGTAGCTTGCACTGGACCCTTAGGTGGAGGGCAGACAATAAATTAGCACTATAATAATAATACGTTTGTACAGTAGGCTAGTTTCCACGCAAACAAGAGGCATGAGCAAAGCCAACATAAGCGATGCCCATTAGGACTGGTAGGGCAGAATTCAGGGAGGTCAACAGTAGGTGGCGCCACAGCCAACGACAGTTGGAGCCAAGTCATTATAGTTTTCTCTCCATTCTCTCTCTCTCTCTCTTTTTAATTAAATTTTTATTCCATTTTCCTTTTCAATTATTACATACATCACATATCCATCTGGTACGCAGGCTGAGACCCTACCTGCCTGCAGACTGTCTCGTCAGAGTGGTGCATGCTCTGGTTATCTCCTGCTTGGATTACTGCAATGCGCTCTACGTGGGGCTACCTTTGAAGGTGACCCGGAAACTGCAACTAATCCAGAATGCGGCAGCTAGACTGGTGACTGGGAGCAGCTGTCAGGACCACATAACATCGGTCCTGAGAGATCTACACTGGCTCCCAGTATGTTTCCGAACACAATTCAAAGTGTTGGTGTTGACCTTTAAAGTCCTAAATGGTTTCAGCCAAGTATACCTGAAGGACCGTCTCCACCCCCATCGTTCAGCCGGGACATCGAGGTCCAGCTCCAAGGGCCTTCTGGCAGTTCCCTCACTGTGAGAGGCGTGGTTACAGGGAACCAGGCAGAGGGCCTTCTCGGTAGTGGTGCCCGCCCTGTGGAACACCCTCCCATCAGATGTCAAAGAGTTAAACAATTATATGACTTTCAGAAGATATCTGAAGGCAGTCCTGTATGGACTAGAAGAAGAAGAGTTTGGATTTGATATCCCGCTTTATCACTACCTGAAGGAGTCTCAAAGTGGCTAACATTCTCCTTTCCCTTCCTCCCCCACAACAAACACTCTGTGAGGTGAGTGGGGCTGAGAGTGTGTGACTAGCCCAAGGTCACCCAGCAGCTGCATGTGGAGGAGCGGAGACGCGAACCCGGTTCCCCAGATTAGGAGTCTACCGCTCTTAACCACTACACCACACTGGCTCTCCTATGGTTCTATGATGCATAAGTGATCCATTTCTGCCGGTTTCCATTTTTGTCAGACTTCTCCAACATGCATCTGACGGAGACCGAAAGTTCAGAGAATAAGTAGTGTGTGAATCTTTGACATCAGAATGTTCAGAAGGGGATTTTGATGACTATATACACTTTGTATCTACACGCCATCGAGCTACAAATAAAAGTGAAGAAATACCCACAAGCAGCCTCTCTGAAGCAGGCTCTCTGATTACCGTTTTTCCTGGGGAAAGGGATGATCTCTTCGTGCAAACGTATTCCACAGAAAGAGGTTGCCTGGTGCCATTATCAGTTTTGGCAGGCCTATCTGTTTGTGGTGGGCTAGGACCAGCGGAAACCGAGGGCGCCTCTCCGAAGCACCCTGAATTGATTGTGACTTGATTGCGGTTTTCACGTCTGCAACCGTGACCTAGTCGTGACCCCCCGGAGATAGCAAGTCATAGAAGACAAGCGAAAGGTTAAACGTTCTTGTTCCCAGCCAAGATGGAGCCAATCATTTTGAAGAGACACCCTCCTTCTGGCCTTTAATTGGTTCTTTGCTGCCTAGGCCCCTATTGGGTCCAACAGATGGTTTTTTAGATGGGCTTTTCAGAGACTGATGAAGTAATCAGGGCCAGTCTATTGAAATCTGGGGAGTAAGGGGGAAATGTTGGCTAGAGCTGAATTTTTGGCCAGAAACAGCGGAAATGAAGGTGTGTGTGCGCGCGCAGGGAGAGGCAATATTCCCCCACTTCTAATTTGCAGAATCGTTCCTGCATTTTTGATGCACCCTGCACTTGAGGCTATATCAAGGAGGGTGACCTTTTGATCTGCAGCGTTGTGTTTGTGGTGGCTTCCTCCTACAAAACAGTTGTCACTTGGGGTTCGAGGTGATCAAGAGATGAATGCACAAATGGGAATTAGACCCAGAAGGATAAGGGATCTGAAACTGAAAGAGAGAGACGTACTGCAAAGTATTGGGACTATATTCTTTACTGAATAATAAAAATTATAACGTTTATAGAGAAGATGTAAATACTGAATTGAAGATGTATAAGATAAGCTGACAAGACATCAGAGAAGATAGAATAAGTTTGGTTTGAATTTGAATGGTCATTTACCGATTTATTTATTGATTGTGTGTATATTTTAAGAGGCTGTTTTGTTTTATACTATGTTCAATTTTTATTTTAAAAATTAATAAAGTTTGTTTTTAAAACTAAAAAAAATTATAACGTTGTAAGTGTGCAAGGTAAAATAAAACATGAAAGGGGGGATGTAAAACTGTAAAAAAGTAACTACAATAACAATGTTGCAATGTTTAGTTTAGTTTAGAACAAACTACAACTCCCAGGATTCTTTGGGGGAAGCCAGGACTGCTGTGTTGCCCAGTTTTCCCTAATCTAGGGAGCACCTCCCATCATTGCAGGCTAGTGGCTGTGTTGACTGTGGCTGATGGGAGTTGGAGTCCAATGGATCTGGAAGACTCCAGTTTGGCGAGGGCTGGCTTAGGCGAAGAATGAGTTTTTTAGCCCACATAGAAAAACCTGGGAAAATGAGGCTTCAGTGATATACTGAAACGCCCTGGAACTTGGACGTTTTGGCTCCCGAAGCTGCAAACCCAGAAGTGATTGTTTCGGTTTGCGAACGTTCTTTTGGAACCCAAACGTTCCACGGCTTCTGATTGGCTGCAGGAACCTACTGCAGCCAATCAGAAGCCGCAATTTGGTTTTCAAATGTCTTGGAAGTCGAACAGACTTCTGGATCGGATTCTGTTCGACTTCCAAGGTACGACTGTACTCACTTACCTGCATTGCAGAGGCTTGGACCAAATGACCCCTTGGGTGGCTTCCAGCTCTACAATTCGATGATTCTGGGTTGCATCAAACTACGTCTGAGTTAGTATGTATGGGAACACACTACGAGATAGTCTTCCAAAGTCTGTCGAACAAGCCAGCAAACACCAATTGCCTAATAACACTTTGGGGCTCCCCCCCCCGCTTTGATTAACCCAATGGGTCAAAATATCTCCCTCCTTTATAGCAATGCTCTCTCGGGGAGATCCATGAATGGAAAGTAGATTCCGGGTGGTTCCGAGACATTTCTCGACTCACAAGCCAGCAAAGTGTTCCCTTCGCAACGAGATCGAAGAAGGCAATACAGTCCAGCTGTCCAGTCATCTAGGAGACTAATTAGCCCAATTAATTAAGAAGTTGCTCCCTGTTTCCCAGTGACAACCGGGGTCCTGGGAGAGCGAGGAGGAGCGGGTCATAAAGGAAAGCTGTGTTTCTTCTGGAAGAGAAGTGTAATAATTACAGAACAATGGAAAGGGACTTTTGCCTCTCCAGATCCACTAATTAAAAATTAGAGGGCTCTTAGTCTCCCTCCGGGTATATGTTTCTATATGTTAAAGGGAAAATTCAGATATGAGAAGTAGCCTGGGGAGGGGGATAGTTGAATTTCTTTAATTTATTATCTAGCCAGTCCCAAAAACCTAGGATTGCAATGTTTAAAAAGCATTGCAAAATCTTACACCTGTCCTGTATTTTGGAACAGTACAGGCTCAATGGCGGTGGAGCTCAGGACACGCGATTCACGAGTTCAGAAGCTGGGCGAGAAATTCAGAACTGGAGTCGGGTTTCCAGGTGTCAGGGACTGGCTGGGCAAGGGGTGGGAGACGCCAGCCGGGGAACCCCCAAGGGAAACCCCAGAGGAGGAAGGCCCAGATCCCAGGGACTGGTGGTGGGACACTGAGGAGAGGTCAGAGGGAGAAGATTGGGTGGAGGGGCCGGATGCCAAAGGGGCAGCAGGGTTTAGTGAGCAGGGAGAGCTGGTGGCAGGGAGCAGTTCAGACTCTGAGGATGAAGCGGAGGCAGAGGGGTGAAGAAGCCAGGCAGCCTCCGTCTCCAGCTGCAACAAGTTCCCCTTCCCTCTGGTCTCCGGGAACAGAACAGAGGTCAGAGCTGCGCAGAAGCATTTTTGAGACTGTTTGGGAAACGTCCAGCAGAGGAGGAGCCTTAGATGGGGGTGGAAGGCAGGAACCTTCAGTCCCAGCAACTGCTCCACAGGGGTAAGGCCTGCTGGGAAGTGTTGCAGAGTTGTGTGCCATTTCCTTGGAGAAAGAGTTGACTTCGCTGACAACGGAGCCCTGCCTCTTTCATGCTGGCCTGCTTCTGACTCTGGCCCTGACACCGGACCTCAAAGTCTGACCTGACGTCTCCAGGTTTTCCTAGCCCCTTGCAGGTGGCAGGGGGAGGTCTTGAACCCCCAGATGAGCAAGCATGCCAACAGCAGCAGCAGCAGCAGCAGCAACAACAACAACAACAACAACAACAACAACAACAACAACAACAACAACAACAACAACACATTAAGAAGACTGTGCATGCTACTTGCAAGCTTCAGCCTGGCAGGAGCTGGGTACAGATTTTAGCCTGGACACTCTGGGGAATCCGCTCTCTTTCCCGCTCCTCTCCCAATTAACCTCCATCTCCAGTGGCCGTCCATGTGACACCACTGGGGGCTGCACCTGTATAAGGTAGGATAATAATAATAATAATAATAATAATAATAATAATAATAATAATAATATTTATACCCCCCATCTGGCTGGGCTTCCCCTGCCACTCTGGGCGGCTTCCAACAAACATTAAAATACATCAAATATCACAGATTAAAAACTTCCTTAAACAAGGCTGCCTTTAGGTATTTTCTAAATGTCAGGTAGGGACCCAGGTGGCGCTGTGGGCTAAACCACTGAGCCTAGGGCTTGCTGATCAGAAGGTTGGCGGTTCGAATCCCTGTGACGGGGTGAGCTCCCGTTGCTCGGTCCCAGCTCCTGCCAACCTAGCAGTTTGAAAGCATGTCAAAATGCAAGTAGATAAATAGGAACCGCTACAGCAGGAAGGTAAACGGTGTTTCTATGTGCTGCTCTGGTTTACCAGAAGTGGCTTTGTCATGCTGGCCACATGACCTGGAAGCTGCACGCCGGCTCCCTCGGCCAATAATGCGAGATGAGCGCGCAACCCCAGAGTCGGTCACGACTGGACCTAATGGTCAGGGGTCCCTTTACCTTAAATGTCAGGTAGTTGTTTATCTCTCTGACCTCTGATGAGAGGGTGTTCCACGGGGCGGGTGCCACTACTGAGAAGGCCCTGAGGATAGGCTGAGAGTGAGTAACTGGCCCCAAGGTCACCCAATGAGCTTCATGGCCAAGGAGGCATTTGAACCCTGGCCTCCCAGCCCCTAGTCCGACACTCAAACCACAACACCCATTGGTTATGGGTCTACTTTGTGACTAATCTCAGGTGCAACCCATTGCTGCAAGTAGCTTTGGGAGTAAAATATGAGCAGCTGCTGTCTTCGGTGGATGATTCTTCCTCCAAACCACACCGGTTCGTTCTCCGTTCCTACCCTGCAACATTCCTATATCTCTGTATTCCATAGATACCCGCTTCCCACATGGTTTAATCCATCGCACATCCCTGATGTTAAAATTCTCAGTTTTCTAAGCAGGGGATATCTATTCAAATCCAAGGCGGGAAGAGGTGGAGGGTGGCGGGACGGCAAAAGCTTTGCGAGAGGAAAGACCCTTCACGCCACTTAGGAAACGTGGCGATAAACAAAGGCGGTGCGCTGAGTTGCATGGAGCTGGCAGGATCATGCGCTCTCTCCTCCCTGCCCACCTGCCACGAGGCGAGCGGCCTGGCCCAGTCAGGAGCTTAGCCTGTCCACTCTCTGCAGCGCCTCTTCTTCCACCCCAGGCTATGGATTAGCCAGCGGCGGATACAATAGTCACACATGCTCCTGTGTCCAGTGCCGTCTATTCAGATGTGTGTTACTTAGCCTAATAAGGATTAGGAATAATGAATCGGAAGGCGTTAACAATGTAAAGAGGCAATAGCGAGGGGCGGGGGGAGGAGAGGGAAGTGGGGGGGGGAGAGAGAGGCCTAAGTACTCGTAATTCCATTTCATGTAGCTTTGGTGACGCCTCGCTTTGAGAAAAAAGGTGTAATCCGCTTTGAAACCAAAGGGGGTACAAAAGTATGAATTTAAATTTGACATTTACAGGTCCTGACAAGATTACGTAGTCCGGAAAGGTTGGAGTGTGTGCTTTTCTTTTCTTTTCTTTTTTTAAAGGACATCTCTTCTCCAGGACGAGGCATCCCCAAATGCTTTTTTTTTTCCTCTGGAGAGGAAAAACACAGAAAATGTGTGTTTATTTATTTCCCACCACCACCACCAGGCCTTTGATTCATATAATGTGCCTGGACCATGGGATGGTTTTAGTTGATAATTTTTAAAGTTGACCTTAAAGGGTCGGTTGTGTTTGCTGTTGCAACCCTGTGGACAAAGGGCTGGGTAGAATTATTTTAAAACATGAAATGAAATAAATAATAGATGCCTTATTATTTCCATTGGTAGCCCCCTCAGATTAGAGCCAAGCTGAATTTTTTTCAGAGGACAATTGAGGAAATTTTTGCAAGGGGGTGGGCTGAAGACATCCCCCCCTCCCTGCCCCGAGGAAATCTATGGCTCCCTGGCCCTTTAGAATATTTTTTTTCCCCTGTGGAAATTTTGGACTCCCGCCACCCATTGAAGACATTTTAGTTGGAGTGGAAGTAGAATATTGTCCACTTCCCCAACTCACTGAAGAAGGAAGTTCCTTGGGTGATGTAGACCCCTAGCAGAAGTCCCACTGCCTTAGACCCTTCAACCCACAGAGTGTGTTGTGGGCAGGGCTAACATCTTATGATTCCTGAGCCTGAATACGCAGGTATACACAGGGCTGGCTTGTGACGTTTTGCCGCCTGAAGCAACATGGCCTCCTCTCCAGCTCCATATATAGAAGAAGCCAGGATTAAAAATTGAAATATATACATTCCTGGTAAAAAATAATAAGTTAAGGGAAGAAATAAAAGATAGAAGAATCGAAATAGAGTTGATTTAAGTTTGGGAATTGGAAATATGAAAATAAATACTGTATATAGATATACCGTATAAATATGAACACTATGTGCAAAGCAGAAAAGTTAATTTTGAATATTAAAAAGGGTTATATTATTATTGTGGAAATTGCCTAACTGATAATTAACAAGGAACCCAGAGTGGGGGGAGTCGGGGAAGTTCAAATTGTTATGAAAATGACATGAATTAAGAAGGTTTTTTTGTTGTTGTTCAGTATTCCCCCCCCCTTTTTTTCTTTTTCTTCTTTCTTTTCCCTTTTTTGGTCTTTTTTGCTGTTTTTTTGTCTTTTTGTTTTATCGCTCTATGTATGAATGTAATTTGATTATGATGTATTCTCAGATATGAAATTAATGGAAAATGAATAAAAAATATTTTTTAAAAAAGAAGAAGAAGCCAGGACAGAGTCCCTCACCACATCCATGGAGAGCAAGCTAGCTTAGGAAAGGCTGTGAGGGACATCTGCCAGACATCTTGCCCCCACACCCCAGCATGTGCTGCCTAACGGTGCGGCCGGCCCCAGTCACGCAATAACACACGTGTGAATAAATTATGCCTGAGCCTGAGCGATGACTAGTTCAGGGATATTTTGCAAATATACTGAAATATGTTGAGCACTCCTTGGAAAAACCCCACTCGCTTGATGTGTGGGGTGGCATGCTGAGTTCACACACTCACACACCTCTCTCTGTCCTCAATCCAACCAAGCCGTAAGCATGATTTGATTGATTTTATACCCCACCTTTTTTCTCCACGGAGCTCAAGGTGGACTATGTGGCTCTTCCCCTCTCCTCCTTAAATCCCCACTACGACCCTGTGAGGTAGGCTTGGCTGAGAGGGAAAGCTGCAGGCCCAAGGTCACGCCGAAGAATTGATGCTTTTGAATTATGGAGCTGGAGGAGGAGACTCTTGAGAGTCCCATGGACTGCAAGAAGATCAAACCTATCCATTCTGAAGGAAATCAGCCCCGAGTGCTCCCTGGAAGGACAGATTGTGAAGCTGAGGCTCCAATACTTTGGCCACCTCATGAGAAGAGAAGACTCCCTGGAAAAGACCCTGATGTTGGGCACAAGGAGAAGGGGACGACAGAGGATGAGATGGTTGGACAGTGTTCTCGAAGCTACCAACATGAGTTTGAGCAAACTGCGGGAGGCAGTGGAAGACAGGAGTGCCTGGCGTGCTCTGGTCCATGGGGTGACGAAGAGTCGGACACAACTAAACGACTAAACAACAACAACATAAAGGGCTGCCTTCAGGTGTCTTATAAAAGTCAGATATTTGTTTATTTTCTTTACATCTGACTGGGGGGGGCTTTCCACAGGACGAACGCGACTCCCGAGAAGGCTCATCTAGTCCAAACCCTTGTGATGCAGGAGTATGCAGCCGTCCCACACGGGGTTCGAACTTGCAACCTTGGTGAAACATTTCTGTTTAACTGTTGTTGGCGGAGGTGTTGTTTTGCTGGTCATGCCATTGCTTTATTCTTCTTGTAAGCTGCTTTGAGGCTTTATCTCAACCAAGCGACCTATAAAGTTTGTGAGATATATATATATATCCCCCACATTGCAGAGTGGGAGGGGGGTTCGTGGAGCCACTCTGCCGCTCGAGGAAGTATCTCCACCCTGAACGATCTTCTGAGGATCTCCCGGATATCCCAATACAAAGCTCGAAAAATCGTCGCGTGGAAGGAACAGACAGTGATCAATAAGGAAGGCTTTCCCGCTCCTCAGTTCTGTCTTAGTCTCATTCCACATGTCAAATCTCGGATATATATTTTTCTCTCTCCCTCCCTCCCTCCCTCTCTCCTTTTTAATTTTCTCTCTCTCACTGTCCTCCTGAAGACAGGCAGGCTCTGTCTGTTCCAAGGTGTCATTTGCTACCTGTCCCCTGTGTCATTGATTTTTAAGTCATTAATTAACGGGAGGTGCCAACTCACAAGATGAATTCTGGCTCTGCCCCCCTGGCCGCTGCTCTCCTCCTTATGGTCTCTCTCCCCCTCTCTGCCCCTCACCCTCCCATTTTCCTTTCTTTTTTTTTGGATTGTAAATGTTATAGATCTCCCGTGATGGAGGGGAGATGGGGGAGGTCAGAGGCCACTGGAGCCCCTCTGAATATGGGATGGAGGGCTTCTGTGCTTGCATTACTCAAACAGATTTGGGGGGGGGAGAGCATGGGATTGAGACATGCCCCCAAGCTTGACAGACAGCGGTGATGTGCAAGAAAGCAAAAGGACATAAGCAAAGCCCTGCATCTGGATCCCGCCAGTGACCCATCGAGCCCAGCTTCCTTAGCTCAACTTTCCCTTCTGCAGTTTCCAGCAACTATTATTTTGAAGCATACTGCCTCCGACAGTGGAGGTAGACTATCTCCATCAGGGTTAGTAGCCACTGATAGACCTCTCCTCCATGAATCGGTCCAAACCTTTAAAGCCATCCAAGTTGATTCTTCTTGTGGCAGTGAGTTCCATAGTTTGTGCTGTGTGAAGAAGTATTTTCTTTTGTCGGTCCTGAATCTCCCAACGTCCAGATTCTAGTGTATCCATTCTGCTTGGGGCCCCTGTCTGCGGACTTTGGGGTTAAATGGGCACCCTTTTAAGGAAAGAGATACCCTCCTGAAAACCGGCATCCCTTGTGGTACCTACTGGAAACCACAACACCACACTGGGGGGGTCTAAAATGTGGGGGGTGCAGATTTGAGGGACCCTCGGAAAAACACCATCTGGTATGCCCCTCCTATGTCACTGATCTCCTCTGGGGTTACCCAAGTAGGGCTGGAGGAAGATTCCCTGCCTGAAATTTCAGAGAACTGCTGCCAGTCAGTGTAGACAGCATTGAGATATATGGATGAGAGGGGTCTGGCTCAGTAGAAGGCAAGTTCCTATATTTCCAACTGGCGGGTGATGGTACATTGGGAAAATTGGGGTAGATTTAAATGGTGGTTCTCAGGGACCCAGTATTTAAGATACGTCTTGGCAGTGGGCCCTGAAAAGAGCCTGGCAGTTCTGGGCACCACCATTTAAGAAGGATATTGACAATCTGGAACGTGTGCCAAGGGGGGCAACCAAGATGATCAAGGGTCTCAAACACAAGCCTTATGAGGAATGGTTGAAGGAGCTGGGTATGTTTAGCCTGGAAATAATAATAATAATAATAATAATAATAATAATAATAATAATAATAATTTTTATTATTTATTTTATTTATATAAAATTTATATAAATAAATAATTATTATTTATTTTATATAAATAATAATAATTTTTATTTATTTATACTTTATTTTATGAGGAACGGTTGAAGGAGCTGGGTATGTTTAGCCTGGAAATAATAATATTTATTTATTTATTTATTTATTTATTTATTTATTTATTTATTTATACATACCCCGCCCATCTGGCTGGGTTTCCCCAGCCACTCTGGGCAGCTTCCAACAGAAAAATGAAATAAAATAATCTAGTAAACATTAAAAGCCTCCCTAAACAGGGCTGCCTTCAGATGTCTTCTAAAAATCTGGTAGCTGTTTTTCTCTTTGACATCTGATGGGAGGGCGTTCCACAGGGCGGGCGCCACCACCGAGAAGGCCCTCTGAGGAGACTGAGAGGAGATATGATAGCCATCTTCAAATATCTCAAGGGCTGTCACATGGAAGAGGGAACAAGCTTGTTTTCTCCTGCTCTGGAGGGTAGGACTCGAACCAGTGGCTTCAAATGACAAGAAAGGAGATTCTGACGAAACATCAGGAAGAACTTTCTGACAGCAAGAGCTGTTTGACAGTGGAACGGTCTCCCTCTGGAGATGGCGGCCTCTCCTTCCTCAGAGGTTTTTATGCAGAGGCTGGATGGCCATTTGCCATGGGTGCTTCAGCTGAGATTCCTGCCTTGCAGGGGGTTGGACTAGATGACCCTTGGGGTCCCTTCCAACTCTACAATTCTAAATTCAAGGTGGAAAAGGCAAGTTCTAAAGGGAGCTTCGGAGGACAGGAGAGACTCCCCAAGCACGTAGCTGGCAACATCATTCCCCTCGCTGATCTCGCTCCATATTTACACTGTTAATCTACTGTCCTTTTCCCCCCGTCCTGTAAATCAATTGGCAGGTCGCGTGTCAGACATTTTCTTATGCCCAGGTTAAGATGAAGCCCTTAGACCTTTGCCACTCGAGGTCAAGACAATCCCCCGCCATCGCAATAAAGGGATTCCCTTGCTAAGTCTTTATTATGCACAGGGTGGGGAAGGGGCAATAGCAAAAGGGGACGCAGGGATGTTTGTGCGAAAGCTTGGCAATGAACTACACATTATCTTTGTGATTATTCCAGGCTGTTAGCGGCTGAAGCTGCGGAAGCCTGCCCGCATCTCAAGGGGCCACCAAGACCCACTAGTCCAAGGATGGAGAGTCTTTTTTGATCCAATGGCTCCACACCCCTGCAGAGCATCCTTCCCTGTGCCAGATGCTGGTGGCAGATGGGGGGGGGAGGCAAAGTGTGGGTGGGGCCAGAGGCAGAAGTGGGCGGGGCAACCGAGGCAACTTTCACCTTCCTCTCAAGTGTTGCAAAAAACAACAACCAGGTTTCTGCGAAATAAAAAAATTCCTTCAGTAGCACCTTAAAGACCAACTAAGTTTTTATTTTGGTATGAGCTTTCGTGTGCATGCACACTTCTTCAGATACACTTGAAACAGAAGTCAGTCCCTTATGTATATACAGAGGGTGGGGGTGGGTGGGTGGGTGGGAATGGGTGATGGGCTGATGGGAGTGGTAAACCTGTAGATGGCTGTTAACGACTGATGATGACTGCAATTGGTCCTGCGGGGGGGGGGGTGGAAGCAAGGGCTGAGGCGCTAAAGAAAGCTTGATAATGCATAATAAGATAAGAATCCAATGTCTTTGTTCATCCCAGGTGGCTCCATGGTTTTAAGCTTGGTAATGAGTTCCAATTCAGCAACTTCTCTTGCATGCACACAAAAGCTCATACCAAAATAAAAACTTAGTTGGTCTTTAAGGTGCTACTGAAGGAATTTTTTTTATTTTGCTTCGACTCAGACCAACACGGCTACCTACCTGTAACCAGGTTTCTGCAGGCATTGAATGGCAGTTCAACTGAGTATACAGGGGTGGCGCTGCTGTCTAAACCACTGGGCCTCTTCTTGGGCTTGCCGATCGGAAGGCTAGCGGTTCAAATCCCCGCAACGGGGTGAGCTCTTGTTGCTCTGTCCCAGCTGCTGCCAAACTAGCAGTTTAAAAGCACGCCAGTGCAAGTAGATAAATAGGTATCGCTGTGGCGGGAAGCTAAACAGCGTTTCTGTGTGCTCTGGTTTCCGTCATGGTGTTCTGTTGCGCCAGAAGCGGTTTAGTCCTGCTGGCCACATGATCCGGAAAGCTGTCTGGGGACAAACGCCGGCTCCCTCGGCCTGAAAGCGAGACGAGCCCCGCAACCCCATAGTCGCCTTTGACTGGACTTAACCGTCCAGGGGTCCTTTACCTTTTTACCTTTACTTTTTACTTTCACCATTGTGCATTTTTATATTCCATTTTGTGTGGGGAGATGGGAGGCATGACAAGCCACCCCGATTATTATTCTAATAGGGAAATGGGGTTATAAATATTAGATACAGCTACACCGAGATTCGCAAACAGCCCACTCCCGAAATAAAGGCCGTATAGACTTTCATTGTTATTCACAAACTGGCTCTCTATTGCGGCCCTCCTTATTACATGCCTTTACATGTATTTGCCGGGTTTTAAAATGTATGTTTAACTGGATTAAGTCACACAAGCAAACAGGGCCCATCTTTTTGTCAACTCTTCTTTACAAAAGGGAAACCGGTTTGCATGTTAATTGGCCTCAGAGCTTGGCACCTGATCCATCTTCCAAACAAGGCCGCCCCACGCCTGGGACTCTCTGCTGATTAAGCAATAAATAAATAACAGCTCCAGTGAAGATGGTTTCACCGAAAAATGAATATGAAGGTTAAAAATAGGGAGTGGAGGTGGTAGTGGTGGGGAAAACCATACAAATAGATATTCTGGATCTCATTTTAAGAGAATGCCTGCGGGGCACAAGCTTATCTACGACGCGAATCTGTCCGTTCTAATTTCTCTGTTTCTTTCTTTCAGTGCTCTACATTTCCACCCCAGGCTGGGATTCGACAAACGGAAATCTGTCAGAATGTCTAGTGTGAGTTTCTCCTCCTCTACACAAGAGAGCCAGGGTGGGGTAGTGGCTGGAGTGTCTGGCTAGGACCTGGGAAACCAGGGTTCGAATCCACGCATCACCCGGTCTTTGATATGATCTCCAAAAATGTTAGACGACTTCTCTGACCGACTGAACCCAGTCTTAGCCGTGCTTTCACTAAACCCAGATTCCACCCCTTCTACCAGCATAAAGATTGAACTCTTTGAAATAATTCTGTTGGTAGCCATACGTCTAGCGATGGTGTATCACTGGAAATCCTAGGTGGAGCTACTTCTTGAGACATGGCTCGGCAATATTTGGGATATAGCTAGTTCAGAATGACTAACGGGGCTAAGAAGAGTTGCAAGAAAAATACCTTTGCTGAAAGCTGGTATCCCTTTCTTTTCATACGTAAGGGGAAAAGAAAGGAAAACTTCCACCAACCTCACAAACCTGCCTGGGCAGAACCTATATGGACTGCCCATGTTTTAAGACCATGTAAAATGATGCTGTAAACTTACGACTATGTTCTTTTCTTGCGGTGACTGTGAAAAATCCACATATCACCCACCTGAAGCCCACAGCGAGACCTTGCACCAGCTATTCACTCTTAGCCTGCCCTACCTCACGAGGTTGTTGTGGTGAAAAAATGGGGAGGTGGAGAATTACGTATGCCATCTTTGGCAATTCTACCCGCCATTGAACCCAATGTGTTTTGACAATACGTGGTTTGGGCTTTAGGCACTATCTCCAGAATATAACCCCAGAGTATATTGAGAGTAGCCTGTACAATTTCACCCAATATATACAGATTTGCACAGTGATTTGTTTATTTTTTTATTTCCTGCCTTGATATCCCACATTTTAAATTTTTTTAATAAGCTTCATGGCTGAGTGGGGATTTGAACCCTGGTATGTTATTTTCACAGATATATGTGTTTGCCTGCACACTTTAGTATACGTATATTTGTAGATGTTATTTGGCTAGAGAACAGCATTACAACATTGAGAGAAGTGTGAATTTCGAAGGATGGGTGAATTTCAGTTTGCATTCCACTTTGTAAAGTGTGAATTACCGTAGGTTAGTTTGCCTATACATGCAAACAGAAATGACCCCCCCCCCAACTTGGGAATAAGCCGCATTGAAGACAGTGGGGCTTATTCCAAATGCATAGCATCCCATGTAAGCCCTATTCAGTGTAGAGCCATTGACATCTAAGGGCATGACTAACTTTAGTCTATTAATTTCAATGGGTTTATTCAAAAGGTAGTTGGCCACAACCCCACGGCTCCAATCCTCTACATGCTTACCTGGGAATAAGCAATCAAGTTCTGGGAAAGGATGCATAAATCAATTTAGTTCCGTTCCACTTCTTATTTTTCCAAACTTGTTGTTTTTCCCATTTTCAGCTGATCTCTGAGGAACTCTAAACCTAAGTTCTTCCTCTGCTGGGAAGAGAGTTGCACAACCAAAGAGCATTGTGTTGGCTGGGAAAGGAAAAACAGGTACATTATAAAAATTATCATTCCTTGGTTGAATAAGATATGGGCTTGGGACAAGTACTCTTTGGTGAGAGAACCCCAGCACAGAAACATTCCCTTCTAAGTTCCTTCCAAAGTTTCCTACTTCCCCTAGCATAGAAAAAGACTACATGTTTGGTAAATTAAAAATGGTTTACTTACAAACTCTTCATAGGTCAGATTCATGTGCTTTCCCATGCAGCATTCAGAAAACACAGGCAATGAGACTTCGGTTAGTTCCAAAGTGGTGTTATTTGTATAGGAATACAAGGATGGCTTTGCAGAAAAGAAAAACATGCAGTCTGAGCTTGGAGCAACACTCAGACACCTTTGGAGTTCACATGGTAGAGTGAAGGAACAATAGACTAGACTTCATTCCTCCAATGGTAAGGGGTAGTGACCTCGCTAAGCCTGGCAGGGCAGCTTACTCTATGGCATTAACCCCTTCATGCATTAATTAGACTTAAACATTTTGGGCATATTAGACTGATTATCGTACACGTTGCAGGCTGTTTAAAAGCGCTTTTACAAGAAGCCCCATGCTGGTTTCTTTATTCTCCTCTGGCCAAAGCGCCCCCCCCCCATCACTCCAGGTGGTGAGGGGGGGGCGCTTTGGCCAGATCTAGTGCACAGTACCCTAGGCTTCCGCATGCACAATAGAACTTGCCCCTCCCCATCACCTCCACGCATCCTCGAAACCTGCTCCATAGGGTTAGGGGGACATTCTGAAGCAGATAATTTTGTGGGGAGGCATGTGGAGGGGAGGAGGTCCTCTTGCATGAATGGAACTTCGTAGGCTGTGATCCTCTACAAAAGAGATGGGTTTTCCAAGCGTCTGATACTCCCTCATCTGTTTGCAATAATCTAGATGTGCACGCCTTTAACGAGTGACACCTTCCAAACAGTTCCGGGACTAGTTTGTTTTCAGAAGCCCAGAAGATAATCCGGCCCTAAGCCTCACTTTTCTCTGAAATTCTCCAATTGCAACCTTTCCACGGAGCCGGGCGCACGGGGTTGTGTGCGAGGCCTTCAACCTGACACCCTCCCCTAATCCACTTCAGATGGCTCCTTTGATAGCAAGTCCTGATAACTCAGGGTTGTGACTTAGGGTTGCCTTGCCTGACTGTATCTGCTCCCTAAGATCGTTGTCTCCCCCGTCGCTTTCCCCTCGTGCTCTCAGAAAACAAAAGAAGTCGTTTTGGCTGAATTTGTCGAGATGAGAATGTAGAAATCGAGGAGGAGGCCAAGGAGGCGGCACAGCAAAGCCAAAAGGAGTTGGGAACCTTTTCCGCCTGGGGGCCACATACCCTGCCAAGAAACCTTTTAGGGGCCACATGCCTGTGTTAGGCAAAAGTGGGCGGAGCAACTAGTGCATTTTTTAACCTTTGTAAAGCAGGTTAGTTCCTACCCACGCTAACACCCCTCTCTCTGTCCTCTGTTGAGGCAAGCAAGAGAGGCAGGAGAGGCCAAAGCCCTGTTCCAGCTAGACAGAAATATGGATAGGAATACAGTACAGTGGTGCCTCGCTAGACGAATGCCCTGTAAGACGAATTTTTCACTCAATGAAGAGATTTTTCAAGCGGAGGTTGCCTCGCAAGACGAATTCATTTTGTGAAAAATTCGTCTAGCGAATTGCGGTTTCCCATAGGAATGCATTGAAATTCAATTAATGCGTTCCTATGGGCAAAAATAAAAATAAAAATATTTCAATGCATTCCTATGGGATTCGCTAGACGAATTTTTCATTATATGAATTGACCCGTGGAACGAATTAAATTCGTCTAGCGAGGCACCACTGTATATATAAATATTGGTTGGACTGGTGCCGGATAATTATTTTGACTTAAGACGTACTCTGTCTGGGCCATTTCCCCTCAGTTTCCCAGCATTTTTGCATTAACTTTGTAAATTTGCGAAATATTAGAAAGCTGTCCAGTGTGAACATACCTTGTACACAATTCTTAAGAAAGCACAAACGCCAGCCCTCCTCGTGCTTCCCATCGACACCTCCATTTTGGTTTCAGTGTATTATTTATTTATCACATTTCTATCCCGCTTTTCTTCAGAAAGAATGTGAGGTAGAATACCTGATTCGCCACCTTCCTACTGAATCCTCACAACAACCCTGTGAGGTAGGGCAAGGCTCACCCAGGCCATATTCGCACCATATATGTAAAGCAAAATGATACCTGTAAGGGTGACTCCCGACAGGGAGCCAGCCCCCATCATCCTGGCGTCCACCTCGCCAAGCACAGGGAGCAGCAGTGGGCCTGAAGCAGCCGGGGGGGAGGGGGAAGACTCGGATGAAGAGGGAAGCCAGCGTGCGGAACGATGGGAAGGCTCAGGGGAGGAGAGATGTAGGCAAGGGCTCAAGGATGCTGGGGAGCCCTTCCACTGCCTTGACAGGGAGGAGGCTGAGAGGGCATTGCTCCTTCCGGCGTAAGAGTTAAGGAAAGCACCGCGACGCAGGTCAAGGGGGAGGCGTTTCGGGGTGCCCCGACTACTTTGCTGGCGTAGAAACAGACGTACGCCATTGCCGGATTCTGCTTCGGAATGAGAGGTCATGTTTTAAGCTGTCTCTGCACTGTAAATACTTTGCACAATAAAAGTATTTAAAGACAAACTGGACTCAAGCGGAGTTACTCTACAGTAGCCACGACGACTCTCTGACAATACCACTTTAAACAGTCATGGCTCCCCCCCCCCAAGAATTCCTGGAGCTGTGGTTTGCTCAGAGTGCTGGGAGTTGTTTAGAGGCCTTGATTCCCCTCACAGAACTACATATCTCAGAGGTTTAACAATCAAACCCTCTTCAAAGGGAACTCTGAGCATTGTAGCTCTGTGTGAGGAAGAGGTTCTAACAACTCCCAGCACCCTGAACAAACTACAGCTCCCAGAATTCTTGGGGGGGGGGGAGCCGCAACTGTTCAAAAATGCTATCATGGTGCTTTAAATGCATGAAGTGAACATGGCTTGAGGACAAAATGTCATGGCTGAGTGGGGATTTGAACTCTGGTCTCGCAGGTCCCTGTCTGGCGCTCTAGCCACTACACCACACAGCCTCTGGGATAGCTGGCGTTCTCTCCCTTCCCCACATGATCTCCGAAGCAAAACCGTTTCAGGTATCTGGGTTCTCAGTTCCCAAGAGTCGACCATGAGCCCTCTGAGCTCCCCCCCCCGGTTTTGTTTTTAAGAGAAAGAAAGAAATTAGCCGGGTCACTGACCAGCCCAGAGCACCCCGCTTGACCTCCTCTTAACCCCAGAGGAAAGTTACACAAACTCTTTTTCCACTTGGCCAACATCCCTACGTAGGAGCTGCCTAGCACAATACCCTCCCTTGTGTCTGCCTCCCTTATTAAATATCAATTAATATTTATGGCTGTTGATAAACAGAGCAGGTTGGGTTTCAAAGGGGCTGAGAAATCAGATCCTCTCCCTCTCCCTAACCACCCCGCTCCCCCAGGCTTCCCTCCTGGGCTTCACACACACACACACACACACACACACACACACACACACACACACACACACCCTCCACCTCTGCCAGCCCTGCCAGCTTCCCTCCCCCCAGCTGCGAAAACTAGATAGATCCCGAGGAGAACTAGGGGCACCATGCAGCCCAGGCCAAACCCTTTTAAGGGTCTCCGTTTGCAATGGGGGACACAGGCAGGACTCTCGCCCACCCTACCTGAAATCAAAGGGACTTGGGGAAATATTTTACTTGGAACACTCCATGTCCAAAATTCAGCATTGACTATTGGCCTTTAAAGGTAAAGGGACCCCTGACCATTAGGCCCAGTCGTGACCGACTCTGGGGTTGCGCGCTCATCTCGCGTTATTGGCCGAGGGAGCCGGCGTACAGCTTCCAGGTCATGTGGCCAGCATGACAAAGCCGCTTCTGGCGAAGCAGAGCAGCACACGGAAACGCCGTTTACCTTCCCGCTGTAGCGGTTCCTATTTATCTACTTGCATTTTGACGTGCTAGGTTGGCAGGAGCTGGGACAGAGCAATGGGAGCTCACCCCGTCACAGGGATTCGAACCGCCGACCTTCTGATCAGCAAGCCCTAGGCTCTGTGGTTTAACCCACAGCGCCACCTGGGTCCCCTAAAGTGATTGGCCTTTAGGCACCCCTAAAGTGATGGTGGGTGGGGCAACGGTTGACAGAAGCAGACCCACCACATCTCTCCCCATCTCTCTCTCTCTCTCTCTCTCTCTCTCTCTCTCTCTCTCTCTCTCTCTCTCTCTCTCTCTGCAACCACACATTTCTAATCATAGGCGCCAACTCCTAGTGGCCGAGGTCCCTTTGGCCTCTCCAATAAAGAGAGAGAGAGAGAAGGTTTTCTTTAGCAATCTTATTTTGGGGGGGGGTGGAGGGGTTTGAATGAAACGAAACGGCCAATCTTGGCTCCTGCGGCCGGATTACAGCTTGAAAGAGGGTGACTGTTTGGTCAGATGTGAAGTATGATTGGGATAATCACAGCAGTTAATTGATATGCCTTCCCATATAACATGGCAGTTCAAACAGGTGGCGAAAAAGCCTCATATTAATTGACTTTGCTCCTGCCGTCCGACACTCATCCAGGCTGACATTTCCCAGACTGAGCCGCCAAGACTCTGGATGAGGTTGGATGAGGCTGGTGTGTGTGAGAGGGGGGGGGTTCCCCTTAGTCTCCCAAACGATAAATTTCAATAGCAGCATTTTATATTTGGGCACTATTTCAGAGAGGCAAACCTAAAGTTCTTACCTGAAGTTCAAACGTCATCCATTAACTAAGTCAAAAGGACTTCTTCCTCTTGCATCGAGCCTGCAGATTTTTGGCATGTGTGTGCGTTTGTTTAATTGCAACACCCCACAGCGGGGGAAACCCACAAAACACTTTATCTGCGCGTAAAATTTAATTAAAGAAAACAGAGTTCTGAAGAAAGCATGTGGGTTTGTCACAGCAGAAGCAGGCCAGGCCTGTTCTCTCTGACACTTGGGCCGTATTTCAGGACTGGCGGGTTACAGCCAATGCCATGCAGTGTGGAGAACATTCTAGGGCAGGAATTTAAACTCTGCTCACCAGCCCAATCGCATCAAATTTCGAGCAGGTGGCAGCAGGGGGTGGGCAGCTCCACTTCCGTAGCAATTAAAATAAGGGTTTGCCGCCGATTCGAGTCCCCTCATCTTTCTGGTATAAGAAATCCTGAGAAATGACTTAGCGTTGCATCTATCCATTGAAATTAATGGACACAAGTTAGTCATAGAATCCATAGAATCTTTCAACAAAACTGCACACAGAAGCATAGAATTGTAGACTTGGAGGGAGACCCCAAAAGTCATCTAGTCCAGCCCCCTTCAATCCTACACTTTGGATTCAGATTACCAGGAAGGAGGTTCCAACTAAATAAACCCATGCTAGTCACGTCTGTTAAATTGCAGTAGGTCAACTCTGAGTAGGACTTAGTGGAATGTAACCCAATATCTCACCTTACTTAAGTGCTACTAAGAGTAGAACTGCTTCTTGGGAGAAAAGCGGTGACAAACCTAGACAGCATATGGCTGTCAAAGGTCCGTATAGTTAACGCTATGGTTTTCCCAGTAGTGATGTATGGAAGTGAGAGCTGGAGCATAAAGAAGGCTGATCGCCGAAGAATTGATGCTTTTGAATTATGGTGCTGGAGGAGACTCTTGAGAGTCCCATGGACTGCAAGAAGATCAAACCTAGCCATTCTGAAGGAAATCAGCCCTGAGTGCTCAATGGAAGAATAGATCGTGAAGCTGAGGCTTCAATACTTTGGCCACCTCATGAGAAGACTCCCTAGAAAAGACCCTGATGTTAGGAAACATTGAGGGCACAAGGAGAAGGGGACGACAGAGTATGAGATGGTTGGACAGTGTTCTCGAAGCTACCAACGTTAAGTTTGACCAAACTGCGGGAGGCAGTGGAAGACAGGAGTCCCTGGCATGATCTGGTCCATGGGGTCACGAAGAGTCGGACATGACTAAATGACTAAACAAGAGTAAGGTAAAGGTAAAGGGACCCCTGACCATTAGGTCCAGTTGTGACCGACTCTGGGGTTGCACGCTCATCTCGCATTATTGGCCGAGGGAGCCGGCGTATAGCTTCCAGGTCATGTGGCCAGCATGACAAAGCCGCTTCTGGCAAACCAGAGCAGCACATGGAAACGCCGTTTACCTTCCCACTGTAGCGGTTCCTATTTTATCTACTTGCATTTTGACGTGCTTTCGAACTGCTAGGTTGGCAGGAGCTGGGACCAAGCAACGGGAGCTCACCCCGTCACAGGGATTCAAACCGCCGACCTTCTGATCAGCAAGCCCTAGGCTCAGTGGTTTAAGCACAGCGCCACCTGGGTCCCTAAACAAGAGTAGACCCATCAAAATAAAGGGACCTACACTAGTCCAACCCACTGCAGTGAAGGAATCATAGCTTAAGAATCCCTGGCAGATGGCCACCTGGCCTCTGTTTAAAAACCTCCAATGAAGGAGGGGAAGTCTACCAGCTTCCAAGAGCGTCTGCTCCACGGTCAGACAGATCTTACTGTCAGAAAGTTCTTCCCGATGTTTACTCGGAATCTCCTTTCTTGTCCTTTGAACCCATTGCTTCAGCTCCTACCCTCTGGAGCAGCAGAAACAAGCTCGCTCCACCCTCCAAGTGACAGACATTCAGATGTTTGAAGATGGCTATCATATCACCTCTCAGCCATCTCTTCTCCAGCATAAACGTACCCGACTCCCTCAACCGTTCCTCATCAGGTTTGCTTTCCAGATCCATTCTCATTATGGTCTCCCTCCTCGTGTGCATTGTGCAGCCATTGGGCAGGGAAGCGGGTGCGAGGGGCTCTCCTGAGGCTGCCCCTTCTCCACATTTACATCCCTAGGGGTGGCTGGTGCCCATTGAGGCTGGTAAGGTAGAAGGGAAGAAGCCCAAGAAGCTGGTGAAGCCTGAGCCAATGGCAGCCATAGCCAACTGGTTCCACTTTTGTCCCCACCCTTCTCCTCCCGGCTGAGTTTTACAAGGACGAAACTGAGACTAAGGAGGAGGAAGCTGACAGCCAGCATCACCCCCCACCCCAGACAGTTGGTGAGTCAGAAGGCAGGCAGCTGGGGCTGAAGGCAGCCTGGGGTTGGTGGGACCAACCCACCTGCCCTAATGGACCAGCCTCCTCTGCCCCCAGTCTCTGCGACATTCCCCCCCCCAAATCACTGCTTTCTTCCTGTCCAGCCCAGTGAGCACCGGCCTTTGAAGTTGGAAGAATCCACTTATTCTTGGGGAGGCGTGGAACATTTATAAGGCCACCCTTGACCTGCGACGCTTGCAAGGTTGACTGGAGAATGCAACCCACTTCAAACAAGTCGGAGGTCTAAGGTGGAAACGGTGGGAAATCTTGTGTGGGGGTGGGGGTGCTTCACACTCAGTGAGCGTCTTCTTCCTCTCTGGAAAGTTCTGAGCAGGAAATGAGTTTAAAAGATGGCCAGGGGAGAGAGAGAGAGAGAAAGGTTACCTAAGAGAAGGCAGAAGCTGAACTGCTACCTGGCCTCCACCCCACCAGCCATCTCTGGGAATCTCCAGCATGCAACTGCCTTGGATGACCCCAGAGGTCTGTCCAAGGCACTAATGCTCCCCAACGCCAGTTGTTGGGAACCCCAGGAGGGGACAGTGGTCTTGTGCTCAGACGCTGCTTGAGGGTTTCCCTGTGTGGTTGGGCTAGGTGGGCTTTTGGCCTCATCCAGGCTCTTCTCATGCTCAGAGGAATTGCACCTGGTCCTAGAGACTATATGCACATTGCTGTCCTTGTTGGCATCCGTCTGTCTTGAGAGACAATCAAGTGTGCCTCTGGGGGTGAAGTCAAACCACTGTGTTAGCAGCACCAATGTGACCTCCTTGAGGTGCAAGCCTGGGCATTATGTATGGAGGTCCTGGGCTGCCCAGACGACAAGACCCCTCCCCCCTCTTGGCCTTGTAAGCAGAGCAAGACAGGCGAACTAATATCAGTGTACTGGAAGAAGCAAAGATCACCAGTGTTGAAGTAATGATTCTTCAAATTCAACTTCCAAGCAGGAAACACCATCAAAGCATTCTTGACATATGCCTGTCAAGCCTCTGCTTAAAGACCTCCAAAGAAGGAGACTCCACCACACTCCTTGGTAGCAAATTCCACTGCCGAACAGCTCTTACTGTCAGGAAGTTCTTCCTAATGTTTAGGTGGAATCTTCTTTCTTGTAGTTTGAATCCATTGCTCCGTGTCCGCTTCTCTGGAGCAGCAGAAAACAACCTTTCTCCCTCCTCTATATGACATCCTTTTATATAGTTGAACATGGCTATCATATCACCCCTTAACCTTCTCTTCTCCAGGCTAAACATACCCAGCTCCCTAAGCCGTTCCTCATAAGGCATCGTTTCCAGGCCTTTGACCATTTTGGTTGCCCTCCTCTAGACACGTTCCAGCTTGTCAGTATCCTTCTTGAACTGTGGTGCCCAGTACTCCAGGTGAGGTCTGACCAGAGCAGAATACAGTGGTACTATTACTTCCCTTGATCTAAGAGAGTCCCCAGAGCCATATAGAGAGGTAAGGAGGGCCAAATTTGACCTCTGGACCTGAGGTTTCTCCATCCCTGTTGCAGACTTCCCTTTCCACCTGTGTTTCTGTATTAAAAACCTTTTCTAACCTCATCCCTCCCACACACAAATAGTTTTGTTGACCCTCCGGGTTCCAGCCTTGCCTGTTGCTGACCTCCGGCCAAATGGGCAGCAAAGTGAAAGCATTTTGCGGAAGGTTTGGCAGTCTCCAAGCGCTTTTGAAAGGAGGAGAAATGGAGGGAAATTGCGGCGATGCTCGAGCGGGCGGAATTGAGCGGCCGTCCGCAGCCGAGGCCTATGGTACTTAAATGCAATCGCTGATCTAATCGCCAGTGCTCAAGGAAGCTTTTTGCTGCATTTTACCACACAAAGCCTCGCCTTTTCTTTCCTCCATTGTGGCCCTCACCGCTATTTAAGAAAGCAGAAATCAATAAACCCTTCCAGCTTTCAATCTTTTTGCCCCCAAAAGGTGGAGCGCTTCTCTCTCTTTTTTTGGCAAGTGGGGGCCGTGCGGCGGGGGTGGCGGCGGCGGGGAGCATTTTGTCATTCATAAGCTGTGGCGACAAATCCTTGACATCATTCGTGGACGGTATCGATCAGCTCTTCCGTTGCGCCGAAGGACAAATAGAAATCATTTATCTGTCTGGACTCCAAAACAGCGAAAAAAACAGGGGGGGAGGGGGCAGAAGGCAAAGACAAAGGCCCCTTCCCAGCCACCCATGACAACCAGCAGCTGAAGGTATTAGCCGGAGGTCAAGTTCAGAGGTCAAGGGTCAAACAGGTTGTCATCAGTTTCTCACAGCTATCAGAGTGGAAAAAACCAGCTGGTTCTTATTAGCTAAATCCACCTCACTGTAAAAGGAGACCAAGGGGGGGTGGGGGGTGGGAAGAGAGGAAGGCAATGCTAGCATGAGGCGGCCTGCCAAATTTTGCGTCCCATTGGGCTATTTTGAAGATGGCTAGATTGGATGAGGGAAGCGCAGCCCAGTCCTAAGAACACAGCAAGTCATCTTATACCATCGGTCTAGCCAGCTCAGAGTCATTTTTCACGGACAGACAGAAGCTCTTTGGGGGGGGGGGTGTCAAAGGATGGAGACGGTCCCAGGTAGAAACCTGGAGAGGCTGGGGATCAAACGTGGGAGCTCAGCATCTCCGCAAAGTAGGTGCTCTGCTGTTGAATGACAGCTCTCCCCCCAGAGCATGAATGAAGTCTCCAGGCCTCATGAGTCTGAATGAAGGACTGGCTCCATTACGAACATATGAAGCTGCCTTCAGGGTAGGTCCTGCAGGATTTCAGGCAAGGAACGCACCCAACCCAACTGGGAGATGCTGCGTGTTGAACTTGGGACCTTCTGCACGCCAAACAGAGCACGCTGAGCTACTGTCCCTCCATCACTTCTCCTGCTCACGGGGGTCAGGGCAGAAATTCTTGACTTTTTCCTATTTGCCTAAGTTCTAAACCTCGGAATGTCACCTGTCACTGGCATACCTGCCAAGTTGCTGTCAGAGAAATAAGGGACTGGGCCGGAAATAGCAGACTGGAAGTAGCGCTGCCGCCATTTTGGAACTGGGCGGAGCATGCTCAGAAGTGACTTTTGATGCTGCTTTGCCCAGTTCCAAAATGGCCGCCGCGCCAGAAGTCGCACTGCAGCCATTTTGGAACTGGGCAGAGCAGCATCAAAAGTCGCTTCTGAGCATGCTCCGCCCAGTTCCAAAATGGCCTCCGCGCCAGAATAAACCGGGGAAAAACAAAAAAATCAGTTTTTTCAGCTAGGAACAGCTGGAAAAACGGGGATTTCCGAGGGAAAACGGGAGACTTGGCAGCTATGGTCACTGGGTGAATGTGGAGCTTCAACAGCCGAGGCAGAGGTTTCTCACGACTGCCAGGGGATGTTATGCTTCTGAATGCCAGCTGCCGGAGACCACAGGAGGGGAGCGTGCTCTTGCGGTCGGATCCTGCATCTACTCATCTGGCTGGCCACTGTGAGAACACGAGGCTGGACTAGAAGGGCCCAGCTTGGCCTGATCCAGCAAGGCTCTTCTTATTGTGTACTACTATATTTTAATATATTATTGGATATCACTTCATTTGATATAAGTCAATCCGTTTTAAAGTTACTGTATTTTTTCCGTGTATAAGTCTATATTCCCCCACCCCACCCCAAAAAATGTAAGTTTAAAATTGGGGGTCGTCTTATATGCGGAATGTTGCAAATAATTATTTCTTAATTTTGGGCTCAAAAAATAGGGGTCATCTTATACATGGGGGCGTCTTATACATGGAAAAATATGGTGTATGTTTTATTACGACATTTTGTAGTGAATCGGATTATTATAAGGTGCATGTTCTTTGTTGTTTATTTTGGTGCTGTCAACCGCCTTGTGTGTAGCAATATAGAAAGGCAGCCTACAAACTAAAATGAAATGCAATTAAATCTGAAGAGCTTGGGTGCTGGATCAGGCCAATGGCCCATCTAGTTCAGCATCCCCTTCACACAATGGCCAAGCTGGACTTGAGTACAGTGGTACATCGGGTAAAGAACTTAATTCGTTCTGGAGGTCCGTTTTTAACCTGAAACTGTTCTTAACCTGAAGTACCACTTTAGCTAATGGGGCCTCCCGCTGCCGCCGCGCCGATTTCTGTTCTCATCCTGAGGTAAAGTTCTTAACCCGGGGTACTATTTCTGGGTTGGCGGAGTCTGTAACCTGAAGCATCTGTAACCTGAGGTACCACTGTACAATAACACTCTCTTCCTCGTGAGCACCAGCAGCTGGTATGCTCTTCAATTCAGGGCTCAGCAAACTTTTTCAGCAGTGGGCCGGTCCACTGTCCCTCAGACCTTGTGGGGGGCCGGACTATATTTTGGGGAAAAAATATGAACGAATTCCTATGCCCCACAAATAACCCAGAGATGCATTTTAAATAAAAGGAAACATTCAACTCATGTAAAAACATGCTGATTCCCGGACCGTCCACGGGCCAGATTTAGAAGGCGATTGGGCTGCATCCGGCCCCCAGGCCTTAGTTTGGGGACCCTTCTCTTCATATTTCATTTCACTTTTAATTTGTAGGCCACGGTTTACAGCAACAAAACATACAACACACAACACTTACCCTCCAACCTTTCTCCGATGAAAATAGGGACGTCCCATTCCATAATGATAATTTTGCTATTTATACCCCACACATCTGACTGGGTTGCCCCAGCCACTCTGGGAAGCTTCCAACATATATAAAAACATAATAAAACATTAAACATTTTTAAAAAACAAAAAACCCTTCCCTATACAGTGCAGGATTGTCTTCAGATGGCTTGGGGGGTCGGATAACTCCATACCCTCCAACATTTCTCCAATGAAAATAAGGTCATCCTAAGGAAAAGCGGGACATTCCGGGATCAAATCAGAAACTGGGAGAGCTTCTCTAAATCAGGGGTTTCCCTAGGAAATAGGGACACTTGGACAGTCTGAGAACACACACCTCATAATAAAGGTAAAGATAAAGGGACCCCTGACAATTAGGTCCAGTAGCAGATGACTCTGGGGTTGCGGCACTCATCTCGCGTTATTGGCCAAGGGAACCAGCATACAGCTTCCAGGTCATGTGGCCAGCATGACAAAGCCGCTTCTGGCGAACCAGAGCAGTGCACGGAAATGCCGTTTACCTTCCCGCCAGAACAGTGCCTATTTATCTACTTGCTCTTTGACGTGCTTTCGAACTGCTAGGTTGGCAGGAGCTGGGACAGAACGACAGGTGCTCACCCCGTCGCAGGGATTCGAACTGCCAACCTTCCGATCGGCAAGCCCTAGGCTCTGTGGTTTAACCCACAGCACCATCTGTGTCCCATGACACCTCATAATAATCTGATCCAATACAAAAAGTCAAAATAAAACATAACTTTAAAATGGAACAACTTATATCAAATAGAGCAATATTCAACAATCCATTAGAATATAGTGGTACACAATAAAATTAACTCTCAAAACATCAGCAAATCATAATTAAACAGAAAGTCTCTTCTTATGCTGAAGGTGCAACTCTTTACCCTGGCGTTTGGCACCTGAGATGTACGTTTTTAGGACCCACCCTATCCCTGTGATTGTACTCGACTTGTTTTTAATAATGAATTCTAAATGGTTGTAACCCGCCCTGGGACCAACTGGTGAAGGGCTACTAATAAATTAACAACAACAACAACAACAACAACAACAACAACAACAACAACAACTGTGCTGTAGATATGAAGCAGATTTCTACAACCGCTGGCATAAAAGCACCAGGAACAAATCAGCTCAGAACTTTCAGGCATTGCTTTAAGGACTCTGTGATTCTATGTCTCGGCTTGGCCAAGTAAACTGAGTGCTTTACTTAAATGCTCTCTCTCTCTGCCTCCAAACACACAAGCACACACACACACACACACACACACACACACACACACACACTGCTTCTTTTCCCAAGGACGTTGTCAAGGTCACCCAAGACCCTGCGCTCCAAAGAGTGTATCAGGCCTACAAATCCATTTCGCCGGACTATTGTTGCCCGTATCCTCCTGTGCCTCCAACTTCATTTCCACTTCAATTTTATCAACCTTCCGCTGGAGACTCAAAGAGATAGGAAACGAGCTCTGACACGAATTAGCCTTAAGATTGACTGATATAGCTTAGTCCAGGGAATTCTGGGTAGAACGTTCTCTGGGCTCCCTCTCACAATCCCTCTCTCTCTCTCTCTTAGAAAATTTTTTTTTTTACTCCAGCCCGTCTCTGTCACTCTCCTGTCACGGAGGGTGCCAATCTGGCCTCAAATGACGGACAGGGCGTGTTGGCTTCTGATGGGGTAATTTGCCAAAGCCTCAAACTGCTGTATATCATGGATGGCAGCTAAGTTAGCGTGGGAGAGGGGGCCAGCCGGCTCAAAGGCAAGGGTGCCGTGTATATTAGGTGATGGGGGTTGCTGGGGGGCAGCCGTTCAGGAAATCCCTTCCCTTAATTCAACAAATTTAAGGTAGAGCTGGGCTTCAGGTGGATTTTGTGGGTCTCTGTGTCCAGCCGCTGTTCGCTTCTGATTAGTTCCTTGACAAGAAGAAGGCTCAGATGGCTGCAAAAGGTTTGAGGAGTGCATCTCCTGCCAAATGATGCCTGGTTGCATAGAGCGTGCAGCCTTGCAAGATCTTATCGCCAGCACAGTCTGATCATAATGAGGGCCTGTGCAACAAGATATAGAGTGGTACCTTGGATTAAGTACACAATTGGTTCCGGAGGTCTGTACTTAACCTGAAGCGTACTTTACCTGAAGCGAACTTTCCCACTGAAAGTAATGGAAAGTGGATTAATCCGTTCCAGACGGTCCGTAGAGTACTTAACCTGAAGCGTACTTAGCCTGAAGCGAACTTTCCCATTGAAAGTAATGGAAAGTGGATTAATCTGTTCCAGACGGGTCCGCGGAGTACTCAACCTGAAGCGTACTTAACCCGAAGTATGAGTGTAATTGGTCCTGGAAGTCCATACTTAACCTGAAGCGTACTTAACCTGAAGCGAACTTTCCCATTGAAAGTAATGGAAAGTGGATTAATCCGTTCCAGACGGGTCCGCGGAGTACTTAAACAGAAAGTACTCAAACCGAAGCGCACTTAAACTGAGGTATGACTGTACAAGTGAAAGTTGCAACAATGGGGTGCTCCATTTCAGGATCTCAGCCAGCCATGCCCTTTCTCGCAATATGCTATTCCGACACACACACACACACACAGACACAGACACAGACACACACACACACACACTGCCAAGTAGGGAGTCAATTCTGTTCACATGTAAAAGTGAATCGACCTGTTTTGCACTTTCCGCAACAATAAGTGAACGGAAACAAAGCCTTTTTTCTTTTCTTTTTCAAAATTCGCACTTCTCCGAATTTTGAACTGCGGCTCTCCAACGTATATAATGGGGTAAATAATGCACATCTGAGTGAAAATAACACACCCAAATGCATATAGATTGCGGGCAGTTGAATTGCGAGCATTCGTTTAATGGGGGGGGGGTTTGCATTCGAAGGGGTTTGTATTGGGAGAAATTTGTATTAAAAGGCAGGTGAATGTTCATGAGAATCTGTATTGCAAGCTGATGTGGAAATGTGGAGAAATGGAACCCCCGTCTGCACAATACATTTGAAGCAGTGCCATGCCACTCTAAATAGTCACAGCTCCCCCCCCAAAAAAAATAGAATCATGGGAGCTGTGAAGAGTGCTGAGAGTTGTTCAGAGACACCCCCCATCCTCCCAAGCTATAATTCAGTGGTATGTGGTCAGTGGACTAGGCTAGTCCCCTAAATGTTCCTCTGGTGCCTCCTTCTCAAAGGCCAGGAAACATCTGCCCAGCTTTGGAGGGGGAGGCACAATGCTTGCTCATGCTTGCAACATCAAACCCTCCTCCCCAGCAAAGGTAGCCAAGTTCTGTGCTAGAGCCATAAAAATCCGAGCCAACCTAGTTAGTAGTGCCCAGAAATTTCAGGACAGAGCCAAAGATGATCCATTGCTACCATTTGCTGTACCCTCCCAAGTAGTGATACCTTCTTTTATCTAATAATTTTTATACAGTGGTACCTCGCAAGACGAATGCACTGCAAGACGAATTTTTTGCAAGACGAATGCGTCTTGCGTTCTGATGGTGACTCGCAAGACGAATTCATTTTGTGAAAACATTGTCTTGCAAATCGCGGTTTCCCATAGGAATGCATTGAAATTTAATTAATGCATTCCTATGGGTGAAAAAAAGAAATTTCAATGCATTCCTATGGGAAACCGCGATTCGCAAGACGATTTTTTCACAAAGTGAATTGACTCGCGGAACGAATTGAATTCATCTTGCGAGGCACCACTGTAATGGTTAAAGTGCCTCATATTTATTGCTTATATTTTAGATTGTATTTTGGATTGTTTTATGTATATATGTGTATGCTGGTCGAGAACCGTAACAATAAATAACTAACACAATTAAGACAAACCCTCCTCCCCAATTACCCTCGCAAGCTTGCACCTCTGGCCCCCGTTTCCCTATGGAAAATTTCATTACTAATAATAATAATAATAATAATAATAATAATAATTTTATTATTTATACCCTGCCCATCTGGCTGGGTTTCCCCAGCCAACAGAGGACTAAAAACAGAATAAAAACATCAATCATTAAAAAATTCCCTAATTCTTCAGATTTCTTCTAAAAGTCTGGTAGTTGTCTTTCTCTTTGACATCTGATGGGAGGGCGTTCCACAGGGCGGGTGCCACTACCGAAAAGGCCCTCTGCCTAGTTCCCTGTAACCTCGCTTCTTGCAGTGAGGGAACCGCCAGAAGGCCCTCCTTGGAGCTGGACCTCAGTGTCTGGGCTGGACGATGGGGGTGGAGACGCTCCTTCAGGTATACTGGGCTGAGGTTACACTGCTACAATTCCTCGAGTTCCCTGGAGGGATTGGTTGGTTAAACCACTCTGGTTGTAAAACATCCTAAGCATGATCCAGTGGGAGGGTCGCAGCTCAGTGTTAGAGTTCATGCTCGGCATGCAGAAGGTCTCGTTTCAATCCCTGGGCAGGGGAAGGTAGAATGTCAATGACCACTGCTAGAAACTCAAAGATATGGAGGGTCACAGCTTCCCCCACACTTGTTGTACAGTCGGAATGCTGTGTTCTGGGGGTCAATTTCTGCAGCAGCGTCCCTGGCTCCAGCATCCTAGAGGCACCCAAACAACATGAAAGGGGAGCTTTTGAGTCTCTGAAAAGAAGTCTCCTCCCCCTTTTTGCAGACTGGAGCCAATCACAGAAGAAATAGGTGAGTTGATCACTGAGGACGGGCTCCGAGGGTCCCTATGGAACTGTAGGAAGAATACCAAGGGGGGTTATTAATTGTGCTCCAGTGCTAAGCATCCAGGAACACTGCAAACATAAGGGGCTTAAGTTGCGAGTGAACAGTGAGAAGATTCTGTTACATACAACGGATCTTTAAGGAAAACAACACTTGAGCCTTTCCAAAAAAAAAAGGTGTTTGTGCACTGCAAGCTATTGCCCCTTGTAAGCACAGAGAAAACAGTAGATCTAGCTGAAAGTCAACACATGGCGATCTGCCATTGATCGCTGTAATGCATCCCCAATGATGATGATGATGATGATGACGATGATGATTGTATAACTGCACGATTCACTTTTTAATTTATTTATTATTACGGTCGAGGACCAGTTCATAGAAAAATATAAAATACAGATAAAAATAAAAATAAAATACTGTGAATCCCTTTTGAAAAAACAGTTTCAGGGAGCATAACGTATATATGACGCTTTGTGGAACATTTAAAATACATTGTTAATTATATATACAATGCTGAAAGTTTAACCCTTAAAATAGAAGCTGCAGAAAACTGGGCCTAACTCGCTCGGGTACCCTATGTGGGGAAATTCAGACGGACTCAGGAGAAAGTCTGTGTCTGCATAGTTGGACACAGAATCTGGCGACCGCCCTGGTTATCTCCTGGTCTTTGCCTAGCAGGAGCATGTTGTATAATTGCTTTTCCGGGAGGCTTGCTAACCTCACCAGTATGGGGTCCAGGAGATAACTGCAAGATTATTGTATAATCTCAGAAGATTATATAATCTTGAAAGAGGGTGTGGCTGTGACTCTCATGAAGGGACCCTGCATTTCTGAATCCGCCACTACACTACTGTGACCAGCCATTCCTTTGGGGGCAGGAATGGGGGAACCTGTGGCCCTCCAGCTGTTGCTGGACTCCAACTCCCATCAGCCCCAGCCAGCATAGCCAATGGCCAAAGGTAATGGGGGTTTGAGTCCTTGGAGAACCCGGGGTGGGGGGACAACAGATGCCCCAAACCTGCCCCAAATCCCCTCTCTTGCTATGCCTGCTACACCATGCCTTTTCTCTCTCTCCCCCTCTCCTCCCTTGCCTGTCCTCCCTCCCTCCCTCCTTTCCCCTTGTCTCTTCTTCCTATCAGTGGCTCTGTTTGATAATATCTTCTGCCGAGTACTTTACTACTTCTCCCCGCACAGCACAGTAAATGGGCTGCCAGCGTGTTCCCCTTTTTTATCTGTGCCACTAACAGAGTCCATTGCGAAATATCGGCACGGCTCTAAATTACAGCGCTGCCGTCAACGGCGTGCGAGTTTTAATTCTCGGCTGTGACTTGATAGAGGGGGCAGGCGGGGGCAGGAGTGGGGTGCTTTCTGCCTCTTCATCCTATCCACAGTTCATAGGGGGAAGTCCATTCTCGCTTAAACATGTCTCTGAGCAGGCAAACCTGGAGGAAACAGGGGATCTGTTTCAAAGCAGGGATCTGTGGGGCTGGGTCCAACACCTCCAATCAAATCTGGGGCCCCACCTGGTGCTCTTTATCAGCTTCAACTCAACCTGGGGAGATCCAGGGCCAATTTGACGCAGATCCTGGCTCTGAATTGGATCATAAAGGTGTGAACAGTTTAATTTGGGTCTAAAACTCCTAATTAAACATGTGGCCAGGGGCACGAGTCTCCTCCTCCCTGCTGCCTTCTGCCTGCCAAACCTCCTCTACCCCACTTTTGACATCTCCAGATCGCTTCGGGTAGACCTGGTGCAACCCAGCGTTGCCCAGAATCAAAACCCTCATCAGAGACTGAAAGCAAAGCAGAAGAAGAATGGTTTTGCTGCCCATCTAAGCAGCAGCAGGAATGGAGCTAATCCATAGCTGCCAAGTCTCCCGTTTTTCACGGGAAACCCCCGTATTTTAAACCGTTTCCCTCTGGCAGCCCGGATTGGGGGAAAATGCCGTAAATCCCCCAGATTTCCTACCTGCCAGGGAGGCTCCATTTTGGGTGCCGGCACTGCCCGATTTCCGGTGCCCAGGCATGGGTAGTGCAGCACCGGAAGTCGCGTAGAAGCGACTTCCGGTGCCACACCGCTGCTGATCCTGCATTTTTCAGCGGGAGACTTGGCAGCTATGAGCTAATCCCATACTTGGTGATGTGGGGGGCATTGACAGAGAAAAGACTCAACCTGGGGAGATCCAGGGCCACCTTGACCCAACTCTTCCCTTCCACCAAATCTACCAAGCTGGACAGTTGGTAGTGGGCACATGCGCCAGCTTCTGGATAATAATGGGGGTGGGGGGGTCGGTGGCACGCAGTGCGTGATGCTGCACGCATGACGTCCCAATATCATGTGCATGGCATCAGAATTTCGGAGGAGCCAAGGCAGAGCTGAGCGTGACGACAGTGCAGTGGCAGCACAGCTTCAAGGAGGCTTCTCCTCCTGCCACCGCCACCAGCCTGGAGCTGGTGAAGCCCTGAATGACTCAGCCCCCAATACCAGAAAGACGGCCTCCTTCCCTACAGACCCTCTTGGGTGCTGAGATCAGCAGGTGAGGCCCTCTTGGTTGTTCCACCACCCTCAGAAGCTTGGGAGTGGCGGCAGCCATGAGAGGGACTTCTATATGGCAACTCCTAAGTTTTGGAACTCTCCACAGAAGTGTGTCTAGCACCTTCTTTGCACAGTTTTGGGTGAATGCCGGAGACGCATCTCTTGCTTTTTGACACCTGAGATGTAATGTTTTTAGAACACACTTCGTTTTCCGTGATTTCAGGTGCTTTTAAACTGGTTTTAATATTGTGTTTTAATTGCCGTACCTCAGCTTGGGGTGAAGAGTGAGCAATAAATGTTAATTAAGAATAGTAATAAATGATAAGGGTAATAACCACAGCCCACAGCCGAACTCCACATCCTTCTTGAGTATGTTGGCCTGTTTTGAATGTGATCAGGCCTCTCTCTTGACTTGATGGAAGATGCAGAATGGTGTGTGTGTGTGTGTGTGTGTGTGTGTGTGTGTACACAAAAACTTGACTTTCTGCACGGCAGGAATGAAGCCTACAATACAAAGTTAAAAGTCCTCTATGTTGCTCCGCCCACTTTTGACTCTTGCCCCACGTACCACTGGCATGCGGCCCCTGGAAGCTTGCTTATGAGGGAATGTGGCCCCTCGGGCAAAAAGGAAGACCCATTAGACAAACCCAATCTCCCCTTTCATTCTAGAAACAGGGAGATAACGATTAAATACTATTTTGAAGCTCCCCCCCCCCCCAAAAAAAGAGGGTGAAAAGAAAGTGGGGAAAGAAGGCAAGTCGTTTTTAATTTTTTTATATAATTTTTTTTTTGTTAAGGCGTAGGAATGAAGCTGATATTGAAAGTGAGTAAATTTTAATGAAATGGCGCAAAAATGACATCATTTACTCAGAAATCATTAATTTGTCAGCATTAATATTTCAGCTACAACATTGCCTGTCATTTTGTGCCAGCCATGACTGATAAATCTATAAAAGTGTGCTGCTAATTTACTGAATATTTATGTCCCGTGTCATTTGCAGAAGAGGTTTTGAAATTTATTTCACTCCGCATTCAGCCAAAGAAGGGTTTCTTTCCCCCACCCAAACACCCCCAATCCCTGACAAACCTCCAAATGAATGAGAGACCGGGCGGGTTGTGCAACTTATTGAAATTGCATTGTAAAAGGAAACACAGCGGAAAAGGCAGCGGCCGGGGGGGGGGGGAGCGAGCCTGTTACTTTCAACAGGAGGGACCCCACAGCCTCTTCTAACTTAAAGATGTAACAGGGTTAGAGTGGCCCTCTGGACCTTTCTATGTGGCCCCTGTGGCTCTCGCTGCACCACACCCCCTGCTGAGCCACAGCCCTCAGCAGGCCTGCCCTCCTCCTTTATAAAGTGGGTGGGTGGGTGTCTTTGAACTCTGAGAATGACTCTTGCTTGCCTGAAGGGAGGCTGGAAAGAAGAAGAAGAAGAAGAAGAAGAAGAAGAAGAAGAAGAAGAAGAAGAAGAAGAAGAAGAAGAAGAAGAAGAAGAAGAAGAAGAAGAAGAAGAAGAAGAAGAGGAGGAGGAGGAGGAGGAGGAGGAGGAGGAGGAGGAGGAGGAGGAGGAGGAGGAGGAGGAGGAGGAGGAGGAGGAGGAAGGCAGTCCTGTATGGACTAGAAGAAGAAGAGTTTGGATTTGATATCCCGCTTTATCCCTACCCTAAGGATTCTCAAAGCAGCTAACATTCTCCTTTCCCTTCCTCCCCCACAACAAACACTCTGTCAGGTGAGTGGGGCTGAGAGACTTCAAAGAAGTGTGACTAGCCCAAGGTCATCCAGCAGCTGCATGTGGAGGAGCAGAGATGCGAACCCGGTTCCCCAGATTACGAGTCTACCGCTCTTAACCACTACACCGCACTGGCTCTCAAAGAAGAACGTGTGAGAGAACGAAGAAAATAGCCTATACCACAAAGGTCACATTGATATGCTATTTTGCCTTTGGCCTTTGTCCACCAGTGGCTAAGGCTCCCAGAAATTTGCCCAGAAAGGAAAGAGGCCGACTGGACAGAAATATGCTCCTATCCCTGATATAGATGCTGTGCTCTGAGAAAACGGAGAGGGAAAAGTTCCTCATCCTCTCTCACAACACTAGAACTTGTGGGCATTCGATGAAGCTGAAAGTGGGAAGATTAAGGACATATGAAAGAAAGGAGTTCTTTGTTCAGCGCATAGTTCACCAGTGGAACTCACCACCACAGGAGACCATGATGACCAGCAACTTGGGTGGCTTCAAAACAGGATTGGACAAAAACATGGCGGTCGATGGCTACCAGCCATGATGATTGTGCTCTGGAGGGAGCAATGCTTCCAAATTCCAGTTGCTGGAGGCCACAGATGGGAGGGTGTTATTCTGCTCAGATCCTGCTTATGGGATTCCCACAGGCATCTGGTTGGTCCCTGTGAGATCAGGATCCTGGACTTAGATGGGCTTTTAATGTGGGGCTCGGGAATGGGGGAGTCTGAGTATTGTATCTGGGTCCCTAGAGTTAAGTCTTCCAAATGCGACACACTTCAGGTATTCTGGGGTTGTGGCTCCTATCAGGCCCAGCCAGCATTCAACACAGGACCCCTGGCACAATCTCCCCTCCAAAGCGGGGGTCGAAACAGGCTGCTTCTAGTTGGCTGAATGATGCCTTAATATTTATGAGACTCTCAGCCAGCCTTGCATGGCCCCTGACTCCTAAAGGCAAAATCAAATCTCGTTTAATTATTCCCCTTAAAAGATGCTGTTGGGTTTTAATATGGGTGTGATGAATATTTAATATGCAGAGGATGGTTTACATAATTCCACCGGCATGGCGGTCAGCCTGGCTGGTCTTGCAAATACGATCATCTGGTCCAGCTGATTGACTACACCAAGAAGGGCGGAATGGATTCCCCCTCCCCCTTTCGACGCCTTAGCATCGTTCCATTGAAAATTCTTGACTATGGTCCAGGAAATTCTGCCCATGATTTAAGATGACAAGAGTCTTGTTGGATCAGGCCCAGGCCAGAGGCCCATTTGACCCAGCATCCTGTTCTCACAGTAGCCGGCAAGATGCCCCAATGGGAAGCCCACGAGCTGGACCTGGGTTCGACAGTTCGGATTCCCTCTGGTATTCAGAGACGTCCAGTGGAGGCAGAAAATAGCTTCCTCCTCCATGAATTTGCCTAATCCGAGCGTGAGGCTGCATAGGAAGGCAGCTCTATTTGCTCAGCTGGGGTCTACTGTCATTTCTCCCTTCTGTTCCCAGAGATGTCTCCATGCACAGTAATTCCATCAGGGCTTCCTCAGATGGAGCAATGGAGACAACAGGGCTTCTTCTGTCTCCTTCAGCCTAACTGGGTCCAACTACCATTCGGCTTCCCCCTTCACAGAACCGTCTCTCTCAGTGGCCTTTCCATCTGTCTGAAGCTGAGGGAGAAATGAGACAGTGAGGAACCCTCCATTGGCCTCGTTGGGACAATCTGTGGTTTGGCTCTTGCACTCCACTACTGCAGCGACCGCACGAAGAGTCGGACACGACTAAACGACTAAACAACAACAACTGCAGCGACCATGATACTAAATCGTCTCCCCCCACCTTCTCTTTCTCTCCTAATGCATCACATCTAGCAAGCCTTCCTTTTTTAGAACTTCAGGACCACCCTGAATGCATTTGGCAACAAAAAATAAAATAATGCAGGACATAAATTTATTATTATTATAAAATTTAAGTTAATACTGCTATTGGTGTTTACCAGCCTTTCACCCTAAAGTTACAGGGAGGACCATAACCATTTAAAATGCAATTTTAAAAACAGTGTAAGGGTTCTAATATTCCCACAAGTCGAGAGAGTCTCGCAAGTGAGCACGCCACACCACATCTTTAAAAGCTTGGCAGGAGAGGCGTGGAAACTTGTTGGAACATCTTCATGGCTTCTGTCCAGTTCTGTACTTCTTGCCCTGCTCCTGAACCATGACTCCTGAGCATTGGACCTGCTTCCTATACCCTTCCTTGTCTGAATAAATGTCTCTTCCTTACTTCCAAGTAAGAGCCTAAATCTACATGTGTTTGGTATGGCACAACAACTTCCTCCCTCTTTTTAGCAATGAAAAATTCCTCCAAATGAGGATCTACAGGAGAGTCAATAGTTATATATCGTTCTGCAATTAACTGCTTTGTTAGTTCACTTCATGTCCCTGTAGGTAGGACGTGGGTTTTCAAACAATGTTCCTAGAGCTAACTTGACAGCCCATCAGGCCATCCTCCGTGAGACGATCTGTAAAGGTAGACAAGCTTCCTTGAAAGACTGTCGCCTACCACTATTAATTACCTACTAAATACAGCTAGGGGAAAGATTGAGTGCGCTGAGGTGAACAACAAAATGGCGCTCCCATCCCAACTAGGGAAGAAGGAGTGAGCGGAGAGCTACATCAGGAACAAGGGGGGAATTAAGATCTATGCGATCTGCTGCCCTTGTGGATCCTGATGCCCAAGGCGGGCACCTCACCTCGCTTCATGGGTGGCCCAGTTCAGTGTGGGACATGCACTGCCATCTGAGGTGAGCCAGGCCCCAGACACTGGGAGCCAATAGTCAGGGGAAATCAGAACCAAGGAAACAAGGTCAAGAAACAAACCAAAGCTCAGGGCCGAAGGACAACTGTGGATACAGAGAGCACACCAGAGCTCAAAACCACCTTGTGGTCCAAGCATGGCTCAACTGGAACAGGAAGGCCTACTATGCTCCTCTTTGTCCAGAACGTCCCAGTGCCTGCCTGGGTGATCAGGGCTGCAATAAGGCCTGAAGGTACTTCCCTGAGAAGCTGCCGTGTCCAGTAGCTCACCACACAGGGCAGGTAAACACAGCTCCCAGCAGCTCTTGACCTCCAACCGTATTAAGAATATTAGTAATATTGTTGTTGTGGAGTTCTTTTGCAATCAAGTGGTGTATAAATTTTATGATATATATATATATATATATATATATATATATATATATATATATATATATATGTATATATGTATGTATGTATGTATTACCCACCCGAAGGTCCCAGGGCAGGTTGCAACACTTGAAAAAAAATGTAAGTTTGTTTGTAATTTTCATTTATGCACAACAATTATTTTGCCAAGTTTTAACATTTTCAGTTTTGACTCCCTTCAATGTTGACTCTGAGGTTCCTTACATTTATTTCTGTCCTTTCCTGCATACTCCAAATTGTCTTACCTTATTCTTTTATTCATCTACAGTATTCTAATATATATCTCACATTTTTATTTAAAAAGGCAGGTTTTTACAATAATCTTGCCAATGTCTTAATCTGTTTACAGTTTGTTTGTAAATACTCAATAAACCACTTCCATTCCTTACTAAAGAGTTTGCTGTCTTGTTTTCTTATTCTTCTGATGAGTTTTGCCATTTCTACAGACGCCATTAGTTTCTGTATCCAATCTTCTTTTGTTGGGACCTCTTCATCTTTCCACTTTTGGGGGCAAATAACATTCTTGCAGCTGTAGTTGCATACATAAATAAATTTCTATACTATTTGGGTTATTCTAATCCTAGAATTTCCAAGAGAAAAGCTTGTGTGTGTGTGTGTGTATACACACACATCTTTTTCAATTCATTATATATCATTTCCCAGTGACCTTATTACAAGACTACAACATATGAAAAAAGTACCTTCTTTCTCTTTACATTTCCAACACTTATTTGACAAAATGTTAAGAACAGTTTAGAAGAACTTACAATCGCAGAACTAAGGTGGGTCCTAAAAATACACATCTCAGATGTCGAAAGCCAGGGTAAAGAGGCGAGTCTTCAGCTCTCTTCAGAAACGATACAGTGAAGATGCCAGTGCGCTTCTGTGCGGAGGAAATTCCACAACTTGTGGGCCACTACAGAGAAGGCCCTATGCTGGACTGCCGCCATGTGGGTTTCTGAAGGCAGTGGAACAGCTGATAGGATCCCCTCTGCCACTCTTAATACCCATGGGACTCTGTAGGGAAGGAGGGAATCTTTCAGGTATTTGGGGCCTGAGACGTTTAGGGTGTCAACACAGGGAATCTGCGGTCCTTCAGATGTTGCTGGACTCCATTTCCCAACAGCCTTTTTGGCCAAGGGTTGGGGCTGAAGGGAGTTGGAGCATACCTTCCAAGTCTCCCGCTGAAAAATGCGGGATCCGCAGTGGCGCGGCACCGGACGTTGCGTAGAAGCAACTTCCGGGGCCACTCTTCCCATGTGTGGGCACCAGAAATCGGGCAGAGCGGCACCGGAAGTTGCTTCTATGCATGCCCGGTGGCCATCTTGGTGGTGGCCACATGGCGGCAGCCACCATGGTGGTGACCGCATGGTGGTGGCCATCTTGGTGACGGCCACCGCCATGCGTAGAAGCGACTTCCGGTGCCGCTCTGCCCAATTTCCGGTGCCCACACATGGGAAGAGTGGCACCCAAAATGGAGGCTCCCTGGCAGGTAGGAAATCCGGGGGATTTCCGGGATTTTTCTCCATTCGGGAGAACAGCAGGAAACAGATTAAAATCCGGGGGTTTCCCATGAAAAACGGGATACTTGGCAGCTAAGAGTTGGAGTCCAACAACATCTGGAATGCTACAGGTTCCCCATCCTTAGTGTGGCAGAAAAGCGAGACCCAACTGGCCTTCCTGAGTGGACTTCCCAGAATCCTCTGCGGCAGACATGGATTCCATCTTAATAATGGCAGGCAGTGAGACCAGGCTAGGGAGTTTAACAAGCACTGAAGCAGGCTGTTGTGCTTAAAGCTCTTGCCACCCCCACCCCCACCCCACACACAATTAACACAACTCATTTGTCTTTCAGACTTTTGGTCCAGTCTGGCTGTGTTGCCGCTTTGTTCCACACACACACACCTTTAAAAAGATAACCTAACAACAACCCACAAGAGAGAAATTCCACGCTTTTTTCCATTTAAATGGGTTAATCGTTAGTTAGCAAAATTATCTCTCAGAATGTTAATTGGTCCAGTCAAGAGGAACATTCATTATGGTTTATTTGATCAATCTCCATGTTTCATCCTTCTCCTCACACCCTACTCCTTAGCTGCGGCTGTCTTTTTTTCGGGGGCGGGGGGCGGGGAAGGGAGCTGGCTTTGAAGAACCATTGAAAAAATGAGCTAGAAAATTCCAAACAGGAGGTTTTGCGCAGAGGGTCTTTCCCCTCCCCCTCCCGCAAAACGATTCCATTATGAGAAACAAGAATAAAGCTATATATTTAGAAGCTACAAATCAGAAATCGGGACCAAACCCGGGGGGGGGGGGAGCAGCAACCCATTTCAAAAGGTTTTCAATCTGAGAGCCACAACCTCTCCAACTTGAAAGTATCTCCTATGGAGCAGGAGCAGGCAATGTGTTGCACCTCAATACAGCACGGCCAGTGGTTCATGTTTGTTATTAATTATTATTATTATTATTGCATTTATATCCCACCTTTCATCCAAAGGGCTCAAGGTAGTGTACTGGGGCTCTAGTGGCACAGACAGCGAAGCATCAATGTCCCATGGCAGAGTTCCCAGTTCAAAACTTCTTGTGGCTCACACCAAAACGATATCATCACGGGCAGAAAACCTCATTTTTTATAAATCCCATCTCTCTTTCCTCATGGGGGAAAGGCTGAGGCTCCTCTCATTAATATTCCCAGGTGCTAAAGAAACTGTGATTTAAGGCAGCTGTATAAATGCCAAGCATTAGTCTTTTTATGGAGCCATTTCCTTTGTTTATTATAATTTGGCTTTTAGTTATTGCCGGTCAGACATTCAAGAGCCTCCTCTCCCCATCCCGAGGTTCCTGCTTTCCTACCCAAAAGGAGAAAGGTGTAAGATTAATACCTTTAAATGCCACAATGTGGGTCAGATGGAAGGCAGGCCCAAGGAACATCTCCTGCAACTTTTAACAAAACCACACGCAGAACTGTTGAATTGTAGAGTTGGAGGGGGACCCCAAAAGTCATCTAGTCCAACCTCCTGCAATGCTACCCTCTGGATTTAGATTACAAGGAAGGAGTCTCCAACTAACCCAAGTTCATCACGTCAGGTCAACTCTGAGTAGGACTTAGTGGAATATAACCCAGTACAGCAGTACCTTGGTACTGAAACGGCTTGGCTCCTGAACAAATCGGCTCCAGAATGCCACAAACCCGGAAGTGAGTGTTCTGGTTTGTGAACGTTTTTCGGAATCTGAATGTCCGATGTGGCTTCCACAGCTTCTGCTTGAGTGCAGGAAGCTCCTGCAGCCAATTGGAAGTCGCACCTTGGTTTTCGAACCATTTAGGGCGTCGAACGGACTCCCGGAATAGATTAAGTTCGAGAACCAAGGTACCACTGTATCTTACCTTGCTTAAGTTCTACTTAAGTTCTACTTAAGTTTTAAAAAAAGGTAAAGGTAAAGGACGCCTGACAGTTAAGTCCAATCACAAATGACTCTGGGGTTGCAGCGCTCATCTCACTTTACTGGCTGAGGGAGCCAACGTTTGTCCGCAGACAGTTTTTCCAGGTCATGTGCCTAATTCCTATCTCCCCACTCCCACAACCATGTGTATAATTGGGAGTTTTAAGCATAACTTTGTGGGGCCCCTGAGTCAGTTTGGGGTCCAGATCAGGTTGTCCCAGGTCAGATTGTCATCCTGCTAATATTCATAGACTCATATGATTGTAGAGTTAGAAGGGACCCCGAGGGTCCTCTAGTCCAACCCCCTGCAGTGCAGGAATCTCAACTAAAGCATCCCTGACAGATGGCCACCCAACCTCTTCTGGAAAACCTCTAAGGAGAGTCCGCCATCTCCTGAGTGAGTCCATTACCCTGCTGAACAGTTCTGACTGTCAGAAAGTTTTTCCATACGTTTAGTCAAAATCTCCTTGTATCTTCAATCAATCGGTTTTGAGTCCTAGCCTCAGGAGCAAGAGAAAACAAGCTTGCTCCATCTTCCATGGATGGGACAGCCTTTAGATATCTGAAGGTGGCTATCATCTCTGTCTCCTCTTTTCCAGGCTAAACATACCCAGATCCCTCAACTGTTCCTCATAAGGCTTGGTTTCCAGACCCTTGATCATCTTCGTCCTTCTCCTCTTCACATATAGACAACAATGTATGCATGTTGGACATGGCAGTGCCCATATGTATTGTTCTGAAAGCACACATTCAACCAAAACCACCAAGAGACTCTTTATTACTTTTTATTTATTTTTTAAAAAAGCACACACCCCTTTGCTGACCAGGACAAACCTACCTCCGAGGTCGCAGCAACCTCCCTGTAAACAAATGCGCCCTTCGTTTGTCAGAGATCGCAGCAGAAGCACACACACACACACCCTCCCTCCACCTTTTATTTTTAGAACAACTGTATCATCATTTCCCTGGGATTCTGAACAGAAATATTTTCAGTTCAGGCCGAGCGATCTATTCCATGTCCCCACCCACCGCATTAGCCTCTGAATATTCTCATTATGCCATTACTAATTAGAAAGTCTCTCAAATTGGCGTCTGCATGGGGGAAGCAGGAGGAGGCGGAGGGAAGGTGGGGGCCAGAGATGGAGCGCTAAGCATATGGCATAATATCCTATTAATGAACACTCTAAATTCAAAAAGCAGGTCAGTTGCTCATTTCTTCCCCGTGTCACCCAGGCAGGGGAGGCAGGAGAGGAAAGCCAGCCTCAGCCCCGCCACTAGTGCTATTTCTCAAAGTGCAGCGTCCAACCCTGCTTTCAGCCAAACCTCAGATTTCCTAGGATCATCTCTCTCTCTCTCTCTCCCTCTCCCTCCCTCTCTCTCTCTCTCTCTCTCTCTCTCTCTCTCTCTCTCTCTCTCTCTCTCATTTTGGGGAAGGGCAAATCATGGACCTGAGGGCTGGTGCTTAGGCCTCCAGCTGAGGTCAAACAGCACACGGGGTTCGGTCTTCCACCAAGCTCCTTCCCCAGGCTGCCAGCTGAGCTCTGCCAGAACCCCCCCCCCGACTCAGACACTTCTGGCAATGACTTCAAGAGGGCAGGGGGTCATTTTCATCCTGAGGGCCACATCCCCTTGCCAAAAGACTTCTGTGAGCCACATGCCCGTGGTGGACGGGGAGAGAGGCAAAAGCAGACAGAGAAACACACGTGGCTCTTATTTATTTGTACCCCACCTCCAGCACTGTGGTTCAGAGATCCCTCCGGCGCCCCACCCCTCTTTCCCAGCCAGAAAGCCGGAGCCATGTGCTGCTTTGGGGACGCTGTAGCCTTAGGCAGCTGCCGGGCTCATCTCCAGCCTCTGCCTGGGTGCAGAGGGCAGTGTGCCGATGCCGGGAGACGCCGCATCCAGCCTCCGCCTCTTCCCAGGCGCCCTCCACAACTGGGTGCGAACTTGGCACCCTGGTCCCCCGCGCCACTTGCCTGTATGGGCAAGATGCCGCTGCCTACCTCCTCGGAGCTCAGGTGGGTGTTCCCCCCACCTCAGTTAAATCCCCACAAGCAGTCTAGGGTTAGGACCCTAGGGTTAGAACCAGGGTTTTCCCCCCTTCAGGCTGCACAGCTCACTGGGCAACCTTGGGGCCAGTCATTGCCTCTCAGCCTAACCTACCTCGCAGGGTTGTCGTGGGATTAAATGAGGGTAGAGGAGACCCCCCCTTATGCCACCTCAAACTCATTGTGGGGAGGAAGTGTGATATAAATGCAATAAATAAATAAAAAGAGAAGATCAGGACTGCCCTGGATTAAAGAAAAAGAGAGAGACCTTTGGAGTGTTTGGAGGGGAGAAATAAAAACTGTGCTGGAAATGGGGGGGGAGGGGAGAGAGATCCACTCAGGAAACTTTGTATCTGAAGTTTTTCTGTCACCGGAGATTGACACAGGTCTGAGGATTGGGTTGAAGCCCATCGCTTGCTGGGAATAAAAATACAACTTCCTCGGAATAAATTATGTCCTTCACAACGTAGTAATAGAAATCACGGCGGGTGTAGCGTCTAAACTGTGAGTGAGGGGACAGATAAGTGGAATCCAACAGGATTTCTAATACTTGGTGGGGGGAAGGGGGAAATCTTTTTTTATACATACCAACTTGGGGTTTTGAGCAACCTCCTTGCATGTTGATTCCTTTGTGATGTTTTGCAGGATTTCTCCCCCCCCCCCTTCCATCGGTCTCTGATGCACAGGCAATTTTGAGCGTGAAGATTTCACCTCCCCCCTCATTTTTAAAGAAAGGTCCGGCATGCCTCATCTACATGCAATGAGCCATCCCCCCCTCCTGCTTTAAGAACAGAAGTATAGCCCTGCTGGGTCAGACCAAAGACCTACCTACTCCTTCCCACAGGGGGAACCGAGAAGCCTCTGGGAACCCCCCAAGCAAGACTTGAGCACAGCATCTGCTCTCCCATTAAGGTTTGCAAGGCAATGGTACTCAAGGCCATGCAGTATCTTAACAAGGAGGCAAGGATGTAAGGAGCCATCCTTTTCTGTCCTGCCCCGATTTCATTGCACGCAGCCCTGTTTCTGTTCTACTGCAGTTCATCTACCACCCCCAAACCATATTATCCGAAACGTCATGGCAGTGTCAGGCAAGGAATATCCAGAGAAAGGAATCAACTCTTTGTTGTCAAAAGCATACTTACAAGTTAGGGGAAGGTATGTTTGTCAGTGCTGCATCTCTCAGGTGAGGCAGTTGCCATGACAGAGAGGCCACGCCCCCAACTTTGGCTTATGTATCTCTCCTATCCAAGCTGCCCACAAGCAAGTGACGTCTCCACTGGCATGCAACCTTCTGCTCCTCCCTCTTCAGTCCTCTTCTGGTCCTGGGAGACAGTGGAGCAGGAGAGCTGGGGGCAGGAGGTGTGGAAGCCCTTGACTCTCCACCAGCCTGATCTCTCCCCCCTCCTGAATCTGTTCTTCTCTGTCCAACCCTGCCTCTGACTCTTGTCTCCTGGCTGTCACAGGCTCCCCCATATCGGGGATGCCTTCTTCCAAGTCAGTCTCCAACCCCCTTCCCCCCCCCATGCCCACTCATCGCAATCCAGCCACCAGCTGACACGAAATTGCATAACTTCCTCTTTGGTCCTGACCACTCAACTGGCCTTGTGGCTACTTCATGTTCTCTGGCTCAGAAGGGGAGAAAACATCACATGGGGAGCCACTGTTCCCCCACTCCAGGAGTGCTCTTGTGCTCAGGTCCTACTTGTGGGCTTCCCACTTGGTCTTCTGGTTGAGAATGCTAGACTAGATGGGCCACTGGCCTGGTTGAGAAGATTCTTCATATGTTCTTATGAGGATGTGGTTTTACTCCATGGTCTTCATGCATCCATTTGACTTAAGCATGTTGGTCATATGAGGCTGGTTATCCCTCATTATGAACATGAGGAGCTGCCTTAAACCAAGTCAATCTGTTGGTCCATCTGGCTCAGTATGGTCTATACAGACTGGTCCTTTCGTTTACATCCTTGGTCAGGACGTCACCAGCACTCCACATATCAGCACTGAAGACCACACACTTGAGGAGGTAGACAATTTTGTCTGCCTGGGCTACACCATAACCAGCAACTTCTCCATCGACTCCGAGCTGTACAAATGTACAGTGGTACCTCCGGTTTGTGGATGGGATCCATTCCAGAGCTCCGGTTGGATACCGAGGTTTCCGCAACTGATCAAGGGAAGTAATAGTACCACTGTATTCTGCTCTGGTCAGACCTCACCTGGAGTACTGTGTCAAGTTCTGGGCACCACAGTTCAAGAAGGATACTGACAAGCTGGAACGTGTCCAGAAGAGGGCAACCAAAATGGTCAAAGGCCTGGAAACAATGCCTTATGAGGAACGGCTTAGGGAGCTGGGTCTGTTTAGCCTGGAGAAGAGAAGGTTTAGGGGTGATATGATAGCCATGTTCAAATATATAAAAGGATGTCATATAGAGGAGGGAGAAAGGTTGTTTTCTGCTGCTCCAGAGAAGCAGACACGGAGCAATGGATTCAAGCTACAAGAAAGAAGATTCCACCTAAACATTAGGAAGAACTTCCTGACAGTAAGAGCTGTTCGGCAGTGGAATTTGCTACCAAGGAGTGTGGTGGAGTCTCCTTCTTTGGAGGTCTTTAAGCAGAGGCTTGACAGGCATATGTCAAGAATGCTTTGATGGTGTTTCCTGCTTGGCAGGGGGTTGGACTGGATGGCCCCTGTGGTCTCTTCCAACTCTATGATTCTATGAAGGGACCGCTTCTGCACACACGCACACGGCGGTAGAGCGCACGGCAAAAGCCCAGAAATATACTTCCGGGTTTACTGCTTACGTATCCCGAAGTTTACGTATCCGGAGGGATATGTAACATAGCTGCCAAGTCCGGATCATAAAGATCCGGGATCGGCAGCGCGCGCACGACCGGAAGTTGCGTGACGCAACTTCCGGTGGCGCTTCGCCCTTCTATGGGCACCAGAAAATGGCGGCGCCAGCGCCGGAAGTCGCTTCCGTGCATGACCGGAAACACGTAAAAGCGACTTCCGGCGCCGGCGCCGCCATTTTCTGGTGCCCATAGAAGGGCAAAGCGGCACCAGAAAAATGGCCGCCAGGAAGAATCGAATTTAAGGGACAATGCCGGGATTCTCTGCCAAACGGGAGACCGCCGGGAAACGGTGAGAAAAATGGGGTTTTCCCGGCGGATACGGGATACTTGGCAGCTATGATATGTAAGCAGAGGTGCGACTGTATTGGCAAAGCAGCTATGGCAATGGCTCACTGCTTCAAAAGGGTATTGGAGAATGTGATGCTAATAACCAATACCAAGATGAAGGTCTACCAGGCTTGCGTGTTGAACACACTGCTTTATGGTCATGAGACATGGGCAACTTAGGCCTACCGGGAGCAATGCCTCACCACCTTCTGCATGGGTTGTGTCAGGAAGATGTGCTGCATCACATGGTAGGACAGAGTCTCAAACAAAGGTGTGCTCTCCCAAGCCCACCTTCCCAGCATGTTCACACTCCTGTTTCAGTGACATCTACGCTGGCTTGGTCATGTCCCAAGAATGGAAGATGGCAGGATCCCATGGACATGCTCTATGGGGAGCTGGCTTCAGGCACCAGACCAGTTCTGTGTTACAAAGATATCTGAAAATGTGACATCAAGGCTAGCTACATCAACCCCGCTGTGTGGGAATCCTTTGCAGACAACCACAGTGCCTGGAGACAGATAGTAGGTCCTCTATCCATAGCAGTGACCAGAAAAGGAATGACCACCGGGAGGAGCACAGAGAGAAGAAACGCCGTGGTCCATTTGCAGCAGCACAACCGCACGTTTTAATCTGCCCCAGCTGCAACAAAACATGTCTCTCCCGCATCGGTTTCTGCGGCCACAACAGGTGCTGTAACTCTGGAATGGTTTGACTTCACCCCTGAAGGTGCACTCCTCCACTGTCTCCCAAGGCAGATGGATGCCAACCAATACAGACTGGTTACAGCTCTCCAGAGTTTCAGTCAGGGGACATTCCTAACTCTACCTGGAGACACCTGGGATTGAACCTGGGAGATTCTGCATCAAAGGTAGGTGCTCTGCCCACTGAGCTGCAGTGCTTCAGTGAAGAACAGCAATGGAAGCCACCATGCCTTGCATGGGGTTGGGCTGGATGACCCTTCGGGTCCCTTCCAACTCCACAGTTCTGTGATTCTATATCCACAGCTTCTTGTGGTTTAAGGATGAGCTAAAGGAGAATTGAGCAATTCAAGCGGAGAGAAGCTGGGGATTTTATTCTACCGGCATTGGGGTCACTTCTGATTTAATTATGTAGGGTTTTGTTTGGTGTTTTTTTATTATTATTAAAAAGTGAGGTTCTCCTGTAGCTTGTGGAGACCACCATCCATGGAAATTGAATCGGCCAAATTGCTGGTTAAGCTAATCGGTTGCGTATCATTCCGATGACTAAGCTCGCGGGATGCCATCATACATCTGGCCATCTCGAGAACCTGATTGAAGACCGAGTTAAAGACCCGGACAATGTGAATCGGCTGGTGTCAGCAATGTACTTGGAACGGCCTGATCCTTACAGAACCACTTAAAAGAGAGAGCGTGACAAACATCCCAGAATCCCGTGGGGTTCTTTTGACACACAGGGTTGTATCTAATTCTCACCCTACTCAGCGTATAACCTAGTGAAATTAATGGCCGCAATTAAGGTAAGTCAGCGAGTCTACTCTAAGCAGAGCTTCACTGAATACAACACACTATTTACTCCTGCTGCTGCTAAGGGCATGCATAGAATTATTATATATTGATTGATTTCTTACCTGACCTTTGCCTTAAGGTCCCAGGCTGGGTTACAACAATGCAACAATACAACATTGAAATTGGTTGAAAGAATTCACAACCGGAAGTATAGGATGGGTCCTAAAAATACCGTAAGTCCCAGGTGTCAGAAGCCAGGATGTAGGCGTGTGTCTTCAGCATACAGTGCTACTGATACAATGAAGACACTAGACACAGCTCTGTGGGGAGGGACTTCCACAGCCTAGGGGCCACCACAGAGAATGCCCTCTCCTCAACTCCCATTCCCTGATCCTCCAAGGCTGGTGGGACTACCAAGAGCCTCTGCCCATCTTAATGCCCAATAGAATATGTAGGAGAAGAAGTAGCCTTCCAGAGATTTTGAGTGCAAGTCCTTGAAGGCTTTCGACCCTGCATCTGAGCAGCCTGAATTGGGCCCAGAAATGAATTGGCAATCAGTGCAGCTGGTTTAGAACGGGGATTATGGGAGCTTGAAATGGAAGCCTTTAGGACCTGTCCTCATTAGAGTTGGGAGCTCAAAAGCTCTCCATGAGATAAGATCACTAGACATCTGTCTTGTCTGGGCTGCTGCACAAGCATGTTATGGACTGGTTGGGTGCAGAGGAATGGTGGGAGGAGCCAGCTGGGAAACTCTCAAGGAAAGAAGGCTCAAAGCCAGGAATGCTGGTGGTATGATGATGAGTGGTCAGAGGGAAAAGATTGGGAAGTGTCGGAAGCTAAGGAGGTAACAGGGCTTTGTCAGCTAAGAGAGTCTGTGGCAGAAAGAAGTTCAGAACCAGAAGCAGAAACTGAAGCAGGCGAGTGGGATAAGCCAGACCAAGAGACAGAGATAAATCAGGTTGGTAAAGAGTTATAGGTGTCTCCCCACTCCTGTTGTGACAAGCTCCCCTCCCCCTCTGTCTCCCAGAACCAGAAGAGGCATGAAAAGGGCAGAGGAGAGATTGGCTTTGCACAGGCACAGTCTCTGATTGCTTGGGGGAAACCCTGGAGAGGTGGGGACATTCAGTCTTGGCAACTGATCCATGAAGCAAGACCTACCAGGGGTGTGCTGCTGTGCTCATTGGCCTGACGCTCCACCCAGTCTGTGCAGACCATGTTCTTGCTAATAAAGAGTTAACTCCAACTTAAACAGTCTGATTTACTGCTGGCTCGCTCCTGCCACAGCCGCAGTCTGGAGCAAGCCAGGAGCTGTCAACTGGGAGCTGTGGGACCAGTCAGTAGTCAGGACGAAAAGGCAGTTGCAAATGAAGGACAAGCCAAAAGATAATATAGAATGAACGGCAGGACATCTAGCCCATTTATCCCAGTAATGTTGACACTGGCTGCCAGCGGATCTCCTGGATTTGAGACAGAAGTTTTTCCCAGCCTTACCTAGAGATACCAGGGGTTGAACCTGGGACCTTCTGCATGCAAAGCAGATGCTTTGCCCAGTGAGCTATGGCTCTTCCTTAACAGATGACCCAAGGATACAGGAACAAATCAGAACTCAGCATTCTGAGCTTTCCTGGCTGTAGAAAACCAGATAACCTGGGCATGTGATGGCAGGATTGTGTCGCCTTAGTGGTGACCCTTTGCCTCCACATCCCCCACTACCTATTTTCGATTAAAAGTAACAGAGCACCAGCAGAGGGCTTGCTTGTTCTGTTTAAGTTAAGGAGGAGCAGGGAGAAGATGGCAGAGAAATATAAAGTGGGTTAATTACTAAGGGCTGTCTGGGAATATTTGACCTAATGGAATTGTGGGTGGTGAAGGGGGTGGAGAAGAAGAATCAGTGGTGGGGAAACTGTTTTGTGTTTCCAAAAAGTAGATATCCACACAGCATTGGGATTTCAGCCATGAAACCCGCTTGTTGACCTTGGGCCAGTCACCCACACTCATCCTCTCTCCGCCTGACCTACCTCGCAGGATTGTTGTGAGGACAAACTGGGGGCAATCTCCATCCTTTCATGTCGGTCCGAGCTCAGAACAACGAAAGTGGGATATATATGCAACTAACCTTCCATGACGCATGTGCTTTGCCCACCTTAGGTTAGATCACTTGCCTGCAGAATGTCGCAGGTTCAATCCATGGCATTTTCAGGCATGGCTGAGAGAGGTCCCCTATCCAAAATCCTGGAGAACTGCTTCCAGTCAGCATTGACAGGACTAAGCGAAATGGACCAATGGTCTGTAGGGCAGCTTCCTAACCTAAGAACCAAAGGACCCTTTTGGATTAGACCACGGGTGTCAAACACAAGGCCCGGGGGCCTAATCCGGCCCGCCAGACCTCGTCATGTGGCCCGCGTAGCCGCCACCGACAATAGCCGCTGACAGTAGTTCTGGAGCCTGCAATTGGCCGAGGGTCAAAACCGGGGGCGGAGCTGCAGGCGGAGGCCGGGGCGCTGGAGCCGCGCTGACGGCCTTGGCCAGGGAATTTCAATTTCGAATGAGGCTGAGGGAGGCGGTGGCACAGCGGCCAGACGGGGAAGTGAGATGCAGGAGGAGGAGGAGGAAGCCCACCGAGGAGGTAAGAAAGCCCTACAGGCGCCACCGGCAAAGTTGGTGCCAGGACGGAGCAGCGCTGGATTTTTGGGGGGGCGGGCTTTGCTGTTGTCTCCGAGAGCGAGTGAGGCGGCACTGGGGAGCTGCTGCCCGCCGCTTCCCTTCCTCTCCTTGGCTGCATCCGGGAGGTGGGCGAGTGAGCGGGCGAAAGGGACGCGGAGTGAGCCTGAGGGGGAAGTAGGCGAAGCGCAACAGTCGCTCTCTTGATGGAGCCGGGTTTCTCTTCCCTCTTCCCCCGTTTTCTCCTCATAGACACTCGGGAGGGTGCCTGGCTTTTGCTCTGCCCCCCACCCCGAGCCGCCCTTTGGCTTCTCAGTTCCGGTGGAGCTGCTCCCCGGGGGGCGGCCGGGAGGGAGGCGGCAACGACGGCACGGGTTCCTGCTCTTCCCGCTCTGCCGCCGCCTCCTCTCAGCCCCTCGTGATGTAGGGCTCCAGATGGAGTCGCCTCGCGGTTTGAGTAGGTGGGAGGGGATTTGGGGGGGGGAGGTTTTCAAGCCTCCTCTGCCTGCAGTCCCGGTATGGAGAGGCGGCGGCAAAGACGACAACAGCGCGGGTGGGGGGAAGAGCAGCTCTGAGGCGAAGATGCACGTCCGCTGGGGCTGCCGCCACCTTCCTCCTCGGGAAATCCGCTGCCCTCCCTCAGCGCGAGGGGAAGGGACTCTGGCGCTGAGGAGGGAGGATGCAAAAGCAAAGCAGGGAGTTGGCGCTGCACCGCATGTTCCTGCCCCTCTCCAAAGCATGGGGTGGGTTGCAGCGTGTGGCATCCTGCCTAGCGGGGTTTGGGTGTGTGCAGGGCGGGAGAGGGAAGCCCTCTTTCCATATGCAGGTTTTTAATCCCAGCAGTGGCTTTCTCCTTCCTGCCGAAGGTTTAGTTGAGCCCCCCCCCCCCCCGGAAGCCGTCGATCCCCACCTTTTGTTCAAATTTCCCTCGTTTACATCCCCTCCCACACACGCGCCACGACGCAGGAATGTGATCCGCGTGGGGGCGGGAATGAGCTTACATTATTACAAAAAACAGTAATAATTGAATGCAGTGACAATAATTTATGATAATAAAGAGTGGACACATAGTCCTACAGACACAACCGGCCCTTTGAGGGTGACCAAACTGCTGATGCGGCCCCCGATGAATTTGAGTTTGACACCCCTGGATTAGACCAAAGGACCATTTAGTCCAGCATGGTTGCCTCACCCAAAGCATGGCTGCTCTTGAATTCTCAAAATTCTGCACCAGCATTGATAGAATTCTGCAGCTTGCATGAATTATGTAAATTTGAACTTCATTGAGTATGAAGAAGTGTTTGGATTTGATATCCCGCTTTATCACTACCTGAAGGAGTCTCAAAGCGGCTAACAATCTCCTTTACCTTCCCCCCCCCCCCACAACAAACACTCTGTGAGGTGAGTGAGGCTGAGAGACTTCAGAGAAGTGTGACTGGCCCAAGGTCACCCAGCAGCTGCATGTGGAGGAGCGGAGACACGAACCCGGTTCCCCAGATTACGAGTCTACCGCTCTTAACCACTACACCACACTGGCTCTCTTTTATGCTTTTCCACTGGTGCCAGAGAGGGTGCATGTGAAGGTCATAGGAAGCCACCTTCTACCAAGTCAACTCATTGGTCCCTGTAGCTCAGTACTTTCTACACCAGGCATCCCCAAGCTGCGGCCCTCCAGATGTTTTGGCCTACAACTCCCATGATCCCTAGCTAACAGGACCAGTGGTCGGGGAAGATGGGAACTGTAGTCCAAAACATCTGGAGGGCCGAAGTTTGGGGGTGCCTGTTCTACGCCAACTGGCAGCAGCTCTCCGGGGTTTCCAGCAGGGCATATTCCAGCAGGGCATATTCCCTGCCCTACCTGGAGGTGCTGCCAGGGATTGAACCCGGGATCTTCTGCATGAGAAGCAGGTGATGAACCCACTGAGTCACGGCCCTGACTCTGGACCAAATGACAGCCCAGCTGAGAGAGCATTTGCTGAAGGGGACTCTCCCCTCCATGTCCCCCATATATATATATATTTGTATATTGCACTGGGAGCCCATTTCGTGACTCTGATGCACGATCCGAGAGCGCCATTTATCCCTGTCATGTACGATGATAAATTTTGCATGCACGGGTCTGATCGCAATCGCCTGCAATCACTCACACATGTTGTGTTTGTTGAATGAGCGCTGATATTGTAAATTTCCCCATGAATGGGAGGAGGAGGAAGGCACAGCAACAGGCGTTAATGCAGTGGTGGCCACACTAATCAGCTTTACAAGTGAAGGAGAACAGTTTGGACTCTTCTCCACCTCCCCCAGTTGATAACTGAGTATCATTCATGACATGACATGAGTTCATGCGTGCCCTGAGTCAGGTGCCCCTCCCCAGGCACCTCCCCAGGGGTCCCCAGGCACCTTCCCCAGGCCCAGAATTCCACAATGTCACTTGAGTTAAAGGTAAAGGGACCCCTGACCATTAGGTCCAGTAGCAGACGACTCTGGGGTTGCGACGCTCATCTCACGTTATTGGCCGAGGGAGCCGGCGTACAGCTTCCAGGTCATGTGGCCAGCATGACTAAGCCGCTTCTGGCGAACCAGAGCAGCACACAGAAATGCTGTTTACCTTCCCGCTGGAGCGGTACCTATTTATCTACTTGCACTTCGTGCTTTCGAACTGCTAGGTTGGCAGGAGCAGGGAGCGAGCAACGGGAGCTCACCCCGTCGCAAGGATTTGAACCGCTGGCCTTCTGATCGGCAAGCCCTAGGCTCTGTGGTTTAACCCACACCACTACCCGCGTTGCCCCCAAATCCAATCCTGGGCACTTGGACTATGAATGGCCATGAATGCCACCCTCAATCATGGGGAATTCTCATCAGACCTCCTAAGCTGTTCCCATATTCTTCCATCCCTATCTCCACAGTCATGAGATCTAGAAACATTTCATGTTGAAAAAGGAGATTTCTGGTCACCAATTTCTGGCCCCAGCTGTCACTTCTTGGATTTGGAAGGAGTCCTGGGAAGCTGCTGTCAGTCAGTGTGGGCAGACCTGAGCTAGATGGACCAATTCAGTCTGCTTCAGTGTAAGGCAGCTTTCTGTGTTCTTCCATTTGTCTGTCCTGAACCTCCTGCCCAATCAATCTGACTTGAAGAACCTGAGATCTAGTGACAGGACTGTGCCAACTTGGTGACCGATTAAGCTGTATGCAGCCAATCATGGCAGACCCTGAGAGGGACTTGATAGTCCTCTTGTTTCTTGCTGGGACTACAAAAAGGAGACGGTGGGTTGCTAAGCTGTGGGTCTCACTTTGGTTACTCATCCCTTGTAAAAGCTCATTTCAGAATTGTGACTCACCCCTGGTTGGGTGACAACAAGGTTAGTTGTAGACTCATAGCTGCCAAGTTTTCCCTTTTCTCGCGAGGAAGCCTATTCAGCATAAGGGAAAATCCCTTTAAAAAAAGGGATAACTTGGCAGCTATGTGTAGACTGCATTCCTTCTAAGCAACAGGTCCCAGGTTCAATCCCCAAGATCTCTGGATCAGGTTAGGAAAAGACTTCCTACATCAGAGATAGCCAATGGGATGCCCTCCAGATGTTACTGGATTCCAACTCAAGTTGACCTCAGCCAACACAGCCAACAACTACGGGTGCTGGGAGTTGTAATCTGGCAATTTCTGGAGGGCACCCATTTTAATAGATACCTGCTGCTAGTCAGAGTCAAGAAGAAACTAGATGAACCAATGGTATGACTTGATAGAAGGAAGCTCCCATAGCTGGGCTTTTATCCAAATGTGATGAGTCCAAGTAGTCAAATATATGCAGGTTACTAGTCCAAGTCTATCATCTCTAGCTCAGGACTGAGGAAGCTATAGCCCTGCAGGTGTTCTTCACCTCTGACTCCCACCAGCCCCAACCGGCATGGCCCAATGCAGGGGTGGGGAAGCTGGAGCCCCCAGATGTTGCTGAGCTACAACTCCCATTAGCCCCAGCAAGCATGGCCAGGGTTGATGGGATCAGAGTCCAGAAACATCTGGAGGGCCAAAGGTTCCCCACACCTGGCCCAATGGGTCAGGGTTATTGGGAGCTGGAGTCCAGCAACATCTGGAGACACCACACACACACACACACACACACACACACACACACACACTCCTGCATTAGCTCAAACTGGCCTGGGGCCACTCTGAGTTCTGGTTCTTGCCGAATGCCCCCGTTGACATGACTTCTGACTCCAAAAGTCACCTTCAATGCTTCCTTCTTCCTTCAGGGCGTGCTCCCAAGCGGCACGCAAAACAGCCATGTGACTGAACCAATAAGACAGGGCTTAATTGCTTGGGAAGTTGGGGAGGGGGCAGAGAAAGAGAGAGAGGGAGAAGTCAACCAGCTCCCTTTGCAAAGGTCTCCAACAAACAAGTTTCCCTCAGCTAGTCCAGTATGGCGAATCACCTCCTGCTATCTCCTGGAACATCTGCTGTCCTGCATATAGATATCTCCCTTGGTGTCATGTCGTTTGCTCGTAGAAATTAAAAAAATGTGTGTATGTGTATTATGAATAGCATGTTCCTATCCTCAGGCATTTCACATTGGAATTCTGTTCATTGCAACTCTATTACACGTTTGCTAACTATAAACCATTTGATTTATATTCATTAACTAGTTCCAGACATCACCGGTGGCATAACTTTAGTGCCGGACACGCCACGGTCGACGGGAGAACCGAAATTCCAGTTAATTAAGGGGCTGTAATTGTTGTCCAGTACAAGTATCTTCAGGGCATTGAGTTTGGCAAACAATTTTTCATCGTGTTTCAACCACCAACCCACTGCCTGCAACTTTATTCAAGGCATTCTTTAAAAAGAAAAACAGCAACCATCCTACTATTCCGAAATGTTGCTTGCAGACAGAGCAAGCAAGGAGGTCTTGACTTGCAATATGAATGAACTTATTGACTAGCTGAGCGTGACCAAAGTCACAGGGATGGCGGGGGGAGACACAGCTCCAAAAATCCTATTCAAAAAAACAAAACAAAACCCAAACCCAACCCTATCAGCATTACAACAGCGAGGATTTGGGAATTGTTCGAGCAACTGTGCTAGAAAATTGCTGCATGTCAGACCCCTCAATCATTCCGTAGGAGCTGCTCGTCACAGAGGCTTGCAGAACGTTCATTTGGGGACTCGCGGGGTGTTGGGGTCCTGAGCTCCCCACTGCTCTGTCGCCTTTGCAAACATCCATCAAATCCCAAGAGGCGGGCTTTCAGCTGCTCAACGAGAGGACATGCCTCTCCGTTTTGGAACAAAACATTAGCACTGGGGTAGGCAACCGGATGTTGTTGGGCTGCAACTCCCATCAGCTCCAGCCAGCATGGCCAAGGGCCAGAAACGATGGGAGTTGTAGGGCGACAACATCTGGAGGGCACCCAGTTGCTGAAAAGGTGCTGAAAACCTAAATCTCAACAGGAAGTGATCTGACCGCCACAAGAGACTGATGTCAGTATCCCCCACTTTCAGATTATCCTCTTCTCGCCCAGTTGAGAAAACAAGGTCCAGAGTGTGGCCTGTCTCACATGCATTGGACCAGTGACATGTTGGGATGGCCTGTCATGGACTGGCTGGATGCAGAGGAGCTGTGGGAAGAAGCACCGGCTGGGGAACCTCCAAGGGAACCCCCAGAAGAAGAAGGCTCGGAGCCAGGGGAGCCTTGAGTCCTCGCAACTGTGCCATGGGGAAAAGGCCTCCTATTAATGATGGCATTCCAAAAGTCCACAGGTTCAATCCCTGGAATCTCCCCTTAAAGCAGAGGAAAGAAATCCTTTATCAGTCTGGGGGCCACATTGCCTACCAAGCAAGCTTCTGGAGGCCACATGCCCATGGCGGGCGGGGCCAGAGGCAAAAGTGGGTGGGGCAATGAATGCAGAATTTACCTTTGTGCAGTAGGCTAGTTCCTACATACTCTCACAAGCCCCTCTGTATCCTCCACCAGGCAAGCAGGAGTTCAGAAGCACATTCCCGGCAGACAAATACACTCAAGAAAGGTGTGAAGCGGGGCCAATAAGGGGGTGTGGACTAGGTTTTTTTTTTCCAAGGGCCAGGTAGCAAGGCCTGCAGGGCCGCATCCAGGCCTGAGATTCTCCAACCCTGATTTAAAAGAATGAAATTGCCAGTGATCATAGGCGCTGACTCCTGGGGGCTGAGGCAGTTCCAGCACCCCAAATATATATTTTTGAGAGGGCCAGGCCCCCTAAATTTTCAGAGGATGTTCGGTCCCACCTCCTGGTTCCTTGGGATGTCCCGTGACATCATGTCGGGGGGGGCATTCTTATGGAGACACTCAGCCTAAGAGCTTAGAGATCGGTTGCCTGGCAACAGAGACAATACAGAGCTAGTGCAGATGTTGAACTAGATGGTCCTTTGGCCTGATCCTGCAAGGCTTTTTTGTGCTCTCATGCCTTCAAACAGAGGAATGTCCTCTGCAAAGCAATGCATAATACAGTGGTACCTCAGTTTATGAACACAATTGGTTCCGGAAGTCTGTTCATAAACTGAAGCGTTCATAAACTGAAGCGAACTTTCCTATTGAAAGTAATGGAAAGTGAATTAATCCGTTCCAGATGGGTCCGCGGCGTTCGCAAACCGAAAATTCGTAAACTGAGGTTCCACTGTAAATGCCCTTAGAATATGTTGGCTTTGGGGGGGGGGTGTTGCAGTCATAAGAGCAGTCATTCGAGCCACCTTCTGCCAAAAATATTCCCCTGCCCCATGCCGAGAAAGTCCCCCTCCCCACCCAAAAAGTGCCCTAGATTCACTATCTACCCCACAGGCCGGCTCCTTCCTTCCTTCCTCCTGCCATTGGATGTGCTGTATAAAATATGCAAATGCAAAAAAGAACCGCTGAGCCCCCCAGTTGGGAATTAAATGGGGCAGGCGGATCTACCCTTAACAGTATTTTGAAGCTACTCTTCTCCTTTACACGGCATGCTGGGAACGAGGGGTGTGTGTGTGTGTGTGCTGGGAGGGAAGGGGAAGGGGGGGAGCAAGTGGTTAATAAGCCCACAAGTGAATTGTTCGTAATGAGAAGAAAGAACAGGAACTCAGCTGGAGCTGAACACAGTACCCTTGCCGGTCGGGAGTCGGCACGCGCCGACGGTGGGATGGTAATGACGGGGGAGGCATGATATGGAATTGGAAGTGTAATTATGAAAAACCGTTAGATGTTGCAGAAATGTTGCCTTTAATGGTTTCGCTGCCTTCTCTCGCTCGCTCGCTCGCTCATTCGCTCGCTCCCCCAACCCCACCCCTCACCGCTGTCACCTCTCCCCCAAGCTTACTTCTCCCTCCTCTCCTCTCCCCCTTGGATTACTAATCATCACCCCCCCCAAGAGTCTACAGACAGAGAAGGTGTCGGGAATAACCAGCCGTAGCTCTGTTTCCATTTGGAAAGCAGACGTAATGGTTGGTTATCCTGTGTTCCAGGAATGAGTGGCTGGCCAAGTGCTGTGTTGTGTTAGGTGCATGTAATGGAACCCTTTTATTTCTACTGTGGCCGGCTTAGAATTTGAGCGGTAGGATGCAAAGGAGGGGTGGGGGGGTGGGCTCCTGTACCTTTCATGACTGGGAGAAGGTGACACACACACACACACACACACACACACACACACACACACACACACACACACCTCTGCCCATCTAAGTTCTCCCAGTGGCCAAATGTTAAGGTTGTGTGCAGACAGATCCCAGATCCCAACTTGAATGGGGCCCACTGGAGACAAGTCAGGATCCAGCCAGAGTGGGTTGAGCCAGCCTCAGGTCAGATCCAGAGTGGTCCAGGGTTGTCAAAAGGGGTGGTGGTCTGGGAGCAAGAGGACGAGAAAACACACACAGGAGATCCTTGCAAGCATCTCCTTCTGGGAAACCACAGTTCACTCACTGAGTGACCTTGGGCCACTCACTCATCCTTGTCCTAACCTACCTCACAGGGTTGTTGCGAGGATAAAATGGGGAACAGGAGAACTACATGTGCCCCCTTGAGCTCCTGGAAGGAAAGGCAAGATATATAAATGCATTATTATTATTATTATTATTATTATTATTATTATTATTATTATTTAATGTGCCCTATTCAGTTTGGGTTTTCAACACTGTGGACGGCTTCTGAATTAGTTTGGGTCCCAGATCTAGATCCAGGTCAGGTCTGCTCCAAAGCTCTGGACCAGGGAGGCCATGCACAGTCCTGGCAACAGATCCTTCCATACAGGAGCATTCTCACCAGCTTGCAGTCGTAGGCTTACCGCCTCTGACAATGGAGGGCAAAGGTGTTCTAAGCCCTGCAATGCCCTCTTCTAAGCCCAAGCTACACCCATCAAAACTCCTTCTCTTCTGTGGAAGACCTGGGGTCTTGGCTGCTCCTGATCCCCTTCCTTACTCATTTCTCATCCAAGGAGCTCAGTGTGGTATAGCAGCGTTTCTCAACCACTGTTCCGCGGCACACTAGTGTGCCGCGAGACGCTGGCTGGTGTGCCGCGACGTGCGGCGACGAGAAGGGCGATTTGCATTGTCACGTGCCTGGCGGCCGCCAATACCCAACACTGACCCGCCAGAAAGCAATATTTCTCCTCCTCTTTCCCAAAGCTCAGTGCAAACGAGCCTGGCGGCCGCCAATACACAGTACTGACCCGCCGGAAAGCAATATTTGGCAAGTATTTCTTATAGTCATAATTATAATATAGGGCGGCACAGAGTTAAATTTTTTAACTTTTTTAATGGTGGTGTGCCTCGTGATTTTTTTCACGGAACAAGCGTGCCGTGGCCCAAAAAAGGTTGAGAAACACTGTGGTATAGTGACTCTCTCTCTCTCTCTCTCTCTCACACACACACACACACACACAAATCGAGACAAAGTCCAGCCTAGAATCAGATTATAACATAAAGCAGAGTCTGAGACAAGTATGCAGAGGATTGTCAACAGTTTGCATTAAAAAGAAGAAGAAAGATGCTTAAGTCTGAAGCATTTGATCACCGTTAACGCATTGCCAAGGAAGAGGCTCTGACTCAAACCCTTAGGTCAACTCGGTGTAAGAGAGAGGATAAATCAACAGGTGATTGGCTGCAGAGAAGTCATAAAGATAATTGATTGGCTGGGTGGACTTGACTGCTTTTTTTTTTTAGCAGGGTAGCGGGTTCAAAGGTCAAGTTCGTGACTCTACCAGGCTACTGTTCTACAGAAGCAGCAGTAAAAGCTCTCCTGATCCTATTATGGCTTCTTCTTCCTTTCTGTAAGAAGGGCTTGTTCCACCCCGCTGGACCCTTACCACAGCACAATTCTGTATGCATTTACTCAAATGTAAGTCCCACTGATTTCAGTGCACTTACTCCAAAATAAGCATGTATGAGACTGCAGCTGTATTTATTTGAGGCTCCAGTCCTGTCCGTATTGAACTCAGGGACACTTCTGAGTAGACATGGGATCACACTGGAGATGTAGATAGCCCAGTCAACCCCCCAAAATCAGGACCCTGCAAGATAAGATCTCCAAAGTGAAATATGAAAACATTGGGAAATGTGAATTCTGAAAATGTATTGAAATTTTTATTGGGGCTCGTGCAGTCCTGTTAGGGGAGGGGAGAAATTCAGCTCACAATTCAACAGCAAACTTACTTAACTTTGCTCTTCCTAAAAAATATACGTGACCCATCCATCAAAATTTGCACTCTCTGAATTTTGCAATGCAGCCCTCCGAGCACATAACGTGCACTAAAATGTGTGTATTGTTGGAAGGCCTGCGTAGAAGTGCATATGTGAGTGACAATAACGACCATAAATATGTTGTATTGGGGAATATTGCTTTGCAAAAATGTGCATACGTTGGGCTACGCTGCAAAGAACAAATTGCGAACATTAGGTGAAATTCACATTAAAATGCTGGTGGGTTTTTGTAGGGACTCTAGTGCCTGAAGCAGGGACTGCTATTTTCAAGTATTGCCCTGAATCCATAGGGACAAGAAACCCTTTTTTAAAAAGGGTTCAAGAAGGATATTGACAAGCTAGAACATGTCCAGAGGAGGGCAACCAAAATGGTCAAAGGCCTAGAAACGATGCCTTATGAGGAATGGCTTAGGGAGCTGGGTATGTTTAGCCTGGAGAAGAGAAGGTTAAGGGGTGATATGATAGCCATGTTCAAATATATAAAAGGATGTCATATAGAGGAGGGAGAAAGGTTGTTTTCTGCTGCTCCAGAGAAGCGGACACGGAGCAATGGATTCAAGCTACAAGAAAGAAGATTCCACCTAAACATTAGGAAGAACTTCCTGACAGTAAGAGCTGTTCATCAGTGGAATTTGCTACCAAGGAGTGTGGTAGAGTCTCCTTCTTTGGAGGTCTTTAAGCAGAGGCTTGACAGGTATATGTCAAGAATGTTTTGATGGTGTTTCCTGCTTGGCAGGGGGTTGGACTGGATGGCCCTTGTGGTCTCTTCCAACTCTACGATTCTATGATTCTATGAAAATAAATATGAAAGCTGAAACTCTCGGAAACTAGAGTTCTGTGCCCCGAAGTCACACGTGGTGCGTTTCCTGTGCTCGTGTGGCATTGCAGCATGAATCCCAGGCCAATCTCTCTTCCTCGTTGACTCGGTCAAGTTTTCCCCATCAATGGAGCAGTTGCAATGAGGCACAGTTACTTCTGATTTCAGCCGCACTTAACAGAAAGATTCCATGCGGAGTAAACCATACCTGGTGTCTGTGACAGTTTCCCTGCTGTCGTTCAGGAGAGGGGCCGCATCTCACATAGGGATCTCGGCGCCACGGCTGGGCCTTCTAGACTTTTCTAATTTTTCACTACACCGGTCATGAATAAATCACCAAAACATATCAGATCTCTGCAAATGGAGAGACCAGCGCTCGGTGCCAGTTCAGCAGTCAAGGAGCAGGCTTCTTCATAAAGCCGAGAGTGTCTCCACAAAGGCTTCTCACCCTCACCGGCATATTAGTTTGTAAACAGGAGGCCTCTGCTGCCTCAGTAAGTCAGGCATTCGGCTCGAAAAGCTCCGCGCTTTGATACGAGGAGGAAACCTCTCTAGACTACTGAGGAGGCTGCTGCTGAGGGAGTGGTGAACATTCAAGGCTCGGGTCAAAACCAGGGTTTTGATCAGGGAAGTGGGGGAGAATTCAGTTCAGTTTGCATTTCAAGGCCAACCAAATACAGTGGAACCTCGGTTTATGAAAACCTCGGTTTACGAATTTTCGGTTTACGAACGCCGTGGACCCATCTGGAACGGATCAATTCACTTTCCATTACTTTCAATGGGAAAGTTCGCTTCAGTTTATGAACGCTTCAGTTTATGAACAGACTTCCGGAACCAATTACACCCATGCTTCAGTTTATGAATGCTTCAGTTTAAGTACTCCGCGGACCCATCTGGAACGGATTAATCCACTTTCCATTACTTTCAATGGGAAAGTTCGCTTCAGTTTATGAACGCTTCAGTTTATGAACAGACTTCCGGAACCAATTTTGTTCATAAACCGAGGTACCACTGTACAGTAAATCCATACATCCCAAAATAATACACGGACCAAAGCGGAGCCATTCTTCGGAATTCACGCCTCTCCGAATTTTGCAGCGCTGTTCTCCAACCAAGTCACATGTACAAGAATGCATATACTGTACTACTATTGGTATTGCCAGGTCAATGCCTCTTTGCTCATCCAGGACTGAATCCCGGAATCTCGGACACTCAAGGCCAGAATCTTCCAGGACTATGCCTGCATTCCTTCGTAGGGGGTTGGACTAGATGACACTCGGGGTCCCTTCCAGCTCTACGATTCTACAATTCTTGCTCTCAATCCAGGAAGCCTCTAATTTAAATCAAGCGAGAATTTGAGAGGATTGTGCCTTAAGTTGTGGAGGTTTTCTTTTTAAACGCAAACACCCACATGCCCAGGAGGGAGGGGGGAAAACCTTCCATAAGAAATGTAAAATGTGCTTGTCGATAAGGTAATTCCCCAGCAATCAGGCAAAATTAATTGTGTGAACATCAACTGATCAAATCCACTTAATACGAGGGGGTATGAGAAAAGCCAGAATGTAATTTCATTAGCAATCTGTTCTGTCCTAATGAAATTTTCTAATAACACTCTAATTTTGATTTCTGTTGAGATGGTCGTGGTGGTGGTGGAGATCCGCCCCCACCCACCCACCTCCTAGCGTTTCTTGTCTGAGATTTTAAAATTATTGTTCCAATGGTTTCCTGGGATATTCTGCTTCTCTCTCTCTCTCTCTCTCTCTCTCTTGTTTCTTTTTCCTCTGTCTCATTTTTGGCTTTGTGCCACTAAAAGTAGCTTTCATACGATGACTCCGATAAAAGAAATGATTTAAAGTTGAAGCCCAAACCTAGGTTGGAAAACTAATTTATAAACACAAACTGCGCCTTTTGCATCACAACTGCTGGCTGGGCAGCTCAGTTCTCTGGTTATAAGATGCAGTCCTGATTCTACGTTCGTTTCATAGCTTAGTACACTGACCAGGGTTGGGCAAAACATTAAAGCCCCATCACTCATTTGCTCAAGGGAGCTGAGAGCTGTTGGGAGTCTTCGGAAAGCTACAGTTCCCAGAGTGGTTTAACAACCGACTCCTCTTGCCATTGAACTTTGGGAATTGTAGTTCTGCAGCCCCATGTAGTGGAACTGCCTCTCCACAGAGGTGAGCCTGGTTGGGGTGGGGGGTGGGTGGGGAGGAGATTAAAGAGGGTTGTAGAGAATCATGCACACCGCCTTGTGCAACTTAGATAAGAAGTTGGGATATAAACATCAAAAATAAAAATAAATAAAATGCACATGCAACCATCCCAAGGACACTCCCCCCCTTTTATATAATTTTTATTATATTTTCTGTTTTACAATTTAGAGTGTTAATTTAAATAACCTTAAAATATCAGTGACTTCCTTTCTTCTCTTTCCGTGGTTCATTTTGCATAACACAAATCCCTGCATATTTTACATAAACTAAAACCGTTCAGCATTCCATTGTTACGTCCATCAAAACTTATTTACACTGTTGAATTTATCTTAATGCTGCCAACATTTTCAAGTGTACACAACCCCCCACCCCCTAATATATTCAATAAACATTTTCCAATCTTCTTTAAACGTATGTTCTTCTTGGGATGGCAAGAAGACCATCCCAAGGACACATTCCATCCAGGTAAAAAGGTAAAGGTAAAGGACCCCTGACAGTTAAGTCCAGTCGCGAATGACTCTGGGGTTGTGGCGCTCATCTCGCTTTACTAGCCGAGGGAGCCGACATTTGTCCGCAGGCAGTTTTTCCGGGTCATGTGGCCAGCATGACTAAGCCGCTTCTGGCGAAACTAGAACAGCGCTCGGAAATGCTGTTTACCTTCCCGCTGGAGCAGTACCTATTTATCTACTTGCACTTTCGAACTGCTAAGTTGGCAGGAGCTGGGACCGAGCAACAGGAGCTCACCCCGTCATGGGGATTCGAACCGCCGACCTTCCGATCGGCAAGCCCAAGAGGCTCAGTGGTTTAGACCACAGCGCCACCTGCGTCCCTTTCCTTCCAGGTGAAAGCACTCCAAGAGGATGCAGAAGGAGGTGCCAGCAAGACACATGGCCTATGGGAGACCCCTGAGGGCCAAACAGAGAAGACTGGGGGCCAACGTTTGTCCCACAAGCCAGAGGTTTCCCACCTGTGACCTAGAGAGAGGACATGATGCAAATGAACCAGGAGTGGGGAATTGGAGATACTATGTAATTGAGAGCCTTCCTCACACAAGAGATTCCAGAGAGGCAGGGAGGCTACAGGAGCTGATGTCTCTCCACAAGGCTCTTCTCCATGACTTTGCCCATCCCAGGGTGCTGGTTTTCCTCCCTCCTCCCTCCTCCTCCTCCACTCCTCATTTCGCCTTATAGTGCTGACATGGACAGGTTTGGCTGCGAGCTGCCTACACGAGGGCACCTTTGCTTTCAAAGCAGATGTGCTGACGTGAACAAGAACCAATTCAGATGGGCATCCGAACACCCCACGTCCTCTGCCCGTTTCCATAAATTGATTGGCAGGCTGCCTACTTTCCCTACCTTGAGCCGGTAGCTCTTTCTAATGAATGCCATAAAATATTACCTTTTTTTTATTTGGGGGGGAAAAATGCATTCTAGGCACAAAAAAGAGAGGGGGGAAGGAAGGAGAAAACGATAGTGGGTTCTTATTTTAGCAATCGGCTTGATTTCACGAACATGGTTGTAATCATGCGCAAGGCATGCACACCCAAGAAAGGGGCACGGTTCGTGTCTCTATTCTTACACAAATAAGCATTTACAACCCCATATACATCACCGGGGCCCATGTTACACTCTTCCCATCTGAAAGGCAGGGAGGTGTAGTGGTTAGCGCTGTGGGCTATAAAGCTGTCAGTCAAGTCCAACATTCTGAGAGGATTAACTGCCTCTAGATCAAACCTATCCATTCTGAAGGAAATCAGCCCTGAGTGCTCACTGGAAGGACAGATCCTGAAGCTGAGGCTCCAATACTTTGGCCACCTCACGAGAAGAGAAGACTCCCTGGAAAAGACCCTGATGTTGGGAAAGATGGAGGGCACAAGGAGAAGGGGACGACAGAGGACGAGATGGTTGGACAGTGTTCTCGAAGACACCAACATGAGTCTGACCAAACTGCGGGAGGCAGTGGAAGACAGGAGTGCCTGGCGTGCTCTGGTCCATGGGGTCACGAAGAGTCGGACACAACTAAATGACTAAAGAACAATAACAACTGCCTCTATGTGGCAGGCAGTTTTGTCAGTTGGTTGGTTGGTTGGTCGGTTGCTGCAAGGAGTGTTAACTGGTAGCTGCTCGGATGCAGTCTTCTCATGACTCACTACTATCTAGTATATAGTTTATCAGTTCTGTAAGCCTAAGTCTGCCTTCAGGAACTCAGGAGTGGCCAACTCCCAAGAGATTGTGATCTACTCACAGAGTTAAAAACTGGCAGTGATCTACTCAAAGTTGTTGAGCTTTCTTTAGGAAGGAGGAAGGCCCATTTTGGGGGGGGGGGTTTCGGGCCAAAGTTGTTGAGTTTTTCAGGGAGGAGGTAAAATGTTGAGGGTTTTTTTAGGGGAGTCACAGTTGCTCAGCTTCTTTGGGGGGAGCCAATGATCTACCAGTGATCTACTGCAGACGTCCAGTGATCTACCGGTAGATCACGATCTACCTGTTGGACATACCTGAACTATGTAAACCTGAATGAATCTGATAGTAGTTTATGTTAATATGATTCAGATTCATGTGCATTTTCTTTAAGAGGGACAGAAAGGGATTATCAACCAGGAAGGTATAATTATTGATAGGACTCAAACGAGTTCACAACCCACTTGTCGCTGCATATACTCAAATAGGGGATCGTTTAAACTCTGCTAAATTATATAAACGTCCCCACAAGAGTGTCGTACTAAGACACTCCCCTCTTAGCCATAAACCACACTGGGTGACCTTGGGTCAGTCACTGCCTCCTAGCCTAACCTACCTCACAAGATTGTGGCGGGGATTAAATGAGGAAGGATAAACCATGGGTGTCACCTTGAGCTTCTTTGGGGGGGGGGGAGGTGGGATATAAACACAATCCATCCATCAATTAAAGAGAATCCAGGCACAGATGCTAACAGAGGCTCCTCAAGTGTATATCTAGACTAGCATCTTGTTCACACTGTGACCAACCTGATGGACCAGCAACTCCCCTCACCTGCAATTCCCAGCAACTGACATCCAGAGGCTCTCCTCTTCTCTTTGGCCATCACTCATAGCCCAGTAAGATTGTCTTCCATGAACACTGTTTTAACGATGAGTCCATAAGTGACTGTGGAGGCCAATTCTGGATCCACACATTCTTCCACAGTGGGGACATGGGTTTCCAGGCGGGAGTTGATCACGGTGTGGATTTGCCAAGCGTGCCTTCCTCTTAGCACGTTTCTCCCTTGCGTCCTGAGTTCGAGTGTCTTCAAAGCCCATGACCCCTTTGGTCAAGGCTGTTCTCCAACTGGAGCGCTCGCAGGCAAGTGTTTCCCAATTGTTGGTGTTTATACTACTTTTTTTTTTTTAAGATTCGCTTTGAGACAGTCTTCAAATCTCTTTACTGCCTGCAACAGACGAGAGAGATCATAGCCACAGTGGCTAACCAACATTAATAACCTCATCCTCCACGAATTTGCCTAACCCCTTAAAAAAATGGTTGGCCATCCAAGGTGATCTCACATTGGAAAGTCTTTGAAATAGCTAACCCCAAAAGTGTATTTCAGACCCGCCAGACTCTTCAGAGAGGATCTGCAGTGTCCCTATATTTTGTTGACTTATTAAAGGCTCTCGCTGCTCGTTTGCGGACAGGCTCAGCTCCATTCTGCAGAGCTGTGGATAAACTCCTTCAAAGGCAAACCCCCCCCCCCCCCGGTTCTCCCTGTCCCAGCCTAACACCACCACCACCACCGAGGAGTGCTGAGATGGTGCTAATCTGTCCTCCTTACTCAAATTGAGCTAATCCATAATGCCTCCAAACTGTCGAGACAGCAAATCAGGGGTATCATGTTAGCCACCCAAAGCAAACAGCCTTCCTGGGACCCAGGGATGATGATCTCCGCAGAGGCCAAAGTTCAACCCCTTTCAAGATCATCTGAAACGCCGAGGACTTCCCGGCAGGCTTGTGTTGTAGCTAGACAAAAGGGAAACGCAACTGCATCAATCTTCTCAACTGTAGCCAACATGTTTCAGTTGAGTAGGCTTCCCTTGTGGGAGAGGTGTGAGGGAGGTCAGGTGTCTGTCGCTACACCAGCAGGGAATTTCCACTTTCTTCCCCGCCTGCGTTGTTTGTGTTAATGTGTGAATCCAGCTGGGCCGGGCCCAAAGGTCACCATCCTTCAAAGGTTAGGGTTTGCTCTGCCGTTAACTGTCGGATCCGAGGCCACGGTGCCAAAGGACACTCATGTCTACTCAGAATCAACTCCAACGGAATTCAATGAGACTTAAGACAAGTCATGGCAAGGCAGGTCCATTAAGTACATACAGTGGTGCCTCGGTTTATGAACGCAATTGGTTCCGGAAGTCTGTTCATAAACTGAAACGTTCATAAACTGAAGCGAACTTGCCCATTGACAGTAATGGAAAGTGGATTAATCTGTTCCAGACAGTCCGCGGAGTACTTAAACTGAAGTGTTCATAAACTGAAGCGAACTTTCCCATTGAAAGTAATGGAAAGTGGATTAATCTGTTCCAGATGGTCCACGGAATACTTAAACTGAAGCGTTCATAAACTGAAGGGAACTTTCCCATTGAAAGTAATGGAAAGTGGATTAATCTGTTCCAGACAGTCCGCGGAGTACTCAAACTGAAGCGTTCATAAACTGAAGCGAACTTTCCCACTGAAAGTAATGGAAAGTTTATTAATCCATTCCAGACGGGTTCGCGGAGTACTCAACCTGAAGCGTACTTAACCCGAAGCATGGGTGTAATTGGTTCCAGAAGTCTGTTCATAAACTGAAGCGTTCATAAACTGAAGCGAACTTTCCCATTGAAAGTAATGGAAAGTGAATTGATGGGTCCGCGGCATTCGTAAACCGAAAATTCATAAACTGAGGTGTTCATAAACCGAGGTTCCACTGTATAGGCACAACCAGAACCTTGCAGGATCAAGCCAGTGGCCTATCTATTCCAGCTTCCTGCTCTCTCTGTGGTGAAATACCGGTAGCTATCTATGAGAACAGCACTCTCCTTTCTTATTATTGTGTTGTTATTATTATTATTATTATTATTATTATTATTATTATTATTATTATTAAATTTGTATACCACCCTTCATCCGTGGATCTCAGGGCAGTTCACAACATAAAAATACGAGCAAGAACAAGAGACCATAAGCTTTTCACTTGGGTATTATAGGAGTACAACTACCTAAACAGTATAGAAATTTATTTATGCATGCAACGACAGCTGCACAAATGTTATTTGCCCAAAATTCGAAAGAAGAAGACGTTCCGATGAAAGAAGAATGGACACAGAAACTTATGGATTGTGCAGAAATGGCGAAATGAGAGCTGGACCATAAAAAAGGCTGATAGCCAAAGAATTGATGCTTTTGAATTATGGTGCTGGAGGAGACTCTTGAGAGTCCCATGGACTGCAAGAAGATCAAACCTATCCATTCTGAAGGAAATCAGCCTTGAGTGCTCACTGGAAGGACAGATCCTGAAGCTGAGGCTCCAATACTTTGGCCACCTCATGAGAAGACTCCCTGGAAAAGACCCTGATGTTGGGAAAGATGGAGGGCACAAGGAGAAGGGGACAACAGAGGATGAGATGGTTGGACAGTGTTCTCGAAGCTACAAACATGAGTTTGACGAAACAGCGGGAGGCAGTGGAAGACAGGAGTGCCTGGCGTGTTCTAGTCCATGGGGTCACGAAGAGTCGGACACGACTAAACAACTAAACAACAACAACAACCAGAAAAATAAGAAATCAAGACAACAAACTTTTATAAGGGAATGGAAATGGTTTATTGAATATTTACAAACAAATTGTAAACACATTAAGACATTGCCAGGATTATTGTAATAACTTGCAGTTTCGAAAACATATACGAAAACAGATGAATAAAAGAATGAGTCGAGATAATTTGGAATATGCAGGAAATGATGGAAATAAATTTAAGGAACCACAGAAAGAGGAGGAAGGAAGTTGAGGTTTGAAATGACAGAATTATTGTTGAGTGTTTGTTGAAATGTATATAAATGAAGATTTCAAATGAATTTATTTTAAAAGGATGAGAGGCCAAAGTGAACTTTTTATTGTAGAATAGGAACCTTTTTTGGAATATTTGAGAAAGAACTAAGTCAAAAGAAATCGTGGGCAGGATTTGAATTGTAAGCAGCGGATTGAAAGATGACTATAAACGTAATAGAGGAAATACGTATTAGATATAGTGTAGCAGAATATGGGTGGGAATAAAAAACACCAGGGGGAGTAAGGGTGAGAAGTCCCCTTCTTTATTCTGTAAGAGAAATGTAACCTGAAGTTAATGTGTTTGGGATTTCAAAAAATTGGATACAATTTTTTTTTAGAAAACAAGATAAAAACACAAGATACATAATAAAAACAAGAACAACCCCCAAACCCCCAAACCCTTCCGCCAACACATTTAGTCTTGCAAGTCCTAGCATCTGGTGATCAAAAACAGGCTTCTTCCAGCAGTGGAGGTAGGACAAAGACAGCATGCTGTTCTCAGAGTGGCCAACCCGATGCTCCAATGGAAAGTCTGCAAGGAGGACCTGAGTACAACAGCAATTCTAAAGGTAAAGGGACCCCTGACCATTAGGTCCAGTCGTGACCGACTCTGGGGTTGCGGCGCTCATCTCGCATTATTGGCCGAGGGAGCCGGCGTACAGCTTCCAGGTCATGTGACCAGCATGACAAAGCCGCTTCTGGCGAACCAGAGCAGCACACGGAAACGCCGTTTACCTTCCCACCGGAGTGGTAGCTATTTATCTACTTGCACTTTGACGTGCTTTCGAACTGCTAGGTTGGCAAGAGCTGGGACCGAGCAACGGGAGCTCACCCCGTCGTGGGGATTCGAACCGCTGACCTTCTGATCGGCAAGCCCTTGGCTCTGTGGTTTAGACCACAGTGCCACCCGTGTCCCTGCGCCGTCCGCAACTCTCCTCGCCTGCAATTCCCAGCAAATGAAATTCAGAGGCATACGGCCTCCAACAGAGGAGACAGAACATAGCCACTGTGGGCTAACTCACATTAATAATCTCATCCTCCATGAATTTGTCTAATCCCCTTTTAAAAACTGGACAAGCCAAGGCAATCCCACAAGGGAGAGGTCTTTGAAACGGTTAACCGACAAAATGTACTTTTTTCTGACCCGCAAGACTCTTCAGTCTTCAGAGAGGGGGTTGGACTAGGGGGCCCTTGAGGTCCCTTCTTAACCCTACAGTTACCGGTATATGATTCTATATTATGGCAAAGTGTCTGGCCTCAAGAGACAGCTGTTGGCCTTAGGAAGTGGTTACCACTGGTTTGACAAACTGAGAAAAATACCAATAACATTTCTAACCTCTACCTTTATCTGGTCTGTGAACACACCCAAAAGATCAAAATAACTGTTAATCAACAGCTCTTTTATACTTGTAATGTATACCAATTGGGGTTAGCGGTCAGGGAGAGACTTCGTTTGCTTCTCCCCCACCCTGAAAGACAAACATAACGAGCTTTTTGCCAGCCTGCAAAGCTTCTAAGATACATTTTTCAACTGCGTTGTTTTAGCTCTCTGTGAGGGGTAGATTGGTTTCTGTGCTGTCTCTCTCACACACACCCATTTAAAAAAAAAAAAACCCTTGGTTCACACAAGTGGTGGAACTTGGAATGTTCTAGAATTGCTCCACAGTTTAACCCTGTTTCCAAATCCAGCAAGTGCTTCTTATGTTCTTAGGCGCACCTTTGTGCAAATTTCTCGTAACACACACCTTTGTATGCAATACACACACTTTTGCAAGGCAATCTCTCCTAAAACAGTGCAATTTCTGTATGTTATTTCCCACACATTTTTTTTACATCGACTTCACCCCAGGATGTACCTTTCTGAACTCAATTCTTGGCTGGAGAACTGCAATGCAAAAAATCCAGAGAAGTGAATGGCTGGGTTTTAAGTTTGTGCATTTTTTTCCCTGGAAAGTTGGGTTTAAGTTAGGTTTGCCTAAAATGCAAACTGAAACACTTTTATCCACTTCTCCTCTTCTCAAATTCCAGACTCAGCCAGACAGGACCACTGAGTGACAGCAGGGAGGTATATCAACACGTTCAGGGGAAGCCAAGCTTTTCAGAAGTTAAAAAAGGATTTTAAAAACCTAAGGGGGCAAAAAGAAAACGCACAAAACAACCCTTTGAGGACTGAACAGTGGCTTCCAGAAACCATGGAATGTTGACTGTCAAAAGAGGAGAAGAGAGGAAAGTGCTGACCTTTCAAACCCTAAACAGCCTCGGTCCAGTATACCCGAAGGAGCGTCTCCACCCCCATCATTCTGCCCGGACACTGAGGTCCAGTGCCGAGGGCCTTCTGGCGGTTCCCTCACTACGAGAAGCCAAGTTACAGGGAACCATAGCTGCCAAGTTTTCCCTTTTCTCGCGAGGAAGCCTATTCAGCATAAGGGAAAATCCCTTTAAAAAAGGGATAACTTGGCAGCTATGCAGGGAACCAGGCAGAGGGCACCCACCCTGTGGAACGCCCTCCCATCAGATGTCAAAGAGAAAAACAACTACCAGACTTTTAGAAGACATCTGAAGGCAGCCCTGTTTAGGGAAGCTTTTAATGTTTAATAGATTATTGCATTTTAATGTTCTGTTGGCAGCCGCCCAGAGTGGCTGGGGAAACTCAGCCAGATGGGCGGGGTATAAATAATGTGTTGTTGTTGTTGTTGTTGTTGTTGTTGTTGTTGTTGTTGTTGTTGTTGTTGTTGCTGCTGCTGCTGCTGCTGCTGCTGTTGTTGTTAAGAATGATCAGCCTCCCCTGCTCCTGACTCCAACTCATGTCATGCCAAAGCTAGAGGCACCCCTCTCTCTACCTAGGCAAGCAAGAGGCAACAGCTGCACTGTTCAGGGTTACAGTTCAGGCAGACAAAAGCGCTTGAGGAGGATGCCTAGGGGGAAGTGGTGTGGCCTGGAAGAGGGCACAGCCTGGGAAGAGTCTCAAGGGCCAAGTCGAGAGACCTGGAAGGCCACATTCAGCGGCTAGGCCTGAGGTTCCCAACCCCTGGACTAGATGACTTACGAGCATCTCTCTGACTCTTATATAAATCTCTGGGCACTCTTGCACGCCCTGCTCCTTGGTTGCAACCTCCAGCCTGCCTTCACTCCCCAGATCCCTACGAAGTGAGAGTGTTGAGAGCAGGGTGGCAGGAAGAACAGGAGGAAGAGATGGGAGGGGAGAGAGAGAAAAAGATTTTCAAAATTTTCCATGACCAGCTGAGTGGAACCTATTTTCTCTCCCAGTGCAATTAACGGCACCAACATTTGCAAAAAAATATGATTACCAGCGCTTTCGGTTAAGTAGAGGCAAGTATATTAGATAGCAGCAAGGGGTTGATCTTAATGTGCTATTTTCTCTCTCTCTCTCTCCGAGAGAAGAGTCTCTAGCATTTTCTTTGTGCAAATAGAGAGGCCCTAAATTCTCCGTAGGCAGTAAAATCAACGCCGCGGAACCACGATAACAAACACAAGGCTCTGCTCTCGCTCTCTCGCTTGCTCTCACACGCTCTCACGCTCTCTCTCTCTTCCACTCTCCCTCTTCTTCTTTTTTGCTACATCCCCCCAATTAATTAAGCCTTTCACGGGCATGTAATTAGGAACATTAGCAAGTCATAAAATTGCCGCGAGTCTCTAAATTATGTGCTGGCCCAAAGCAATTTGTTTTTAATTCCTTTTGAAGACAATGGGACTGTGGGGCCCAATACATCTTCATAGCGGTCTACTGTTTACTTCTTTATGACTCTATGAAGATCTAACTGTTTCTACTGCTCCCTGATGTACCCAAACAAGTCCTGCACCCACCTTGCATGTTTTCAATATTGGGAGCTGATTTCGAGGGGAAATGGCGCTTTGCGAAACATTGACAACACAACACACTCCCTGGGACAATTTTGATGTCGCACCAAACCCTGGCTTCAGGAAGCTTGACAATGGTTTGGTGTGGGATCAGTGTGGGCAAACCACTGGTTGCACTAATCCGGCAAGCCATGGTTCAGTGTGGCACAATGGTTTGTGCTAACCACAGTTGGTCATAAAGTCTGAATCCCACTCCTAGGTTGCTCTGCTGCAGAGACAGGGTTGAATGTATGAGCTAGGATGCTGAGAGGATGGCAGACAAAAGCAGACAAACCATGGGCATACCTGTTGCATGTTTTGGAAGCTTTGGGTTCTAAACCATGGTTAGTGGAAAACCATGGTGTGGTGTGGTGTCTGTGAATGAAGCAAGTACTTGAGCTAGTGGACTTGGACTTTCAAAAAGTGTTTGGCAAAGTGCCTCGCCCAAAACTCACGAGCAAGCTTAGCAGTCTAGGAATAAAAATGGAGGTCCTCTTATGGATCAGGAATTGGTTAAGTTGCCGGAAGCCAAGAGCAGGAATAAATGGACAGGTCTCCAAATGGAGAGAAGCAGAAAGTGGAGGCCCCCAAGGATCAGCATCAGGACCTGTGCTTTTTAATTTGTTCATAAATAATCTGGAATTAGGGGTGAGCAATGAGGTGGCCAAGTGTGTTGATGATACTAAGTTGTACAGGGTTATTAAAACAAAAGAGAGATGGTGAAGAGCTTGGAAAAAACCTCTCCAAGCAGAGCAAATGGGTAGTAAAATTGCAAATGCAATTCAATGTAAACAAGGGTAAAGTGATGCATGTTGGGGCAAAAAATAATAATAATTAATTTCACTTATATGTTCATGTGGTCTGAACTGGTGGTGACTGATCAGGAAGGAGACCTTGAGGTCTTAAAAGAAACTCAATGAAGACATCAGCCAGTGTTTGGCAGCAGCAAAAATGGCAAATTCAAATCTATGAAAGGTTCAGAAAAGGGCAACCAAAATGAGCAAGGGAATAGAGTGAGTCCCCTATGAAGAAAGGTTACATCATTTAGGACTTTCTAGTTCACACATATGATGATGGTAATAACAACAACAACAACAACAATTTATTATTTATACCCTGCCCATCTGGCTGGGTTTCCCCAGCCACTCTGGGCGGCTTCCAACCGAATATTAAAAACAATACTGTACATCAAACATAAAAAACTTCCCCAAACAGGGCCGCCTTCAGTTGTCTTTTAAAAGTAAAATAGTTGCTTATTGCCTTGACATCTGCTGGGAGGGCGTTCCACAGGGCGGGTGCCACTACCGAGAAGGCCCTCTGCCTGGTTCCCTGTAACCTCACTTCTCGCAGCTAGGGAACTGCCAGAAGGCCCTTGAAGCTGGACCTCAGTGTCCGGGCTGGACGATGGGGGTGGAGACGCTCCTTCAGTTATACAGGACCGAGGTCATTTATTGTGCTCGGAAACGTACTGATAAAATGTACCTTCTCTCTCTTTACATTTCCAACGCATATTTGATTTAGTTTTTTATACATTTTTGCAATCTTACTTGGGGTTAGGTACCAATGGTATATCATTTTCCTTGGTTCCATCTTCAGTCCACACAACTCAATACTACCGGTAGCTATCTTGTGTCTGGACCTTAAGACTTGGCAGGTCTGCCTCGGAACTGTCAATCTTCAGTCCGGGCCCAAGACTGGCATATATTTCATGAATAAACACCGCACCAGAATTCTCCATGCCATTCTCTGTGAAACCACAGTACGACAGGAGAAAATCCTCTTGCTATATTCTTCTGTGTTGTTTTTTTATTATAAAAAAAAAGCACAAAAGCTCAGTTCCCATTTATCTCCTGGACTATTTGCCTTGACTGTTTCCACCAAATTAAGCAAACATTCTTTTGAGGGCAGCCTCAGATATAGCAAGACGGCTGCAGTCGTTCAGGAAATCTAGCGATGGGGTTGTCATCTGCAAAGCTTGGAGAGGCCTAGGCTTTGGGAGGTGGGGTGCATAATGTTATCCCCGTTCCTTTGTTTTCATAGGGGTTTGGGGAGGGACATGGGTCATAGCAGCAAGGGAATCAAACTGCTTCTGGAATAACTCTCCAAATGCGGAGCACGAGAAAGATCTAATCTTTGCTTGGCGATGCGCTGCATCAACACTGCGGGCTTATCCTCTGGTTTGTTTGGGAAAAGGCACTTTAAGGCTTTCATTCCATCCCCGTGTTGTTGGGGTATGTATTTGTCATAACCTTCACCCCTGCAAGAAGAGGAGACATGGGCTTTCCCGCAGGGGTAATGTGGGCAACAACATTGGGGCACTTTGCCATATGGGGGAGAGGTGGAGATCTGGCTATTTAAGCCTGCTCCACCCTCCACTCTCTCCTCTTTCCATTAAGATATCCACCCTCCCGCCCTTTTGCAGTGTGGTCTCTGCTAGTCATACCTGCCAAGTTCCTTTCTGAAAAATAAGGGACCAGACCGAAAGGAGCATACCGGAAGAAGCGCAGCGGCCATTTTGGAACTGGGCGGAGCATGCTCAAAAGTGACTTTTGAGCATGCTCCGCCCAGTTCCAAAATGGCCGCAGCGCCAGAATAAACCGGGGGGGGACAAAAAAATCCGTTTTTTTGGCTGGGGACAGCTGGAAAAATGGGGGTTTCCCGGGGAAAACGGGAGACTTGGCAGCTATGCTGCTAGTTGCAGTATTTAAGGGAACTGGGTAGGGATTTTTGTGGGGAGAAGGTTGACATTAACTGATCTGTGTCACCTCTTTTAAACCTACTTCACACAGCTGGGTGTTGTCTGTCTGACTAGTGTTTTGTTTGAATTTGGCATTCGGGCCGGGTGGGTGAGTAGATTTTGGAAAATGTCTGATTAATATCTGAGCCAGAGTGGTGTTTACGTCTTTCAGGCACATCGAGGTGAACAGTGGCCAATGGGGGGGTCACAGTGAGCATGTCAGGTTTATACACCCAAGGAGCATGCAGCGGGGTGGGGGGCGGACTCAGGAGGTGGAAGAACCGAGATCTTCCCATTAATCCACCTTCCTGTGCGACATTACTGCAGTCAAACCAACAATTCATGTTTTGCTAGAGAGGCACATGAAGGGGCTGAGGCTCACAGAGCTTTCCTGTAAAATTTACTAGAGAGAACTCCGTGAGATAACGTCCTTCCTGCCTTGGCAGGAAGCTGCAACACTACACACTTCCTGCCTGCCTGGGCAGCTTCATCATGCTTCCAAGCTGACCACATGTGCATGTCTGACCTTTGCAGTTTTGAACTTAGGTTTTGTATTTTTGTAACTTGGAGAGTAGTTACAAACCCTCCTTCATTTTGCTGCTGCAAACTGCTGCTTCAAGACTAGCTTATGTAAGTAAATGCTACTTTTATTTCTTCACAAAACCATGTTCGTGTGATTGTTATTTTTAAGGGGGAGAAAGGGGGCAATACCAGGAAAATCCAGTCTACCTTAAACCATCCTGGATTATTGTTTCTAAAACAATCCTTGTTTTAGCTTCCAAGTTTAAGCTCCAAAGGATGGTATTCTGCTGATCTCACTAACATGAACAAGGAAAGATAATAACTAAACAACATATCCTCTCCTAGTGTCTAAATCCATTCCTGCACCCCCAACATTGGAGAAAGAACATAGATATTGTGGCTAGTAGCCATTGATAGCCATCTCCCCCACGAATTTGCCCAATCCTCTTTCAGAGCCCGCAAGCTGGAGCCACAACTGCCTCGTTCCAGCCTATATCTCCAGTACTGAAGGAGAGCGTGTTAGTTTTATAGCAGAACATTAGAAATCAGGCTTTACGTAAGTGTGTTTATTGGGGGAGGGGGAAGAAATCAATACTCCATATATATTTCAAATGGGAAAATTGGCCCTCAGATAAGAAGCCTCCATTCTGATGTTACACCACCCAGGCTGCCTGCTGAGGACAGCAAGCAAGCAAGGAAACGGAAATTTATTTTTCCTATTTATTCCTCTCTCCCACTCCTGACCCCAAGCTAGTACTATGTTTCACCACGAAAGAGACACTCTTATCAAGAGCGAATAATTCACACCAAGAGGGAGATAAAACCTCCCACCAGAAATGCTTCTTTTGCTCGCCTTTCCCCAAATCCCTGCAACCTACCCCACTTCTGTAAAAAGCCTACATTATATTTTTAAAAAGTTCATAAATTCTAATTGCCCAGGAGATCAAAACCTCGTTGCAAAAACAGGGCCGGATCCAGAACTGGGAGTTTAACCTAAGAATGTAAGAAGAGCCTCGTTGGAACCGTACAATGGCCCTTCTAGTCTAGCATCCTGTTCTCACAGTGACCGGCCAGATGGATCTGGGAGGAAAGCAGGGCCTGAGCACTTGTGAACTGGCTGCCCCCTGCCAAAATCTAAGAGATTTCTGCTCATAGCTGCCAAGTCTCCCGTTTTCCCCGGGAAACCCCCGTTTTTATTTACCTTTTCCTGGTGGTCCCCCGTATCACTTCGTCATTTTTTTCTGATTTGCCCTTCTATGGGCACAAAAAATGGCCGCCGCCGGCTTAAAAGTCGCATCTACGCATGACCGGAAGTGCGTAGATGCGACTTCCGGTGTCGGCGGCGGCCATTTTGGTGCCCATAGATGGGCGGGGTGACAGCAGAAGTTGCATCGATGCACTTCCGGTCATGCGTAGAAGCTACTTTTGAAGCCGGCGGTGGCCATTTTGGGTGCCCATAGAAGGGCAAAGCGACACCGGAAGTTACGTCAATGCAACTTCTGGTGTCACACGGCTGCCGGTCCCGGATTCTGCAGTCCAGGACTTGGAAGGTAAGTTTCTGCTGGGTCAGGCCAATGGCCCATTTAGTCCATCATCCTGTCCTCATGGTAGCCAGTCAGATGGCTGTGGGGAACCCTCAAGCGGAACCTGAGCACAACAGCTCTCTCCCCACTTGTGAATTCCCCAAAACTGGTATTCGGAGGCACAGTACTTCCAAAAGTAGAGGGATAATGTAACCATCCATTATAATTTTCAACCCCAGGTAGCCATTAGAACACATTGTAACTAGGAACTTTGTGGGAATGTTGTGGGTAGTAGGAGAGGATATATTGATTAAATATTATCCTTCCTCACTCACGCCAGTGAGCTGGTAGCAGAGTACATTCCCCTGTATATCGCTGGAAGCTAGTTGGTGGATTTGTTTGAATCTCTTGAGTGAAGCAATCCAGTCCAGCTTGTCCAGATTGGATTGTTCCTGGCAAATTCCCCTTTATTCCCTCTTAAACAATGACTGCTGCCCACCTCAAATGTGGGGGCGGCTTTTTGCAGGGTCACACGCAGCCCCTCGATCCTACACGATCCCCGGCAATTCAGCCCCTGGCTTCACCTCCCCAAGCTGGCTGGATACCTGGAGGTTTCCGCCTAACTTCAGACAGTTAAACAATCCCAGTTGGGGACGTGTTGCCAGGGGAGTTGACCAGGTAGGGTTAGGACAGTCCTGCACACACAATAGAGGGTGGAACCTCAGTCGGCTCCAGAGCTTCTCCCACCCTGCCCTCCCTCAGTTTACGCCTTCCTTTTGCAGGTTAACCTCTTCTTTACAGGTATGTGGGTGCTGCTACGGTCATTGATGGTTGCTGTTGAAGGACTGGGAAGGAATTTACCTGCATTGGCAGGTTTCGCCTTCCCCTTAGCAAAACGTCACAACTTGGGCCTGGACTAAAGGTAGAATCCTTTAGTCTAGGCATCCCCAAACTGCGGCCCTACAGATGTTTTGGCCCACAACTCCCATGATCCCTAGCTAACAGGACCAGTGGTTGGGGAAGATGGGAATTGTAGTCCAAAACATCTGGAGGGCCGAAGTTTGGGGATGCCTGCTTTAGTCTACCTTCCCTTAATGGGGGCGGGGGGCGTGAAGTGGTGACCCACGCCCCTCCTGCGGCGGTGATCCCACAGTTCCCTGTTAAAGGGGTTGTGTGGAAGGGAGGCACTGGCCATACGCCGTTAGGTTGTCAATGCTCTCCCCTGTGTTGCAGCGAAATGGGGGGGGGCTCTCTGCTTAAACAGACGTTTTCCAGAGCCAGCCCAATCCCCACACAGTTTGGATAACCCTGATGTTCCCCAGATCCCCCAACGGGGGCTGGGAGGGATAAACGCCCAATGCCTGAGCCAAGGTCTCCCTACATCTAAACGTTTAATAAAGTTGTGGCCAATTTTAATCCCACAACACGTTGTCACGAGTCATTATTCCTCCTGGGGGGTCACCTGGGGTCGGAGGGTCTCCACCGGGCCACGCAATAGGGACACTACAGTCTTGATAAGAGTAATGATAAGAAGTTTACTTAAGTGAAGAGAGTGTGGGTTCCTCCCATATGGGGATTGAGCCCATATGCTGCTGGCTGAGAGCCAGCACACAGCAAAAGAACATCAAGATGGAATAATGCAAAGAAGAAGGGATGATGGCTGCGTGACCAGCCCTTTTATGGTCACACACGGGGGGGGGATGCTCCAGACAGGTGGGACAGGAGGTCCTCCTGGCTGGAGTAACATCCACCTGTGTGTCCACTCTGGGCAAACAGGAAGTGTTGTACTTGACTGCTACAGTGATGTTACAGCCCACAAACATGACACTTGGTTTCTTCATTTCCTCCTCCCTCCCACCCCTTTTTCCTTTTATGTTGTGACCTTTTTAGGTACTTCGCCTGAGGGAGAGGACTGTTTCTCGCCCTCTTGCCACCCCAGTAATTTGTAAGCAGCTCCAGTAGACTTTTTTGGGTGAGGAGCGGGATTTTTTTATTTTTTACTAATTAAATTAATGAACAAAATACAATGTTGATGATGCAGAATACATTCCATGAATCTAGACGCTTTGAAAATAAAATAAAATCTCCTGGTGAATCCGCAACTTAAAAGCCATATTGCTTTCTCCAAAAAAGCACAACAAAACCCACAAGTAATATTTTTGTTTGTTTGTTTGAGAGAAGGGGAGAAAGGGAAAAGAGAGAACTCAGCCAGCTGAAGTGTCTTAGCTTGAGTAAGTATTTCTCTCTTGTCATTCCCAGATCTTGAGCAAAGGTCTGGAGAGAATACATTGCAGAGACATACATTACATTCTTGGCTTTTTTATCTCGCCCACGTGACACTTTCCCTATCATGAACTGTACATTCTTATTCTCACTGGTGAGGATAAAACTATATCCCAGAGCAGCATATATCAAACAGAGGAACATCGGGTCTCCTTTGCATTAATATAAATAGCTGTTTAGGGCCGATTCCTCGGTCAGATACTCCCATCTCACCTGTCCTTCATCCATGTTCTTCGGCAAGCAACAGCGCAGTTTGGCTTACTTAGAAGCCAGGAGATTTTACATATTCAAGTTACAGCTGGGCTTTTCCTTTTTTTCTAAGAAAACCACCATTTTCATTTCTTATTTTGGGGAAGGAATAGATCTCTTTGTGGGGGGGGGGAGGGATGGATTGGAGCGGAGAATAATGAGCCTCTAATCTACATTCCCCCGACTGCCAAATGGGTGTGCTTGGATATTTTGGAGTGTAAATAACAGGAGATGGATAGTTATATCTTTAAAAGATCCATTCCTCTCCCCACCCCACACCCCACTCACTTTTTTTTTGACAGAGTAGCCTGGGAAAGAGGTGGGGGCAGATTATAGATCATTTTTACAGCTGCAAAATCCATCTCTGAAGACAACGTCTCTTGACATTTTCGGCCAAATAGCTTCCAACACAGAGACACAGATCCGTAGGCACTCTTTCTGGTTTCAAAACGGATTAATAATCGGCAACTTTTAAAGGAAAGGGTCTGGATTAACTTCCAATTTTACTTCAACAGTTTTCAGTGTTTTGGGACCGGGGGTGGGGGTGGGGAGAGAGATCGAGTCTCCTGCCTAAATATCGCTGTCAGATCCAGCACCCCTGCAGCTAAAGAGCCACAATTATTTTATTTTCTGTCACACTGATATCCCACCTTTCCTCAAGGCAGCATGTAAGTTTCTCTTCCTCCTCATTCTGTCCTCACAGCAACCCTGCGGTGTAGGCTGAGAGGGAGCGACTGGCCCAGGGTCACCCAGCGAGCTTCGTGGCCAAGTGAGAATTCGATCCCTGGCCTCCAAGCACCTAGTCCAATACTCTTAAGCAGTGTACCACGCGACCAAGCCTAGCACTTAAACCCAGCCTGGAAGCATTTATGGGAGGAATAAAAGGTTAGCATGTGACCTGTTGTGGGCTCGGAGAGGGGAGGGATTGACGGGAGAGGGGGGAGAGAATCTTTGGCTAATGTGGCCTCTATCTCAACCTAACCTCAAGCCTTAGTAAAAGGTAAAGGGACCCCCAACCGTTAGATCCAGTTGCGAACGACTCTGGATTGCGGCGCTCATCTCGCTTTACTGGCTGAGGGAGCCGGCGTTTGTCTGCAGACAGCTTCCGGGTCATGTGGCCAGCATGACTAAGCCGCTTCTGGCGAACCGGAGCAGCGCACGGAAATGCCATTTACCTTCCCACCGGAGCAGTACCTATTTATCTACTTGCACTTTGACATGCTTTCGAACTGCTAGGTGGTCAGGAGCTGGGACCGAACAATGGTTGCTCACCCCTTTCACAGAGCTCTCTCTAAGAAGTTTACAGGAAAGTTCTGGGAGTCCCTTCATGCACCTATCTGGCAAAACATAGAATCATAGAATTGTAGAGCTGAAAGGGATTCCAAGAGTCACGTAGTCCAAACCCCTGAACAATGCAGGAATCTCCCCTAAAGCATCCATGACAGATGGCCACCCAACCTCTGCTTAACATGATTTGTTGCTCTGACTGCCAAGGGCCAGTCACAGAGCTCTGGAGGGGAGCTCTGGAGGGGCTGAAGTTCCCCAGTCCCTGCCTTAAAGCTTCCCAATTTCTCATGTGCAAACATTCAAGGTGCAGCCCGTCTACTGAAGAACATTGGATGATTCAGGACAGATAAAAGAAAGGACTTCTTCATCCAGCACAAAGCTACGGAATTCAATGCCACAGGTAGCAATGATAGCCACCAACCTAGATGACTCCAAAAGAAAACTAGATAAATTCATAGATTCATGACTGCCAGACATAATGGCTACGGTCTACCTCCATGGTTGGAGGTCCTGCTTGATGGTTTCCTATTGGGGCATCTGGATGGCCACTGTGGGACCAGGATGGTGGACTTAGACGGGCCTTTGGCCTGGTCCAGGATGCTCCTCTTATGTTCTTAAATCATGGCGAGACAAGAGAGGAGATGCAACGGTATCGCAGAGAATGTGCCAGGCTTTGAAGCTTGGAGTTAGAATGCAAATGAAAAGTGTCCTGCCAGCTGCTGCAGGAGACAAATGAAGGAAGAAAGCTGGGAGAGGGAGGGGTGGAGAGGGAGTGCAAGAGAGAGTGGGAGAGACAGACAGAAAGAGGAAAGAATACAGGAAGCCTCCTTCTTCACCCCCTCACCCCCCCACATCTGCTGATAAGAAGCATGTTCCCAGTGATAAATTTGCCCAAACAAACAACATCGCCGAAACTTTCATTCATTCACCCTATCTAAACGAGCCTCTCCGAAGCGTCACTTTCTCCTACTAGGGTTGTTTGTCCTTTCATGGCTGAGGAAGATTAAAGAGTCCGCCAGAGACCGGCTCCTTCAGACTCATTTGCAGGAGAGCCTGGTGCTCATTTTGTCCCTCAAAGCCCCTCCTCTCTCTCTCTCTCTCTCTCTCTCCCAAGTGTTGATTGCTTCATTTCCTGGTCCTTTGCAATAAAGCTCGTCACCTTTTTCTTTTCTTTTCTTTCTTTTTAGCGAGATCGCCCATGTGCATCTCTTAATCGCCCTGCCCAATGGACCTCCCGACCTTCGCATTGCCACGGCAGGAAGGTGTTCGCTCAGCAACTCCAGAAAGGGAACGATTTATGATGCTTGTAACAGGAGACAAGGAGGAGATGGCTGCACCAAATCCTAATTTCATCCCCCTGCCCCAAAAGATTAAAAGGTATCCCCATTTCCGGCATCTAGGGTTTTCAGAAGGCTGTCACTCAAAAGTTGGATGAAGTTCATCAGAAAGTTCACGTGGTGCACCCAAATGTTGGCACAGGGATGGTTTCTTTAGAGGAGGAATGGTGGCATCCAGCAACTAGTATTGAGAAGTACCACCGACTCCAATTATGGAGAATGAGAATAGCCTTCATGGCTAGTACCCTTCGATGGCCCTTCAATGAGTTTATCTAATCCTCATTTAAAGTCATCAGGCTGGGTGCCCTTCACTGCCTCCTGCAGGAGCAAGTTCCACAGTTTCATGCGCTGGGATCAACCCAGAGGGTCTCTCAAGGGGATCCTCAGCATTGGATTCTAGGAGCCTTGCCTGCTCCTCAGGATCCTTGACCTGTGGCAAGCCTGGTTTGTCCTCGAAGGGTTTCATGCACAGTACCAGGTCAGGACTAGGGGTGCAATTCTCCAGCCACACCTTCTCTTCCCAAGACGCATCCTTCAAGGACCTTGAGTGAGGGAATGTAGCCTTGAACTCTGGTCATGCCTCTGCTTGCTTGCTTGGATGAAGAGGGCTTTGTGGGAGTGTGTGCAGAAGTTAGCCTACTGTGCCAAAGGAAAAGTTATATTTATTGCTCCACCTGCTTTTGGCTCTGGCCAGTGGCAAAAGCAGGTGGACTGCAAGAAGATCAAACCTATCCATTCGTAAGGAAATCAGCCCCGAGTGCTCACTGGAAGGACAGATCCTGAAGCTGAGGCTCCAATACTTTGGCCAGGGAGAAAAGAAGACTCCCTGGAAAAGACCCTGGTGTTGGGGAAAATGGACGGCACAAGGAGAAGGGGACGACAGAGGACGAGATGGTTGGACAGTGTTCTCGAAGCCACCGACATGAGTCTGACCAAACTGCGGGAGGCAGTAGAAGACAGGAGTGCCTGGCGTGCTCTGGTCCATGGGGTCACGAAGAGTCAGATATGACTAAATGACTAAACAACAACAACAGTGGCGTAGCATGGGTTGCCAGTGCCCAAAAGGAGGGAAACAGACAGAGTATGCATGCACATTCAACTGCCTAATGGTGTGTGCAGCACCCAGGAGATCACAGCTGCAGAGATAAGAAAAGAAGAGTCGTTCTGTGGTCTGGAAAGGTCACTTCCTAGTTCACATGGAGAAGCATGGAGCCGTTTTCAACAGACCAGCAACGGAAGCACGCAGCTGTATTGAGGCAGCACCGGGTGTTGAAATTCTGTGCCCCTAACAATTTTGCGCCCGGGGCAACTGCCCCTGTGCCCCCTCCACACTATGCCACTGCCTCTGGCCCCACCCAACACTGCCGAACAGCTTCCAGAAGGTTGTCCAAAAATGAATGCCCAAACTTCAGGCTGAAAAAAAGGTGCGATGGCTACTAGCCAGTTGGAAAATTCAGGGCAGACAAAAGAAAGTGCTTCTTCACTCAGTGCAGGGTTAAACTGTGGAACTCCCTCCCACAGGAGGCAGCGATGGCCACCAACCTAGATGGCTTAAAACAGGACTAGACAAGTTCACGGAGGACAGGGCTGTCAATGGCTACTAGCCAGGATGGCTCTGCTCTGTTTCAATGGCCAGAGGCAGTGATGCTTCTGAATGCCAGTTGCTGGAAACCACAGGAGGGGAGAGTTTTCTTGCACTCGGGTCCTGCTTGTGGGCTTCACAACGGTTGGCCACTGTGAGAACAGGAAGCCGGACTAGATGGGCCATTGGCCTGATCCAGCAGGCTGTTCTGGTCTTAGGATGAGCTACTGCTCCACTTGATTTTTCATTGTTCCAGCTAGCCAGGTCCTCTTGGAAATGGAGGAGTCTTGGGAAATTTTTCAGCCCAGACAGGAGATACAATCAAAGCAAAGGCTTTCTCATCAAGCACAGAAATGCATCTCTTTCCCCCTACCTCTTCTTTAGGGCTTCCATTATTTAAAGCAAGGCCGGTATTTGTTTGCTTCCTCGTTACCGCCAGGGTGAATTTGTTATTTGGGTTTTATATTTCCCTCCCTCCCGCCCACCCCCCCACCCTTCAGCTGGTATTAAAGGTTTTATCTTTACGGGGCCTGGCCTTCATAAGTCTATGCCGGGAAGGACAATTTCATTTACAAGGTTTGATGAGAACACAGAAATTTTAATCACTCCAGTTTTTTCTCGATATTGGATCATTTTTCCCCCTTAAAAAACATAAAAACGGGTCTCCGCATTTAATGTGTCTCATCACCAGTGAGCCATCAAAGCAGTTCGCACACAGTTCAGTTAGAAATATATGTATTGCTTTTACACAGAGGGAGTCAATACAGTGTTGCGCATAGTTCAAATGTTGGAGGGACACTCAACATCCAACTTCTTCTCCCATTTAACATGAAATGAAAGAGCGACCATTTCAGTCGCTTGGTGACAAATAGATTTGAGGCCAGAGGGAAGTTTCAGCACCTAAGGTCCATCTGTTTGCTCCAGAACGGAGCCACAATAGTGTGGTGTAGTGGTTGGAGCAGGGTGGGGGACCTCAGGTCTGGGAGCCAAATACTGCCATTCCAGAGACTCCCCCCCCCAAGGCCACACTCCCTCCGTGGCCCTGCTTCACACCCTCCTTGGGTGCTTCTGCCTCTTGTCCGTCTGGATGGAGCATGGAGAGTGCACAGAACATAAGAACATATTATAAGAACGTAAGGTGAGCCTGCTGGGTTCTACACCCACCTAGTCCTACATCCTGTTCCCACAGCGGCCAGCCAGGTGTCAAGGCTGGAGTCAGGAACCAGTCAGCAACAACTCAAAAGGTGGCAGGGAAGCTAACTCTTTCTTCAACAAAAGCACAGCAACTCTTCCCTATTGCCCTAATAGGGCAGTTGCGAGGACTGAAGCTTCCCCACATTCCAACAGTTCCCTAAGTCTTCTCCCCCCACCAGGTCCTTCCCAAGCAACTGAGGCTCCTTTGCCTTGCCTGTTTTTGCTCCACCCTCTTCACACCTCTTCATGTTCTGGGACACCAGCAGGGAGGGCCGCTGGCCGCAGCAGGAGGGGGAGACCCCCCTGGTTTCTTCAGCCTCTTGGCTCCCCTCTTCCCCAGCCTCCACTTCTGCCTCTGATTCTGGACTGCTCTCTGCCACAGCCTCTTCTAGCTCACTAAACCCTGTTACCTCTTCAGCTTCCAACACCACCTCCTCCCAATTTGCTTGCTCTTCTCCCTCTGACATTGTCCCACCACCAGTCTCTGGGCTCTGAGCCTTCTTCTCTTGGGGGTTCCCCAGCTGGTGCCTCCCACCATTCCTCAGCATCCAACCAGTCTGAGACACCAGGCACCTGTGGGATTGAGTCAGTGATCCTTGCTTGGCCAGAGAATTTGCATGTTAAGGGGCAGGGATGGGGAGCCTGTGGCTCTCAATATTTTCCCTGACTCTCTACCGCCATCCCTGACCATTGGTTCTGCTGCAGAGGAGGCTGGTCCATGCAGGCAAGTGGGGCACTGGCCCATCAACTTGAGTTTGCCTTCAGCCAGCCCCCAGCTGCCTGCCTTCTTACGTACTTTCAACTGGGCCAATCTTCCTCTGCTCCCTAGTCTCAGTCTTGTCCTTACAGAACACCACGAAAGAGGATGGGGACAAAACTAGACTTAGTGAGCTCTGCCTGTCATTGCTCTGGCTTCGCCTACTGTTGGGCTCCCTGCCTTCTGCCCCACCAACCCCAATGAGTATTGTAGTGACAGAGACACAATACACGTGTAGACAAGTTGAATCAAAGCAGAAGACAACCCTGGGCAAGCCAGAGAGCTCCGTTTTTATTGAAAACCAGCTTAACAGGTTAATATTCAACAGGTAGAGTAACTTTAGACCAATCATGGTAAAATGATTCCTTATATGGTAGTATTCCTGAGCTTGCCACGCCCTAATGATTCCTTATATGGTAGTGTTCCTGAGCTAGCCACGCCCTGAACCTCCCTCAAGTGAGCACATGCACTCTGCATGTGCTCTAATCACATGCCTGCTCTCCCACCTCGTGCTCTATCCTGTTCTTACCGGTTCCATCCTGTTTTATCCCCTTTGGTGCTGTCTTGGTGACCTATGTAAGACCCCTAACCTCCAGCCTAGTTTGTCAAACCTGCTCTAACCTGCGCTAAAGCAGCCTGGCTTGCCAGGACCACAATCCCTTGCTTTTGGCATGACTTGCCAGTGCCAATCCTTTTTTTTTAAAACATACTTTTTATTAATTTTACAAAATACAAAAAAAAAAAACGGTACATACATAAACACCTTTTCCACCTCCTTCCTACCCACCCACATGGGTCCTCCCCTGCCACAGAAGTATCCCATGTATGTGAACAGTCAGAGATGGTCCATTTTATGCTTGGATTTCTGTCCTCCTCCCCCTCCCCTGACCCCAAAGCCCCCCCCTGCCACCAGGGGGCTCCAGTAAACCAGGGCAGTACGCAGGAGGTCATCCATCCAACCATCTATTGTCATACCAAAAAAAAAGAAAAATAGAAATAGGAAAAAAGAGAAAAAAGAAAGGGCAAAAAAAGAGAAAAAAACAATACAAAACAGAAAAAATTTTCTTACATTCATAATTGTAAAACCATATTTTGTGGGCTTCCCCTCCCCCCCCTTCCCCGGTTTTCATCCCTTTTTTATCATCTGCAACAGTTTCTTACTTTATAAAAATACACCTTTGTATCTTATACAACTTATAAATCAATTGTTAACATTTTCATCTAATATTCAAATCACTGAAAAATCAAACTCCCATTTTATCTTCCCGTGCCTAATTTTTACTCCCTCTATAAGCCTCCATATTTTCACATTTTTCCAAAATCCATTCACTTTTAAAACTATAACTATTCTCAATTTAACCTTACATCCCCGATTACCGGCTCCACCCCCCCAATCCAGCAAATTCCATAATCAGCAGACCAGTTATAAACCTGTTAATCCATCCTTATAATCACAACATCACTTTCCCTTCACCCCACCCCCTGTTTACAGTCTTTTGCCATCCAGGCCACCATACAGGACCCCTGAATTTCTTCTCTTCTCTGCATATTTTTTCCTTCTTCCCTGTGGGCGTTCTGGAGTTCCAGTAATACCAATCGTACCCCCCTCAAAGGCAGGGCACTCCATCCAACTTTTTGTAGAGTAAAGTCATCATTTTTTTCGTGGTGTGCTTCATTTTGTGTTGAATCATCACAGTCCTCATCTTCATCTTTTCCTTCCAAATCACAGTCACCATCATTGTCATTCTCACATTCATCTTTTTCAGTGTCAAAAGCTTCATCTTCTAAAAAATCATATTCTGCCATCACCATCTGAAATTGTTGCTGTAACTCTTGCCGTCGTGTCTCCTCTTGACATAGTTCTATTCTTGTTTCCCACATTAAGGTCAAAACAGACCGCTGGAACTCAGGGGAACACTTTTTTGTTGACATAGTTCAATCCTGCCAAGGTCAAAACTTGTCACGTGGGGTGGAATATGATCACAGTTTATTTTCTCGACTCCATTTTAACAAACTGGCTGCATTCTTCAAGTCTTATTAACAATAAAGTTCGAACTCACATTTCACAAACATTTAAACCAAAAAAGAAATTCCACAAAGTCCAGAAATACAAAGTGAAATACAAATTGACTTATAAATCCTGATCAACTCACTGGGTTGTCTGGGCTGCCGGCTCCCGAGGAAAAGAAAGGTTTTTCTTAGTCTTTACCTCTTGCTGCAGGGCACTCACAACCACAGTCTCTCTCCCCTTTCACCCTGCATCAAAGGGGAGATTCTCTTTGATGCCTTTGAGGGATCCTTTTGAATTGCAAATCTTCTGTTTACAGCTTCGGGTTTCTATTTACTGTCTCTTTTGTTGCCGTGGGGGGAGGGTGGCTTCCTCTTTTCTCCCCTCTCTCCCAGATCCAAATTGTTTTATAATCCAAATCGTGAGGTTACTTACAATCTTGTTTCCAATCGTTTTATTTTCGGAAGAATCCAGCGATCTCCGCCTTCGGCTTGAAGCTTCTCCCTGCTAGAATAACGTTGCCGCTCAAAATGGCCCCCGCGACTTCTACCCTCCTCGCTCCGGAGCTCTTATTAGAGCTAGCCGAAGGGTTGGGGAGTCCAGATTGGGGCTGTGCCGAGCAAATTTGCCCCCGGGACGCCCTTCCCGAGGTTCTAAGGGGCGCAGCGTCGCTCTCGCTGCCCTCCCCACTCCTAGCAGGGACGGGCCGTCTCGGAGACGAGACGAAACCCCGCCGATCGGCGCTGGCGCTGAACCCGGAAGCCCTTGCCAGTGCCAATCCTAACCAATGTCGTCCCTACAAATGAGCACCACCCACCATGGATGGCAGGGGCTGATAGTTTGAGTCCAATCACATTCAGAGGGCTCTTCTACTTCGGCAATCACTCATAGCCAAGTAAGATTGTCTTCCAGGAACACGGTTTTAACAGTGAGTCCGTAAGTGACTGTGGAGGCCAATTCTGGATCCACACGTCCTTCCACAGTGGGGACATTGGTTTCCGGGCAGGAGTTGATCACGGTGAGGGTTTGCCAAGCGTGCCTTCCTCTTAGCACATTTCTCAGGGGCCCTGCCCATTACAGAGCCTGTTCCTCATTTCTCTTTTTGTTTCTTTCTAAAAAACCTTTTAGGCTCTATTTAGTAAATACAATCAAAAAAAGAGAAATATTAAATAACGCGTTCAAATAATAGCTGTATTACCCATCAGTTACTGAGTCAAATTAATTACAGCCAGCCTTTCAGTTTTTGTATCAAAACAAGAAAGGACAGAATTAATTGTAATAATTAGAACAGTATAGTGGTTATTATATTGACAAATGTAACATAGAAATCTTTCAAACGTACTAATCTCTTTATCATACTTTCCCAAGTTATTGTTGTCAAACGAGAAGGCTAATAGAGAGAGAGAGAGAGAGAGAGAGAGAGAGAGAGAGAAGCAATTATGATGTATCTGATCCAAAAATGTGCTCATCAACTTAAAGCCTTTAAAACAAAACCAAAAACCAATACTGAACTTTTAGGAGACAATCATTCCTTTGACAATCTATTACTATCTGTTTTGGAGTCCTGTTCATTCAATATGCATTTGGACGATTCTTTAAGATAGCGTCACAGGATTTCATCTATGTTTCGATACAGTTGGGCGTCATTTTGAATCAAGATGGGGGGCTCTACCTTTCAAAAGTGCACTGATTTTAACCACTGATTTCCAAAACATACTGGAGTTTTGTTTTGTTTGTTTTTCCTTAGAATTCCAAAGCAACACCAGGGGCTGCTAGCATGCTGTAAACAGGAACCAAATGTATCTCAACTTATTTTGTTCATATCCTGATTTTTTTTTAAAAAAGTTTTAGACAATATGTCAATGTTGACATCAAAGCCAAATCATGTTCCTTATTTTCATTTCTGATATGTTCACTATGCAAACAGGGCCTGGCCAGAGAGAGCTCTGATTTGGAGGAAGGTCTGGCATGGATACCAAGACAGGAAGAACCACAAAGTCTGGGGTAGGAATAAAAGCAAAATTTAACAGGTTTGGATGGGCACAGGGGCAAAGCCCAACATTATAGCTTGTGTAAGTTGTTTATTATTATTATTATTATTATTATTATTATTATTATTATTATTATACCTGCCCTTCCACCTAAGGTCCCAGGATGGGTTGCAACATTAAAACACAATATTAATTTAAGCACAGTTTTAAACAAATGACAATCACAAAAAAGGCGGCACTTAAAAATATGAACCCCAACAGTCAACGGCCCAGGTAAAGAAATGCCGTTGTAGCAGTTGCTGGAAACTGTACAGTGAAGGTGTCAGATTCTTCTCCTCTACATACCCTCCAACATTTATCCAATGAAAATAGGGACATCCCATTCCATAATGATAATTTTACTATTTATACCACACACATCTGACTGGGTTGCCCCAGCCGCTCTGGAAAGCTTCCGGCATATATAAAAACATAATAAAACATTAAACATTTTTTAAAAAACTTCCCTATACAGGGCTGCCTTCAGAAGGCTTGGGGGTCGGATAGCTCCATACCCTCCAACATTTCTCCAATGAAAATAGGGACATCCTAAGGAAAAGCAATGACAAACCTAGATAGCATCTTAAAAAGCAGAGACATCACCTTGCCGACAAAGGTCTGCAAGTGAGAGCTGTATGCAAGTGAGAGCTGTATGCAAGTGAGAGCTGGACCATAAAGAAGGCTGATCGCCGAAGAATTGATGCTTTTGAATTATGGTGCTGGAGGAGACTCTTGAGAGTCCCATGGACTGCAAGAAGATCAAACCTATCCATTCTGAAGGAAATCAGCCCTGAGTGCTCACTGGAAGGACAGGTCGTGAAGCTGAGGCTCCAATACAATACTCCAATACTGCTGGTCCCGGATTCTGCAGTCCAGGACTTGGAAGGTAAGGTCGTGAAGAGTCAGACATGACTAAAACGACTAAACAACAACAACAAGGAAAAGTGGGACATTCCAGGATCAAAGCAGAAACCAGGATGGCTTCTCTAAATTAGAGATGTCCCTGGAAAATAGGGACACTTGGAGGATCTGCCTCTGTGCGGAGGGAGTTCCACAACTTAGGGGCTTCCACAGAGAAGGCCCTTTACCAGGCTGCTACCGCCCCGAGGCTCTGAGAACATGGAACCACCACAAGGGGCCCATCTGCTGATCTCAGCACTTGAGAGGTTCTGTAGGGAAGGCAAAGGTCTTTCAGACCTATGACATACAGCTTTGAAATGAATGAAAAGCTAAGGGAGATGAAAGGCTCGCTCACTATTTTTCAGGAAGGAAGGGAAGGGAAGGGAAGGGAAGGGAAGGGAAGGGAAGGGAAGGGAAGGGAAGGGAGGAAGGAAGGAAGGAAGACCAAATGAGGCAACAGGAACTCACAGAAGATGAATCAGCCTCAGGAGTATCTCATGGCTAGTCAATGCCCTCTACTCTCCCTCAAGGATTGTGAACTAGCCCATTTTTTTAAAAAAATGGAGCTAACTCTAGCAATCTCTACTTAGTTTGTCACTAAGGTGCTACTGAACAATTTTTTGATCTCTGTGAAGAGTGGATAACCCATCCCAGTTTCCTGCAATCTCCCCACATATCCTATAACTCTGCCCATGGCCCCACCTCTTCGCCTCTTCGCCCTGCTTCTTATCTACCCAATTTCCCCAGCCCCAGCCCCCAGATCCTCTGCCCCCATCCTGGGTGTGGAGTGGTGGTGGTGGCAAAGAGAGGCCAGTCCTTTATGGAAACCCTAAACCCAGAGGCCTTTTCTCCTTCGACAATGATGGGATCTCGGCCTCTTAATCCCCAAACTCTGAGAAAGACGTCTCTGCTTCGCTCCAGGAGCACACGAGCCCCCCGGGCTTCTTGCAGGGGGGGGGAGGCGCTGTGATGAAAGCCGTGCCGGCTCCTTTTGACGGAACGAGGCCGAGAGACACTCTATTTTGGCGAGCTGTCGTGGTGCTGCGCTGTGTGTGTGTGTGTGTGTGTGTGTTAGAGAGGCCTCAATTTCACACGTGCTTACTCCTGCGTGCGTTTCAGCACAAAGGGATTAAGGGGAAAGGAAGCACTGAGGAAATGGGATGTTGGACATCTTGTTAAACGGCTTGTCAGGGGCTCCGCGGAGCATTCGTTTAAACTCTATTTCACTCTACATAGAGGGCATTTCATTACGCGAAGGATCAGAGATAGACTTCTTGCGCTATGCCAAGAGCCAAGTATCAATTCATTCTCTCTCTCTCTCTCTCTCTATATATATATATATATACCCGAGTGGAGTCTGGACTGATGGATAAGGACGCTTTATGACATCGCTGCCGGAGCCCAATCTGAAGAGGAAGGGCGATTATCTATGTGAGGAGCAGGTGTCAAGATTGGGGAGGGTGGCGGGGATGTCGACGGAAGAGATGCCCCTTGATAAGAAGGTCAAGGTGGTGGCTTCAATATTTCTTGCATCCGTATCCCAGCTTCTTCTCAAGGTGGCACACATAGCTCTTCTCATTTAATCCCTACAACAACCCTGTGAGGTTGGCTCAGCTGAGAGATCACGACTAGCCCAAGGGCACCCAGGAAGCTTTGTGGCCAAGTGTGGATTTGGACCTTGGTTCTCCCAGGTCCAAGTCTATTGCGATGCTCGGCTGATATTGCTAGGCTCCCATCGTCCTCCATCCCGGGCTAAGGATGGTGGAGAGACTCGGTTCCGTTTTCATTTAAAGGTGGATCTATTCCCTTTCCAAAATAATCTGCAAACCAGATCACAGCCTTCCTTTGAAATCCACACTTCTCTGAATTTTGCAGTGTGTTTCTCCAGCCAAGTAATATGCAGATCAATGCATTTACTGGGTGTCACGGTCCAGTTTATGGGCGGTCAAAGTCCCGGCTGAGGACAGTGGGACCGGGGGCAAGACAGTGGGTAGGAGCAGGAACGGTAGTCCGGAAGCCAGGAGTCCGGAAGCCAAGGGTCCGAGGATCAGGAAGCAAGGAGTCAAGAAGCCCTAGGCAGGAAGCGTGTTGCTGTGGCAAAGAGCCAAAGGGAAATGCTGACCTTATATCCCTTCCCAGCTCTTTCCACCAGGTGCTGTGAGTTACCAATCGGTCTCACCTGTGCAGCCGCGCCTTAGGAAAGCCCCAGTCCGGCAAAGCCCTACTGGTCACAGGGCCCGGCTCCTGCACGCACTCCTGACACTGGGGCACAGTGCGTAAAAATTGCAGCGATTAGTTAAAATAACACCCCAAAATGCATTACATTCAGGGAAATTGGTTTCTGAAAAACGTGTGCAATAGGCAAAAATGGCATCCCAAAAAATGCCTATATTGAGAGAAATTCATACAAAAATGCAGATTGGTTTTCAGGTGGTTTGTTTGTTTTTCTAATTGCAAACTGATGTGGAGAACTGAATTTAAGATTGGGAAACTGAGAACCTAAAATGGACAGACTTACCTTTTTCTTTTCCTGAGCATTGGCACACACACACACACACACACACACACACTCTGCAAGCCCATGAAACTGGCTGTGAAAGTGGTTTTTTCTCAACTGGCAAAATGGAGAGGCTTTGATAAGCTCTGGTGCATGTCAGGAAAATTGCACAAACATTCCACCTCTTCAGAGATAAACATTCAACACAAGAGGCTTGCGGAAAGAAGGTCTCCTTTTGAACCCTCCTGTGCAAACCTTCTGGAGAACTTACCTTGGCAGTGGAGATATAAATATGGTGTGGTCGTGAAAGTATGGAGCACGTAGATTTGCTTTAAAATGGTGGGTATTTTTCTCCACTGGCAAAAGGGGGAGGGGCTTGGGCACTTAAAAGAGGTGGGGGAGGGAGAGAGAGAGGGACCAAAACTTGAGGAAGAAGAATAGACCGACGGCCACCTACCAGTTGGTGAATTTTCCCTTCCCAACGGTTGTGTTAAAGCTGTGGTGGAAATCACAGAAGGTTAACAAACATTCTGACTGCTCAGGGGGAAATGGTATGTGTAAGAGGCTTGTGGGAATAAAGCATGTGGGACTCCTCGGATTAGGCAGGCGAAGAGTAAAGCCATCTGAGGAACAAGGCAGGTAAACTCCCCCAGGCTTTGGCTTGTATCTTAATAAAAACATCACCACCACCACTGCCGCCGCCTGGCGTATTGTGAGAGTTGAATCTTGCTCCCCTTTAAAACCAGCACACAGGACTTCTCGGGACTCAGAAGCCCACATCCCCCCTTTCAAGACAACTTGGTTACAGAGTCACTGAGTTTGAAATGGCGCTTTGCTTGGGCATGCAGGGAGATCGCTCGGCGATTGCGTTTAATAGCTCTGCGGTAGCAATTGCCACCCCCTGCTCTGAGGGGAAAGAATCAAATTCCTAAAGAAGTGATTCAGGAGCGAGATCCAGTGGAGAGGGTTGGGAGACGGACCCCTCTTTAGGTTTGTTGGCATGCGACACTGAACACAGGAGTGAGCCAGTGTGTTTTGTGTGGAAGAACGCACACTTGTCAATCTGCACAGCCGAACCCTCCTCGTTAAGTTGTGGGTAAGCATAGCAGACGACACTCTCCAAAGCAGCTCTTTATTCGGAAACTGCATTGCCGAGCTGGCCTGCTTTTATAGAGGCTGGCTCAAACAATGTATCAAACATAATTCAAAGTTCCCTCCTAAAGTTCCCTCCTAAAACAACTGTCAAGGACCTGAGGACCTGAGGGAAAACTATATACACTAATACATAACACCCCACGCACACAGATTTTACAGACGTCAAACATCTTGAGTGAATGCCCCGAATTAAACAGGGGAATAGGGGAAACCTGCTTCTTGCTAGCACATGGTGAGGACCCTCGGGCAGAGGGTGGCCCTCAGGACCTCTCTGTGTGGCCCTTGGGGCTTTGCGGAGGCCTCACAACTAGCTGGCCTTGCTCCACAACCTCCTCTCATGATTTGACCGGGCTGGGATATGCCTTGGAGGGTGCTCTGGGTGTCTGGATGAGGCCTGGCATGTGTGTGGCCACAGCCACTCCTGGCATGTGGCCCTTGGAAGGTTTCCTGAGAGAGAAAGTGGCCCCCAGGCTGGAAAAGAAAAGGTTCCCCATTTCTGTGTTAGTGATATCTCTTTCTGCCCTGGTTACTCCTCTCCAGCGTCTGGTTTTACCACAAGCACGTCCCTGTTTGCTCCAATCCCTTTTTTTTCAAGGTGGAAATGAGGGAGGTTCTTTTTTTTTTTCTCCCTGCCCCCCACTTAAGGCTGGCGAAAAGTGTTTCCCAGCCCTGGAATGCCTCGCCGAATCCTTTCAATGCATCTGCTTAAGGAGAAGAGATGGTATTCAAGTCAAGTTCATAAGTAATGCGGTTCCACGTCAGGTCATTTCCTATCAGTCAGATCCATTTTAAATGCGCTGATGAAAGTGGGAAGGGTCTTGCAAGCCCACTCTATGAACATCCAAATTAAAAGCTAAATAGGATGTAGCTTTCGGTTTGGCTGCATCTTCATACGCCAACACTCATTAGCTTCAGATGTCAGGGCCTGGGTTTCTCAGGGGCCCCCCCCCACTCCACTCCAGGAGCCTGGAAAGTCGCTGCTGCTTTCTCCAAGAGCACAGGAAATGGCTCCGGCTAAAGGGTCCCACCTCTCTGGCACTCCCTCCTCTTAAATTTTGGTGGGAAGATGTTTGCTGCATTTTCCCTGACCGCACCCACAATACCAGGCGCCCTCGTTCCTAAACACGCTACTTTAGTCATCCTGCCAGGCCGCCCCCCCCCCAAACAGGAAGTTGCTCGTGAGAAAATGGCCGCCCTTTCTTGGAGAAGGGCATGGAGCAACTTCCTGTCACATGCTAGCTCTGTGCCTATAATTCATAACCATCAAGTTCTCCCTTTTTTAAAAAGGGAAATTCCCTTATGCTGAATAGGCTTCCTCGCGAGAAAAGGGAAAACTCGACAGCTATGCTATAATTTCATCCATCAGTTAACAAGGAAAGATAATTGTGTTCGAAAATTTTCAAAGGGGAGAGAACATTTCAGTTAAACCTTAATAGAAGGGGGGGGGGGTAAACACTCATATAACACTATAAAAAAGAAATAATATTACTTGAACAGGCATGACTTCCCTCAAACATTCCTGGGAGATGTGGTTTGTGGAGGGTGCTAGGAATTGTTGCTGTATGGAGGAAGAACTCTCCTAACTCTTGGCAGACATAACCATCAGCAGTTCCCAGAATGTGGGGGTGGGGCATGACTTTTAAGAGTGCTTAATATGGAGGGGGGTATCGCCAACTAGGTTTTCCTCCCAGAGCAGATGCATTGAAATTAATGAAGCCGAATTAGTCACCTTGATTATTTCAATGGGTCTAGTCCGAATACGTCTTGTGTTGGATACAAGGCACAATGGGGGTGTGAATAAGACCAACAGATTTTTTTTAAAAAATCATAAAACATTATCTTCCCCATAAAATAAAATCCTGCATCTCACGTACACAAAAAAATTGGATGAATATAAACTTCATTAACTCAATATGTAAATACAAGGTGAAACTATGAAATTATGAGTATATAACAATGTTATGCTGTATTATAAGACTGGAAGTAATGAGAAAAACAAAGGATAGGTAGAAAGTTAAAAAGAAGAAGAACAGTGGTGACAGTGGAATGCTTGAGGAGGTTTGGAGGTCAGTACGAAGTTTGGAGAGATGCAACGGGCGGGTGGACAAGTAGAATGTTTTCATTTCTGTGAAGAAAAGAACGGTAATTGTTAATGATATGAAGGATGTCTTATGATTGGAAGATTCTGTTAATATTTATTAATTCATTGATTTATTTGTCTATCTATAATGGGTATGGGGGTAAAAGTGGAAACTAATAAAGATTATATTGCAAAAAAATATAAAATCCTGCCATAATGAAAAGTCCTTTAAGAAGCAGTGAAGGAATGGGTCGGTCATGCTTCCTGAAGGAGGAGGCTTTGTAATCTGCTTGCAGCCATTGATGACCCGTCCTGTCTTGTCAGCGCATGAACCTGGGGACCTTCTGCATTCAAAGCAGGTGTCCTGCTACTGAGCTATTGCCCTTCCCTTAGGAACATAGGAAGCTGCCTTATAGCCAGTCCTTTGGTCCAGCTAGCTCAGCACTGTCTCCTCAGAGGGTCAGCAGCTCTCCAGCATTTCAGACAGGGAGTCTCTCGCAGCCCTCCTTGCCATTGCCAGAGATTGAACACGGGACCTTCTGTCCATACGGCGCATGCTCTCTACCATTAAGCTAGGCTCCTCACACTCATGGACCTGCCAGTCCATATGGGCTCCAGATCTCCATCTAAAGTGAACATCAAGTTCCTAGTCCACATGATGCGCGTGAAAGAAATTCCTGCATTGGACCAGATGACCCTCATGGTTCCTCCCGACTCTACAATTCTATGATTCTTCAAGTGCTCAGAGACACCACTTGGCCCACTTCAGTAAATTCTGGATGCATTCGGAAGCTGCCTTCTCCTGAGTCAGAGCTGTGGTCTATCTAGTTCAATGCTGCCCGCACTGACTGGAAGCAGCTCTCAGGGCTTCAGACAGGGAGCCCTGCCTTGAGATGCTGGGGACCAAATCTGAAGATGCAGATCAGATGCTCTTGCCACTGAGCTATAGCTCTTTCCCTGAAACCACAGCCACCCGTTCGTTAGCTCAATTTAGATGTTCTTTTTTAAGAGAGAGAGGGGGGGGGTCTTTAAACTGCCTGTTCACCTCATCTTCTTCATTCTACTAAGCCTCTATGTACCCACCCCTGAAAAAATAAAAATAAGAAGCAGAAGCAGCAGCCTCGGCAGGATTTCTTGAGTCATCTCTCCTTGTGTGTAAACAGTGAGATGGAGCTCACAAAGCAAACGCTGTCGGGAAAGGCTTGGGGGTGATTAACATTTGTGTGGCTGCTCCGTGATTTCCATAAGCTTACAGTCAATCCAGCCGGGACAAGGCAAGATAAATATTTTGAAAAGGCAGCCTCTTTCTCCCCCCCCCCCCAACCTGGCTTTCGTAAATCGAGCCCAAGGAGTGGTGCTGCTCTGCCTTCCATCTTCCTTTCTTCCGCCTCGTTCTGCACATTTCACTCCGCAGTGACGGTAAGAGAAGGGGGAAAGCTGTTTCTATAGAGCAGATTTGCCACCCCGCACCTTGAGGATCCGGCTTAGCAATGGGTGCTAACTAGTTCCAGGGTCAGTATACAACATGGGTAAGCAAACTAAGGCCTGGGGGCCGGATCTGGCCCAATTGCCTTCTAAATCCGGCCTGCGGACGGTCCGGGAATCAGCGTGTTTTTACATGAGTGTGTGTGCTTTTATTTAAAATGCATCTCTGGGTTATTTGTGGGGCATAGGAATTCATTCCCCCCCCCCCAAAAAAAATAGTCTGGCCTCCCACGAGGTCTGAGGGACAGTGGACCGGCCCACGGCTGAAAAAGTTTGCTGACCCCTGGTATACAACGTCCAGTATTTTATTTACTTCCTTGTTACATTCATATGTATCAAGCCTATGCGGCTTGGGACCCTCGTACCTACGGGACCGCCTCTCCTGGTATGCCCCACGGAGGACCTTAAGGTCCACAAACAACAATACTTTGGAGATCCCGAGCCATAAGGTGGCTAGATTGGCCTCTACTAGAGCCAGGGCCTTTTCAGTATTGGCCCCAACTTGGTGGAACGCTCTTTCCCAGGAGACCAGGGCCCTGCAGGATTTGTCATCTTTCCGCAGGGCCTGCAAGACAGAGGTGTTCCACCTGGCCTTTGGGTTGGACTTAGCCTGACCCCTGTGTTTTCCTCCCTCATGGCTTGGATTTATGGACTACTTGAAATGAGGCTGCATTTTAAATTTTAATACTGTATTTTAATCTGTATTTTAATTAATTGTTTTTATGTTTTATTGTGGTTTTGTTGGTGTGAGCCGCCCTGAGCCCGGTTTTTGACTGGGGAGGGCGGGGGTATAAATAAAAATTTATTATTTATTATTATATGGCACCTTTTCCTGAAGGTGGCCTATGTAGTTCTCCCCCTTCTCGATTAATTCTCACAACAACCCTGTGAGGTAGGTTCAGGTGAGAGCCAGCAATTGGCCCAAAGTCACCCAATGAGCTTCACAGCCAAGGAAGGTCTCCCAGCTCCTTATCCGACACTCTTTCCCACTACACTGACATTGATGTGCTCCAGCTGTTGGCAGCGGCGGAGCTTCATGGTCCACCACCGGGGACGGAGAGCAGGCATGCTGCCCCCAGGGACATGGCGTGCGCTTTTGGGGCAGGGCATGCGATGCGCAGGGGCGGGACGTGCGTTTTGGGGGCGGGGTGCACCGTGCACAGGGGCGGGGTGCAGGTTTTTGGGGCGGGGCATGCCGTGCGCAGGGGCGGGGCGTGCGTTTTGGGGGTGGGGCAGGCAGCCGCGATGGCGCCCCTGGGATCACGCCGCACGGGCCGGGCCACCCCCACCACCCCTATCTTCCTACGCCCCTGGTTGTTCGGCATCCCAGGTGAGGATGCTCAAATCTGTCTATTTTGGGTTCCCCCAGTTCCTCATTCTTCCTACCTTAAGTTCAGTTCCCCACGTGTTCACACTGGTTTGCAATTTACGCATTTTAATTTTTTTATGATGGAGGCGGGAACTCCCCCCTCGCGAGGGGGCTGAGCTCTCAGCCCCCATCGCGAGAGTTCGGTCGGGCCAAGCCCACAACACCACCTCCGTGGGATGCGGAAGTGGTTTTATGAGCTTGTGCAAAGCAGAGTATTATTATAATTATTATTTATTGAGTTTATATCGCCCTATACCTCAAGGCAATTCACAGAATAAAATCATGATATGAAACCACAAAAAACCTAATAAAAATAAAAACAACAATCCAATAGCCCCCTCCCCCCAAAAAACCACATTTTAAATGGCATACAATGTAAATCAGAGCAAACAAAAGCCCTGGTTAAAAAGGAACGTTTTTGCCTGGTGCCTAAAATTGTATAATGAAGGGGCCAAGGAAACTTCCCTGGGGAGAGCATTCCACAGATGGGGGGCCACTGCAGAGAAGGCCTGTTCTCATGTGTTGCCACCCTCCCCACCTCTCGAGGCGCAGGCCCACGAAGGAGGGCCTCAGAAGATGATCTCAGGGTCTGGGTAGGTCCGTATGTAAAGAGGTATTGCGGTTTCCTGGAGGTATTGCAGTCCTGAGCCGTTTAAGGCTTTATAGGTCAAAACCAGCACTTTGAACCAGGCCCAGAAACTAATTGGTAGCCAATGCATTTGGACCAGCATCGGTGTAATATGCTCAAACTGTCCCAGTGAGCAAGCTGGCTGCTGAATTCTGCACCAGCTGAATACAAGCCTTAGCCTCTGACTTCCTTCCAACAGCCATCTTTGGCGCACCCTGGACACCAGGCTAGAACACGGAGAAGCACCCTAGCACCCTCCCACACAGCCAGGGGTTGTGGACAGTGGGAATTGTAGCCCAGCAAAATATCTGGAGCCTCCGCAGGTTTGCTAGAGAAATGCTTGCAACTTGCAGAGCGAAAGGGGGTTGAGTATCCCTGCAAGTATTTCCCCGGCCTTTTGAGGTTGATTCCCTCCTCCTCTTCAGAGTCTGGTTGTGGGGGGGGGGCAACGAAAGGAGGATCATTTTGATGGCTCGGGAGCAGAGAGGCGGCCCTCGGGGGCAACCGTTTGTTTGCCAGATAAACAGGCTTGATGGCGACACTCTGGATATGTATAGGGTGGTGAATAATTTGCTTCACTCGGGCCAGACATCCTTCGAGGAATTGGCGAATTTTTCATTCTGAGGGAATATGTTCGGGTCATTAATTGCAGTTTGCCACAGGTCTGAGCCACGGTTTTTGTTTTTCTTTCTGCCCGTCTTAAAAACAACAAGCAACTCTTTCTTTCTTTCTTTCTTTCTTTCTTTCTTTCTTTCTTTCTTTCTTTCTTTCTCTCTCTCTCTCTCTCTCTCTCTCTCTCTCTCTCACACACACACACACACACAGCACAGCACAAGATGCCTTTTTGCCTTTTCAACTCCAGGCTCCATCAGCATCACAAAACATCCAGCAAAATCAAACTTGTTAGCAACCAAGCAAACCTTCGAGGAAAAGACATCAGGCTGTTTCAAAGAAATAAAACCTTTCGCAGAGCCTCTCCTCCCTCTTGTAGAGGTGAAGCGGCTTTTGGTGTTGCTGATAAGGGGAGGGGAAGCGTCTTTGGTTTTGTCCCAAGGGCTACATTCCCTTCTGAGCAACCTTTCAGGGGCCACATGCCAGTCATGGGCAGGGCCACAGGCAAAACCGGATGTACAATGGATGTGACCTAACAAGGAGAAGCTCAACATCAAAAAAAAACAAGATCATGGCCACTGGTCCCATCACCTCCTGGCAAATAGAAGGGAAAGAAATGGAGGCAGTGAGAGATTTTACTTTCTTGGGCTCCTTGATCACTGCAGATGGTGACAGCAGTCACGAAATTAAAAGACGCCTGCTTCTTGGGAGAAAAGCAATGACAAACCTAGACAGCATCTTAAAAAGCAGAGACATCACCTTGCCTACAAAGGTCCGTATAGTTAAAGCTATGGTTTTCCCACTAGTGATGTATGGAAGTGAGAGCTGGACCATAAAGAAGGCTGATCGCTGAAGAATTGATGCCTTTGAATTATGGTGCTGGAGGAGACTCTTGAGAGTCCACTCGAAGGACAGATCGTGAAGCTGAGGCTCCAATACTTTGGCCACCTCATGAGAAGAGAAGAATCCTTGGAAAAGACCCTGATGTTGGGAAAGATGGAGGGCACAAGTCGAAGGAGACGACAGAGGACAAGATGGTTGGACAGTGTTCTCGAAGCTACGAACATGAGTTTGACCAAACTGTGGAAGACAGGAGTGCCTGGCGTGCTCTGGTCTATGGGGTCACAAAGAGTCGGACACGACTAAACGACTAAACAACAACAACAAGGAGAAAGAAAACAATGGGGGGTGTCAACCTTAAAGCAGAGATTTTCAACCTTTTTGGGTCCACTGCTCCCTTGACCAACTATGTTCTTTCTGTGGCACGCCTGTGGGGCTCAGGAGCCCAGTTATGTCACCCCTTGCCTGCAGAGCTGGCAGCCCCTCACCCCTCCCTTGTGGAGTGTTCCCTCAGCCTCCTCTCATCTCCCCTCTCCTTGGGAGTCCTCTGGGCAGCCACAGCTACCGCCCCTGGTCTCCCCCACCCCGCTGCCCCAAAGAGAGATGCCTTCTCACACTGCCCCACAGGGGCCTGGGAAGCACCCCCTGGCCAGCCCCAGAGGCACCATTCACCTGGAGAGCTTCTAGCCAGGGCCGCTGCAACAAACAGCTGTGCAAGCCTTTGGGGGGCAGAGACGCGAGAGGGCATCAGAGGAGGGAAGGAAGGAAGGAGGGACAGAGGCCAGTGTTGCCTGAGGCACCCCTGACCATCATTCAAGGCACCCCAGGGTGCCAGGGCACACTGGTTGAAAACCACTGACATAGAGTGTCATAGCCTGGAATGATAACAGTTCTAATATACAGTGCAACTCCACAATTCTATGATTCTGGGAAAGATCCCTTGTATGAATAATAAAGATAAGTAGAAAGGTATTCCCTACCTGTGAGTTCCATAATTATTGAGAAGGGTTCTGTAAAGACTTAGATGAGCCGTACATTTGCTTATGCTGTTATCTTTTAACTTTTGCTTTTTTAGTCCTGGGTTCTGTTTTATTTTCGCAAGCCGCCTTGAATCCTGGTTTCGGGGGAAATGGCAGGATGTAAATAAATAAGATGGTGATAGGAATTCTCCTAAACTACGCTGAAAGGCAGCTCCCTTTTTCTCACACTAACCTGCCTTCCTCACAGGGCAAGTTATCCATGTTTGTGTTTGCAGGGGGGAAAGTAGATGCAGCCATGCCACCTTCAGCTCCTCGGCAGAATGGCAGAATATAAACGTAATGCAGCGATAAAAACTCACACCGAAATAAAACCAAGCGCCAGCGTATAAAACAAAGTGCGCGGGGAATAAAATTAACAGAGATCGGTGGGGGGTGGGGAGAGAAGCAAAGGAACAAAACGCCGACAAGAAGCCAGGGAAGCAAGAAAACTCCGGCCCAAGTCAAGGCCCCAGTTTAACAAAGAGGTTCTCAAAATGTGTCAGTGGATCTTTACTGAGCACTGAGAGAGTGTACAGGGTTTCTTTCTCCCACTCGAGAGGCTCACTCCTGCGAGAAGATTGACCTGAGTCTGGCTTCTCTCACTTTGCCGTTCTTGGCCATCGCTGCCTCTTGTGGGAGTGAGTTCCATAGTTTAACTCTGCCCTGCATGAAGAAGGACTTTCTTTTCAGAGAGGAAGGAAGGGCAGTGGGAAGATCAAGCTCCAGATTGAATGCCCAGCATTTCCAGGTAGTCTTGGATATGTCCCCTGCCTGAAACCCTGAAGAGCAGCTGCCAGTCATTGTAGGCAGTGCTAAGCTAGATGAACAGATTTTAAGGCATCTTCCTAAATTGCTATGGTGCTCTTCAGTCCTGGCTATTGGCTTCTTCTCCAGCCCTGATTGCTCTTCAAGCTTTCCTCGTGACTTTGGAGTCCTGGCTCATCTTAGGCTGCTGCCCATAACCAGGGCCAGATTTAGGTTGGATGAGACCCTAAGCTACTTAAGGTAATGGGGCCCTTTATATGTCCAGCTGTCCTTTGTCAACAACAAAGTGTCACTGTTTTTTTGTGTTGAATATATGCTATATCAGGGGTCCCCAGACTACGGCCCCCGGGCCGGATGCGGCCCAATTGGCCTCCCAATCCGGCCCGCGACGACCCCCACCGCCCGCTGCCGCCGCTCGCTCTTACGGCACACAGCGCGGCGGCGATCTTCCAAATCGGAAAAAAACGCCGAAAATCCTTTGTGCGCATGCGTATGGGCCTCTCCCGACCCAGAAGAGGTCATTTCCGGTGCACTTCCGGGTCGGGAGACGCCCATACGCATGCGCACAAGCGATTTTCGGCGATTTTTTCCGACCGGGAAGCGCGCCAGTGCGCCAGTAAGTGTGTGTGTGTGTGCATGCGCACAGGCACGCACTCCCCCGCCCTCCAGCCCGCCGTGCGCGCACTCCCCTGCCCTCCAGCCCGCCGCGCGGTCAGCGCGGCGGGCACCGGCCCAAAGCCCGGTAAGTCTGGGGACCCCTGTGCTATATGGTAATTTATGGACCTATACATCACACAAACACTGTTGCTGTATGTAGGTTTTATTTTATCTTATATTTTGGAAATGTACATCCAGGTTTTTTCCTTTGAATTTTTTTGGGGGCCCCAAGAGAGTGGGGCCCTAAGCTATAGCTTGTTTAGCTTACACATACGGTAACCCAGCACTGCCCATAACCCCAGGACCACTGGAACTGGCATTGATCTGGTCTGTTACCTCCTGCATTGCTATCATTCCTTATATATTTAAGGCAAAATGCTTTCAGGGGGACGGCAGCACTCAATTCCATGCAGCCCTGGGCCTTATAACACCAGTCCTGAAAGACCTACATTGGCTCCCAGTATGTTTCCAAGCACAATTCAAAGTGTTAGTGCTGACCTTTAAAGCCCTAAACGGCCTCGGCCCAGAACAGTCATACCTCGGGTTACGTACGCTTTGGGTTGCGTACTTTTCGGGTTACGTACTGCGCAAACCCGGAAGCGTTTACTTCCGGGTTCAATGTGCACGCATGCGCAGAAGCGTTCTGCGCAGTTCGCGCATGTGCAGAAGCACGTTTTCGCGATTTTTCGGGTTACATACCGCACCCCGGAACGAATCAGGTACGTAACCTGAGGTACCACTGTATACCTGAAGGAGCATCTCCACCCCCATCGTTCAGCCCGGAGGTCCAGCTCCGAGGGCCTTCAGGCGGTTCCCTCACTGCAAGAAGTGAGGTTACAGGGAACCAGGCAGAGGGCGCCTTCTCGGTAGTGGCGCCCTCTCTGTGGAACGCCCTCCCATCAGACATCAAGGAAATAAACAACTATCTGACTTTTAGAAGACATCTGAAGGCAGCCCTGTTTAGGGAAGTTTTTAATGTCTGATGTTTTATCACTTTTTCATTAATAATAATAATAATAATAATAATAATAATAATAATATTCTATAGGGAGCCACCCAGAGTGGCTGAGGAAACCCAGCCAGAAGGACTGGGTATAAATAAATTATTATTATTATTATTATTATTATTATTATTATTATTATTATTATTATTTCATGATGGTAGCAAGGAGGGTGAAAGGGGAGTAGGCGGCTAGGGAGAGGGGAGGACAGTGAGAGAGAGAAAGGGCAGGGCAGCAGAAAGAGCAAATGGGAAGTATGAGATGCGATAGCAAGAGAAGGGGTGACAGAAGGAGAGAGGAAATAGGTTGGTCTCACCCTGCTTTGGGCCCACACGAATTGTAAAAAAGAAAAAGAAAAGAATTGTAGAATTAGACTCAGAAGAGACCTCTGAGGGTCATCTAGTCCAACCCCCCCCCCCCCGCAACACACGAATCCTGCCCACAGCTGTCCCTGGGTAGGCTTGAACCACCAACCTTCTCGTTAACAGCCAGACACACTGACCTACTGCACGACTGGGGGCTCCCGACTACAGTCTCGCCCACTGCTAGTATGCAGCCCCCCATCAGATTACCCCCCTCCCCCCAAAAAAGCAATGCGGCCCTCAAAAGTTCCCCACCCTCGTTCTACGGATCGTGAGGCAGTTTCTTCCAAGCACGGCACACAATTCAGAGAGTCGGGCAAAAGTGAAGACAGCGCCTGAGCTCTGTGCAGCTGGGGCTGTAATTCAGTTTAAATGAGTCTTATCGCTCCCACGCCTAAAATCTTTGAAATATGCCGCAAAGAGGAAACTTAATGAGCATCAAGGAAAGTCCTCGGAGGGCCATAATATTCTCCATGTGTACAAATCACTGTTTAGGAGATCTTTGGGCGTGAAAAGTCCTCCTTCACCTACATCATTCCTTGGTATTAGATGCTCGGGAAAAGAGCACCGAGTGTATACAGAGATATAGATATATATGTACTTGCCTCTATTTCATCATCTGCTAGGGATATGTTCCATCCAGGCCTATAAATATAAGGCGGGAGGAGAGGGCTTTACTGCCTCCCCGATCCCTTAAATAACTTCCTTAAATTTTGTTTTTATTAACAGAGACCATCCAAGAACACAGGAGGCGGATGCTCCAGACGTCATGGGATGAAGGAGATGGCGAAGGGAACAGGCTCCTTCCTCCGGCCCTAAATCTCCACACCTGTCACGCCGACCTCTGAGAGATGCATCTCTCTGAATCCAGGAACCGGCATCACTCCCCAGTGAGGGGAAATACAGCACCTTTCAGGGTCGGAGCCTCTGCTAGGAGCCCTTGAATATATATATTTTTTTCCCTTCCCCACACACGGAACGCAAGGAGCGGAGAAAAATCGCACGAGTTGCAAATAAATCATGAGACCTCTCGGAATGAAGACGTTCAGCATCCTGAGAGCAGCTCTACAGGCAGAGTTACATTTGGCTCCCCAGGACCAAAACATAGGAGACAGCAGGAGGCAGGGAATGTCATTCAGCTTTGGGGTTCAATTGAGAATCAGTGGGGAAAGGGTAGTTGTAGAGAGTGCCTACTGGCCAGTACCTGTGACGTCGTTTTTTCATAAAAAGTCCATGACATTTTCGGGAAAGCCGTGAACGACAGTATAAACTTTAACATGCAACTTTTTATTATGCACATTTATTTCTTCATAAAGATATAACAATACAAATGTCTGAGAGATACAGAGACGAACAATGGCTTTGCCTGCTTGACATCTTATGGTCCACAATCCAAGGAAGAAAATGATGCAGAGTGGAGAAACGGCTGTTGCAGAGAGATAAAAACAATGCTTCAAATAATAAGATCATGATTCCATGGAAGCACAACAGAGAGGTCAATAATCAGTCCTGGAATGCAATCGAATCCAGCTGCATTTTTTTAAAAATGGAAACCCTGCCAGATATTCAATGAGAGGAGAAAGAATAAGATCTGAAATGGGGATTTGACTTGCTGGGTGAATGTTCCATGAATTGAGAGGAAAAGGCTTTCTTGACTGCTGAACAACTCACTGCCATTGTCTTTTTGTAAACGGCCTCGGCCCTGTATACCTGAAGGAGCGTCTCCACCCCCATCGTTTAGCCCAGAAACTGAGCTCCAGCTCCAAGGAGGGCCTTCTGCCGGTTCCCTCACTGCGAGAAATGAAGCTACAGGGAACCAGGCAGAAAGCCGTCTTGGTAGTAGCGCCCGCCCTGTGGAATGCCCTCCTGTCAGATGTCAAGGAAATAAACAACAATCTGACATTTAGAAGACATCTGAAGGCAGCTCTGTTTAGAGAAGTTTTTAATGTTTTATCGTGTTTTTAGTATTCTGCTGGGGAAACCCAGCCAGATGGGTGAGGTATAAATTGTTGTTGTTGTTGTTTGTTTGTTTGTTTTCAGATTTTCAATGGCCTAGCTCTTTATAGCCAATGAGGTGCTCTCCAGACAGCACCTCCTGTCATCCCTGGCCATTGGCCATGCTGGCTAAGACTCACGGGAGTTGGAATCCAACAATGTCTGGCAGAGATCACGTTTGGGGATCAGGATTTGTCGCAGTGCCAGAACGTACGTTTGAAAGAGGGCCCCAGCACAGAAAGCAGCATGAAACAGAACTGGTGGGGGTCAGGGCAGTGGGGTGGGGGGAGCCCTGAGATGAACGCCCGTGACACTGCACAAGAAACCCGTGAAACCAAGGGACCTAATGCTTCCCAACCAGACTCATCTCTCTGTCTGGACTCTCCACAATTGCCACAGGCATACCATGCCTGAGCTCTGCGAGTGTGGCTTTCTCCCGATTGAAGTGCAGAGTGTTTGAGGACTGGGACATTCGCAGGGAAACCAAAGTGCTTGTTTATAAAGCTATTGTACTACCAACCTTGCTATATGCTTGTGAAACATGGACCACTTATAAGCGCCATCTCCAACTCCTCGAAAGATTCCATCAATGGTGTCTCCGGAAAATTTTACACATCACTTGGGAAGACAGACAAACTAATACCAGTGTACTGGAAGAAGCAAAGATCACCAGTGTTGAAGCAATGATTCTTCAAATTCAGCTTTGTTGGACTGGTCATGTTGTGCGGATGCCTGGTGATCGTCTTCCAAAGCAACTACTCTATTCCGAACTTAAAAATGGAAAGCGTGGTGCTGGTGGTCAACAAAAGAGGTTTAAAGACTGTCTCAAGGCAAATCTAAAAAAATGTAGTATAAACACTGACAACTGGGAAACACTGGCCTGCGAGCGCTCCAGTTGGAGAATAGCCTTCACCAAAGGTGTCATGGGCTTTGAAGAAATTTGATCTCGGGACGCAAGGGAGAAACGTGCAAAGAGGAAGGCACGCTGGGCAAATCCACACCGTGATCAACTCCTGCCTGGAAACCAATGTCCCCACTGTGGAAGGACGTGTGGATTCAAAATTGGAGTCCACGGTCACTTACGGACCCATTGTTAAAATCGTGTTTATGGAAGACAATCTTACTCGGCTACGAGTGATCGCCAAAGAAGAAAGAGGAAGAGGAAGAGGAAGAGGAGGAGGAGGAGGAGGAGGAGGAAGAAGAAGAAGAAGAAGAAGAAGAAGAAGAAGAAGAAGAAGAAGAAGAAGAAGAAGAGGAAGAAGAAGAAGAAGAAGAAGAAGAAGAAGAAGAAGAAGAAGAAGAAGAAGAAGAAGAAGAAGAAGAAGAAGAAGAAGAAGAAGAAGAAGAAGAAGAACCATGTTAGTGTCGGGATGGAGAGATGTGAGTGGAGGCTCTGGCATTTGTGTGGCTGAAATATAGCCTACAAGACAAAAGTAAACATTGAACCTGTTGTTGTCGTCCCCCCCATGTTTTGCCTCTGGCCCCACCCACCACTGGCACATGCTGGCATCGACAATGGAGGAGTGCGCCTTTGGTCCAACCATTGGAGAGTTACAGCGCCTGCTGTGGCTGTAGACACCAGTAGAGGAGAGACATGTTTCGTTGCAACCAGGGCAGATGAAGGTGTCCAGTTCTGCCTATGCAGTAGGTCCCTGAAAGTTTAGCATTCCACGCCCATCTTTTAAGTGAGGCAAAAGAGTTGTCTAGGAGTCAAGGATCCTAAGGCAGGAAGGGGAGCTGTCCAGCAGACAGGGAGCCTAGCGCAGGCAAAAGGAGCGTCAAGCAAGCAGGGGAGCTGTCCAGCACTCAGAGCAACTAATGAAGGGAAGGGGATCAGCCCAGCCCTGAGGGAGCCTTGCACAGGCAAAGGAACTGTCCAGAAGATCACTGGCCCAGAGAAGGCGAAAAACATCACCTGTCTTGTTTTTAAGTAGCTTCTGTGGGTCGCCTCTTTCCTTTGGGTGGGGGTGGGGTTGTCAGACTCCCCCCGCACGCCACTTTTTACATCTATCTGTGTATATATCAAATCCCCGAAGCTGGCAGATTAAATGTGCATTAAATCAATCTGCCCGATCCGCTCCAGCGGGGGAGGCTTCATCGCAATTGGTGGGGTGGGGGCTGCGTGTGAGTCTCTCCACTCTGCGCTTTGCACATAAACACCGAAGATGCGCTTCCCTGTCGCGAACATCTGCAGATGGGGCAGGATGCATCGAGGGCTCGGCGCTCGCACGGCGCTCAGCATCCCTTCTGTGGCCAATTAAACAAATTGCAACAAAACAGCACTTTATTAGAGTTTGCCCATAGCAGTCGCCCGCTGCCATAAATTTCCTTCCGACTCACTCAGGGAAACAGGAGTGGCGGGGAGAGGTTGGGGGGGGGGAAATTGGCCGGTTAACTAGCGGAGGGCGGGAGGGGGTGCTCCGTGGCATCGCCTCTGGGGCTGCTGTCGAGCCGCGTGCCTGTCTCCAAAACAACTGCTGGGCTTCATCATAAAGGCAGTGAGTTATGAGACGCTGCCTGGCCGACTGTGTGGGTATCATAATAATGAGAGAGAAGCAAGGAGAGAGATATCGCCCTGAGCGAATGAGGAGCCTGGGCTTTTTGTCTGGTGCTGCAAGTTAGGGAACGTCTAGGCCCTGGACTTATGGGGCCTTCCCCTCTTCAGGCACTTCCTCCATCTGCTTCAAAATGGGCTGAACCAGCCCTGCTGCAGTTTGGGGGAGGGTCCTCCTGTTCTCTCTCCTGAGTGAGGCCCCAGCTCCACCCAAGAGTCCTACCCTGATGGTACCGCCGTGTCCATTTCTAAACCCAAGAGATACCAGGTCTCTGTGGGGTGTGAAACACAGAGCAGTCAAATACGACATTCCTAGAGTGGACATGTTTAGACATGAAGAGGGATGTTTGTCCAGCCAGTAGATAAACTTCCTGTTTCCTCCTGTGCTGGGACAAATTTCCTCTACATGGACCAGAAGTGGGCGTGACTTTACCTGCGCAGGTAACAAAGGCACAGGACTAGCCACCACATCTCTCTCTTCTCCATTTTGCTTTTGTCGATGAAGCATCAGCCTGAGATTCTCTCTTGCCTTCCAGCCAAGAGAGGACAAAGGAACTATCACCTTACGGGATAGATTCCACATGTATATACTTTGTAACTCAAGTCTGCCTTCAGGGATCCTTTTGTAGACTGAATGAAACTGTGAGTAAACTATTTTATACTTTTATACAAGACTGTGTCGTGTCTGTTCTTTTTAAGAGGGAATAAAGGGGAACTTCCAGGAAACTTATTTTAGAGGCTTAAACAAGCCTGGCAAAAACGTTATCCGCTGTGTAAGTTTAAAAGGGGAATGTTACTCTGCTATATTGTAGAACTTGTTAACACAAGTTGGGAAGGATACAATTAAACAATATATCCTCTCCTGCCTACCTGAACATTCTCACAGTCTCCAGCTCAGCTGGAACTGGGTTTCCCAGGCATCTAGTTTTCCAAGCAGAGATGTTCTGGTTTATGCTCAAGCCTTAGAAGTTGGTGCCTTTGGCCTGGCAGAGAACAACTTTCCCATTATCTCAAGATGTGCAGGGGAAGACACTGCTTCCTTTGACTTCTAGGGCTGCCACTAAGGTTTACTCAGAGTAGACCCATTGAAATTCATCGTGTTGGTTATTTTCTGCTCTGGGTAGGACTTGCATTAGATATAGCCCTCCAGGATTTCAGAAAAGGAGTCTCTTGCAACCCTACCTAGAGATGCCGGGGATTGGACCTGGGGCATCCTGAATGCAGGGCAGATATTCTGCTGCTGAGCTATGGTTCTTCCCTTACGGACCTGGGAAGCTGAGGCAGACCACTGGTCATCTTACTCACTACTGTCTACACTGACTGGCAGTGGCTATCCAGGGTTTCAGACAGGGAAGCTCTCCCATTCCTACTTGGAGATGCTGGGGATTGAACCTGTGACCTTTTGAAAGCAGCTGCTCTACCACTGAGCTATGGCCACCCCAGGATTCCAGGATTTCCCCAATCCCAGATTTTGGAGGGGGGCGATTTCCACTGTGCATTTGGGGATAGGGTTTAATCCTCTCCCCCACATCACTGTACTCCTGACCACTATCCTCTCTCCCCTCCCTTTGTTTGCAATTAAGAGGAGAAGGGAACCGGATGTAAAGGCAATGCTACTTGGAATGGGAAGGGTTACAATGATAGAACTTTGTTCCTAGAATGGCAAGACACACCATAGAGAAGACAACCTAGGAAATGGCAAGCTCGTTTCTGGACTATAACTCCCATCAGCCAGCATAGCTATATTATCCTGGGGCTGGTGGGCGGGAAAGATACAGCCATGCTGGCTGGGGCTGCTGGGAATTGAAGTCCAACATCTAGAGGGCACCAGCTTAGGGACAGTTGGGCTACAGCAGGCATCCCCAAACTGCAGCCCTCCAGGTGTTTTGGCCTACAACTCCTGTGATCCCTAGCTAACAGGACCAGTGGTCGGGGAAGATGGGAATTGTAGTCAAAACATCTGGAGGGCCAAAGTTTGGGGATGCCTGGGCTACAGCAAACAATACAGGCCAGAGCATCAGTGCAATGGGCCACCAAAACCTGGGGGAGTTATGCAGAATTACGCTGCGAAGTGGTGGTTGGTTAAGTAATCATTTCTGAGCTCAGAAAAGGAACAGCAGCTGAGGGTGGAAACATGAGAGGGTGCATATTTTGCTCAAAGCGTTGTGCAGCTTGAGTGACCCAAGCTTGTCTGTCCCACAGTAAAAGCTCAGCCTTAAATAAGAGAAGGAATGCGGCGATCACCAGCAATCTTGCTGCGTAATTCTGTCTTCCACATCCCAGGGGTTTCTGGATTTCATTTCTAAGAGCAACAAAGCTTGCGTGTGGGTCTTCAGATGCTCAGTGATTAGCATTATTATTATATTATTATTATTACTGCATTGTTGTTTTACCACTGGTAATTAATTATCTGAAGGCAACAAAAGCAGCTGACGGGATTGGGGCTTGATGGATGGCGCCTATGAAATCATATTACCGATGATACATAGAATATGTTTTAGATGGCATCAACCTTTTGACTTGAGCACCGCTTTGATTTATATCTCGTAAACACCATTCCCAACACGTTGCTGCTTTGGAGGGGGGGCAGCTGGAGATAGAGGTGGGGAGGTGAAGGCAAAAAGAGCGTCTAACAAGAATCCAATAAGTTTAACAGCTCGCTCAAAGGCAGGAAGGGGCTCCTGGAGTAATTTGCTCCACCAAGGCCAGGACTTCCAATCAACATTTTAAAAATATTTATTTATTGCATTCATACCCCGTCTTTTTATTCAAGGAGCTCCAGGTGTAATGCATGGTTCCTCTCCCGGTCCTCATTTAATCCTCACAACAACCCTGCGAGGTAGATTAGAAGAGTTTGGATTTGGTATCCCGCTTTATCACTACCCGAAGGAGTCTCAAAGCGGCTAACATTCTCCTTTCCCTTCCTCCCCCACAACAAACACTCTGTGAGGTGAGTGGGGCTGAGAGACTTCAAAGAAGTGTGACTAGCCCAAGGTCACCCAGCAGCTGCATGTGGAGGAGTGGAGACGCGAACCCGGTCCCCCAGATTATGAGTCTACCGCTCTTAACCACTACACCACACTGGCTCTTAGGCTGATAGGGAGAATGACTGGCCCAAGGCCACTCAGGGAGCTTCATAGCTGAGTGGGGATACGAACTCTGGTCTCCCAGGTTCTAGACCGACATTCTAACCACTGCACCTCACCAGCTCTCATAATGTCCTGGCTTCCTGTGGATTCACCATTGGTACAAAGCCAGTATGACCACACATTGAAGGAAATTTGTTTCTTTTCTGTTATTAAGAACATAAGGAGAGCCCTGCTGGATGTTGGGGGCTGGTTGGACACAGAGGAATGGTGGGAGGAGCCAGCTGGGGACTCCCCAAGGGACAAAGGCTCAGAGCTCAGGGAGTGGTGGTGGGACGATGAGGAGTGGTCAGAGGGAGAACAAGGAGAAGACTGGGGGGGAGGTGTCAGAAGCTGAAGAGGTTACAGGGTTTACTGAACAGGGGGAGTCTGTGGCGAAGTCCAGACTCAGAAGCTGAAACAGGAGAGGAGGGAGGCCAAGAGGCAGAGATGAGTCCAGCTGGTGAAGAAGCCAGGGTGTCACTCTCTCCTGCTGCAACAAGCTCCCCTCCGCCCTGGTCTCCCAGAACCAGAAGAGGCATGAAGCGGGAGGAACAAAGGCAGGCACACCGGCATAGTCTCGGATTGCTTAGGAAAGCCCCACGAGAGGAGGAGATTTAGGAAGCTGTGGGAAAGTGGGGACCTTCAGTCTCCACAACTGCCTCTAGGAGCAAGACCTACCAGAGAAGAGTTGCTGTGCTCACTAGGCCTGGCACTCCTGAGCAGATCTTTTTTCTTCTGATAAAGAGTTCACTTCACTTCACTCTGTGTGATTTATTGCTGGTTCGCTCTGGCTCACTCCTGACACTGGATCAGGCCAAAAGCCCAGCTAGCCCATCATCCCAACCAGATGCTTGTGAGAAGCACGAAAGTAGGACCTGACCGCAACCATGCTTTCCCCACTTGTGGCTCACAGCAACTGGTGTTCAGAGGTCTCTGACAGTGGAGGTGGAGCATAGCCAAAGTGGCTAGTAGCCATTGGTTGACCTATTTTCCATGAATTTGTCGTGGAACACAACTCCATTCAGGTTTTTGTTACCATCTCAACAACATCTGCAGGGCCTCGGGTTAGACAGTCCTGTCATCAGAGGCTTATTTAGGGCAGTGCAACTGGTTCCGCCACACTGGGACAACACAGGGTGCTGGAACCATGACATAGAGTATTGAGCAGAACAGAAGGCAAGAGGCAAGGGGGCGCCAAAATATGGCCTCGCACAGGGAGGCGCTGGAATTGGAAATAAAGTCCACTGCAGCCATACAGCAAAACTTCCTTCCTGGTCCCACTTCTCAAACTCTAAACACTGGGCATTCAGGACAGATGTCAAAAATCCCTGTATGACTGACTATGAGAGAGCCAGTGTGGTGTAGTGGTTAAGAGTGGTAGACTCGTAATCTGGGGAACCGGGTTCGCGTCTCCGCTCCTCCGCATGCAGCTGCTGGGTGACCTTGGGCTAGTCACACTTCTTTGAAGTCTCTCAGCCCCACTCACCTCACAGAGTGTTTGTTGTGGGGGAGGAAGGAAAAGGAGATTGTTAGCTGCTTTGAGACTCCTTAGGGCAGTGATAAAGCAGGATATCAAATCCAAACTCTTGTGCTTCTTCTTCTATCCACTGCTCCCCAATCCACAACCTCTCCTTAGACAGAACCCCTGGAGCTCCGGAGCTAGATCGTTAAATGCCCAGGCTGATCTTTATGTGGTGAGCCAGTGTGGTGTAATGGTTAGAGTGCCGGACTAAGCCTTGGGAGACCAGGGTTCAAATCCCCACTCAGCCTCGAAGCTCACTGAGTGACCTTGAGCCAGTCGCTGCCTCTCAGCCTCTACCCTGCCTCACAGGGTTGTTGTGGGGATTAAATGAGGAAGGGGAGACCCATGTACACCCTTCTTGTGCTCCTTGGAGGAAAAGGTGGGATAGAAATGCAATCAGTGCATCTTTGAAGCTCAGGCCTTCCTTTCGAATCCTCGGCAACTGAGCCTTCGGTCTCTTTTTGGTCCTGCAGAGCAGGTTTTTAACTTCCTGTTCTAATGCCTGGAATTTCACACACACACACACACACACACACACACCTCCCCACTCCTGCTTGGCATTTTGACACTGGAGACTTTGATAAACGAGAAGCGGTCTCCAGCCCTCTATGAGTCCCCGGCTAGATTTGGTCCTTATTAATTACAACGAGCTCTATCAGCACATTTAAGATTGTGGGGAGGGGTTGCGAGAAAAGGGGGGGTGGGGAAAGAGAGTCTATCTTCCCCTGCTTTCCTTCATTCTTTCCATTTTTCCATTTCTTTCCTCTCCCCTTCCGTATCCTAACCCGAGGCCCTGATAAATGAGGCTTCAGGCAACGCCAGGTGCTACCACGACCCATTCAGAAGTCAGCCCAGGCAACAAATGCAGGGAGAAAACAGCTGTTTGGCCATGTGGCTTCTTGACTGGTTCTCCCCGCACCTTGGTCCACTTCTGCTTCTGAGCTTGAATTCCCAGAATTCCCTGCTGTTTTGTCATGTGGCTTACAGCTCTCAAGGAGAGTGTGCCCCCAACTTCCTGTTGCTGTTGTTTCTGAATAAAAAAGCAACCACCATCACCCCCCCCCAAAAAAAATCATGTGTAGGGGACCAGAGATAAATTGTGGCTTGCAAGAATCACATATGAGTCATGTAGCTTGTGTGAGCAGAAAAAAGACCACTTGCCGCCATCGTAGGCAGAGCAAAAGAGCAGAAGAAGCGTCCTAGTGGATCAGGCTGAAAGCTCATCTAGTCCAGTGTCCTGTTCTCACAGTGGCCAGTCAGATCCACCCCACCCCACCTCCCCATTGAGAAGCCCGCAGGCAAGACCTGAGTGCAACAGGAAGTCCACACTCCAGCAGTTTCCAGAAACTGGTATTCAGAAGCACACTGCCTCCAACAGTGGGACAGTACATAGCGCATAGCTGCCAAGTTCCGGCCTGAGAAATAAGGGATTGGACCGGAAGTAGCAGACCGGAAGTAGCGCTGCCGCCATTTTGGAACTGGGCGGAGCATGCTCAGAAGCTACTTTTGATGCTGCTCTGCCCTGTTCCAAAATGGCCGCCGCACCAGAAGTCGCGCTGCAGCCATTTTGGAACTGGGCAAAGCAGCATCAAAAGTCGCTTCTGAGCATGCTCCGCCCAGTTCCAAAATGGCCGCCGCACCAGAATAAACCAGGGAAAAACAAAAATATCCGTTTTTTCGGCTGGGAACAGCTGGAAAAATGGGGGTTTCCTGGGGAATACGGGAGACTTGGCAGCTATGACATAGCAATCATGGCTGGTAGCAACTGATAGCTTTACCCTCCATGGAAATCTGTCAGGCAACAGTGGAGGTTCAGCAGGGAGTCCTGTGGACCATGTAATAATAATAATAATAATAATAATAATAATAATAATAATAATAATTTATTTGTACCCCACCCATCTGGCCGGGTCTCCCCCGCCACTCTGGGCGGCTTCCAACACACATCAAAATATATTAAAATATCACAGACTAAAAACTTCCCTAAACAGGGCTGCCTTTAGGTATTTTCTAAATGTCAGGTAGTTGTTTATCTCTCTGACCTCTGATGGGAGGGCGTTCCACAGGGCGGGTGCCACTACCAAGAAGGCCCTCTGCCTGGTTCCCTGTAACTTTAATTCTTGCAGTGAAGGAACCGCCAGAAGGCCCTTGGAGCTGGACCTCAGTGTCTGGGCAGAACGCTGGGGGTGGAGGCTGTTTAGGGCTTTAAACATGTGATTCCTCGTCCCCTGAACATTAGGAAAGGCTGCGGGATCAGGCCAACGGCTCATCTAGTCATAGAATCATAGAGTCACAGAAGTGTAGAGTTGGAAATGACCCTGGGGGTCATCTAGTCCAACCCTCTGCAATGCAGGAATATGCAGCTGTCCCATATGGGGATTGAACCTGCCACCTTGGCATTATCAGCACCCCATTCCAACCATCTGAGCTATCCAATCTTTGCTCAGCATCCTGCTCTCACAGCGGCCAAAATTCTCAAAGTACTGTTATTATTATTATTATTAGTAGTAGTAGTAGTAGTAGTATTTGTACCCCTCTTATCTGACTCGGTTTCCCAAGCCACTCTGGGAAGCTTCAAACAAATATAAAAGCATAATAGAACACCAAACATCAAAAACTTCCCTATACAGGGCTCCCTTCAAAAGTCTTCTAAAAGTTGTGTAGGTTTTTTTTATCTCCTTCAATAAAAAACCATCTTAAAGTCTTAAAATTTTAAGTCTGGCTATTGGTAATATGTATTTAATTGTTTACATACTGTATTTACTTAAATATATTGATTGTGTATATTAAATAATATGAATTATATTGCGAACAATTTAACTTAACACATGGAAATTTGATTTGGTGTTTGGCCGCGGGTTCTGAGTCAAATTAATCTTGTGGCCCCCTTGGTATGAAAAGTTGGACCGCCCTGCTTAAACGCATATTGTGGATGGGACCAAAGTAAGAGTGACTTCCCCAAGGCCTCTCTAAGTGAGTTCATGCCTCTGGCGGGATTAAAACTGGGGGCTCAACCATTATAAACCGTGTCTTAAAGAAGGACTGGGATAGAGCACCATACTTTTGGCAGCTGGCTGAAAAGTGGAATGCAGGGAGAATGGGTAGCTATGCTCCTCCCCCTTGATTCAATGATTGGCTGGGAGGGGAGTCACATGACAGCACCTCAGGCCTATGGGAGTGCTCTCAGCCTTGTGATTCCTGAGAGTCAGCAGGAAAGAGGAGGAGGAGGAGGGAGGAGGAAAAGCTCTTTGGACTGTAGCATCTCAATATAGCAACAGCGACACTTTTTCTTTTTAAAAGAGAAAGTTCTATTTTGGGCATTCTCATTTTCTCAGGGCGATCAAACTATTGCCGAGCTCATCACAATCTGCATCCCGGGAGCCCCTCCCATTGGGGAACGTGGGTGGATTTGGTGGGTGGGGAGGAGGGAGAGAGGGAGAGGGAGGGAGGGAGGGAGGGAGGGAGGGAGGGAGGGAGGGAGGGAGGGAGGGAGGGAGGGAGGGAGGGAGGGAGAGGGGAGGGCTTCTCTCTGGGGTTGAGCCACTTAGGCAGTGCTTCTGAGACAACTGAATCAATTCTGGCTCCTTTCACAAATTTGTGGGGAAGCCTGCCAAAAACGACAAGGCAGAAAGGGGGGAGAAAGGCATTTTCATCTTAGAGTATGCAAAAGCATAGGTAAAAGGTAAAGGGACCCCTGACCATTAGGTCCAGTCGTGACCGACTCTGGGGTTGCGCGCTCATCTCGCATTATTGGCCGAGGGAGCCAGCGTACAGCTTCCAGGTCATGTGGCCAGCATGACAAAGCCGCTTCTGGCGAACCAGAGCAGCACACGGAAACGGCATTTACCTTCCCGCTGTAGCGGTCCCTATTTATCTACTCGCACTTTGACGTGTTTTCGAACTGCTAGGTTGGCAGGAGCTGGGACCGAGCGACGGGAGCTCACCCCGTCACAGGGATTCGAACCGCTGACCTTCTGATCAGCAAGCCCTAGGCTCTGTGGTTTAACCCACAGCGCCACCTGCGTCCCTGCCATGCAAAAACATAAGGGTTCGTTAAAACACTGGGTGCTCCCCTTCCTCTGGCAGAAAGCCTCTGGAAAAGGGGAAACGCATTTCCTCCTGATTTCTGAATGTGGCCCCTTCAGCCTCTCTCTGTGGCCCTTGGAACTCTTTCCATGCCACACTCTATCTCCCTAGGCTACACCCCTCACGGGCCCTGCTTCATACCCTCCTTGAGTAGTAATTATATATTTTTTTTTAACTTATATGCCGCCCATCTGACTAGGTTGCCCCAGAGTGATTTTGACTGGCTGAGATGTCATACCATGCAACTCTCCCGTGCTAAGTGGGACACCCTGGATTTACAGAAGCCACCCCAGCTTCTGACTGCAATCCTGGATGTCCTGTTTTGGCTCCCACGCTCTGGCATGGCCATGTGTTTCTCTGTCCTGAGACTTACCTTGCCTTTGCTCGTCAACACTCTTTTTTCTCCTTCCTCTGCGGCTTTCCTGCTGCCAAACTACTTCCGGAAGCCAGAGCTGCACTTCCAGAAGTGGTGTTGGCTTTTTGCAGGTATGGCAGTGGCCTAGGGCTTGCCGATCAGAAGGTCGGCGGTTCAAATCCCTGTGACGGGGTGAGCTCCCGTTGCTTGGTCCCAGCTCCTGCCAACCTAGCAGTTCAAAAGCACGTCAAAGTGCAAGTAGATAAATAGGAACCGCTACAGACAGCGGGAAGGTAAACGGCGTTTCCATGTGCTGCTCTGGTTTGCCAGAAGCGGCTTTGTCATGCTGGCCACATGACCTGGAAGCTGTACGCCAGCTCCCTCGGCCAATAATGCGAGATGAGCGCGCAACCCCAGAGTCGGTCACGACTGGACCTAATGGTCAGGGGTCCCTTTACCTTTAACGTTGCAATGTATAGGATGTGTCCTTGAGCTCTCATCATGCCTCTTGCATGCCTGGTTGGAGGATGGCAAGCGGTGTGTGGATGTGGGCAGAAACAAGTCTACCGTACAAAGCAAAAAAAACGGCATCTGTTGCTCCGCCCATTTCTGCCACTTGGCCCCACCCACTGCTGTCATGTGTCTCTTGGATGGCTACTTGGAAAGGCATGTGGTCCATAGGCTGGAAAAGTTCCCCCTCCCCAATATACTGAAAGAAATGCTATCTTCCTACTATCGGGTGGGACAAGCCTGCCAATTTGGGTTCCTCTCTTATTCTCATTTCTCCACGCTTAAGTTCAGCTTGTGCATATGTACATATCAAGTCCTCACCTTTCCATGTCCAGAGCAAGTGGCCTCTGGTGAGTTGGCCAAGATTGAATGCAGACTTTGGTCCAAAAACCATTGTTTTGTTTTGTTTTGTTTTGTTTTGTTTTGGTTCTGTCTACCTACCTACCTACCTACCTACCTATCATCTATTTCTAAAAATATCCTGTATTTTTAACTTGTGGCTGGGGAAACCCAGCCAGATGGACAGAGTATAAATAGATTGATGATGATGATGATGATGATGATGATGATGATGATGAACTGCCCTGAGATCTTCAGATGAAGAGGGGTATATAAATAATAATAATAATAATAATAATAATAATAATAATAATAATAATAATAATAGCCACCCTGTGGTGTAAGGAATACTCTGGATTGTGGGACGCGGGTGGCGCTGTGGTCTAAACCACTGAGCCTCTTGGGCTTGCCGATCAGAAGGTCGGCGGTTCGAATCCCTGCGACGGAGTGAGCTCCCGTTGCTCTGGCCCAGCTCCTGCCAACCTAGCAGTTCGAAAGCATACCAGTGCAAGTAGATAAATAGGTACTGCTGCGGCGGGAAGGTAAACGGCATTTCCGTGCGCTCTGGTTTCCGTCATGGTGTTCAGAAGTGGTTTAGTCATGCTGGCCACATGACCCAGAAAGCTGTCTGTGGACAAACGTCAGCTCCCTCGGCCTGAAAGCGAGATGAGCGCCGCAACCCCATAGTTGCCTTTGACTGGACTTAACCGTCCAGGGGTCCTTTACTCTGGATTGTAGTGTACGATTCAAGAAAACTATCAACAATGTTTTGTTTCTGTTGATGACATCAGGTGATCTGCAGGTGGACACCCACCCATCAATCTGAGCCTGCAGAGGGTGGCAAAGTTATGGATCTGGGCCACCAGTGGGCAAAGCTGGGAGGGAAAGGAAAGAGCAGAAAATTCAGATTCAACTGGTCTACCAGAGACTTCTTTTCTTTTTTTAAAGACACCTCTCATCTTAGCTAAAGAGCTCTTCTAAATTTCCATGCATTTAAATGTCCGTTTGCGAGTCTTAATTCAAGGGCTGTCGCCCTCGCCTTGGGGAGAAGCCATCACCTTTGACCTCTTTTGCTCGGGAGCGAAAACAGTTACCGCCAAACACCCAAAACAAGTAAATACACTGGAGTCTCCATATCCAAGTGTCCCGCGCCTGCCCTCCCCCCCCCGCCCCCATCAAGAGGCAGCAATGGCTGGCGACACAGTTTAATAGGCAGCCCACTGTGCTTTCAAAGGGCAATTAATTTTTCATCCTTAAACGCTCAGCTGTTTCCCTTTCCTGGCCCCACCGGGGGGAAAACACTCTTCTGTGGAGATGGATGGCCCACACAGAATACAGTTATCAAAAATATTAAGCCGGGACTTATATAGGTCATATATACACATACACACACACACACACACACACACACACACACACACACACACACACACATATATATATATATATATATATATATATATATATATATATATATATATACACACACAGAGGGAGAGACATATAGATAGATAGATCCCCACAGCTGTCAAGGTTGACAAGAGATGTCTGCTTAGGTCTTGAGATGCATCTGGCACCTTTAGAGACCATAGTAAAAAAAAAAAATCCTATAAAAAAATACCATCGAAGAAAGGGTAATGATGAAATTTAACTGCTCTGTATCACACACCTGGGGTCTGCTCTCTGGAAGCAGGGGGGGGGGCAGGTGTTCCATCTCTTTATGGCCTTGTCCTTGTCGTACGGTTAAGGTCCTTCCACTGAGCTGTAATCTATAGTGGTCACCAGGAAGAAGAGCTCAGCGGTCCTTGCTGCGCCACCGGCCCCTCCTTGCGCTCCCTTTCCTCCAGGGGAAGAGGAGGAGATTTTTTTTTCCCGGGCCTGGAGGAAACCTGCCTGAAAACAGAAAAATAGTGGAGGTCTTGCAGCGCTTTAACGGCCCACAATGAGCTTCTTCAAACTTTTCAGACCCACTTTTAACCCAAACATTTATTTATTTATTTATTTATTTATTTATTTATTTATTTATAGAATTTATACTCCAACTTTTCCCCCAAGCACCTATGGTTCTCCCTGCTCCACAACAACCCTGCAAGGTAGGTGAGGTGGGGGGGGGCGTGATTGGCCCAAGGTAGGGTTGCCATGTGTCCTCTTTTTCCAGGACACGTCCTCTTTTTCGGGGTAAAGGTTCTGTCCCGTTGGACTTTTTTAAAAAATTGCCAAAATGTCTCCAGCTAAACTTTCTGGATGAGACATAGACATAACTGGTGGCTGAAGACTTGATTTCCTCTTTTCTCCTCCTGCCCCCCTCAGCCATATATCACAGCTTCTATAAGCTACATATACAGTAGGAAGGTAAAGGTAAAGGGACCCCTGACCATTAGGTCCAGTCGTGACCAACTCTGGGGTTGCGGCGCTCATCTCGCGTTATTGGCTGAGGGAGCCGGCGTACAGCTTCCAGGTCGTGTGGCCAGCATGACAAAGCCGCTTCTGGCGAACCAGAGCAGCACACGGAAATGCCGCTTACCATCCCGCTGGAGCGGTCCCTATTTATCTACTTGCACTTTGACGTGCTTTCGAACTGCTAGGTGGGCAGGAGCTGGGACTGAGCAACGGGAGCTCACCCCGTCGCGGGGATTTGAACTGCCGACCTTCTGATTGGCAAGCCCTAGGCTCAGTGGTTTAACCCACAGTGCCACCCGCGTCCCATACATATACAGTAGTAGGGGTATTTAAAATGAGAGCCATCATTGAGTCCTCTTTTTTGCTCCTCAAAATATGGCCAAAAAAAAACCACCCGCAAGGTCACCCAGTGAGCTTCCTGGCCAAGTAGGGATTTGAACCCTGGTCTCCCAGGTCCTACTCTGACACTCAAACCACTACACCACGTTGGTTCTAAACCCTGCACTGACCACAATTTTAAAGAAATCGTCCAGAGCCCTGAGAACGAGGCATTTTTTTTAATAAAAAAAAATGAGAAGCCTCATAGAGAGAAAACTTTTGAGAAACTTAGGGACAGATTTCAGCACAGTATGTGTGAATGCACACACTCACCCCTTTATTCTGTTCTTATAACAGCCTAAGACCTTATTGCCAACTAACACTAAATGCTTTTATTATTTCCTTCCTTACAAGCATCTCTCTGTGTGTGGCTGCGGCAGCTAAAGTCTCCTTTCTAACCAAGGTTCTCTAGCCAAATGGTGTTCACTCTGTCTACTAAAGATTTCAATGGGTAATTGACCCTGCTATTGCAATAGAATAGATAGTTTTAAAAAATTAACTCGCTTTAGGAACTGAAGGGGGTCCTACTTGAGTAATGATACCAGGAGATCTGGTCATTGGCATTAGTTGAGAAGCTGACTGATTCTGGGTGTTCAGAGGGCGGCGGCAGCAGCCGCCACCAACCACAGATATATCGGGGATCAGTTTCGCTTTATTAGTTATGCAATTTGAAACACCAACAGGCTCCACCACCCAAGTATGCAAGACTTGGCAATCTGCAAATCTTTCGCTTTGTAATTCATTCCTGTGATGTACACACACCTTCTTGGGTATCCCTGAAATGATTACAAAGTGATTTTTAACACTCTCGGACCTGACACACTCTTCTGATGAGTGTTCCCCCAGTGAAACGCCCAACACGTTTGACTCCTTGTTATTTGGTTCACTGGCATTTCACTTTTGTTTGGTAGTGGCCACCGGGACCACATAATACAGGTCCTAAAAGATCCACATTGGCTTGCAATGCATTTTCCAAGCGCAATTGGAAGGGTTGGCGCTGACCTTTAAAGCCCTAAGCAGCTTCAACCCTGTATACCCGAAGGAGTGTCTCCACTCAGCCCAGACCCCAGGGTCTAGCTTCGAGGGTCTTCTGAAAGCATCCCTGTTTAAGGAAGTTTTTCATGTTGGATGTTATATCTGTGTTGGAAGCTGGCCAGAGTGACTAGGGCAACTCAGATGGGATGGGTATAAGGGTTGTTGTTGTTGTTGTTGTTGTTGTTGTTGTTACAGAAGACATTTTGTACAAGGCTGAGAAGGCAGGGCGGAAGGCTAGCCTCTTCAGCATACTGCACACAGCCCATATATGCCTACATAAAAACCAATCCAAATTGGGAGTAGGGGGAATTGGTTTGTAGGACAAAAAACATGCCAATGTCATTCAGATGCCCTTTTTTGTCCAGTGCCAAAGATCTTAGGTGCTCCAGGATCCTTATATTTGAAGCAATGGTTGGTCCCTCGGAGGCTCTCCAAGGATGTGTCTTTGCTGACCCCAGAAAGACAAATGGACTGCCCCATCCCTGTCTTCTTCAGTCATGACCATCTTGAACGGTGCCTGGGGTCTTTGGCTGAGAGGTGTCATTGACATGCAAATTATTTTTATGACAATTAGCTCCACTCACGGATGGAGAGAGAGATTGGGAAGGAGTGGGGGGGAGAGAAATAATTCAAGAGTGGCACAATTCCATCCCCCTAAATTATTCCTCCCCTCCTCGCTCATGAAGACAAATGTCATCGCCGAAATTAGCCACCATGCCCCCTACGCAACTCATTCATTCCCAATGATGTGGCGGATGCTAATGGTATTTGGATTCAAATTAGCTTTTCTTGGGGGGGCGGGAGGTGTTAAGTTCCTTCCCCGCTCTACCTCCTTGTTTTACCATGATTGCAGGGAATGGGTTCGACTTCTAAAAAGCAACGGAAGGGTCAGAGGAGATGTTTGGACCATCCCAACACTGTGGCAATTTGAGGTTGCAATAAGGACATCAGAAGACTCCTGCTGGGTCACACTGGGCATCCATGGTGTCTGGCTCTCTGGGTTGTAAAGGTAAAGGTAAAAGTACCCCTGACCGTTAGGTCCAGTCGCAGATGACTCTGGGGTTGTGGTGCTCACCTCGCTTTATTGGCCGAGGGAGCCAGCATACAGCTTCCGGGTCATGTGGCCTGTATGACTAAGCCGCTTCTGGCGAACCAGAGCAGCACACGGAAACGCTGTTTACCTTCCCGCCAGAGCGGTACCTATATATCTACTTGCACTTTGATGTGCTTTCGAACTGCTAGGTGGGCAGGAGCAGGGACCGAGCAACGGGAGCTCACCCCGTCGCGGGGATTCGAACCCACTTAGTCCAGCATCCTATTCTCACAGTGGCGAACCAGATGCCCTTTGGAAGACTGCAAGCATGACCCAAGCTGAGAAGCACTCTCTCCTCCTGCAGTTTCCAGCATTCAGACGAGATTGGGCGTCATAGCTGCCAAGTACCCCGTTTCCTCCGGGAAACCCCCGTTTTTGCTTACCTTTTCCCGGTGGTCCCCCGTATCACTTCGTCTCCCATTTTTCTCCGTTATTTTCTCCTGCCGGCGGCCATTCCCCCCCCCCCCCCGATTTGGCCTTCTATGGGCACAAAAAATGGCCGCCGGCGGCTTCAAAAGTCGCATCTACGCATGACCGGAAGTGTGTAGACGCAAGTGTGTAGTCCTTTCTTCTTAATCTCTCCTGAATCTTCCAACAATTTCAAGGGGAAATGAAGCTAGGAGTCCTTGGAATCTATTGCATGGGCCTCAATTTGGGTTTCCCGTGCCCCCTGTTCTGCTTGTCCAGCAACGTCGCATGTTAGCGTCTCTCTCCACCATTGCAGAAGTTGGGAAAGTCCAGAGTGCTTTTCTCCTCCCGTTAATCTCCCCTCTGGGGTGAGTGAGGGGGGGGTGGAGAGGGAAGTGGTCCCTCTTTAGCATGGTAACGAAGGCCGTCGCCTATTAATTGCGCTGACAGTGATAAAGGAAGACTCAGAAGCAGCTATTTGTCTTCCCGTTACCTCGTGCATCATCGCAAGATAAATGAAAACTCATTTTCTGCTTTGATTCGGTCTAATTTTTCAGCTCTCTCTCTCACGCGCACACACACACATGCAGCCAGCACCCCCAGGCACGTCTTGGGAGCCATCTTTACTTTGCCCCCATAAAATTGCCAAGCACAGGGTTCAAAGGTCACCTAGAGGTCAAGCCGTCCATAGAAATCCGCAGCATCCCCAGGGGAAGAAGTATAAAAGCAGGAAAGACCCCCGCACCCCATTTATCATCAAATTCCCTTTGAAAGGTATTGGCTGACCTCCTAAGAGGCAGCTTGTGGCTGGTCTCAGGTGCACATTTACCTTTCTGTTGGGCCCTAAACCGCAGCAGCAAACGCAGGCACAGGTGTTGATAAAATCTTGAACGGTATGGAAAGAGTGATGGAAGAGAAACTGATGCGAAGGACATCAATCAAGGGTGAGTCTGCTACAGCACCCTGCTTTCTTGCAGGTGCCTCTGGGATTCCCTCAGCAAGGCTGGGGAAACAAATATCAGCCCTGGGGGCCGCATTCCCTGCCAGGCAGGCTCCTGAGGGCCACACCCCAGCAGTGGGCGGGGCCAGCAGCAAAATTGGTAGAGCAACGCGTGTCATTTTTTACTTTTTGTACAGAAGGGTGCAGCAGTTGTCACAGTTCAAGGACAGGCAAAAACACTCAAGGAGGGTGTGAAGCAGGGCCGGTGAGGGGAGTGCCCTGGGAAGAGTTCCAGGGGCCAGGGGGAGAGGCCTGGAGGGCCACATTTAGACTGCAATTGCACATCTCTGCAATTGCTCGTCTCTGCCATTGCTCCCACCCCTCTGCAGGAAAAAAAGACTGTTTGTAATGAGCTGGCTGGAGGCAGAGGAGTGGTGGGAGGAAGCGGCTGGGGAACCCCAAAGGGAAGAAGGCTCAAAGCCACAGGAGTGGTGTTGGATGACGATGAGGGAGAAGAGGGAGAAGACTGAGAGAAGGAGGTGTCAGAAGCTGAAGAGGCAACAGAGCAGGAAGAGGCTGGGTAGAGAGCAGTCCAGAGCGAGGGGCAGAAGGGGAGGCTGGAGAGGATTGGGGTCAAGAGGCGGAGATGAGTCAGACTGGTAAGGAAGCCAGGCTGTCTCCCCCTCCTGCAGCACCCAGCTCCCCTCCCCTCTGGTTTCCCATAACCCGAAAAGGTATGAAGAGGGAGGAGCAGAGACAGACAACATACCCTCCAACCTTTCTCCAATGAAAACAGGGACGTCTCATTCCATAATGATAATTTTGCTGTTTATACCCCACACATCTGACTGGGTTGCCCCAGCTACTCTGGGCAGCTTCCAACATATATAAAAAACATAATGAAACACTAAACTTTTTTAAAAAACAAAAACCTTTCCTATACAGGATTGCCTTCAAATGGCTTGGAGGTCGGATAACTCCATACCCTCCAACATTTCTCCAGTGAAAATCGAGACATCCTACCAGAAGATCCTCCAAGATTTCTCTAATGAAGATAGGGACAGCCTAAGGAAAAGTGGGACATTCTGGGATCAAATCAGAAACCGAGGCGGCTTCTCTAAATCAGGGATGTCCCTGGAACATAGGGACGCTTGGAGGGTCTGAGACAAGCTGACATAATTTCAGATTGCTTGGGAAGGACTTGACAGAGGACACTGTTCAAGACCAACCTGTCTTAGGAAAGGTTCTCCCTTTTATAATCTTAGGAGCATTGCTCAGTATCACTTCCCCGTGTGATGATCCACTGGCCAAAGGAAAAGCATTGGCCAAAATGAAAATCTAAGCACCGTCATCGTTAAGAAAACAAGAGCATAGGATAAGCCTGCCATCTTCTTCATCTTGGGCGATCACTCATAGCCGAGTAAGATTGTCTTCCATGAACACAAACTTAACAGTGAGTCTGTAAGTGGCTGTGGAGGCCAATTCTGGATCCACACGTCCTTCCACAGTGGGGATATAGGTTTCTGGATGGGAGTTGATCACGAACTTGCCTTCCTCTTAGCTCGTTTCTCCCTTTCGTCCTGAGTTCAAGCATCTTCAAACACCTTTGGTAAAGGCTGTTCTCCAATTGGAGCACTCGCAGGCCAGTGTTTCCCAGTTGCCGGTGTTTATACTACATTTTTTAAAAAGTTGCCTTGAGACAGTCTTTGAACCTCTTTTGTTGACCACCAGCATTACGCTTTCCATTTTTAAGTTTGAAATAGAGGAGTTGCTTTGGAAGGCGATAATCAGGCATCTGCACAACATGACCAGTCCAACAGAGCTGATGTTGAAGAATCATTGATTCAACACTGGTGATCTTTGCTTCTGCCAGTACACGGGCGTTAGTACTCCTGTCTCCCCAAGTGATGTGTAAAAAATGTTGGAGACACCACTGATAGAACCTTTTGAGGCGTTGGAGATGGCGTTTATAAGTAGTCCATGTTTCACAAGCATACAGTAAGGTTGGTAGTACAAAAGCTTTGTAAACAAGCCTGCCATATCAGGCCAGTGGCCTATGCAGTCCAACATCTTGTTTCTCTCAGTGGCCGACCAGATGCCCCTGCAAACTGGACAGCCCCCTGCCCACCTGCAATTGCCAGCAGCTGGTATTCAGAGGCATAATGCCTCTAGCCATGAAGGTAGCCACTGATAGCCCTCTCCTTGTCCATGAATTTGTCTGATCCTCTTTTAAAGCCATCTAGACTGGTGACAATCACTGCCTCTTGTGGGAGGGAGTTTCACAGTTCAACTCCCACCTATGCGAAGAAGGACTTTCTTTTCTCTGTCCTGAACCTCCCAACATTCAGTTTTGTTTGGAGTTCTAGCATTATGAGAGAGGGAGAACAACTTGTCTCTATCCACTTTGGTCCTGCCTTTGGGCTTCCCATTGGGGACCTCCAGTTGGCCACTGTGAGATCATGACATTGGACTAGAGCCAGGCATGGCCAAACTTGGCCCTCCAGTTGTTTTGGGACTACAATTCCCATCATCCCTGACCACTGGTCCTGTTAGCTAGGGATGATGGGAGTTGTAGTCCCCAAACAGCGGAGGGGGCCAAGTTTGGCCATGCCTGGACTAGACAAACCTTTGGCCTGATCCTGCAGCCAGGCACTTCTCGCCGTTCGATGAATAGAAGAAACATCCCTTTTCTCGTCATCCTTCCTCTTGCAAATTCTCTCTTTCCCCCGCCTCGCCATCCCCATCTCCCACTCCCCCATTCAAGAGCTCAGAGTCTTTGTGTTTGTTTAGCAAGACTCGCTCCCCATACTAAAGAAGGCGAGAGCTGGAGATTTAAATATGTTAAGTACATATCTCCAGCTAGCAGGGCTGATGCCTCCTTGCGATGATTAGCAGATCCCTATCAGGTCGGGACAGGCTCATCCGCTCCTTGACGGCAGGGCAGTGGAGCTCAGGCAGCCCCCAGATTAGCGAGAGTTGGGGGGCAAGAGAGGCAGCACCCAGATGCAGGGGAAGGCGAGGGGTCCTCTACCTTCCCGTAGTTTATTAATATTCATTAATGGCATTTGTAAGCGGCCTCTCGACACATGTTCACAAGGCACAGTGCAAGATAATGCAGGAATGTACAATAGACCTAATTAAAAAGAATGTCAAACTATAACATTAATAAAAATTAGTAAGAAGGGGGCAGTGGAAAGCTTGGCGGGAGAATCTCGGCTGGTTTCCAAAATGCCTGGAAACACAAATGGGGCCGGCCCAGCTGTTAAACAGAGTGAAGCAGCTGCCTTAAACAGCTGATATTGCATGGAATACAGGACCACAGGAAACCTCCTCAGGCTGAGTCAGCATTTGGTCCATCTACTGCAGTATTGTCTACACTGATTGGCAGCAGCTCTCCATCGTTTGAGACAGGGAGACATTTCCAGCCCTATATGAAAATGCTGGGGATTGAGCCTGTGTGCTTCTGCAAGCAAATCTATGTTAGGATGCGAACAGGTGCTAGGAGATTATTTATTTATTTATTTATTTATTTATTTAATAACTAGCTGGCCCGGCCATACATTGCTGTGGCTCAGTCTGTTAAATGGACCCTCAGAGTCCCCCTTCAGACTCCCCTCACCTTGAGAGCCCCCCTTCATTTTTTTTGAAATGTTTTACGCGTGTTCTTTTTACACAGGCTCATCCCTGTGAGTCCCCCCACCCTCTCCCAACCCATGAGCTATCCCACTCCCTCCTCCCCCCACCCACCCCCGGCTCATCCCTGTGCTTGTCCCCACCCAGTCCCGACCCATGCGGTATGCCACCCCCTCCTCCCCCCACCCCCTGGCTTATCCCTGTGGCTGGCCATACCCTGTCCCGACCCATGACCTATCCCGCCCCCTCTTCCCCCCTCCCCCTGGCTTGTCCTTGTGATTGACCCCACCCTGTCCCGACCCATGACCTATCCCACCCCCTCCTCCCCCATCCCCCACCCAGGCGAGCCCCCACCTCCACTGGGCCTGGTCTGCAAAACCGAGCCGAGATGCTGTGGAGAGGGAAGTTTTCCTAGCTGCAGTACCAGTGTAGCCATCGCTAGAGGGCGCTGTTTTGCAACCTCTCCTGTGCTCCCAGCATCCCCGGCTGTCTGAGTTTTGTGTTCGGGAACAGTGGGTTTTACCTGCTTTACCTGCCATAGGTGTGACATCTATCCAAACTAAGTGCATGCAAACACTCGCATATTCGCATGTGACGTTGTGGTCAAATTTGAACGCGATGGGGCAAGCGGTTTTGGAGAAAAGTGGGCTTTAACAAACATGGACCTTCTACATTTATATATAGATAGATAGATATCCTTCCTCAGGTTGGGGGGTTTAGCAGAGTGCACCCCTTTGCAGCTTAAAAGCAAGCTTGCTTAGGCTAGTTTTAGCCTTTTAGTTTAAGTAATCCAGGATTTTTTAAAGGCAAACTGGATTTCCCCCTTTTTCTCTCCCTTAAAAGAATAACCGCACAATGTCTTGTAAAAGGCAATAACAACATTTACTCGCTCAGGATACTTGTTGAAGCGTGTTAGATACAGCAGCTTTGTTCAAGCAGGCTTAAAATGGTAATTCAGATGCTAAGACGGGTTTAAGTCTAGCTTAAAATGGTGTCTGAGCTTGGAGCTATTGTGCTTGGAGTCACTTGGTTGGCCACTGTGAGAACAGGATGCATGGGCTTGTCGTGTGTTCCTATTAGACCAATTCTTTTTCTTTTCTTTTTAAATAATTTTTATTGAGTTTTACATAAAACGAAAAAGAAAAAAAAGAAAAAAAGAAAAATAAGATACAAAAACTTTTTTAAAAAGTACAGAAATATAGAACAATATCATCACGTCTTATTTCTTCATTGTTCTTCACTTATCTTCCTTACCATTCTTTTATAGTTAATTCATAATATTTCCAGAGTCTTAACTAAACATCATCAAGATACCTCTTAGCTCTCTTATTTATAGATAATTCTTAATCAATTTATATAAAAAAGTGAAGAAAAAATGGAAAGAGAAAACCCTTAAAAATAATAAAAAGACATAATCATATTTTTTCAATTTCGAATCTAAGCATTTCGGACTTCCTCATTCCCCCTCCTTGAGTTCTTTATAATTCACTAATTATTGCAGTTTCCAACTCTAAAATTACATTCTTTCTTCCAACTTATAACTTCTTTTTGACCATTGACCCTTCATACTTCTCTTTTCCTTAATTACCCAATATTCTCTACCCTTTTGCCCAAAAATATTCAAACTAATTTTCAGAATCTTTTACCCCCTTTTTATTCCCACTCTCAAAACTAAATCTACCCCCTTTCCTTGGAATCGGTGTCTCCAGAGATTTCAGCCAGCTTCTTAATACTTTCTGAGTTCAAACCCTGTTTTAACAACCAATGAGAATTAGCACAATTCCCCCCACCCCACTCCTGCTCTGTCCCAATCTAGATTTTGCTGAACCCTTCCCCCCCTCCCCTGCTGTATTCCCAACACTTTGTTTCCAATCTCATTCTATTAGACCAATTCATGGAGGATAAGGCTATCAGCGATTGCTAGACACAAAGGCTTGGTCCTAACTCCACTGCCAGAGGCTTTGTGCTTCTCATAGAAGTTTTATCTCATAGAATCCTAGAGTTGGAAGGGGCCCTGAGGATCATCTAGCCCAAACCCCTACGCAGCTGTCCCCTATGGGGATCGAACCTGCAACCTTGGCATGATCAGCACCACGTTTTAGCCCACTGAATGCCAATTGCTGAGAATCACAAGTTGGAGAGAGTGGGTTGCACCCGAAGGAGAATGACCGACTTCCGGTTTTTGCCGCGACCGAAACGGCTGCGCTCCGCGTGAACTCCGTGTTGAGAGCGTTGTTGGAGAGGCTATTGGGGGTAGCGAGGGCTGCGCAACCCCAAGAAAAGTCAAGGGGGTGACCCTTGACTGAAGGAATCCGGCGGCGTTGGACAGGACCATCGGTATTCCCCAGCCACAGGCGGGAGAGCAGAGGGTCCTAGACGCACTCGGAGCGAGCGCTTCCCAACAAGAAGCCCCAAAGCCCGGATCGGCGTGTGTGCGGTAAAGCTTTCAGAACTTTTATCAACCCAACTATAACCCGGCACTGTCAAGTAAGCAGGACATTTGGTAACCGGCAGAGAATTAAAAGGAGAGAAATAAGAGAGTTAGAAGATAAACGCGGTGCCGCGGCAAAGTCAAAACAGCGAAATCAAATAGGGGAAAGAGAAAGAGTGAGCAGAAAATCATATACTTTGTAGCAAAAAGTAAACGCAAAAAGTGAAAGGTTTCGGTATATGAAGAAGAGCTATATTAGAAAAAAAACCTGCAAAGAGAGAGTTGAAAACATAGCTGCCAAGTTATCCCTTTTTTTAAGGGATTTTCCCTTATGCTGAATAGGCTTCCTCACGAGAAAAGGGAAAACTTGGCAGCTATGGTTGAAAAAGGACACTTTGTTGCTGTCTTTGTTTGGGAAAGGGGGAAGGAAAGGAGAGGAAACAGCAGCTGGAGTGCTAAAAACCCCGTGAAAATAACCCAGTAAAGAGAACGCGGAAAGGGTGGAAAAAAAAAGACTTACCCATTCTAGGACATTACTTTGAGACTTGCAAAAATGAGATTTCAAATTCAATGACTTAAAATAAAAAGCGATACCCGAGACAAAGATGGAGTAGCGTGGGACCGAAAGGGGTGGAGACTGCTAAACTAGAGGAAACACCAATAAAGAAAGACATCGCTAAAGAAGGAACAAGTGGAGGAAAAGGAACAAAGGGAGAAGAAACAGCGACACCAGAGGATAACAGCAGAACAGCAAAGAAAAAATAAAGAACTGAGAGAACTCTGAACCAGCGGTAACAGTTTAACAATAGGACTATTTGAATTGAGAGAGAATCGCTCCCGGTGGCCAAATTGAGAAACGGTAAAAGAACTCTCTCTTTTTTTGGAAGGATGGCAGGGAAAAGAGCAAATCAAAACACCTTATTGAACCAGCAGCCAAGAAGGAGTTCAGGAGCTGACATAGAGATGGACATGAGAGAACTGATCCTGAGCTTGAAGGGGGATATTCTGGAAATGAGAAAAGACTTTGGAGAAATGAAAATGGAGGTGAACGACAAAATGAAAGGATTAGATGAAAAATTGGACAAAATGAATGGTAAAGTAGAGGAAAACACAAAATCAATAAAAGAATTAAAGGAGCAGGTTAAGGAGATAGATGAAGAGAGTAAAGAAGTGAGTAAGGCAGCACAGGAAAATAAGGAAAAAATAATACAGATGGAGGATTTGCTCAAAAAGGCTTATAAAGAAATTAAAGAATGTAAAAAAGAGTGTGAAAAAGCCAAAAAAGAAAGAGATGAATTTAAAATTAAACAAGAAGCCACTTGGGATGCGATGGCTCTGCTACAAATGCAGGCTAAGGAACGTACTCTCAGGTTGAGGGGGGTCCCAGAATCGTCAGAAGAGAATTTACAGTCGAAAATAGCTAAAGGAATAGCGGAGTGGTTACAAATAGGAGAAGAGGAAGTGATGGAAGAGATAGAGACATTGTTTAGAGTAAACTCAAAGAAGGCCAAAGAAAATAATTGGCCAGGAGATTGTATAATAACACTCCATACAACCAAACTAAAAAGTAAAATGTTGAGAAAGAGAAGGGGAGATAATCTAAAAATTGATGGAGAAAGTGTATTTGTGTTGAAAGAGATACCACCACGCATTTTAAAAAAAAGGGACAAATACCATTTTTTTGACAAAGGCGTTAAAAGCTAAATCTATACATTTTAAGTGGGAATATCCTGAAGGGCTTACCTTCACCTATAAGGGGAGGAAAAGAAGGTTTGGGACACCTGAAGACGCAGATATTTTTTACCGAAGATATAAATCGCAGTTAGGAGGAGATAAAGATCAAGTAGAGAAAGAAGCCCAAAATGAGATAGAGGAGAACATAGATTCAGATAGTGATTAAGACAGCTGAAGACCCTTTTAATAAAATGGGAAGATAAATAAACATAAGAAAAAGCTATTTTCTTTTAATATTCAAATTTTTCCCTTTTTCTAGTTTTTTTTTGTTTTTTTGTTTTTTTTCGTTTCTTTTTGTCAAAGGTATCGTGTATTGAAATAAATAAAATGAATCTTAAATTAATCACGTGGAATGTGAATGGTTTATATGAAAAAAAGAAAAGGAATAAAATTAGACATGTATTGATTAAACAAAAATTAGACATCATCTGTTTGCAAGAAACCCATATTAAGAAAGAGCATGAAAGACTATTAATAGACCCAAAACTAGGAAAGGAATTTATAGCAGCCGATGGGGAAAAAAAGAGGGGTGTAGTAATTTATGCAAGAGAAGGACTGGAGCCGGAGCTACTATATGCAGACCGAGAAGGCAGAATGGTAATGATAAAAATAAAGTATTTAGGGGAAATAATACATATAATGGGGATATATGCGCCAAATGACAAGAAAACAGAATTCTTTAGGAGAGTTGAGGCTAAGATGATGGAATATGTTGAAGGGAAAATGATTCTTATGGGGGACCTAAATGGAGTGTGTGATCCAAAAAAAGACAAAACAGGAAAAGGGAGAGAAAGTAAAAAGGGGAGACTACCACAAACATTTTTCAATTTGGTAAAAAATATGGATATGATAGATGCTTGGAGATTTAAAAATGAAATGGAAGAAGATTATACGTATTTCTCTAACTCGAAAAATATGGCAAGTAGGATTGATGCTATATGGGTATCGGCAGAAATGATGAGGAGAGTACAAGAAATTAAAATACAACCTAGAACTCTATCTGACCATAACTCAATATTTTTATGTCTGGGAACTGAGTGGAAAACAGGTATGAGAAGATGGAAATTAAATGACTTATTACTTTACGATGAACAGATAATAGAAGGAGCTAAAGAAACATTAAAAGAATTTTTTAAATTAAACAATGATGGGAATGTCGATACGGAAGTTATATGGGATACCAGCAAAGCGGTAATTAGAGGTTATTTTATTAAGCAGAATGCCATGTTGAAAAATAAGAGGGAGAAAGAGAAAAAGAAAATATTAGAAGAGCTAGAGAAAAAGGAGAAAGACCTGAATAAAAATCCTAAAAGTGGGAAATTAAAAAGAGGAATTGGACTATTGAAAGCAGAATATAAAAATAAAATAGAGCAAGAGATCGATTGGAAATATAAAATGTGGAAGCAAAATAATTTTGAGTTCGCAAACAAACCAAGTAAATATCTAGCCTGGCAACTAAAGAAGAAGGAAAGTAAAAAAACGATAAATAGAATAAGAGAAGGGGAGAAAATAATAGATAACCCACAGACAATAATGAAAAAGTTTGTGAAGTATTATGAAAAATTATATTAAAAAAATGAAGATAATGGAGAGGATATAAATAGATACTTAGAGAAACATCATTTGAATATTAATATTAAGGAAAAAGCTAAGGAAATAGAGAAACCAATTACAATAGAAGAGATAAAAGAAGTAATGAAAAAAAGCAAAACAGGGAAATCGCCAGGGACAGACGGACTCCCCATGGAATACTATAAAAAAATGGAAAACATACTCCTGAATCCCCTAAAAGAAATAATGAATCAAGCCTTAGAAAAAGGCGCAATACCAGAAACGTGGAAGGAGGCTTATATCACACTGCTCCCAAAAGGAGAGGAAGATCAAGAACAAATGGCAAATTATAGACCCATATAACTTTTGAACAGTGACTATAAGCTATTTGCGGGGGTAATAGCTCAGAGATTAAAACATATACTTAAAGAAATAATACACCCCGACCAAACAGGATTTCTCCCGGGGAGGCAGATATTCAATAATACTAGAAATATAATAGACATATTAGAATATTTGGAATTTAAGGTCGACAAAAAAGCAGCACTATTAATGCTTGATGCCGAAAAGGCATTTGATAATGTCTCCTGGGAATTCCTTAAAAAGCAAACAAGAGAAAATGCAGAAAGCCATAGGAGCAGTTTATCAACAACAGAGGGCAAGATTAATAATAAATGGAGGTGTGACAGATAACTTTTGGATAGAGAAAGGCACAAGGCAAGGCTGTCCACTCTCCCCATTGCTGTACATTCTGGTATTGGAGGTACTGTTGAATAAAATTAGAAGTGAAAATGGAATAAAAGGAATAAAGATAGGGAAAAGAGAATACAAAGTTCGTGCCTTCGCGGACGATATAGTGGTGACAACTCAAGATCCAAAAGAAAGCATCCCGAAAGTAATAGAAATCATAAAAGAATATGGGAAGGTGGCAGGACTTAAAATAAATTATAAAAAAAACAACATTATTAACTAAAAATATGGATAAAAAAGAAAGAGAAGAGCTGAAACAGATAACAGGATTAGAACTCAAAAAGAAAGTCAAGTATTTAGGTATTTGGATGACGGCAAAAAGTCTAAATTTATATGAAAACAATTATAAAAAAACATGGAGTGAAATTAAAAAAGGGATGGAACAATGGAGTAAATTGAAACTCTCCCTCTGGGGCAGAATATCTGTAGTGAAAATGAATATACTCCCGAAGTTGATGTATTTGTTCCAAACAATACCAATCTTGGGAGGAATAAAATGCTTTGATGAGTGGAGGAAAGATTTAATGAAATTCGTATGGAATAACAAAAAGCCAAGAATTAAATACCAGCTGCTAACAGATAAAAAAGAGAGGGGGGGATTTTCCCTCCCTAATCTGGAACTATACCACGCAGCAGCTGGATTGGTCTGGCTGAAAGAATGGATAACTTTAGAAAAACCAGAGATTCTAGACCTTGAGGGAGTAGAAAATAGATTTGGGTGGCACTCATATTTGATTTATGGGAAAGTTAAAGCGCACAGGGGCTTCTTAAACCATTTAATTAGGAAATCATTGTATTTAATTTGGGCAAAATATAAAAGTATACTAGAACCTAAGATACCCCTGTGGACATCCTTAATAAATGTGATTACGGTTAAAAAATTAAATATGGAAGAAAAGATTGCTACCTACCATGACTTATTGGAGATTACACAAAATGAATTTAAATTAAAAAGCTACGAGGAGACCAAAAAATATTTTACAAGTTGGCTGCAATATTTTCAAGTTAACCAGAAATCCATAGAAGACAAAAAATTGGGAATTGCAAAAGAGAAGTCTAAATTTGAAAAAGAAATGATAGAAAATGATAAAAAACTGATTTCACGTACTTACGATTTGTTACTAGAATGGGAGTTAAAGGAAGAACAAACTAAGCCATCCATGATAAAATGGGCCCAAGACCTGGGCCACAATATATTTGTAGACCAGTGGGAAAGGCTATGGAAAAAAGATATAAAATTTACCGCGTGCTACAACTTGCGAGAAAATATTTTCAAAATGATATACAGGTGGTACCAGACACCTGAAAAATTAGCAAAAATGTATAAAAATAAATCACCTACATGTTGGAGATGTGAGAAAGAAATAGGAACTCAAATGCACATGTGGTGGAAGTGTGCAGAGATAAGGACATACTGGGAGAAGATCTATGAAGAGTTAAAGAGAATGTTAAAATGTAAAATTACGGAAAAACCAGAAATGTTCCTATTAAATATAATACCGGAGGATATAGGAGATGTAAATAGAAAACTATTAATGTATTGTATTGTAGCCGCGAGGGTGCTGATCGCTAGGAATTGGAAAAGTAGAAACACCCCTAGTATAACAGATTGGCAAATACTAATGAAAGAATATTCACAGCTAGCAAGAACCACCGGGAGAATTAGAGGGCAAACAAGACAAAAAATAAAAAAGGAATGGAGGATTTTTGATGAGTATATAAAAACAATTAAGTAAATAACACTCAAAGCAGACACAACCGAACCAAGGTGAAGGGTCAAGAGATAGACAACAAAGAATTTATTTTGCGGATGATGAAGATGAATAGTACTAGCTACAGAGAGATGATTGGAAGTTGTTGGTATTTTATGTATTGTTTGTAATTTTTGTAAACTTTTCTTTGCTCCTTTTTTTTTCTTATTCCTTCTTCTTCCTTTTTTCTTTTTCCGTATCTCCCTATTTTTTGATTGCTGAGATGTAAAACAAATGATATATTGTATCTTTGGTGGGGTTTTTTTTGTCTTTTTTGTATGTAAATATATGTATGTTTTTTAATGACTGAAATAAATAAAAAACATTTAAAAAAAGAGAGTGGGTTGCACCCATGTTCTGCTTTGCGGTTGTGCTTGACCGCTGTAAGGACAGGGGATTAAGGACATCATCATCATCATTATTTCTTATTTCTGCCTCACCCATCTGGCTGGGTTTCCCCATCACATAAGATATGCCCTGGTGTATCTATCTAGTCCCTTTGGCCCGAAGGACTCTTCTTCAAGCAAACACCCTGAAGGTCAAATCCTGCAACCCTAATTCCTTGTCGTTATTGTCGTGCAAGTGCAAGGAGATCTTCATTTGCCATTTGGGGTTGTTGGTGTTGGTTTTTTTTTTTTAAGGAAAAATGCAGAAAACCTTTGTCTTAAAAATCACTTAGCTGGTAAAGCGCGCAGCAGCCCTCCAGGGAGGGAAGGAATTAGAACTATCTCAAATCCACATCTGCCTACCTCAGCCTCTGCCTTCCTTGTGAGGAACTGAGATACAGGTTTTGTTTAAAGGGGGGCTTCTTTGCAAATGCTTTGTTAACGGGGAGGAACCGTCCCTCTCTATGTTAATTCTAAGCCTTTGCCGCATCTGTTTTCTTTGAGCTCACCACTCCCAAACCCCAACGGGGTGGGCTGGGCTGTAGGGGTGTAGCTCAGGAGCAGAGCACCTGCTTTGCTTGCAGAAGGTCCCAGCTTCGAGTCCCCGCCTGAAACTCTGGAGAGAAAGCACAGACATTACTTAGGTAGATGCATCAAAGGGCTGACTCAGTAAAGAGCAGCTTCTTTTGATTTACTGATCAGGGCAGCTTCCTCACTCTGCTTAATGGCTGGGCAGGCCCTGGCTCGAGGCAGACAGATGCCAACAGCATTCATGGTTCTCAAACAGCTTTCTCGATTCTGCCTTTCAAGAGGAGGCAGTAAAATGGGCATAATGTGTGTGGTGTGGGGGGTGGGGAAATGATGCCACCAGTGAAAATGCAGCAAGGCTGCATGGTTGTCTTTGATTTTCACACACACAAAATAGTTGAAGGATTACACCAGGTAGAAAAGAGGCTGACTAGGATAGCCGCTGCATGGGGCTATATCCAGCTCAATCACAGTGGGTCACGGAAGGACTTCCCCAAGCTTCCCTCTCCTCTCCTCACTTCTTCACATTTCCGAGCACAGTTCAAAGTGTTGGTGCTGACCTTTAAAGCCCTAAATGGCCTCAGTCCAGTATACCTGAAGGAGCGTCTCCACCCCCATCGTTTTGCCCGGACACTGAGGTCCAGCACCGAGGGCCTTCTGGCGGTTCCCTCGTTGCAAGAAGCCAAGTTGCAGGGAACCAGGCAGAGGGCCTTCTCGGTGGTGGTGCCCGCCCTGTGGAACACCCTCCCACCAGATGTCAAAGAGAAAAACAGCTACCAGATTTTTAGAAGACATCTGAAGGCAGCCCTGTTTAGGGAGGCTTTTAATGTTTAATAGACTATTTTATTTCATTTTTCTGTTGGAAGCCGCCCAGAGTGGCTGGGGAAACCCAGCCAGATGGGCGGGTATAAATAATAAATTATTATTATTATTATTATTATTATTATTATTATTATTATTATTATCATTATCATTATTATTATTCACCTCTTGTTAAGTGCCCAGGATGCGTCCTTCAATCCAGTTAGATCATCTAGCTCAGTATCAGAAGTAGTCCTCCAGCTGCCCTCCAGATGTTGCTGAACTACAACTCCTGTCATCCCTGAATGTTGAATTTGCTGCCTGGGGGCTGATGGGAGTCGGAGTCCAGTGACATCTGGAGAGAGACAGGTGCTTCCCCTATTTGCTTTGAAGGGTTGGCATCAGCTTCTGCGCTCCTGCCTATGAAAACCCTATAGACTTTTTCTTTTTCAAGGGATTACACTACTCAGCATCAAATAGAACACAGGATACAAAGCATGGCCATGTTTGTCTATTGTGGTTGTTTAGTCTTCCTCCAATCAGTCCAGAGTCTAAAACAAGGGTTGCCAAAGAGGTGCCCTCCACATATCAGGACGACAAGTCCCATCATTCCTGACCAACAGTCATGTTGGCTTGGACTGGTGGGTGTTGTAGTCCCCAAGATCATAAATCACGTTGGCTTCCCCATTTCAAATTGCCTGCCATCCTAAGCAGGCTGCTTGGGGATGTAAACATGCAGTAAAATCCCAGCGTCTGTTGTGTTAGGGAAACTTTTCAAATGTCTGCATTAGTCAGAAGCGCATGTGAAAATTTAGAGATATAAAGGGAGAAAACGGCACTGAAAGGCAGAAAGATTTTCATGAGGATTTTTATTTATTTATTTATTTTAAAAAACATGCAAATTGGTGTAGAACTGAAGTTAAGATGGGGGTGGGTGGGGAACTGAGAAATTGAGGGGAACCAGAACTGACACACCTAACGCTTACCCAGGAGCAAGCCCCATGAATACAATGGGACTTACTTACTGGGTAAAGGTAAAGGGACCCCTGACCATTAGGTCCAGTCATGACCGACTCTGGGGTTGCGCGCTCATCTCGCATTATTGGCCGAGGGAGCTGGCGTATAGCTTCCAGGTCATGTGGCCAGCATGACAAAGCCGCTTCTGGCGAACCAGAGCAGCACACGGAAACGCCGTTTACCTTCCCGCTGTAGTGGTTCCTATTTATCTACTTGCATTTTGACGTGCTTTCGAACTGCTAGGTTGGCAGGAGCTGGGACCGAGCAACGGGAGCTCACCCCGTCACAGGGATTCAAACCGCTGACCTTCTGATCAGCAAGCCCTAGGCTTAGTGGTTTAACCCACAGCGCCACATCTACACAAAATCCCACTGCTAAAAGTGCACGATCGATCAGGGCAGGCAACATCACGGCAAGAGTAGCCACAGAAGCCATTTCTCTTGTGATTTCCTCCACCTTCTCTCTCTCTCTCTCTCTCTCTCTCTCTACTCCTTGGGGTGCGGTGGGAGAGCTTTGGCTAACATATTCAAATGAATTTGATATTCAATCAATGAAGATTAACTGGCCCAAGGTAAGATGGTTTTTACATTCATAAGGAAGTCAAATACGATTATGCAGATGAGGAAATTATACAGAGTTGAGCAGAGTATAATGTATGATAATTATCTGAAAGGATATACTTACACACTGATTAGCATATCTGGGAGGCCAGACAGAGATAGGAGAATAGAAGGAGATAAAAGAAAGAGAGACAGAGGAAGATTCCTTAAGATGAACAGACTGGATTCGGAAAGACTTCCCACTTGCCAACTGACCAGGAGTAGAAGCAACCTGGTTTGCTTCTGTGCCTTTAGGAGACCGTTGAGTTGATCAAATCAGCCGAGGAACTTTCTATAGCATAGAGATAAGTATGTGTACCTGCTATTCAGTGGCCCTCCAGATGTTGGACTCCAAATCCCAGCAGCCTCACCAGCATAGCTGCCAAGTCTCCCGTATTCCCCGGGAAACCCCCGTTTTTCTAGCTGTTGCCAGCTGAAAAAACAGATTTTTTTGTTTTTTCCCGGTTTATTCTGGTGCAGCCATTTTGGAACTGGGCGGAGCATGCTCAGAAGTGACTTTTGATGCAGCTCTGCCCAGTTCCAAAATGACTGCAGTGCGACTTCTGGCATGGCGGCCATTTTGGAACTGGGCAAAGCAGCATTAAAGTCGCTTCTGAGCATGCTCCGCCCAGTTCCAAAATGGCGGCAGCGCTACTTCCAGTCTGCTACTTCCGGTCCGGTCCCTTATTTCACCCACAGGAACTTGGCAGGTATGCTCACCAGCCAGCATGGGGAATGGTCAAGATGACCTCATACCCCAACCCCTTTCCTTTAACCATGCCCACTTTTTGCTCTAATGGTGGCGCAAATGGGAATTGTAGCTCTCTGTGAGAGGTAAAGCACAGATCCCAGATTCTTGGAGAGTATGTGCTTGTGATGTACTGCAATTAATCCAGAATGCGGCAGCCAGACTGGTGACTGGGAGCGGCCACCGGGACCACATAACACCGGTCCTGAGAGATCTACATTGGCTCCCAGTACGTTTCCGAGCACAATTCAAAGTGTTGGTGCTGACCTTTAAAGCCCTAAATGGCCTCAGTCCAGTATACCTGAAGGAGAGTCTCCTCCCCCATCGTTCAGCCCGGACACTGAGGTCCAGCGCCAAGGGCCTTCTGGCGGTTCCCTCACTGCGAGAAGCAAAGCTAGGCAGAACCAGGCAGAGGGCCTTCTCAGTAGTGGCACCCGCCCTGTGAAACGCCCTCCCATCAGAGGTCAGAGAGATAAACAACTACCTGACATTTAGAAAATACCTAAATACCTAAAGGCAGCCCTGTTTAGGGAAGTTTTTAGTCTGTGATATTTTAATGGAGAAGAGAAGGTTAAGGGGTGATATGATAGCCATGTTCAAATATATGAAAGGATGTCATATGGAGGAGGGAGAAAGATTGTTTTCTGCTGCTCCAGAGAAGCGGACACGGAGCAATGGATTCAAACTTCAAGAAAGAAGATTCCACCTAAACATTAGGAAGAACTTCCTGACAGTAAGAGCTGTTCGGCAGTGGAATTTGCTACCAAGGAGTGTGGTGGAGTCTCCTTCTTTGGAGGTCTTTAAGCAGAGGCTTGACAGGCATATGTCAAGAATGCTTTGATGGTGTTTCCTGCTTGGCAGGGGGTTGGACTGGATGGCCCTTGTGGTCTCTTCCAACTCTATGATTCTACGATTCTATGTATTTTGATGTGTGTTGGAAGCTGCCCAGAGTGGCGGGGGAGACCCGGCCAGATGGGCAGGGTATAAATATTATTATTATTATTATTATTATTATTATTATTATTATTATTATTATTATGTGCTTTAAGTGCATGGTGTGTACGCAGCCAAAGTCAATGAGAAGCATTTGATCCTCAAAACAGTGGTGGTTCCGCTGGTTTGCAGTCATTTAGGCCACATGAATTGACAGTGCCTGATAAGGAGTCTTCAAAAGAGAGGTGGGGTTTGCACCAAATCGCCTGGCTTCCATTCCCAGCTGGGCTCCTGAGTTAGGCATTTTCACCATGAAAGGAAGAGGAAGATTCACAGAGTAAGAGAGAGAGAGAGGAGAGAAAGAAAGCAGGTGAGTTTTAGAGGTACAGAATACAATTCGCCTGACAGGATTTATTTTTTATTTAATTTCTCTCCCGGATCCAGCTTCCGTCCTCTTGGAAAGCCAGGCTACAGATTCATCAACTCTGCGTGATTTCTTCCATTCTGACAGCCAACTTCAACGTGACGACAAATCTGGCCCCAGAGGATATTAAGCTAAGACACATGAGCCTGTAATTCTCTGCTTCCACGTGTGTGATGCTATAATGATCAAAAGAAAATGACTTTCTAACTACCCCCGTCTCCTTTGTGCTGTTTGCTTCATGCTTGCTGCACTAATTGAATCGCCCCCAGTTCCACTGTATCAATTCTAACTTCTGTATTAGGGTTTAATCAGGCATGGGGAAGGACCAGCTTGGAGAGGCTGAGGGTCCTTTTGTGAAGGGGCCCATCTGCCTCCGACATTAGAAAGGGTCCGGGGTGCTCGGTGTGGACGGATGAGCAACTGAATTGGGGGGGGGGGGAGAGAGAGAGAGAGAACAGGCGGGAGGAAGGTGTCCAAGGAGGATTAAGTTTGACTACGGTAGTTGGAAAGAGATGCAGCGGCTCCCAAATTTCATTCATTGTTGGATGCCAGGCTTGGACGGGGAAGATGGAGCACAGGAGGGAAAGAAAAGATGAAAGATAGGAGATTGAGTCTGTGCACGCAGTTTTGAGAAAAGGTGCTGTTAACAGGGCCTTTTTGCCCTGGGCCCCAGATCTCATGCCCCTTTCTCCCTTGTGTACAGCAAGGGTGCCTTGGAACCTCTAGGGCTCTGCACTGGGCCCCTGGCACTCTCCCATCTACACACACACACTCTCTAGGCCACCCAGGAGTCCTGCGTCGTATGATCCTTGTTTTGTTTCGTTTTCCTGGAGGGCTACAGGTTTCCCACTCCTGGGTTAGCAGGCAGGCGTTGCATTCAGTTTGCATCACAGCTGCCTCTTCAGACGACAGCGATGAAAGTTGGGAAATATCAGGGGTGAAAGGCAAATGTCAGTTTCTTAATGAAGTTTTTAAGCGGAGGAAAGAACAGAATGACAAAAAGAAGGAATAATAATAAAAGTAATTTTATTATTTGTACCCCAGGCACTCTGGGCAGCTTCCAACATATATGAAAACATAATAAAACATTAAAGGTAAAGGTAAAGGGACCCCTGACCATTAGGTCTAGTCGTGACCGACTCTGGGGTTGTGCGCTCATATCGCATTATTGGCCGAGGGAGCCGGTGTACAGCTTCCAGGTCATGTGGCCAGCATGACAAAGCCGCTTCTGGCAAACCAGAGCAGCACATGGAAACGCTGTTTACCTTCCCGCTGTAGCCGTTCCTATTTATCTAGTTGCATTTTGATGTGCTTTCGAACTGCTAAGTTGGCAGGAGCTGGGACCAAGCAACGGGAGCTCACCCCGTCACAGGGATTCGAACCACCGACCTTCTGATCAGCAAGCCGTAGGCTCAGTGGTTTAACCCACAGCGCCACATTACACATTGAAAAAAACCCTTTCCTATTCAGGGCTGCCTTCAGATGTTTTCTAAAGTGTTTGGGTATAAAAAAATTATGTTGCTGTTGATGTTGTTGTCGTTGTTGTATAGTTACTTACCTCCTTGACATCTGATGAGAGGGCATTCCACAGGGCGGGCGCCACTGCCGAGAAGGCCCTCTGCCTGGTTCCCTGTAACTTTACTTCTCACAGTGAAGGAACCAGCAGAAGGCCCTCGGAGCTGGATCTCGGTGTCTGGGCTGGACAATGGGGGTAGAGACGCTCCTTCAGATATGCAGGGCTGAAGCTGCTTAGGGCTTTAAAGGTCAACACCAACACACTGAATTGTGCTTGGAACATTCATTTAATGCTGTAATTGTTGCTTGCTTCTCGGCCTAAGGCCAAAATTTGATGCAGAAGTGCAGATCGTCAGGCCTCTGGACGCTCAGAATTCTCCCCGAGCCACACACCCTCTACCCTCTTCCACACCCCAATACAGGGGCTCTCCAAATTGCGGCCCAAGACCACCAGCAATCTGCGAGCTTCATCCATGCGTCTGTAAAAATGCAGCTAAGAAGTATGCCACGCTGAGCACTGCACATGACAATTGCTACAATGGGTAGAGAAATCGTTCAAGCCAAGACCCTCAGAAATTTTCAAGTGCTCCAGCACGGGGAGGAAAAAAGGGATTAGGGACCTCTGCCCTGGTACATGCATTTTCGTGCACATAAATTGGTTGGGAGTCTGCATTGCAAAATTCAGGGAAATGCAATTTTCGAAAAAAACAGTTAGGTGAGTCAGCCCTACTTTAAATGTGAGCAGAATCAAATCTCTCCCCGGTCCCTGGGGGTGACTGAGGTTGGTGGGGAAGTTTCCCCACCATTTGCTCTGATGGGCCAACATCCCTTGGCGGGAGATAGAGGAGGGGGAGGAGAGAGAAGGGAAGACGAAGCGAAGGATGAAGATGTCTCCATGGTGAACACACTTGCAAACTGGGCTGTATCCCAGCCAAATCCTGCCAGCCAACAGACACCGAAACGCGGGCCGCTGTTGTTACATGACTTCTGTGCTCCTCCCAATTAATTCTGCATGCAAGGGGAGGGGGAGGGGAGGGGGGCTCTCTCTACGGCCTGCGTGAGAGGGATAAGAATAGGAGGCCTGCTGCAGGAGCTCCGAGGAGGTGGGACTCGTGACGGTCTCCAAAAAAAAAACACCAAAAACAATATCGACAGCCAGCCTTGACAGACGGCATCCCAGAAGGGCTGCCGAGGCTCCAACTGCCACCCAGCAGCTGTAGCGCATGTCGTAAAAGTAGCAGCTCAGCCCCGAGATGCAACGTCCAACTTTCTCTGTGCATCTCCCCTGCCCCCCCCAACACACGCACACACCTTGCTCTCTAGTGAATGTGTTGCCTTAAGATTTGCAAGATCCCCCCCATGCGGCAAAGTGGGTTTTGGTCCCTCTCTGGTCATATTAGAATTCGGGGACCATCAGACAAAGTAGAATGTTGCAAGGTGCGAGTTGTTTTGGACTGGAGCATTCGTTTGGAGGAAATTTCAGCAAAAAAGAAAAAGGAATTAAGGACCCCTCCAAGTGTCTGAAAGGAAACCTGAAAGATGGGATCTCCCTATACAGACCTGTCCAGGTGCTTAGATCCTCAGGTGAGCACCTCCTCTCAGGCCCATCCACACCAGAAGTATCATTGGTGGTGACACGAAGCAGGGCCTTTTCCGTGGCTGCTCCCATATTGTGGCATTCCCTCCCAGGAAAGGTTAGACTGGTTCCCTCTTTGTTATCCTTCTGCCAGCAGGTTGAGACCTTTCTGTTCAGAAACTGTTGGTTTTGGTCCTCTCGTTTTCTCGGTTTCCCACCTCTCCTGCAGGAAATTTGCAATTAAAAACAAATACACCCTCGTGAAAATTCACCAGTGTTTCAGTGTGGATTTCTCCTAATAAACACATCTATTTTGTACACAGCCTTGACTAATCTACACACATTGGCAAGCAATTCCCCCTAATCCAATGCAGTTCTGTATGCTTTTTAAAATTAAATATATCCAATATTACGCGCACTTTCCCCAATATACGCATGTTCCAGGGGATGCCCTCGGGGCCTAGATCAGTGGGTTAGATCACCTGCCTTGCATGTAGAAGGTATTCTGTTCAATTCCTGGCCTCTCCAAGCAGGTCTGGGGAGATCCCCCGTCTGAAACTCTGGAGAGTAACTTCCTGTGGTTCTGTTTAAATCAGGTCTTAATACAAGACCATGCTTTGGTTTTTTAGGGAAGGGCTGTGACTCAGTGGGAGATCACCTGCTTTGCATGTGGAAGGTCCTGTGTTTGATCCCTGGCATCTCCAGGTAGGGCCGAGGGAGAGTCCTGCCTGAAACTCTGGAGAGCCACTGCCACTCGGCACTGATTCAGATGGACTCAATGGTCTTCCTCAACTTCTTAGGAGAGAAATCCTTGCCGATCCACCTGGTGTGAAGAAATGACCTTTTTCATCCATCTCCAATTCCCATCCCGAGAGAAGTCAGAAGCCCATCAAGATGGTTGAGGCGGCTGGGGATGTTTAGCCTGGAGAAGAGGAGGATCTAAAACTTTACTTTGAAGCAGCAACATTTTGTTGGTTGAAGGATTGGTTTACGTTGGGAAATGCTGATGTGTTAGATTTAGAAGGATTTGATAATGTGTTTGGTTGGCATGCATATTTATGGTATGATAAGATTAAGGCCCACATAGGTTTTAAAAATCACATCTTCAAATATCTCAAGGGAAGAGGGAACAAGCTTGTTTTCTCCTGCTCTGGAGGGGAGGACCAAACGATGGAGTCAAATGACCACAAGGGAGATTCCATCTAAACATTAGGAATAACTTTCTGGCAGTAAGAGCTGTTCGGCGGCGGAACAGGCAGAACAAGCTCCTTCGGAAGGTGGTGGTCTCTCCTTCTTTGGAGGTTTTGAAGCAGAGTTTGGGTGGCCATCTGTCACGGAGTCTTTAGCTGAGATTCCTGCATTGCAGGGGGTTGGACTAGATGACCCTTGGGGTCCCTTCCAACTCCACCATCCTATGATTCTATTATTCTAAGGCACAGGCTGTCTAGGGCAGAGAGGAAAGACTCCTTGCTGGTGCCACAGATGCATTTCAGGATGCAATGGGCATGAAATCGATCACAAAACCAGACACAGGCCCACCGCCACCATCCCTAGACGCGATCTGCACATTTTCTGTGAAATTTGGAATAGGAAGGTTGGTGGAAGGCAGAGGAGGGGAGGTCTCCATGCTCCATTTGGTTTTGGGGCAGATGGAGTCAGGGAAATAAAGGGGTGCATCACGCCCCACACACCCACCCTGCTTTATTTTCCCTCCAAAATGGCCCACAGGAATTCCTTCCTCTTCTTTTTTGCAGCAGGCGCAACCCACAAACAGAGAGACAAGCAGATGGAGTCAGGGAAATAAAGGGGTGCATCACGCCCCACACACCCACCCTGCTTTATTTGCCCTCCAAAATGGCCCACAGGAATTCCTTCCTCTTCTTTTTTGCAGCAGGCGCAACCCACAAACAGAGAGACAAGCAGGCATGAAAAGGGCAGAAAGAGTTATGGCTCTCCCTCTCAGGCTTTCTGAATGGGAATTCTCTAGAGTAAGGGCCATATGCCATTTCGGGACTTCCTGTCCAGATTGGGGGAGACTCCCCCCCCTACTCCATTCCCGATTGTGGCTGAAATTAGTGCCGTTCGGGGCTCTGAGCTTCTCAGCTGGTTTACGCACACACCCTCCTTGACACCAGAAGTGACCCCTTCTTTGTGGGGCCTGCACGGCTGGGTGGGGGTGGGCGGGAGGGCGGGCGGGCCGGGCACCCTCGTGCAGGCAGCAGGTCCACACGTCTGCCTGCCCCACCGCAGCACAATGTGGGGAGGGGGGGGAGAAAGAACAGAGTGAAAGGTCCATTAAAGCCACATTTATCTCGGGGGGGGGGGGGTATTTAAACAGCTCCACACCACCAAGGGGCCTGAAGAGCCCACACTTGTAGCTCTCGACATGTGCATTTGTCCTGGGCTCACTTCAGCAAGATGTCTCTTTTCCAGCCAGCTCTTTTGGGGGGGGGGGTGTCTGGTTTTCCAACATGCAAACAGACAGAACACGCACATTATGTTTTTTTAAAAAAATTGCCCTGCAGAGCAATGCAGCAAAGAGCTCGAGTTTGGTCCTACGACAAATGGTTCTTGGTTTCCTCCTGTCTTGGGAGAGAATGGAGGAGTGCATCTTTGGGGAGATGTCAAACCGTTGGAGAGTCGCAGCGCCTGCTGTGGCTGCAGAGACTGGTGTGGGAGACACATGTTTCGTTGCCGCTGGGGCAGATAAAAGCGCCTGGTTGTGTTGCTGCAAATGCACAACTGTGTTTCTTCTCTCTGTGCTCCTACCAGAAGCACCCACAAAGCCAATCTGATTGGTGGAGGCCGGTCTGCTGGGGTCAATAAGCCCCGCCCCACCAACCTCAGCCAGCCCCAGCCTGCCTGAGCAGTCCATTATCCTTGACAACTGACCATGCCAGCTGGGGCTGATGGGAGACCAACAGGTTCCTGAGGGGGCCACAGGTTTCCCCCCCCATCCCAGCTCTTGGTCAAACCATAGCCTATGGCCAGTAGCTCAGTGGATAGTGTGTGCGGATGTCTGCCAGGATCAGTCCCCAGCACCTCCAGATAGGCTGGGATAGACTCCCTGCTCTAGTGAGCCGCTGCCAGCCCGTGTAGACAGTACTGAGCCACTTGGACCAATTGGTCTGACTTGGCTCCCAAGGAAAGGACCAGAACTGAGTGTTGGAGTGGGTGCTTGGCATGCAGAAGGTTCAAATTCCAATCCTTGGCAGCCCCAGATAGGGATGCGATCCTGGAAAACTGCTGCCAAACAGTGTCAATAATACTAATTGGTACGGTGTATATACTATATATATATATATATATATATATATATATATATATATATATATATATACACACACACACACACACACACACACACACACACCAATTGGTATAAGGCAGCCTGCTATCCTATGTTCCTATCTAACACTGTGTGTGTGTGTGTGTGTCCTAATCCCTGGCCATCTTTCCCAGCCTCTGCCAAGACCAATCTCTGGTCTCTCTGATGGCAACCCCATGACTTATATGTGCCAGAGGAGGTCAGAATGTACCATATTGGCCCGGATAGAAACCCCAGCCGAATATAAGCCTCACCTTTAAAATTCAAGTAGTGGGGGGAGAGAAAAAATACAATACCCGAATATAAGCCACTCCCTTAAAATTCCGCAGGCACTCACACCCGTCCCGTTTTACCGTACGTCTGTTTCGGCAGCGATATCGTAAAAGCCCGTTTTTGTAAGGTCGCGAATTTAAGCCGCACTTTAACTTTTCATGGTCAGAATCGGGGGGGGGAGAGTGAGGCTTATATTCAGGCCAATGCGGTATTTGTCTAGGGAGCTGTGGGGAAGCAGGGGGGGGGGAATGAGCAGCTTCTCTTTTCCGTGTGTGCCCGATCCGGTTCGCAAAGGGTGACAGCCTTTGCCCGCTCTCTCCTCTGCCACCTTCCCAAGAAGGAAGCTGGCCGTGGGGGTTTTCGGAGAAGCCTTGCTAAATGTTTGGCATCTGTGGGCAGCTTGCAGCTGACAGACCAGGCAAGCAGGCATCTGCTCCTGCAAACTGAACACAGAACAGATGCCAGTTTAGCGAGTGAGGCGGGATGGTGGAGGGGGGGCGCAGAAACCCCAAATTTCACTTTTACGGTCGAGCGGGCAAGAGATAAATTGGGGGGGGGGAGGAGATTGAACCTTAAAACTTGTGCGGACTCCCTTCAGCTCAAGCACATTCCTCTCTTGTTTATTTGCTTATGTTTAATGGGACCCCCGTTTTGTAGGTGTGCAAGGCTCTCTTTCTTTATTCTGCTCCTAGATCTTTGGCTGCGCAAGACGGATCATTTGGGGACGGCCTTCCTCAGCCAAACCTGCTGCCCATCCCACCCCTGAGGCGATAGGGGCATGTGGTACTCAGCGGTGGAAGTCGGAGCTGCCAAAATGTCAGACAACCGGCCAAAGAATGGCAGGATTTGGGGGTGGGGGCAGGCTTTGTGCAGCAAAGGTTTCAGGAAGGAATTGCTTTCTGCAAACGCAATTGAAAAATGGAAAGCAGAGAGAGAGAGAAGAGGGACAGGCAAGGCAAAGTTGCCGATCGTGGTGCCCCTTCATTTCCCGTTGTTGTTTTTTCCGCAATCTTAAACCGTGCTCACCACATTTCCACTTCAGTTTGTGAATTTATTCTATTTTATTTCACAGTGGTACCTCTACTTACGAATTTAATGCGTTCCAAACGCACATTTGTAAGTAGAAAAAAATTGTAAGTCGAATCCCATAGGAATGCATTGGGAGAAAAAATTCGTAAGTAGAAAAAATCCTATCTAAAAATTCGTAAGTAGAAAAAATCCTATCTAAACCGCATACAAGATGGCGGACGGAGCTCCATTCGTAAGTAGAAACATTCGTAAGTAGAGTTATTCGTAAGTAGAGGTACCACTGTATTTTTTAATCCTCACAAAAATTCATCAGCATTTTTCGGAAAGCGGAAATTGCCCATGCAGTTTTGCCCAAAGGCTGTGATAGGAATGGGATAAAATAAGTAGCTTCTGGTCTATTTGAAGAAATGGCTCGGCCGTTTGTCCATTTGTTCTCTATACGTTCGGACGCCTCTCAAGACATTATCTCCAGACTCTGCGCAAGGCTACCTAAGCATAGCTGCCAAGTTATCCCCTTTTTTAAGGGATTTTCCCTTATGCTGAATAGGCTTCCTCGTGAGAAAAGGGGAAACTTGGCAGCTATGTACCTAAGATGGGGGTGGGGGGTCTTTGTTGCCTTTTGGACACCAGGCACCATTTTGAATCAAGACAGTGGGCCAAAACATGACTTTGGCATCGGTCTGGCTGCCTTTTGAGATACCATCGCCAAACTCAGCATAAGGGTTGCCGGGTGCGAGTGGCAGTCTTAGTCACTGGACACCAGGCACCATTTTGATTCCAGCTGGCGCATGACTTCACCCGATCTTTGGCATGATAGGGCCAAACTCCCAAATTACACTGTCCATTTAAAAACCACAATATTATTGGGTTTCTAAAACTTCCTGGACAGAGCTGAACACAGTTCCCCACTAGTAAGTAATAAATGAGTGATCAGCCTGCCCTCTGTGGGCTGGGCCTCGGAAACGTCCGCAGGCCACACGCCCTTTCCTCAGACCAACACTCCTCACTAGATCTGCTTCACATCCTCCTTGGGTGTTTTTGCCTGGATGGTAATGTGTCCTTGAGCTCTAACACAGCCATTTGCTTACCCGGAGGAAGGATAGAGATGAGAGAGACAGAGAGACAGAGAGACAGAGAGACAGAGAGAGAGAGAGAGAGTGAGGAAGGAGGAGGAGGAGGAGGAGGAGGAGGAGGAGGAGGAGAAACTAGTCTACTGTACCCAGGTAAAATTAGCATGTGATGCTCTACCCACTTTTGCCCCTGGCCTCACCCACCACTGTCATGCGGCCCCCAGAAAGTTACCCAGAAGGGACTGTGGCCCTCAGGCTGAGGAAACTTCCCCACAGCTGGTCTAAACCAATCAAAAAACAAACAAACCTTCTGCATGAATAGGGAATGTCCAAACGAAGTGGAGAACATTTAGACTGAATGCAGCCCGCATGTATTTCTTGGAGGTGGACTATTTGTTGTTCAAGAGGGAGGAGGAGGAGGAGGAGGAGGAAGAAGAAGAAGAAGAAGAAGAAGAAGAGGAAGAAGAGGAAGAAGAGGAAGAAGAGGAAGAAGAGGAAGAAGAAGAAGAAGAAGAAGAAGAAGAAGAAGAAGAAGAAGAAGAAGAAGAAGAAGAAGAAGAAGAAGAAGAAGAAGAAGAAGAAGAGTAGCCCAGGCTGATTGATAAGGGGGAGGTTTCAAGGCAGTGAATTGTTAGCAGAGCACCAAATAGGCTTTTAATTTTCTGGGGAGAGATGCGGGGCGTCCCCAATGGGCATCCATCATCATCATGAAGATCTCGGGTCCCAGCTCCCAAGGGGACTCTCATTGTAAAGGGCTCTCTCTCTCTCTCTCTCCCCACACACACACCACCCCAACTTGGGGGCTCTTTCCCCGCTCCGGCACTGCCCCCTCGGGCAGACGAATTATACGCTCGCGTCTCTTGCGGCGAATTAAAAAAGAAAAGAAAAAACCCATGTCATCAGCAAAAAGCCTTTAAATGTGGCAAAGTCATTGAAAGTTCCCTTCTGGGGATGCAGGGAAGCCGTGAGCCTGATAACTGGGGGTGGGAGGACAAATGCATCTGGCTGTGGAATGGAAAACGGGAGGGTGGCCGACGTTTCACAATAGAAATGGGAATTTTGAGTGTTCCTCAGTGGATTTTGACACAATTGGGAGGGGGGGGAGGTCCAACTTGGTATAAGGCAGCTTCCTACTTGCTTGTTTGATTCAGCACTGGCATGGGGACTAGAAACTTAATTTATTTTTAAGCGAAGGACCGGAGCTCTGCTTGTGCATGCAGAAGGCGTCCGGTTCCATCCCTGGGATCTGCGGGTCAGGTTGGAAGAGACCTCCATTCACCCTCCCGCCCACGTGAAACCCTGGAGAGCTGCTGCTGCCAGTCAGTGCCAGCAGCACTGTGCTAGATAAGACAACTGCCTAACTCGGTGTAAGATAGCTTCCTACGTTCCTATTTGAACCACCCTTCGTTCAGAACCTTGAGGGCTAGGATGCTGGATCTCTCACAAACACATTGGGCTCAGAGGTGTTCCCGAGGGTGATACTCAGCTATGGGGAGGGGCCATGTGGCTCAGTGGCAGAGCACCTGCTTTGCATGCAGAAGGTCCGAGGTTCTATCCCCAGCATCTCCAGGTAGAGCTAGGAATGCCACCTGCCTGGGCAGCCGCTGCCTGCCAGTGTAAACAACCCCGAGCCGAATGCCCCCATGTCCTGACTCTGTGAGAGGCAGCCCCTCTATGCCCCTGCGTCCCAGAAGCTGCCAGCATTGGACCATGTAATTCAAAGAGGCCATTTTCACTTCTCCTTTCCTGCGTCAAAACCACAAACTTCTGCAACAGTGAAGGGGAGAAAGCTTGCTTCTCGGAAAGGCTATTTGGCCAAGAGTTGAAAAGAGGCATGGGGGGTGCGGGAAGGAGAGGCAATTCTTGCATTCGTCCTCCTCCTTAGCTTCTCTTCCCCCCCCCCCTCTCCGCCACCTTCCTCCTCCAACAGATGCAATCCCCAGTGCTGTAATTTCTGGGCGAATTGGTTCATCTGAGGTGCAGATATATTTGTGTCAAGGTGCAGCTGTACAGATAGCTCTCCTCTATGAATAGTAAGAGGCTTTCTGAGAGAGAGGTTAGGCCCCAGAGCAGGGCCTTATCAATGCAACCTGACTGCCATTTATCTAGTCCTCCATCAAATATGAAAACAGGCCTCAATCTACTGCTTCTATTTTCCTTGGGAAGGCTACGGCCGGAATAGTAATGCCGCTCCGGGGCTGGGATGCAGCGGGATTTCACAGAGAGTTATGGGATGGCGGGGGGGGGCTGGAAGTGGGTGCCTCATCTCCGATGGTCAACCTTTGGCAAGAGTCAGCTCTCTCTCTCTCTAACTTCCCCGGGTCCTGTTCGACAGCTGCCAAAAGTACATATATTCCCCTACACACACACACTTCCTTTTTTTTTTAGGTGACTTCTAGGCTGGTTGGGGTGTATATTCAATTCGGTTTACATTTGGAGGCAAAACTTCCAGGGAAATGTACGGACCAAAATGCAGGCCTCTTTCGAAAAATTAGGCAAACACGTTGGCACTGTACTGGCAGAAATCTGCACTAAAACACTGGTGAATTTTTATGAGGACCAGCCTCTTTCTTTCATATGTGCACAACTTTTTCGGAAATAACTTTCAGGAAACAAGCGCAAGCACAAAGCCATCTGCCAGGAATTCTTTAGCTGTGATTCCTGCATGGCAGTGCTGGGTTTATTATTGTGGTGGTGGTGGTGGTTATTAATTGAATTTATATACCACCCTATACCCGGGGGTCTCAGGGCGGTTCACAGAATAAAATCAAGATACAAAACCGCAAAATACATAATAAACAGGGCTGTCTTAAACATATCCGGCGCCGTGGTGCAGAAGGGGCGGGGGCTACGTTCTCGGCGCCCCTCCCCCTCCCCATCCTCCCCCTCCCCTGCGCTGCGCTGGGCAGCTCCAGGTTTGAATGCCACGCAGGCTTCCTCAGCAGTTCCGCTACTGCCGCGGGGCGGGCAGGAGGGAGAAGGGTGCTGCATAGCTTTGTGTGCAGCCACCACCGCTGCCTCCTCTCCCAGGCAGGAAGCGAGAGAGCGCAGCTGGCCGTAGAAAGAGCCGCCACCACCGCCCAACATGCCCTTGCAGCTATACCCAGTCAGTCCTGGACTCCTGCTGCTGGGCGTCCCAATGGGCGGGCGCCGTGGTGCAGGGCGCCACTAACCCTAATGGGTAAGACGGCCCTGATAATAAAAATAAAAACAACAACCCAATAATGCCCCATGCCCCCCCCAAAAAAACACATTTTAAAAGGGCATAGGATGTAAATTTAGGGATTTAGGGTGGTGCGGGTTCACCTGCACAAGGTGTTGAGGCATCCTCATGGTTTGGTGTTGGGGGGGAGGGGTTATTCTTTTGGGGGTATTGTGTGTTAACTATTTATTTCTGCTTTTGCCTTGTTTTTATCTTGTGAACCGCCTTGAGATCTTGTGATGAAGGGTGGTATAGAAATCTAGAAAATAAAGTAATAAAATAACAGTCGGAGCTGGTACAGGTCCAGTCGCTGCTTCCTCCTCCTCCTCCTCCTCCTCCTCCTCCTCCTCCTCTCACTCCCTGAGCTGCAGCCCTCGAGGAGGTCCCAATCCTCGGAACATTTCCAGTGGTGAGAGGGCAGCAGCTGAAGAGGAAGGGCAGCCCCATCAAAGCACTTTCCAGGGAAAGAGAAGAGAAGATTAAGAGGGGATATGATAGCCATATTCAAATATATCAAAGGATGTCATATAGAGGAGGGTGAAAGGCAATGCCTGTCAAGTTTTTTGGGGGGTCCAGACCCCTCAAATATTTTATTGGGTGGGCCGAAGGCACCTCGGCCCCTAGGAGTTGGCTCCTATATGTCTCTACTTACCAAGAAACAATGCCTTATGAGGAACGGCTTAGGAAGCTGAGTATGTTTAGCATGTAGAAGAGAAGGTTAAGGGGTGATATGATAGCCATGTTCAAATATATAAAAGGATGTCATATAGAGGAGGGTGAAAGGTTGTTTTCTGCTGCTCCAGAGAAGCGGACACGGAGCAATGGATTCAAACTACAAGGAAGAAGCTTCCACCTAAACATTAGGAAGAACTTCCTGACAGTAAGAGCTGTTCGGCAGTGGAATTTGCTACCAAGGAGTGTGGTGGAGTCTCCTTCTTTGGAGGTCTTTAAGCGGAGGCTTGACAGGCATATGTCAGGAACACTTTGATGGTGTTTCCTGCTTGGCAGGGGGTTGGACTGGATGGCCCTTGTGGTCTCTTCCAACTCTATGATTCTATAAGCATGGGGGGTGGATGGGGCAGGCAGTTCTCCTCCTCCCTGCTGCTCCACTGCCAACCTCCAAGTAAACCACTGGATCCACTGTTGGGGGGGTGCCAAATTTTGTCCTCTCTCAGGGCACTGTACTACCAAAGTCTGCCACTGCAAGTTCTCTTCCAACTCTGCAACTCTATGAGCACATGGTTCTATATATTGCACCCCCAAACTGATCTTCGCCAAAAATAGCTTGGGGAGGGGGGGTCTCTAGGGGTTTCATAGGCAGGATCCTAGAAACTGCTGTCACTCCTTTAAAAGCAAAGGTGTGGTGCATCTGTGGCCTTCCAAGTGTCCCTGGACTCCAATTCCCATCAGCCCCCAGCTAGCATAGGCAGCAGTCAGGGATGATGGGAGTTGTAGTAGGCCCTAGATAACTGCTTCTGGTTAGAGCTGAGCTATGGCCTGTCTGGATTGAAGGAAGGGTTCTGTGGGCATTTAAGCTGGGCATGTAACAGGTGGTGAAGAAGTGGCCATAGCTCAGTGGGCGGAGCATCTGCTTTGCATGCAGAAGATTCCCCGTTCAATCCCCGGCATCTCCAGGTAGAGAGGCTCCCTGCCTGAATTCCTGGAGAGTCGCTGCCAGTCAGTGTAGACAATATTGAGCAAGATGGATCAATGGTCTGCCTCAGTAGAAGGAAGCTTCCTATGTTTCCTTAGCTGGGTGTTCTGCCTCTGCTGTCTAAAACCATGTGCAAAGGTTAGTCTGCCAGCTTTTGAAAATGCAGCTGTTCTATAGGATCTGCATTGATCATACGGAATATTATATTCCAGCTTATCCAACCCCAGATATATTTCTTGTCCTTAATACCTCTTGTACGCACTCCAACCTTCTACGGGCAGCTAACAATCCTTTAATGCAAATATATCTTTGGGAATTGAAGAAAGCAGAGTGGAGAAATCTCACAGGCTTTTAGGCTGAAAAGGACCAGACCGCTGGGTGATTATTCCCTATTTAGTTTTATTTATATATTTGAGTCCCTTTGCTAAATCGCTTCCCGTAAAATGCCCTGAAGCGGTTTCCCAATAAAAACATCAGCAATAAAGACAATTGTCCCATTTCAAATATATAAAAGCAATTATAACAATTTAAAACAAAGCAATTAAAAGCACTTCCTTACGTAAAAACAATTAAAAACACTTCCACGTGTAAAAACAACTCCAAATCCAATACAGATGCAGACTTGGGGCTGTGTACACACCGCACATTTAAAGCACATGACTTCCCCCACCAAAGCCTCAGGGAATCCTGGGAACTGTAGTTTCTTAAGCGTACTTGGGGTTGTAGGCTCAAACTAGTCCCCAAGATTCCTTGGGGGCAGGGCTGTCTTAAGTATATTTGGCGCCCTGGCGCCGTGGTGCGACAGATCCCTCCGGCGCCCCATCCCCGCTACGCCCCATTTCCCAGCGCGGTGAGCGGGCGGAGCTGCACGGCAGGCGGGCGGGTGGAGCTGCACGGCGCCACCTTGGCGGCCCGGCGCCCTAGCACCCTGCGCCACCCAGCCTGGCCGTAGGGCCGGCCCTGCTTGGGGGCATAGCTGCCAAGTCTCCCGTTTTTCGCGGGAAACCCCCGGATTTTAATCCGTTTCCCGCTGTTATCCCGAATAGAAAAAAATCCCGGAAGTCCCCCGGATTTCCTACCTGCCAGGGAGGCTCCATTTCGGGTGCCGCTCTGCTCATGTCTGGCACCGGAAATTGAGCAGAGTGGCACCGGAAGTCGCTTCTACACATGTCTGGACATGCGTAGAAGCGATTTCCGGTGCCGCTCTGCCCATGTCTGGGCACCGGAAATTGGGCAGCGCCAGCACCGGAAGTTGCTTCTACGCATGCGTAGAAGCGACTTCCGGTGCCGCGCCGCAGCTGATCCCGCATTTTTCTGCGGGAGACTTGGCAGCTATGCTTGGGGGAAGTGTGCCGTGTACAGCAGCCTGGAATAAAGATCCCCACTTCAAAGATAAGAGTCTCTGAGATATGCTTGGCAGAGTCAGCATATGAAGTCAAGTCCGTTCCGACGGTCAGGCAAACAGCAATCCACGTAGTCAGACAATCAAGGGTCCAGACAGAAAGCAGGAAGGTGGGACCAGGAACCACAGGCGTTGTTTCCAGCATCTGACTGCTGCTGAGAGCTCTGGTTAAGAAGGCTGAAGCCAGCCAGGTCTCATCAGTGCCTTCTCCTCTGTGTCCTTGAAGGCTGATGGGCTGCAGGTGGAGTCACTCTGCCTTCTCCCCCTTTAGCTTCAGCAGGAGAAGCTGACACCTGGCCCATGACAGGGAGATCAAACAAGGGAGAAGCTTCCTGGTGTAGAATAGGCTGTCATTATTTTCATCTGAGAAATGCAGGAGAGAGCTCCAAAGCACGGGGGCCACCACAGCAAAGGCCCCATTCCTCCACCATAAAGAGCAGGCTTTGTGATGAGATGGTATCTGCCTCTCCTGCAAAGGGCCGTAGCCAGCCAGGTTTGCAAGGGGTGAGATATCCCCCCAGGTATCCTGGCCCCAAGCTGTATAGGGCTCTGCACCCCAGTGCCAGCACCTTGAACTTAACCCAGGAACTAATAGGCAGCCATTGCAATCCTTTTAGCTGAATTTAGCCTGTGTAATACCAATGTGAGAGAGCTACCATAATATCACAGAACACAGCCCATCCCTCTCCTCCTCCCCCTTCCCTCATCATATCCCTTTTAAAGACACCTTTCTGAGTGAAATAATGCACACTGAAAAGCTGCCACGCTTACAGCCTTTTTAAAAAATATTTTTTTAAAAAAAATCCGTATCTGTGTCTAAACTGCTGATGCCAAACTCCGATTCCAGCCCTGAGCTTCCAAGGGCAACGCAATCCAAATGTTAATATTTTAAGCCCAAGCGCTAATATTTTTATGTGGGAAATTGAGATTTTCTACGGTTGGCGGATGAACAGGCCTGTTCTCTATGCCAAGGGATGAAGACCGAAGCTAAAAGATGGGTGGCCGGGGGTGGGGGGGGGTGATGGTGGTGGGGGAGGGACTCGTCATTTAGCATATTTGTGCGAGAGGGATTTCTTATTTTCCACCTGCTGGTGCCCATTCCACGGACCAGGGCTAGCTACTCGCAAAGGGCCTTCTGTGGGCCTGATCCTGTACTGATGATCCCCATGTAGAGGGAGTCACAGGCTTACCAGCAGTGGTGGCCTGCAGGTGTTGTGGTTAGAGAGCTGGACTAGAACCTGCAGCCACCAGGGGTCAAATCTCTGCTTGGCCACAAAGCTCCCCTAGGACAGCCACTGTCTCTCAGCCCAGCCTACTTCTCAGGGTTGTGTTTGAGGGTGACAAGTGGGGAAAAGAGGGAGAACCATTCATACGACATTGAGCTCTTAGGAGAAAAAGTGGGATGTCGTACTCTCCAACATTTCTGCAATAAAAATAGGAACATTTACAGCTGCTGCTGCTGCTGCTGCTGCTGCTGCTGCTGCTGCTGCTGCTGCTGCTATATTTATACCCCATCCATCTGACTGGGATGCCCCAACCACAACAAAACGTTTTTTTGAAAAAATGCATCTTCTACAGTTCACATGCGGGACGCGGGTGGCGCTGTGGGTTAAACCACAGAGCCTAGGGCTTGCCGATCAGAAGGTCGGCGGTTCGAATCCCCGCGACGGGGTGAGCTCCCGTTGCTCGGTCCCAGCTCCTGCCAACCTAGCAGTTCAAAAGCACGTCAAAGTGCAAGTAGATAAATAGGTACCGCTACAGCGGGAAGGTAGGGACCCAGGTGGCGCTGTGGTTAAACCACTGAGCCTAGGGCTTGCTGATCAGAAGGTCGGCGGTTCGAATCCCTGTGACGGGGTGAGCTCCCGTTGCTCGGTCCCTGCTCCTGCCAACCTAGCAGTTCGAAAGCACGTCAAAATGCAAGTAGATAAATAGGAACCGCTACAGCGGGAAGGTAAACGGCGTTTCCATGTGCTGCTCTGGTTTGCCAGAAGCGGCTTTGTCATGCTGGCCACATGACCTGGAAGCTGTACACCGGCTCCCTCGGCTAATAGAGCGAGATGAGCGCTGCAACCCCAGAGTCGGTCACGACTGGACCTAATGGTCAAGGGTCCCTTTACCTTTACCTTACAGTTCACATGCATTAACAGCAAACACAGCCAGGTCCAATACTCTGGGAAGTGTTATCAAAACAAATAAGGGATGGGGATTCTGGGGTCCGCAAGATTTTGTTGGATTCCATCAGCTCCAGCCAGTCTGGCCAATGGGATTCCTGTTCATTCCTTCCCTGGCTTTGCAGACTTCACCAGTCATGGGCTTAAGGACTGGGAACTTGTTTTTCAATCAAAACTGAAATTCCCAGGATGCCAGCAAACTCCAAAGAGCTGCCTAATGCCAAATTCTGTGCTTGTCTTTTATCTGGGGGACTGAGGAAACTTGTTCAGCCTGAAACCCCTATTACTGTACTTTCTGTGTGTAACCTTCAGGGGAAGGGCAGGGCATGGCAATGGTGGGCGGGGCCAGAAGCAAGGGTGGGAGGAGCAAGTAATGTGAACTTTACCTTTGCCTTTTCCTCTGTCTCCCATCAAGCGAGAAGAACGATCAGAGCGCAAGGACATGTTCCAGCCAGGGAAAAACACATGAGGAGGGTGCAGAGCAGGGCTGGTCAGGGGTGTGGCCCAGGGAGAGTTTTGAGGGCCAGCCAGGAAGACCTGGAGGGCCACATTTGACCCCCTGGATCTGAGGTTCCACACCCCTGTGTTCAAACACGCAAATCTCACCAATTAAAAAACATAAAACCTGCGTGTATTCCGCTGAGCATTGGTCCTTTTTGCATGTGGCAGGCAGTGTCTGACCAGCTTGCTCGAACAGACCCAGAGGAGCATGGGAGGGAAGGAATAAGGGCAGCGGGGGGGGGGGGGAGAGAGAGAGATACGAGGCAGCTTTTTGTGATCAGCTAAGTCACTGTCCAGGCTTATCGCTGGCGTAACAGACAGTCCATCTGGTAAAATAACTTGATGCCGAGAGAGGTAGTGTCTCTCCCTAAAGGCCTGCGATAAATCATGTTTATGGGCAGCAGTCACGGTCCAAGCCGTGTGGTCCCTCTCTTGCTGTCTTTCTGGAAGCAGAAGGGGAGCCGGGGTCAGGTGCAGCTGTAAATTACCACCTAAACTCACGCCATCCAGAGCTAATCAGAAATTGGTGACAGAATGCAACACAGGCACAAGACCCAGCCTCACACGAGCCTTTAGCCAAGCAATGCTTGGGGGCGGGGGTGGAATCTTTTAAAGCTTGCCTTTGCAACCATGAGATCTAGAAACTTGCAATTAAAACATGTATATTACACACACACACAAAAAAAAAAAACAGGTGGCTTTATAAGGGTATTATGCAGAGCCATAGGGGATAAGGCTGTAGGTGGCTGTGTTCTGTCAGAGGGTACCCACCTAAACATTAGAAAGAACTTCCTGAAAGTAAGAGCTGTTCGGCAGTGGAATTTGTTACCAAGGAGTGTGGTGGAGTCTCCTTCTTTGGAGGTCTTTAAGCAGAGGCTTGACAGGCATATGTCAAGAATGCTTTGATTGTGTTTCCTGCTAGGCATGGGGTTGGACTGGATGGCCCTTGTGGTCTCTTCCAACTCTACGATTCTATGATTCTATGGTATTTATGGGGTGAAGTGGTTAGAACTGGGATTTCCCTACAACCTACGCCATTGCTCAGTATAACCTTGGCAACTTCTGTTGGGAAAGAACCAGGGGTTTCTCTGTGATGGGCCATCAACACCCTTTGTCATGTTGACAGCCTCTATCCCAGGTGAGGCCCTGAGTTGGAAAGGAAGCTTAGCCTGTATTTGTATTCTAGCATTTTACCAATTTCTTTAAAGAGATTTTTATTAATTTTTCAAACAAGAAATACACAAACAAGACATATAATATAACACTGTCCCTTCATTTTCCCTCCACCCACCGGTCCACTTCTGCCACCAGTAGGGCCCGTGTGCTTTAGGAAACAAAGGGGTCCAATTGTGAGTTGAGTTCTGCTTCCCCCCTCCCTCCTCCCTCCATATCCCCCCCCTGCCACTGAGAGAACAGGGAGGAAGGAGTTATGGGGATCTGCATCCCCCAACTCTTTCATAATCATATTAATAAACCTAGAAAAAAAGAGAAAGAAAGAAAGGAAAGAAGGGGGGGGGAAACAAAAAGAAAAAGAAAATTGGGAAGAGTTCAAACTTCCCAGTTCTTATTATTTTGACATCTTAATTGCGACTCCCTCGGTTGTCTTCCTCATGGTTTTCCTTGCAAATTCTAATTACTTGTGGCGAATTTTCCAACTCAGCTTCAAATCTTAATCTTATAATATTAACTCAATCCTCCTCCTTTTTCATGCTGCCCTCCCACAGGTCCCCTCCTGCCACAAGAGGTGCCTGCAGGGTACAGCACTTCCAAGGTTCCATTTCCTCCTCACCCATCTGGGCACCCCCTGCCACTGAGTGCCTCAGAGTAAGGAGAGGGGGGCAGGCAGCTTTCTGCCTAAACATCTCACTTAACCTGCAATAATTTACAGTAACTTAAAACTTCTTTCCAAGCCATTCTTATACTCCCTTAAGGAAACATAACACTTTTTCCCTTTCTTTTTTACATTCCATCTCCTCTCCCTAAGTCTTTTTTCCCCCAATTGGTTCAGCATTTCCATTGTCATGCCAAGATTTCGAAGACCGTCTTTCAGAAACCAAAACAATACCTTTTAACTAAAGTTTTTACCCCACACCCATTCTTTCCCAAGTCCATCTCCAGGCCTTTGCCCCCCCCTGCCCCTGTCCTTCCCATCCCTCAAACACCCCACTCCACATTTTAACCCCTCCAGGATCTTCAAATCCATTAAACTTTAAGTCCCTTAGTCTCTCATCTTCTTGTTCTGGTTGTTTTTCTTCCTTTTGGAAGTCATATTTTGCTTCATCCCAAACAAAATTGTCACAGTCCAAGTCCTCTTCCGATTGTTTCTCCTCACACACAATCTCAGAATCAGCAGTCTCCAAATTTAAATTTAAATTATCCTCTAAGTCCTGGACTTGGACTTCAATCTCAACTGGTGGTAAGTTGGGATGATGCCATTCCTTGTAGAAATCTTCCCATGACAGCAAGTAGTTCAGTACAGTCTCCTGGAAGGCTCGAGACAGCTTTGTTTTCATACCTCTCGTAACCGCAGATAAACAGGGGGTAGGGAACAATGGGTACTGGAAAATTCCTCTCTCAGACGATCGACTCCATTTTGGCTGTTCTTTTTCTTGATTCTTAACTCAGTCCCAAATCCATTCTTACTTCCAATTTAAATAGTTCTTTCACTTTTACCAACAATTTTTCCTGTTCACAGCAATACAATCAATCCACCCGGTCTTTTGACAGTTTGACAGCTTTTGACAGCTGTCAAAACACTCTTCCCCTTAATGCCGCTGTACCTCAAGGGGTGCCGGACTCGGGGGCTGAGATGGTTCCAAAAAGTCTTTTTTCCCTCTCGGGACCACAGTTTCAAATTCTTTCGTTATTCAGCTTTGGATTTTTTTTTCCAAACGCCTCCCAGTTTCCCATTAGGAAGAGACCGGCTTCCGTTTCTTTAAGTCTCTCCTATTTTCCAATCAGCAAATTTAGGATCCCGATCAAAGTTCCACTTACTTCTTTAGGAATCTTTAGTATCAAATCGGAAGAATCCGCCGCTTACCGGGTCAGGACTCGGAGCTTCGCTTCCCGGAGGTAAGATGTGGCCCAAAATGGCTCCCGCGGTTCAACCCCACCGGCTCACGATCGCTCTATTGAGCTCTCGGGCGGCGGGGGATCCGCCAAACGGAGCAGCCGCTGGACGCCTAAGTCATCGGAACTCTCGATCCGATGCTTTTACGGGGAGTCCGCTCGCTCTGCGGACTTCCCCCCCCTCCGAGAAGCCAGGGACCTCGGCACGCGAAGTCCCTGCGTCCTTCTCACCGCCGCGACGAACCGGAAGAGTCCATTTTACCAATTTCTAACATTCGCTAACTCTAAATCTGTAGCGCTGTTATCTTCCTTGCCGGCCCCATCTCCTTTTTCATCCTTTTCGACACCTCTTTTGGGAACGGAACCAAGTTTGTCCGGATGCACAATTCCATCCATCACCCCCCAAAAAACCAAAAATGGACAAACTCCACCCATGAGAACAGTTCTGATCCATTCAACTGGGCTCCTAAAACTCAAACGATACATAACTTGGGAAGGGGCTTCCACAGACTCCCGGCCTTTGGCATTTGGAGAGACTAAACAGATTGGAGATGAAAGTGGATAAATATTAAGACAGATGCATCCCGCCACCTCTCTGGTAGATCAGCGTGTTTTTCATCAGAATGGACATTAACAAGAAAGCCAGGAGGGGGGGATTCCCCCGCGCTCTGATTATAGATTCCTGTGAGAGAATGGGACAGGCTTGCATCGTTGCTTAAGATAAGACCCTGATGCAAATTGGCAGACGTAGAAATGAGCGGTCAATATAGATTAGGATTAAGCCTCAACTCCTGTCCACAACCAGAGGGCCCAGCATTGATTGGATCACGGCTGCCAGAACACTCCAGAAAGGCCCCGTGAGAGAAGTCAACGGGCCGAGGAACCGCCAGTCATTCTGGGCATCAGTGCTGAAGCCATGGGTTTCTCATATTATAGTCCCAGGGTTGGGAAACTCAGATCCAGGGGAGGAATGCGGCCCTCCAAGCCTCTCCAAGCCTGGCCCTTGGATGCCTCTCCCCAGGCCCTGACCCTCACTGGCTCTGCCTCACACCCTCCTTGGGTGTTTTTGCTGGCTGGAATGTGTCCTTGAACGCTGATCATGCCTCTTTTCTTCCCTGGATGGAGGAAATGAAAGGCAAGCCAGTACTGGGGTGCCCATTCTAGGGCGCACACACACACCTCATCTGCACTATCTATTTCTTAAAATCATATAAAGTTGTAGAGTTGGAAGGGACCACGAGGTTCATCTAGTCTACCCCCCTGCAATGCAGGAATCTTTTTGCCCAACGTGGGGCTCAAACCCACAACTTTGAGATTAAGAGGCTCATGTTCATACCACTTTTAGAAGCCATGGCTTCTTCCCCCAAAGAATCCTGGGAACTCTCATTTGGTAAGGGTGCTGAGAATTCTTAGGAGATCCCCCAGTCCCCTCGCAGACCTACAATTCACAGAATTCGCTTGGGAAAGCGATTGACTGATATACTATTCTGTGGAGGGAACACTTCCCAGGATTCCTTGCGGGGGAAGCCATGCCTGTATAAAGTGGTCCAATAGTGCTTTAAATGAATAGTGAAGACCTGTGTTATAGTCAGAAGTAGACCCATTATAATTAATTGGACCTACATTTAGTCATGTTCACTGATTTCAGTCAGTTGACTCTGGGAGTGACTTAACACTGGTCATCGCCCTCAGTAAACAAGTGTGTGACCAAACAGAGATCAGTTTAATTAAACACTGTGTTAATCAGGAGACCTGAAAACAGCTAACTAAACAGGTCTGAAGCCTATTTCCCTAGATTCACTCACTGGTAGTATGATCCTCATAGCCTTGGACCAATCTTTCAATTTGGGTTTTCTCTCAGTTTCTCACTTTTCCATCTCCACATTTCCACATCAGTTTGATTTTTTTATATATGAAACAGTGATGAAAATTCATCAGCATTTCAGTGCTCATTTCCTCTAATGTGCACATTTGTGAATGCAGTTTTCTCTCAATAAATATATTTTTTGCAATTTTCCCTATTGCCTTTATTGTTATTTCCACCGACATATGAATGCTTAGGCACCCGTCTGTCAAATATGTGCAGTGTTTGTTACCAATTGGGTTGCATCAAACTAAATTCTACTCAGAAAGACCCACTGAAATTAATAGACCCAAGTCAGTCATAGCCTTTCAGCAGGTCTACTCTGAGTAGGATGAGCGCTGGCTACAAACCATTATTATTTATTTAGAGAACTATTTTGCAACATTTGGAGAAGTGTGTATTTCCTAGGACAGCGGTCTTTCAATTCGCTTGTTCTGATTCACTCATTTTTCCAGCCTTGAGTTCAATTCTTCACCTTCCCAAATAAATTTGAGGTTGTTGTTTTTAAGTCCTCATGAAATCCATCAGCATTTCAGTGCAAAATCTCTCATACGGTATACATTTTCCCCTAACGCACTGAAATGTACTCGGAGTCGAGAGTGAATTTCATGCTCTTTATTCAGCTCATAGTCATCAAGGAGAAGAGGAGAAGAATGGCTCTTTTCCCAAAACCATCTGCTTATATACATTATTTACACAATGGGCCTTGCGTGATTGGCTACTTCAGGGCTACACCTGTGGGCCAATTATATTGTGGATTGACTTTTGCCTGCAGCCTGATTGGCTGCTCCTACAGGCCAATCAGGTAGCAGATTCACTTCTGCCAGCCGCCTGATTGGCTGCTCCAGCAGGCCAATCAGGTTGCGGATTCACTTCCACCTGGAGTTGGATTGGGTAGCTCCCGCTGAATCTGAATCCTATTGTTCTAGGATTCAGCTCAGTACATAACACCCCTCCCCTCTAAGTTCCAGTCCTGCCCGGGAAGTTGCATTCGTAGTCCCCAAGGTCTGCTGGCCGCCTCCGTGTGCGTTGTGGCCTGGGGTGTTCCTTGGTCAGGGGTTCTGGTTCTGGCTCGTGTTCCGAGGCTGCTGGCTGTGCCGGGGCTGTCTGGTCTGGCGCCACTGAACCCCTAGGTTGTAGCTCTGGTTCCGGTGTCCTTCCAGCCTCGGGGCGCCCCTCTGTGCCTACTGCTTCTGCTTCCTCTGCCCACCCCTCTCGCTCTACAGGCCTCACTGCCCTGCTGTCCCCTTGGGACCCCTCTGTCCCGCTCTCCTCCCGGGTTCCTCCTGGGAATCGTCGCCGTATCTGGTCGCAGTGGCGGCGCCAACATTGCCCCCCTTCCGTTAGTACCTCGTACGACACGGGACCGGTCACCTTGGTGACTGTGGCGGGTACCCATGCTGGGCCTGCCCCAAAATTCTTTGCATACACTGGGTCCTGGGCCACAAATGTCCGGGGGTTCCTGCCTTTCCCCACCACTACCTCATCCTGAGCTCTGTCGGGGTGAAGTCGGTCCAGTCTAGTTGCAAGGCGCCGGCCCATTAGTAATTCAGCTGGGCTCCGGCCCGTCGTTGTGCTTGGGGTGCTGTGCTGTGCTAGAAGAAATGCGGCAAGGCGGTATTCCCAGTCCCCTTGTGTCATGCGGCGGAGGCTGTCCTTGGTGGTCCGCACCATGCGCTCCGCTTGGCCATTGGTGGCAGGGTGGAATGGTGCTGAGCGGATGTGGCGGATGGCGTTCTGCGCTGTGAAGGTCTGGAACTCCTCTGACGTGAATGCGGTTCCATTGTCCGAGACGAGGGTGTCAGGGAGCCCGTGGGTCGCAAACAGCTTACGTAGTACCCGGATGGCTGCCGCCGTAGAAATGGATGGTACCAGTGCGACCTCCAGCCATTTGGTGTAGGAATCCACCACTATGAAGAATGTTTTTCCCTGGAAGGGGCCAGCGAAGTCCACGTGCAAGCGTGACCATGGATGTCGGGCGGACTCCCAGGGCTGGACTGGGGCCCTTGGGGGATCCGGGCGGGATTCTTGGCAGGTCTGGCAGTGTTGGACCCAGGCCTCTATCTCTCTGTCAATCCCCGGCCACCACACATAACTCCTGGCAAGGGCCTTCATCCTCACTACCCCTGGGTGTGTCTCGTGTAGGGCTGTGAGGACCCTTTTGCGGAGGGGCTGGGGAACAACAACCCTGCTTCCCCATAACAGGCACCCCTTGTGGGCCGACAGTTCATGTTTGCGGTTTGTGTAGCCAGCGAATTCTGGCCCGGGGCTGCTGCTGGGCCATCCTCGCCACACCCAGTCCAGGACCCGGGAGATGACCCTATCTTTTGTGGAATGGTGCGCAACTTCTTGTGCCTGAATGGGTCGGTCGGGAAGCAGCTCCAGGGTCATAACCTCTTGCGCAGGCGCTGGGTCGGGGCCTGTTTCTGGTAGTGGTAGCCTGCTGAGGGCGTCTGCGTGGCCCATCGCCTTCCCAGGGCGGTGGATTAGTGCATACTGGTAGCCGGCAAGGAAAATTGACCACCTGAGGACACGTGGAGACAACACTTGGGGGGTCTGCTTCTCAGGGGCAAACAGGCCAAGCAACGGCTTGTGGTCAGTCACTATGGTAAAGGGCCGCCCATACAAGAAATCATGGAATTTTTTTACGCCCTTCACGATTGCCAGACCCTCCTTGTCAATCTGTGAGTAGTTTCGTTCGGCTGCAGCAAGCGTCTGGGAGAAGTATGCCACCGGCACCTCTCTTCCATCCAGGAGTTGGTGTCCCAGGACAGCGCCGATGCCATAGGGAGAGGCGTCGCATGCCAGCACCACTGGCAGCCTCTCGTCGAAGTGTGCCAAGACCGAGTTCGAGACGAGCAAGTCCTTGACTGCCTGGAATGCGGCCCTTTGTCGCTGGCCCCACACCCAAGGGGCCCTTTTATCTAGGAGTCTGTGTAGGGGCTCCGCTACCGCTGCCTTATGGGGAAGGAAGGCATGGTAAAAGTTCAATAGTCCCAAGAATGACTGAAGTTCGGGCTTGCTCTTGGGCGCTGGGGCCTCACAAATGGCCCGCACCTTGTCACCGGTTGGATGGACCCCTTCTGCGTCCACCTTAAATCCCAGAAAGTCCACCTGCGGCACTCCCAGTAAACACTTTTCCCGCTTCACCTTGAGGCCCGCCGTCTGGAAACGGTGCAGGACGGAGCGGAGGCGGTCCTCAAATTCCTCTGGTGTGGGCCCGGCGATCAGTGCATCATCGAAGAAAGGGGTGACGCCAGGAATCCCTTTAAGGAGAGAGTCCATTAGATTCTGGAATATGCCTGGTGCCACGCTAACGCCAAATTGCAGCCGCTTTACTCTGAATGCCCCTCTGTGCGTCACAATCGTCTGAGCCTCTGCTGTGGCTTCGTCCACAGGCAACTGTTGATACGCTTGGGCCAAGTCCAGTTTGCCAAAGATTTTTGACCCAGCCAGGGTGGCGAGGACATGGCTGACCACTGGCACTGGGTATGCATGGGCCGTGAGAGCCTTGTTTATGGTGCATTTGTAGTCTGCACAGATGCGGACCGAACCGTTAGGCTTGACGGGTGTGACAATTGGAGTTTCCCAGGGGGCGTTGGGCACCGGCTCCAGTACTCCTTGCTCCACGAGCCGGTCCAATTCCTCGTCTATGCGGGGTTTCAGGGCGAACGGGACCCGGCGGGCCTTGTGCCTGATGGGTCGTACAGCGGGGTCTAGCTGTAGGGCAATGGGGGGTCCTGTATATCGTCCCAATGCCCCATCGAAAACCCCTGGAAACTCTTTGCATATGGCGTCCACGTCCACTTGTAAGCTAGTGCGGTTCACCCCGGTAACGGCTAGCCCCAGAGGTCCAAACCATGCCAGTCCCAGTAAGCTAACGTAGGGGCCCTTAACTACTAGCAAGTCCAATTGTTGCTTTCGCCCTCGATATTGCACCCTGAAGGTCCCCACCCCCATTGTAGGGACCTTACGTTTCTGGAAGTCCCGGAGGGTGAATGGGGCCGGCCTTAGTTTGGGACCCCCATTAGGGCACAGTTCCCTTAATGTTCGGGCCGAGATTATGGATAGAGTTGAACCCGTGTCCAGCTCCATGCGGCATGGGGCTCCCTCTATCTGTACCTCTATATAAATTTTCTCTGTGCTGGGATGGGGCAACTGGAATACCTGGTAGTCCGTGATCTCCGTCGAGTTGCCTTGGTGCATGGTGCCGTGTGACCTGGGGCTCCTGGGTCGGTCATCTGATGCTTGTCGACGGGTGAGTCGAGCCCGACACACCCGGGCGATGTGTCCCAATTTTCTGCACTGCCTGCACTCTGCGTTGCGGAAACGACAGGTCCTCCTCTCGTGGTTCTCCCCGCAGCTTGCACAGTTCCCTCCTTCTCGTCGAGGCTGCTGTGGTGTGTGTGCTGCTTGAGTGCGCCGCTGTACTCGGTGTACTTCCTCCCTGTCAGATTCGGATTCGTCGGTGAGGTCTTCGTGGTAGACCCTCGGTTGGGATGGCGGGGCCGGTCGTGCCTCTTGCGTTGACCTCTCGGCGGCTTCGGTTGCCAGGGCTTCCTCCAGAGCAATCTGGAACGTGAGGTCTTTTTTGGCGTAGAGGCGTCGTTGCAACATCTCGTCCCTCAGGCCACCGACGAGGCGGTCACGAAGCATGTTCTCCAACTCTGAGAAGTTGCATAGCCGGGCGGCTTGGCGGAGGGAGGTCACAAACCCAGTTATGGTTTCCCCCGGGGCTTGCTGCTTTGCGTAGAAGGCATTTCGGCAAGCTACCACCGAGGGCTGTGGTGAGAAGTGCTCCTTCAGCCGTTCCATTATTGTTTTGTAAGAGACGGTAGCGACATCTCTAGGTGCAAGGAGAGCCCGGGCGATTTCAAACGTCTCCTCTCCACAGACGCTGAAGAATGTCGCCCTCTTCATGGCATCGTTGGTGACTTCTTTCGCTTGCAGGAGGAAGTTGAAACGGGCGGCGTACCCTTCCCAGTCTCCTGATGCTGGTTTGAATGGCGAGGAGCTGCTGTCGGTTGCCATTCTGGGTTCCTTGGGTCCTGGAGCTGAAGCCTGGATGCACAGTGCGATGCAGCGGTGCAGCAGGTGGCGGTGCTGCGGTGCAGTGCGTTTGTGGCGGTCAGCTCAGCAGGATCCCATCCTCGTCGCCAGTGAAATGTACTCGGAGTCGAGAGTGAATTTCATGCTCTTTATTCAGCTCATAGTCATCAAGGAGAAGAGGAGAAGAAGAATGGCTCTTTTCCCAAAACCATCTGCTTATATACATTATTTACACAATGGGCCTTGCGTGATTGGCTACTTCAGGGCTACACCTGTGGGCCAATTATATTGTGGATTGACTTTTGCCTGCAGCCTGATTGGCTGCTCCTACAGGCCAATCAGGTAGCAGATTCACTTCTGCCAGCCGCCTGATTGGCTGCTCCAGCAGGCCAATCAGGTTGCGGATTCACTTCCACCTGGAGTTGGATTGGGTAGCTCCCGCTGAATCTGAATCCTATTGTTCTAGGATTCAGCTCAGTACATAACACGCACCCTCTCTTTTTTGCATTTTCCCTAAAAGAATGCATTTCTGTACGTTATTTTCGCTAATATCTGCATTTTCTATCCATACTTTACCCTAATGTGTGCATTTTGTATGCATTTCTTTGCCGGATAATTGCATCTTAAAATTCGGAGACGTGCGGATTTTGAGGGACGGCTGCTTTAGGCTTCGCGTACCATTTCCGATGCTGCAAATTAGGTAGGTTCTCCTTCCGATGCAAACTGAATCAAAACCCTCCTCCCTCCCTGGAAAGAAGCCCCACGGTTTTCACTCTGGCTCTCTCCTCAGGAATCACGCAAAGGACGCAAAGGACGGAGGCCTTCTTTTGCATGCGCCGGCGTGTTCGATTTTTCCTTCCGCCCCAGCACTACTACGATTGGGGTCGGAGGCCTGTCTCGAACTGAGATCTTGCCTAGCTTAGCACAAGGCAAAAGCAGAAAGTGTGTGTGTGTGTGTGTGTCAGGTGGGGGGTTGTCATCGGTGGAGAGGAGGAAGAATAGCTGGCGTATAATAATATGGATTTGTACCAGACGAGGATTTGCATTCAGATGTTTGCCTCCCCCCTCAGACTCCGAGCTTTATCATGTCAGTACAGGCAACAGCTTGTTTATGAATAAAAAATGTGGCAGGCAACCAAAGGAGTGAGTTGTCTTTGTTTTGTCGAGAGCGCCAAAGACAAAACGAGCGCCCCCTTCGCAAGTCTTCACTTTGTACAAGCCGCCTGGGACCTCTCGGGGGCAGCTGGCCTCAAAGCCGCTACCTGCCGGCCCGTTGCCATGGCGAGCCGCCTTCACCCTCCTTGACAGGCCCCGAGATGATGCATATTCATGAGCTCCGGGCCCCGTCTGACTCTGGAGGGACCAGGGAGATCTTTCTATGCAAAGCAGCGGGGCTTTGACAGACAGCCACTTTATTAACTCATTAAGCTCATCTTGTTCCCTTTAAATGCAGTATAATTACAAATAAAGCTGTCACACTTTGTTTGCAGTTATATAATTTAGCTAAGTACCGCTATGACCCAGGTTTCAAGGAGGAAATAGAGGTTATGAGCTCAGGATACGATGACTCTGTGTGTGTGTGTGTGTGTGTGTGTGTGTGTGTGTGTGTGTGTGATACGAGACGCAGGCCAAAGACGATGCAGGCCCATTCACCAACCTGGGTTTTCCCCCTCATAAAGTCCGGGCGCTTTTGAAAAGATCCAAGCGATCCCGTATGCCACGATTTATCTCTACTCAGGGGTGCCAACTTTAATAAAATATGGGGTGGCCAGGTAAGCCCCACCCCACAGTACTGATCGCAAGATTATGTGTGACGGTGCATTCAAACCATTTGAATAGCAATGTCCGTCAACTTTGGGGGGGGGTCCAGACCCCTCGAATATTTTATTGGGTGGGCTGAAGGCACCTTGGCCCCAAGGAGTTGGCTCCTATATGTCTCTACTTACCAAGAAACCATGCCTTATGAGGAACGGCTTAGGAAGCTGGGTATGTTCCAATCTGGACAACCTGCCAAGGGCCATATGCCATTGGTGGATGGGGACCAATGGAAAACAGATGTGTTTTCCATTGAGCAACAGATGTGACTCTGATCTTTCTGCGGGAGGCTCGCCCCAGAGACATCCACTCTCCATCCATTTACGCTATGCAATTGTCATAAAAAGGTAAAGGTAAAGGGACCCCTGACAATTAGGTCCAGTCTTGATCAACTCTGGGGTTGCAGCGCTCATCTCGTGTTATTGGCCGAGGGAGCCAGCGTACAGCTTCCAGGTCATGTGGCCAGCATGACAAAGCCGCTTCTGGCGAACCAGAGCAGTGCACAGAAATGCCGTTTACCTTCCTGCTGTAGCGGTACCTATTTATCTACTTGCACTTTGACATGCTTTTGAACTGCTAGGTTGGCAGGAGCTGGGACTGAGCAACAGGAGCTCACCCCGTCGCAGGGATTCGAACCGCCGACCTTCTGATTGGCAAGCCCTAGGCTCTGTGGTTTAACCCACAGTGCCACCCATGCAATTGTCATAAGAAGAGCCTATTGGAATAGGTCATTGGTCCCTCTGTAGTCCCGCACCCCTTTCTCGCAGGGAACAACTCAGATGCCTGTAGGAAACTGGCAAGCAGGACCCGAGCACAAGAGAGCTCTCTCCTCCTGAGTTTCCCAGCCGCTGGTATGCAGACAGATTTCTGTCTCTGACCAGAGCAATGCCTAGTAGCCATTGGAAGCTTTATCTTCCAGGAATTTGCCTAATCCACTTTTAAAGCCATCCAAGATGATGGCCTTCATTGCTTCAGGTGGGAGAGAGTTCCATAGTTCAACTATGTGCTTCCTTTTATCTGCCCTGAATCCTCCAGCATCCAGCTTTGCTGGATGCCCACGATTTCTAGTGTTACGAGAGAAGGAGAGAAGCTTTTCGGTATCCGCTTCCTCCATAGCGTGCAGAATTTTATAGGCTTCTATCATGTCACTTTATACTTGAAAAGTGATTCCTGAATGCTGCAACCGTTCTTCATAGGGGAGTCCCTCCATCCATTCCACCCTCCCTTTTCTGAACTCTTTCCAAACTCTATACAATCATACCTCAGTTTAAGTACGCCTCGGTTTGAGTATTTTCAGTTTAAGTACTCTGGAACGGATTAATCCACTTTCCATTACTTTCAATGGGAAAGTTCGCTTCAGGTTAAGCACGCTTCAGGTTAAGTACGGACTTCCGGAACCAACTGTGTTTGTAAACGAGGTACCACTGTAATGTTGCTTTTTCTGGTGAGGTGATGTTTACAGGGGAAACAATCTTGTAGAATGGGACTGGGGTGTGCTGGTAGTGAGGTGAACATTCACAGAGTGTTTGAGCCCCTGTGCTGGGTGCTAACTGGTGTCCGCACGATGGCAGCGCAATCGCCCGTGCCTTTGAGGACACAGCAGTCACGGGAAGTGAGTGCCACGGCAATTGATGGCGCCAGTGGAGCAAAAGCATTGAGATTGGGGGCATTCCTACCCTTGCCAGTGCATTCCTGGGTGGCCCCAGCGCATCCTAAGATTTCTGTCAGGTTTCAACTCTTGGGAATCACGATAAATTGCTTGCAAGGGTTGTGCCACTTGACCCTGGGGGATAGGTGAACACCCACAAACTTCCCCGTGAAGGGGCCGGGCACCTACAAATTTCAGTGCCAGGGCTATGCACGTTGCATGGCACCCACAACCTGGGTACCCACAGCCCCGGGGCCAAGCTGGCACTCCTGCCCTGGAGATTTATTTTATAATTTTTATTGAATTTTACAATTTATTTTTTTTTGCAAAACAACAATATAATATATAAAAACCACTTGGCCATATTGACCTGAGATTTCCCTCCTCCTCAACTAATGGTTTTCCTAATCATATCTAATATTAAATTTTGTTATTATTATTACCCTTAATCCAAGTCTTAAACACACCATTTAAATATCATACTGATAATAATTGATATCTCTGACCTTAATCCTACTTGTAACCCTACTAACGATGTCAATTGTTTACAATTGTCTTTCAAATACAACGTATATTTATTCCAGTCTTTCAGAAAGGTCTGGTCCTGCTGGTTCTGAATTTTTCCACTTAGTTTCGCCAACTCGGCATAGTCCATTAACTTCACCTGCCACACTTCTTTTGTTGGGATCTCTTCCTGTTTCCATTTTTGGGCCAGTAAAATTCTTGCTGCAGTTGTTGCATATAAAGAAAAATCTAGATCGAGGGAAGTAATAGTACCACTGTATTCTGCTCTGGTCAGACCTCACCTGGAGTACTGTGTCCAGTTCTGGGCACCACAGTTCAAGAAAGATACTGACAAGCTGGAACGTGTCCAGAAGAGGGCAACCAAAATGGTCAAAGGCCTGGAAACAATGCCTTATGAGGAACAGCTTAGGGAGCTGGGTATGTTTAGCCTGGAGAAGAGAAGGTTAAGGGGTGATACGATAGCCATGTTCAAATATTTAAAAGGATGTCATATAGAGGAGGGTGAAAGGTTGTTTTCTGCTGCTCCAGAGAAGCGGACACGGAGCAATGGATTCCAACTGCAAGAAAGAAGATTCCACCTAAACATTAGGAAGAACTTCCTGACAGCAAGAGCTGTTCGGCAGTGGAATTTGCTACCAAGGAGTGTGGTGGAGTCTCCTTCTTTGGAGGTCTTTAAGCAGAGGCTTGACAGGCATATGTCAAGAATGCTTTGGTGGTGTTTCCTGCTCGGTAGGGGGTTGGACTGGATGGCCCTTGTGGTCTCTTCCAACTCTATGATTCTATGATTCTAAGATGCTGTTACACAAATCTGTGGTGAAATTTGCACTTAGAATACATTGTACATTGCTACTCACCTCTCACCTCACCTGGTCACCATCTTCAAATATCTGAAAGGCTGCCACATGGACAACGGAGCAAGCTTGTTTTCTGCTGCTCCAGAGGGTGGATTCAATAGATCCAGTGGATTCAAACAGCAGGAAAGGAAATTCTGACTCAACCTTAGGGAAAACTTTCTGATGGTAAGGGCTGTTCTCCAGTGGAAGGGACTCCCTCAAAAGCAGTGGGATCTCCTTCCTTGGAGGTTTTTAAGCAGAGTTTGGATGGCCATCTGTCAGGGAGTCTTTAGCTGAGATTCCTGCATTGTAGGGGGTTGGATGAGATGACCCTTCCAATTCTACGATCCTATGGTCCTTTGAAAAGGGATGTTGTCGCGCTGGAAAAAGTTGGGCAACCAAAATGATCGAGGGGACGCAGCACCTCCCTTATGAGGAAAGGTTACAGCATTTGGGACTTCTTAGTCTGGAGAGAATGTGACCAAGAGTCGACACGATAGGAGTGTCTAAAATTATGGAAAAGTTTTTTCACGTAATGTTGAAACTTGGAGACCTCCAAAGATGCTGAAGGTTGGAAGATTCGGGACAGACAAAAGTTCTTAATTAAACCATGGCATCAGCAGTGATCCTGCCCAGCCCTCCAATCTTGTCTCCCCACCCACCACCCCATACACTCTCCCACCTAGAACCTCTGCTTCCCCCCCAAGAGGTATTGGTGGCCTGCATTCTACAAGTCCAGGATAAAAACAAAAGTTTCTAGCAGGTGCCAAAAAGTACAGTCAAGACACCTTGCCTGATGTCAACAGTGGGTACTGCCACACTAAAAAATTGATTTCTTACCAATGATGGCTCAGTCAGTAGAGCATGGGGCTCTTAATCTCAGGGTTGTGGGTTTGAGCCCCACAAAGGTTCCTGAATTGCAGGGGACTGGACTAGAGGACCTTCATGGCCCCTTCCAAGTCTTATGATTCCATGGTCGTGTGAAACAAGTATTATGTGGTACCTCTAGCAGTGCCAGTTCCACAGGTCAAAGTGGTTGAGTGGGCGTAAATGGAAGGAGACAATTTGAACCGGGATCTCTCACAGAGCTCACATCGAAATCTAGATCCGACGCGCACTTTGGCTTCAGCCATTCAGAGGGAGACAGACAGCCGTTCGTCAGGAGAAAAGGATGCTGGTCTGATCCGGTAGGACTTGTTCTTGTGTTGTCATGCACCCTTCATCAGACACGGCACGGTGCCCTTTAAAACTGCTGTTGCAATTTTAAACAAAAATAGAATTTAGCATGCATTTCATTTTTGCCGTTTCCAAGGTCTTGCTTTAAAAAAAAACACCACCACCACCACGCACAGCCTTAGATTTCACAGTGGCTGGAAAGAGATAAATCCCCAATTGTGCTGATGGGCCCTGCGGAGTGGTTACATCGTCCTCAATGACACTTCAGTCCCTGTTGTCATGACCCCACATAATCCAGCATCCCGGTCCCTCTGACACAGACTTGCTCTTAACATTTTCTTAGAGACTCTATAAATGAGATCTCTTTGACCTTCAATCCTTGGCTAATTTGCTGGCTTCATGTACAAGACTGGCTTAATTTTACACAATAATTACCTGAAAGAGACACTACTGCACGAGGCTGGGGGCAAGCTAGAAATGTCAGAACTGCGGGCGGGGGGGGGGGGATAATATCAAACGGTGGTCAATTTCCTTTAGGAAGACAGAGACTCTGAGGCTTTGGGGGGGGGTGTAAATCTGTCTGTTTAGGAGCTGCACGGAATCCAGTTGCAGTTTTTTAGGTCGAAAGCGCCGACTTGCAGAATTGTTTCCCGAAAAGCACAGCCGAAACATCGTTTTTAAAGAAATGTATATATCAGTCCTGCCTTACACCATTATTTTCCCATGCTTGCACTTCCTCCTTCTTCCTGCATTTGTGGCGAGGGTGAGCTCAGCGCATCAGGGAACACAGAACGAAAAGGGCATGTACATCAAGGGCCCACCTTGCCCAGCACCCTGTTCTGACGGTGGCCCCTCAGTTGCCTGTGGGAAGACAGCAAGCAGGACCTGAATTCGGCACTCCCTGCTTGTGATCCCCAGCCACTGGTATCTAGAGGCATACAGCCTCTGACAGTGGGGCCTGGGGAAGGGCCATAGCTCCGTGGTAGAACATCTGCCTTGCATGCAGAAGGTCCCAGGTTCAATCCCCAACCTCTCCAGGTAGGACTGAGACAGACTCCTGCCTGAATCTCTGGTGAGCCACTGTAGACAATACTGTACAAAGTGTAGACAATACAACACTAAGTGTAGTATTGTCAGTGTGGACGGTACTAAACAAGGTGATTCTGCATAAGGCAGCTTCCTATGTTGCTGCGGATCATGGAATTGTAGAATTGGGACTCTGAGGATCAGCTGGTCCAACTCCCTGCAATGCTGTCCCCTAACAGGGATAGAACCTGCAACCTTGGCATTCTCCAAAACCAAACAAACCTAGGTCACGTACTGTTCAAGCATAAACCACAAAAAAAAACGCAACCTGCTAAGAAAATTACATGCAATTCGCCTTTTAGCTTCTTCAGCCGCTTGAGGCCTAAGGGATGTAAAAAGATGCGAATGAAAATCTCTTCTTATACATTCATATAACAAAATGATCTATTCAATATTATAAATACATACCAACATAAGATTGTAAACCAGCCTCAAGTGGCTGAAGAAGCCAAAAGGCGAAACAGGTTGTTTTAATTCCGGAAAACCTTGTTCTTCTGCTTGCATCTACTTATGGACTTCGCCCTTCATGGGATCCACATATATTGGGTCCTTTTTGAACAATTTTTGTAATACTTTATATGGATTTACATGACAGGGCGGTCGAGTGCCACTGCTATCTACTACATTGTTTACCCCTATGTGGAGATAAATTAGACATTGCATGAAATTTTCTCAGCAGGTTGCGTTTCTTGTGGTTTAACCTTGGCATTCTCAGCACCACGCTCTAACCTACGGAGCTATGCAGGCATGTAGAACATGGACATCCTAGCTCAGTGATGGCGAACCTATGACACGCGTGTCAGATGTGACACACAGAGCCCTCACTGCAGGCAGGCACCCCATCAGCCCATTCGCGCTGTTAAAACCCGGATCCTTTTTTGTTGTTGTTGCTGCTGGTGGTAGCCAGAGATTGGTTTTTAACCCTTTCTGTGCTGTTTTTCTGGCGCTTTGGCAGCCGATGTTTGGGTGTAACAGCGTTCGTTTTTAACCCGTTCTGTGCTGGGTTTTTTTTTGCACTTTGGCAGACTATGTCGGTGCTGCGTGTTAGTTCCAGCGAAGGTATTATTCATCATTCATTTCTGTTCTCTCCCCCCCCCAAAAAAAAAGTGCAGCAGCTTTGGGGCATCCCCCCAAGAAGCAAAACAACTTTTGCCCCCCCCAAAAAAAACCTCCAAAACTTTGGTCAGCAGCTCCCCCGCAAAAGCTCAACAACTTTGGGCACTTTGTGATAAATAAGGGTTTTTTGGTTTGGTTTGGTTCGGTTAAATAATTAGTTTTTGGTTTATTAAATACAGTTATATATTACAATTATACATTTTTGTTATTTAAACTATAAATATCGCAAAATTATGGTTTTTTTCTCGAAGTGACACACCACCCGAGTTATGCTCGGTTTTTTGGCGAATTTTGACACATCAAGCTCAAAAGGTTGCCCATCACTGTCCTAGCTCATGGCCATGGATGGCCTCATCTTCTCTGAATCCGCCTGATCCTCTTTTAAAACCATCCAGGTTGGGGGGGCCATCCATCACTTCACCTTGCAATGGCCACTTCTACAAGGAAAATATACTTCCTTTTTGCCTGTCCTGAATCTTCAACCATTTGGCTTCATTGGATCACCCCTGGTTCTGGTATCACGCAAGAGGGATCAAAATACTTCCCCGCTTGCTTTTCTCCACATTATGTATTATTTTATACGCTTCTAGCATATCCCTGCTGTACTCACCTTTCTTCTGAAAGAAAGAAGCCCCAAATATTGTAAGCTTTCCTCATGGGGGTGGGTTATTCCAGCCCCTTCATCATTTTGCTAACCCTTTCCTGAACCTTTTTCCAGATCGAGCATAACCTTTCTGAGGTGTGGCGACCAGACGTGCTCCTGATTGCCCGTATGTCTGTCTGCATCCTGCCCCCCCCCGCCCCCCCAAAAGCCATTCAGAGTTTGCCTTCCAGCCTGCCTCTAGAATCCCTCCTGTTGATTATCACTCCTGGCCACATTGAAACCTACCAAGTGAACAAAAGTCTTTTGGGGAAATGACAAAATCTCCAGGGCAGGAAGAAAGTGAAGGCTTACTGGGAAATGATATATAATGAGCTTTTAAAAATGTTGAAATATACATCTGTAAAGAAACCAGAAGCCTTTCTATTGGGTATTGTAGGTAGAGAGATACATGAGCAAGATAAAACATAGAATCATAGAATCATAGAGTTGGAAGAGACCACAAGGGCCATCCAGTACAACCCCCTGCCAAGCAGGAAACACCATCAAAGCATTCTTGACATATGCCTGTCAAGCCTCTGCTTAAAGACCTCCAAGGAAGGACTCCACCACACTCCTTGGCAGCAAGTTCCACTGTCGATCAGCTCTTACTGTCAGGAAGTTCTTCCTAATGTTTAGGTGGAAGCTTCTTTCTTGTAGTTTCAATCCATTGCTCCATGTTCGCTTCTCTGGAGCAGCAGAAAACAACCTTTCACCCTCCTCTATATGACATCCTTTTAAATATTTGAACATGGCTATCGTATCACCCCTTAACCTTCTCTTCTCCAGGCTAAACATACCCAGCTCCCTAAGCTGTTCCTCATAAGGCATTGTTTCCAGGCCTTTGACCATTTTGGTTGCCCTCTTCTGGACACGTTCCAGCTTGTCAGTATCTTTCTTGAACTGTGGTGCCCAGAACTGGACACAGTACTCCAGGTGAGGTCTGACCAGAGCAGAATACAGTGGTACTATTACTTCCCTCGATCTAGATTTTTCTTTATATGCAACAACTGCAGCAAGAATTTTACTGGCCCAAAAATGGAAACAGGAAGAGATCCCAACAAAAGAAGTGTGGCAGGTGAAGTTAATGGACTATGCCGAGTTGGCGAAACTAAGTGGAAAAATTCAGAACCAGCAGGACCAGACCTTTCTGAAAGACTGGAATAAATATACGTTGTATTTGAAAGACAATTGTAAACAATTGACATCGTTAGTAGGGTTACAAGTAGGATTAAGGTCAGAGATATCAATTATTATCAGTATGATATTTAAATGGTGTGTTTAAGACTTGGATTAAGGGTAATAATAATAACAAAATTTAATATTAGATATGATTAGGAAAACCATTAGTTGAGGAGGAGGGAAATCTCAGGTCAATATGGCCAAGTGGTTTTTATATATTATATTGTTGTTTTGCAAAAAAAAAAAAATTGTAAAATTCAATAAAAATTATAAAATAAATCTCCAGGGCAGGAGTGCCAGCTTGGCCCCGGGGCTGTGGGTACCCAGGTTGTGGGTGCCATGCAACGTGCATAGCCCTGGCACTGAAATTTGTAGGTGCCCGGCCCCTTCACGGGGAAGTTTGTGGGTGTTCACCTATCCCCCAGGGTCAAGTGGCACAACCCTTGCAAGCAATTTATCGTGATTCCCAAGAGTTGAAACCTGACAGAAATCTTAGGATGCGCTGGGGCCACCCAGGAATGCACTGGCAAGGGTAGGAATGCCCCCAATCTCAATGCTTTTGCTCCACTGGCGCCATCAATTGCCGTGGCACTCACTTCCCGTGACTGCTGTGTCCTCAAAGGCACGGGCGATTGCGCTGCCATCGTGCGGACACCAGTTAGCACCCAGCACAGGGGCTCAAACACTCTGTGAATGTTCACCTCACTACCAGCACACCCCAGTCCCATTCTACAAGATTGTTTCCCCTGTAAACATCACCTCACCAGAAAAAGCAACATTACAGTGGTACCTCGTTTACAAACACAGTTGGTTCCGGAAGTCCGTACTTAACCTGAAGCGTGCTTAACCTGAAGCGAACTTTCCCATTGAAAGTAATGGAAAGTGGATTAATCCGTTCCAGAGTACTTAAACTGAAAATACTCAAACCGAGGCGTACTTAAACTGAGGTATGATTGTATAGAGTTTGGAAAGAGTTCAGAAAAGGGAGGGTGGAATGGATGGAGGGACTCCCCTATGAAGAACGGTTGCAGCATTCAGGAATCACTTTTCAAGTATAAAGTGACATGATAGAAGCCTATAAAATTCTGCACGCTATGGAGGAAGCGGATACCGAAAAGCTTCTCTCCTTCTCTCGTAACACTAGAAATCGTGGGCATCCAGCAAAGCTGGATGCTGGAGGATTCAGGGCAGATAAAAGGAAGCACATAGTTGAACTATGGAACTCTCTCCCACCTGAAGCAATGAAGGCCATCATCTTGGATGGCTTTAAAAGTGGATTAGGCAAATTCCTGGAAGATAAAGCTTCCAATGGCTACTAGGCATTGCTCTGGTCAGAGACAGAAATCTGTCTGCATACCAGCGGCTGGGAAACTCAGGAGGAGAGAGCTCTCTTGTGCTCGGGTCCTGCTTGCCAGTTTCCTACAGGCATCTGAGTTGTTCCCTGCGAGAAAGGGGTGCGGGACTACAGAGGGACCAATGACCTATTCCAATAGGCTCTTCTTATGACAATTGCATGGGTGGCACTGTGGGTTAAACCACAGAGCCTAGGGCTTGCCAATCAGAAGGTCGGCGGTTCGAATCCCTGCGACGGGGTGAGCTCCTGTTGCTCAGTCCCAGCTCCTGCCAACCTAGCAGTTCAAAAGCATGTCAAAGTGCAAGTAGATAAATAGGTACCGCTACAGCAGGAAGGTAAACGGCATTTCTGTGCACTGCTCTGGTTCGCCAGAAGCGGCTTTGTCATGCTGGCCACATGACCTGGAAGCTGTACGCTGGCTCCCTCGGCCAATAACACGAGATGAGCGCTGCAACCCCAGAGTTGATCAAGACTGGACCTAATTGTCAGGGGTCCCTTTACCTTTACCTTTTTATGACAATTGCATAGCGTAAATGGATGGAGAGTGGATGTCTCTGGGGCGAGCCTCCCGCAGAAAGATCAGAGTCACATCTGTTGCTCAATGGAAAACACATCTGTTTTCCATTGGTCCCCATCCACCAATGGCATATGGCCCTTGGCAGGTTGTCCAGATTGGAATGCGGCCCTTGGTCTGGAAAAGGGTCGCCTGCCCTGGTCTGCACAGACTGACAGCAGCACTCTAGAACAGGCATCCCCAAACTTCGGCCCTCCAGATGTTTTGGGCTACAATTCCCATCTTCCCCGACCACTGGTCCTGTTAGCTAGGGATCATGGGAGTTGTAGGCCAAAACATCTGGAGGGCCGCAGTTTGGGGAGGCCTGCTCTAGAACTTCAGACAGGATTTTCTCCAACAGGAGATTCTTTTCTCCACCAGGAGATTCTTTTGCAATCGTTCTGCATGCAGAACAGATGCTCAGCCCTTCTTTTTAGAGAGTGTGGGAACACACACACACACATATTTTCAAAAGTGTGGATGAATGAATGAATGAATTGATTTACAGTATTACTGTCACAGGCCAGAGATATGGATGTATACAGCAATAGAGAATGCGTAAACATAAACAGGTTAAAATTAAACTCTATAAACGAGAACACAGTAAATAATACAGATGCAAAAACCATTGAAATATGTAGATTAAAAACTTAACCACTAATTTAAAATGTGTGTGTTAAGACATTGGCCGTCAGATTCATTCAGAGCTTGTCTCCTTAATTTTATAGCAGCAGCACAAAATTCAGCCACTTTTAAGGCAATCTCTGGTTCCCTGTCCTCTATTAGATATTTTAGGTGGTGTGAATGTTATTTCCAGTTGCTTTTAAGTCCTTGCCATTGAAAAAGCAATAAGGAACACAGGAAGCTTCCTTGTACTGAGTCATGCCATTTGGTCCAGTATTGTCTACACTGACTGGCAGCAGCTCTCCAGAGAAGGGATATTCTCAGCCGTATCTGGATATGCTGGGGATTGAATCAGGGACTTTCCGAATGCAAAGCAGATGTTCCGCCCCTGAGCTTTGGTCCGTCCCCTTAAACATAATGTGTTCCATGTTGGGCAACCTCTGAAAGATGCTCCAGAGCTTCAGATGGTCCACAATGCGTTGCTTGATAAGTTGTCCATCCAGGTCCAAAACAACAAAATGCCTCATTTCCTCAAAACAAACAGTGGGAGCCGATCGGCATTTTACTACTGTAATGGCCCTTGCATTGGATTCAATTAATTGGTGGGTGAGATTTGGACTAATGAAAATAAATTAAAATCATTCCAGCAATTAAGTCACTGTAGACATTATTGACAATGCTTCCTGCATATAGTAAACTCCAGATTTAAAGCCATATGGATGGAGCAATATTGGATCACAGGTTGGTTGCTAAATTGTGTGTTGCATGGATTGGCAAGCACAGATTTTGGCCCTATCTGTACTAAACGCCGTCCTATCCTTTTAAATAGTCACGGCTTTCCCCCAAAGAATCTTGGGAGTTGTAGTTTGCGAAGGATGCTAGGAGACCCCCTATTTCCCTCACAGAATTACAGTTCCCCGGGTGGTTTAACAATCCCTCTTTCTAGGAAACTTCCCAGAGAACCATCACCAGTCGCTGAGGGAACCAGCAAGTCTACATCAAGCATTTGGAGAACTAACTTGGATACGAGAGGTTGCGTTGTCCAAATATTGTTGGCGACCCCTGAGCTAAGGGACGGGGTCTTCTGGCTCTGTGCCCTGATGCAAATGGTTGTAGTTGCTGTTGTTTCTTAACAGCTCTTCACCAAGAGGTTCCAAGGCAGGGTGACAACGTTTTAATGGCGCCATTTAGAATCACTTAAAACAAATCCGTTAATCATCACTTTGGTCCGGAGATTCTGTCTTTTGCTAGCAAAGATCATGGACACTTTTAGTACATGGTTAGTATGCAGAAAACGAGCCCCATATAAACCTGTGTTGCACCAACTGCTTTCTGTTTTTTAACTGTATTTCTTCGCCACATCCAACCATTCGGGGACCAGGTGCTGTGCAGTGGATGTGTTGATGATCTGCGAATGGAGAACCGCAGAGGGCCAATTTAAGAGGGAGCTGCTAGCGAGAGATCATTATCAGTTCTGCTTTGGGTGCAAGGGTTAATGTATGCTGCAAAACAGGGTGCTTCTTGCAAAAGCAAGAAAACTTCGCATATAAAAATATTTACTGGGCCACATTGCCCCTTTCGCAAGTCAGTAGCCAATAAAATGGGAACGCGTCTTATCTCAGCACGTCAGAGAATATGGGGGTCTTCGTCTCCCTCTGACCTCTCAGCATGCATTGCCCCACCACCAATCCCAGGGCTCTGAGCCTTCTTCCCTAACTGGTGCCTCCCATCAATCTTCTGTGTCCAGCCAGTAGAATCATAGAATCATAGAGTTGGAAGAGACCACAAGGGCCATCCAGTCCAACCCCCTGCCAAG